>NC_089806.1:19134099-20340349 GCF_029633855.1 Hoplias malabaricus | reverse complement strand
AAGGACTTTTCGGGTAAATGGACAATACTGAATCTACGTTGATGTTGTCCCTGCCAAAGCCTACATAAAGGGTGCAGAGAGGGTGCTTTGGAGGGTTTGAATAAAGCCTACTGGCTTGAACTTTTCAAAAGAATAGATGTAACTAGTGTATTTTCTCTGAAATAGGCATCTTAAAATATTTAAAATAAATGGACAAGCTCATTTTTATGCAGATGTAACTTAAATCTGAATTGGTTTATATCACTGTATAAAGGATACAAGAATGGATAGAAACTTTATTGGAATAATCCTCACAAGGGTAACTCCAGTGACATTTATACTGATATTTATAACATTATGATGCATGGAGACCCTTCCTTTCCTTTATGTCCCCCTAAATTTCAGTCTCTGAGATGTAAATTAATTTATTGAGAGTGATTTTGTGTCAGATGGTCAACTGTAAGGAAACTTGTAAAGTGACTCAGATTGGTTTTTACAGTGTGGTGGTGACAGGAATTAAGGCTGTTTTTCAGTGTGTTCTTGTGTATTCTTATGTTCTCATGTTCTTGCACATGTGTTATCTTCCACTGCTGAAGTTACATTGCAGTACTCAAGAGCACAAACACCAAGAACGGTTGCAGCACCTGGATGTTGTTCCCGCTCTGCCCAAAATAACGACTCAGTCTTACTCTCATTCATGACTTGTTAACAAGAATGATGTGAAAAACGACCATTATTCACTGTGGCAACACGAGGTGTCTTTTCAAGAACTTTCTTCTCAAGGACGTTCTTTAGGAAAACACAGTCTTTGTGTTCTTGATCTTGAGAAACAGCCTAAGAGCTGCTATGTACACAACTCAAGCCATTTTATATACTTATATACTATCTTATTAGGAAGGGTCTGGCTGCAGATGTTCAGCAACAAAACAGGTGACATCCAACATTATGCACCTCTTTCATCACAGTGCACACAGGTCTGACAGTGTGTCAAGCTTCATAGCAAGTATGTAGTACTTTTTCCCCCTGTATTTACATGATAAAAATAATATTCTTTAGAATCTTAAATTAAGAAGCAAAAGTGCAAAATATCCCTAATTCTCTGGAAATTGGTTTGTGCTACTGAAAACAAACAGTGAACATATATATATATATACATTTTTTTTATAAATATTGCTGATAATAATAGGATAGTCTTTGTTAATTTCCTTAGAAAATGTACTTCTCCACTGTACTTCTCCAATGTTAATCTATTTTAAGAAGACACATGTAGTACAAAACTTTTTTTATAGATGGTAAAACATCTCAGGCATCATTTTTATTTTTTACAGTTGAATTCATGTATTCATGCCTTCTGTATTCTTCAGTTCAGATTTCTGGTTCTTATCACCACTGCTGTGAAATATTTTGATTCTGTTTCTCTAGAATGGCACAATACACAAATTGTTACTGAAATTTTAAGAACTCAAGGAGAACTTGTTTTTTTACAAACAAATGTTATGTATGCAGTATTATTTATGAAAGTCATTATTGATTTTTTTACCTTTTTTTTCTAAGAAGACAACTCGTGTTGTCCAACTACATTTAAATTCTCAGCAAAACCTGAGGCTCCTTTAAATCTCGGCTTCAAAGTACTCTCTGCACTCCCCTTGGTTCAGTGAAAGTTGGAGGCTACCTGTAGGTTCTGAAGGTTCTGTATCTTTGGTTTATTTCTTGCTGACAGAGACTTTCCCCCGACACAGACCTAAATGCACATTGTCAGAGAGAACAAGTGACTCTTGGGAAATGAGGTACAACCGAGTTCAATGGAGTAGTGATGGAGCTGTGACCTGACAGCCCAGAGTTGATTTTCACTTCTTTTCCTCAAGAGAGCTCAACCACCAGTGTGACCTTTTTTTTTTTGGCAGCTTCTGAAAATAAAACAAGGCTCTCAAAAGGAGCAGGAGTCACTCTTCCACTGAGACTCACACTCTGCACCTCTCCTGTCACACACTCAGTCAGGTGCTCACATGAGACCAGCAGCGATTTATAAGTGCTCCTACACACGCTCATTCACCCATCCACCCACACACACACACACACACACACACACATTCAAGCACCCACGCTTACTGGCTGAATTCACCAATACTTACTGTCTTTACAGATATTTAGATGTTGGAACACTGCTGTGAGAATCTGTGCATGGACATTCAGCCACAAAATAATTAGTCAGCTACTGATGTTAGATGATTAGTTCTGGATCACATGCTCACTGCTACACAGCCCAAGACTGGGGTTCAATTCACCATTTTAGATGATGTGGGCATAGTGACCTTAGGTGCAGCTGCTCCTGAGTGTTACTGCTCAAATTCTACAGTTGCTTTAAAAATGTACAGCAGGACTAGAAAACCATTCTTTTAAAATATATTCCCACAATAATTTTTTGATGATTTTTTTATGATGTTTGTGGAGAGGGCTGATTTACACATTTGTTCAGTTGGGTTATGATCTGGTCACTCTGAAGGCCACACCAAATGATTTACATATTTTGTTTACACATCAAACTATTCATTGATGCCTTATGATAAATATGCTTAGTTTGAATAACTTTATATCGATTTTACAGTAACCATTTTATAGAGACTTCCAGCAGGTAGATCAGGTAGAAAACAGATCTGCTGTTTTCATTTCTAACTGCTTATTCAAACACGACGGTCAGGCTACCAGTTATACTCTCAGTAAGGTATCTGGAACATTCAGTAGGCCTTCTGACACTTTTTTCCACCTCATAAGCCTAGTCTTACTCATTGTAAATCGAAATTCAATTGATTGGATATAACTGTAACCCAACTAACAGGAAATGTTCTCACAACAATGCTACAATACCTGCTAGTTCTAATAAAAGTTTAAATACCATTTTAAATCAGATGTTAAAAACATCTTAAGGAGGTTAATTATTTCAAAGGGTGGAACAGCAGGTAGTGTTGCAGTCACACAGCTCCAGGGCCCTAGAGGTTTTGGGTTTAAGTCTCGCTCCGGTGTGATTGTCTGTAAGGAGTTTGGTGTGTTCTCCCCATGTTCACATGGGTTTCCTACCATGATTCCAAAAAACACATGTTGGTAGGTGGATAGGCGACTTAGAATGTCCGTAGTTTTGAGTGAATGTGTGTGTGTTTGTGTGTGTGTGTTGCTCTGGGAAGGACTGGAGCCCCCTCCAGGGTATGTTGCCTTGCACCCAATGATTCCGGGTAGGCTCCGGACCCACCACGACCCTGAACTGGATAAGCGGTGACAATGAATGAATGTACGAATTATTTCAAAAATGTTCCTATAGACAACATATTAACTGCAATATTCTGTAGGATGTTTTAAGTAATTTGTCAGGGCCACAGATTTGTTTCATGGATGAGACTAATGCTTGAGAGTGAACATTCTACTTGGGAAGCTTACAAATTACATGCCTAATCTGACATGTTTAGCCTTCAGTTCAGCTTCGGAAGTACTAACAAATCTAGCTTGGCTGTGTCTACTTAGATACCACAGAAAATAAACACAGATTGGAAAGTTTGCAAGGATAGTAACACTTTTGTTTCTAGCCAACAATGATGCAACAGTTTAACTACAATTCTTTCATAGTTTAAATGCAGTATCCATGCTTAATATTAAACACATATATTCAATATTTTAGACATGTATTTTTATTTTACAGAAATAATTAAGGGAGAAAAGCTATGAAAAACTTTGAACTAATTTTGTGGTCAGAAGCCATGGGATATTATGAGTTATTCAGATTTTAAGCATTTTATTTAGAGTGCAGATACTTCAGAATTTTCCCACCTTTTTGTCTGAGTATCCCTAATCTCAGCACTGGACCCATGTTTATAAAAGAGGCAACAAAAAGGTTAAATGGAGAAAACAAACACAACAGCAGTTTAGACAGGGAGAGAATGATGCTGTGGTGTTTGACCCTTGTGGTATTTTGACTACGAGACTTTTCATTAAGACCCCAGAACTGTGTTAACACGTGGAAACATCTTCAAAGCTTATCTATAGGCCATTATTTTTTTATTTCCAGCTTTTTTTATTGATGTATTTTTTATAGATTTGAAGAGGTCAAAATATTGATACAATACTGAGGTGAACTGGTTGTGCTCAGCATTTCTGGACATTCCACAAAGAATGTTTTATTGGTTTTTAGTTTTTGTCATGAGATACACCTGTCTTGAAACCTCTGAAATCCTTTATTCTGTTGTCCTTTATCACATGGATAATACACACTGCCAGCCATTTAAACACACACACACACACACACACACTCAGGCTCCCACAGTACTTCACCTACGCATGTACTGACACACACCAGCTCCACTCATCCATCCATGCCTACTCACATGCACACACCCCCGCATGCCCACTATACTGTGCTCATACTCAACTTCCCTACACACACACACACACACACACATACAACAAAACACAAGCACAAAACAAGCAGCCAGACATTTAAAAACGCAGGCTTAATCTTAATGTTCTTTTCCAGGCTTAATAATGAAGAGAGGTAGGTGGACACACTGTGTCCTAGTCCATCTATTGAGGCATGTGTTCAGTGTCACTGGCGTATATTGTAACAAGGCCTCCTTTATCCCAAGACAAGGTAAATATACTTTGCAATTGTTCAGTGTGCTTTGTCAGCCTCCATCATTTCTTAAATTAGCCCAGGATTTCAAACTCCTCAGGTTTGTCTTTTACTTTGACTTGCTGGAAGAAGGATTTCTGAGCCCACGCCACTGAGACGTAGCTGTACTGCTTAATGTGCCAATCAGGCCTGGCAGCAGGAAGTAGAACAGCAGCCCCCCGTAAAGTGCACACTACAAACCTGCCCTTTCACTCTCCCACGCTAAACCCACCTCCATTTTCATCTCTTTATTAAGGCTCATTGCTGTCAGACCAGCAACATTTCATTCTGTTTCTCTTGTTATCTCTTCCTTTCTCTCATTATTTCTTTCTCTCTCTCACCCTCATTCTATTGCTGTTTTTATTTCATTCACTCCATCCCTCCCTCTCACTCCACAGCTCTCCTCCCCTCTATCCTTCTCCTCTCTCTCTCTCTCTCTCTCTCTTTCTATATCAAATTCCCTTATCAATCTCATCTGCTCTTTCACATCTCTCTCTCTCTCTCTCTCTCTCTCTCTCTCTCTCTCTCTCTTTTTCTCTCTCTCACTCACTTTCTCTCTACCCCGCCCCCTCCTCACTCTGTACACTCTCTTTTGTCCGCTGGAGAGCCCTTCTGATGCACTTGTCTTCTGGCGTCACTTTGAGCTGTTGTGTTGCCACGGCAACCACCTTGTCATTCCTAGCATCAGTGTGTGTGTGTCTGTGTCTGAGCCATGGACTCTCTGGGCACTGAGCACTTAGCCTGCCTCCTCTCCTCCTATTCTCTTATTGAAACAGACCCCGCACGTCTCGTCACATTAGCACTGTTATTATTATGCAGCAAGGGGAAAACAGCAGAATGGCTGTTTGAATGTAGTGTTGGTCTCGCAAATATTGTTTGTCCTCTCTCTGCTGAAGTAGGAGCTGTTAGTCAGAGCTGAGCATGTCTGAGGCTACATATCAGTGTGAAGACATGGGCTTCTGAGTTCTGTTGTCTTCTGCTCTGTAGAGAAAAAAAAACTAAGTACATCATCCAAGCTTCACTGGAAACTGCTGCATGCAAAGTTGGGGTGGGGACATGTTTGATACTGGGTTACATCAGCTCTACTTTTAACAATATTAAAAAAGTTTGGGAACTGAGGACACCAATTGCTGTAGTTTACAAAGTTGCTGAAAGTTTTGAAAATATTTTATCATTCTTGCTTGTGAGCTGCTGAATAGTTCAGGTCTCCATTACTTTTTCTCCAGTGCTTTTTGTTTCCGAATACACCAACTATCCTCAGTAGGTGATAGGTCTGGATTTGTTTAGCATCCGGACCCTCTTACCAAAGAGCCATGCCATGCAGAATATGGCCCGGCCTTGTCTTACCGAATAAGCAATTACTTCCGAGAAAAAGATATATTGATGGCAGCATGTACCTGTATATGTATAATATTAATATTCAGCATTAATGGTGCCTTCACAGATGGTGAAGTCACCCATGCCATAGGCACTTTTGAACCCCCATATCATTACGGATGCTGGCTTTTGAACTGTGCACATATAAAAAAGCTGAATGGTGCCTCTCTTCTTTAGTCCTGAGGATGTGACATCCAGGATTTCCAAAAAGAATTTTAATTTTTCATTTGTCGACTAGAGGACAGTTTTCCACTTATCTCTGTGCATCGTTAATGGTGATGTACTTATATAACAGCCAGCAAATACTTATACTTAGACCAGTGGCGGATGCTGGTCTTTCAAGGAGGGGAAGCTCAATTTCGGCCTACATCATAAAATGTGTCGGTTTATTTATACATAAATTCTACCCTCCGTTCCTTTTCAAGAAAATGATCTGTGACCCTGTCGTACCAACAAGGCGTCTTTTCCAGGGACTTGACTAGTGTCCTCTCAATGGCCAGCAGAGCTAGGCAGCTTAAACGGCCTTGGCCCATGTGAAGTGTGTCCGCCTGTGATGCCACGGATCTCTACACCAAAGTATTGCTGATTCACTCATTTCGCTGTCAATCAAAAAGGGATTTAGCCTCAGACAGATCATCCAATCATCATGCAGAAGCTGAGCGTCCGGGCCAGCCAAGGCCTGCCCACTGCCCCATAGACCCCCAGAGACGCTGAGCATCCGATGGGCGGGACAAAGCCCAGCATTTATCCAATGGCTCGTCTCGTTTTGCTGCACTTTGCTGCTTCGCTATTTAACTCCGTGGACACTCAGCGTCCACACCGTTTAAAGCACTGAAGCTCCGGGAAGGATTGAGAGGAAAGCCGCATCTTTACCAGTGATAAGAAGCTGATTCTGAACAAAAGTTGAACGCGTCATAGTGCACATTTATTCAATGACATGTACACACAACAGTATATATTTGATTACTTATTTTTTGACATTTTATAGGAAGCTGAGCTTGCCTTGCAGTCTTAGAGCAATCGCCACTGACTTATACTTATACTGTTATAACTTTTTGTCAGATTCTCTGAATCTTGTAATGATACATTATAATATATATAGCTTGTGTTTATTTTCAGTTTGTGTTATTTCAGTTTCTTTTATTTGCTTGTTTTTATAAACATTACTTGCATGTATGTCCACCTTTTTGTCCTTCCACCAACTGTGATGGCATGCATAAAATTCCAAATGGGCATATTTTTACAAAAAACGTACTTGTTTCAACTTCTGAAATACTGTCATTATATAAGTTTTGCTTTACATTTTTTTTACATTTTATACAGAATTCCAACTTTTCTGGAAACATGGGAAATTTTTGTTTTTGGAGCTGGAGAGGATCTTGATGAAGTCCAGTATTTACAGTAGTTTATCAGAACCTGGAAATGTATTCTTTGGAATTATATTAATTCATTCATTGTTTGTAAATGTTTATCCAGTTCAGGGGCGCGGTGGGTCCGGAGTCTCCCCGGAATCACTGGGGGCAAGGTGGGAACACACCCTGGAGGGTGAACCAGTCCTTCACAGGGCAACACACACTCACGCCTATGGACACTTTTAAGTAGCTAATCAACCAACCAATGTGTGTTTTTGGACTGTGGGAGGAAACCGGAGCATGGTCCACTGGCCAAATCTATTACCTGGTCCCTGGAACCGGGTAAGTTTTCAGTCCCATATCGCTCTGGGTTCCAACCGTGCGGAGTAGGTACTAAATGATGATGTGTAAACCCTGCAGAGCACTGATTGGTCAGAGCCAAGTCAATCACCATGAAATGCAGAGCCCATTCAAATCCAGCACAAACCGACGTTTAAGTTACTGCTCTTAAGTTACCACAGCTTTCACATTTATTTTTTATCAGACTCACAACGGCAGCTCATAAATTTTCCTTGAGGTGTTTTGAAGATGGTTATATGCTCCTTGGGCTGATGGCGGACAAAAATTTCCAGTGAAAGCTAAATGTGCAACAAGTAAAACTGATCTGTGAGAACTAAGGCATGGAACTGTGTTGTTTTAGTTAAAAAAAAAACAACACGCAAATACATGTTGAGTAAACAGCGGCTAACTTAATTGCCGCCATTCTTGTGGTTTTCACGATTTCTTTAAGAGACGGGGTTTTTCAATGTCACCGGCTCCATTTTGTGGGAGAGACCTGCCAGTGGAAAAGCAACAACTTTTAAGTGTACCGAGCTGTGTAGAGTCGAGTCATATAGAGCCGGAGCATGCCGGTGGAAAAGAGCCAATAGAGAGTCACCCAGAGCAGGGCTGAAACCCACAATCTTAGGACCCTGGAGCTCTGTGACAGTGACACTACCTGTTGTACCACTGTGCTGCCCCTGAACAATATTAAATTGAAAATATTATTGATAGGAATGTATGAATTCCTTGCCATGTGAACAGTTGCAGGGTTCATTCTGTTACAGTAAAGTCAATAGTGTTCTATTGTGCAGTGCACTTTTATTCTGCTTATAGACACTGATCAATGGGTGGAAATAATAAAATGACAAAGGCTGTCACTTCAATTACAGAGACTTGAAAGGTGGGTGTGTTTTATTCTGCAGACATACTGTATAGGAAAGGAGTGACTAAATCACTCACTTCACAATGACTTGATTTGATTACAATTCTTTACAAAGAGTGAGATGAAAGGTCTCAAAATTGTAAGCTCTGATGACTAATTCAGAATTATTTTAAAGTATACAGTTATACAAATTGTGACTCAAAATTGTGTTTCAAATGTAGTAGAATACATATTGTTTGTGCAAAAAAGCGCATTCTTCTTTATTGCATTATAGAGTAGTGGTTATTAAACATTGTTCATTAACATCATAAAAATGAATGGAAGGTGAAAAAAATGAGTTCAGAAAATAAGACTGAAAAATTATGAGAAAATGAGAACAACTGTAAAATTCCTGGAGGACCACCAAACGAGCTCATCACATAAACAGCACTTAAAGCTATTGTCTCTGAGGGCAAGAAAAAAATCAAATTCCAGATCTGCTTCAGATCTGAAGAAATCCACAGATATTTCTGCTCATTCTTTCACCACGAGAAGTCAAAGATATTGGTGTCAAAGACATGGAACTGTCAAGAAGCCTTTACTAAGAAAAGGAAATAGACGAAAAAGAAGAAAAGTTGTTAATAAAAGAAAGAATCTGCCGCTGATCTGAATTTTAAAGGTATGGCAGTAAATTCAAAGAGCAGGCACAAAATACTAAATCATATACAGTTGTTAAGAACATCAGTGTAAGTGTTTTTTTTAATTGTTTCAAATATACAAAATCACTGCAGTTCATTAATTGCCTTAAGATAAATGCAAAGTAAAGCATTTTCTACCTCTAGTTTATGCATTACTGTACATACACACCAATATGTACCAGGCTCGAATGCGCACCTAATGTTCAGGATGGTTATAGTGTGTGTGTGTGTATGTGTGTGTGTGTGTGTGTGTGTATGTGTGTGTCTGTGTGGTTCCTCATCTTGGTGGGACTGCAGTGGTGTGTGGTGTGCTGCCCCACCGAGATCAGAACACACATGCTGAGTCAAAGTTCACCCTGCATCCCTGCCAGCCGCCCAGCTGCCACACTAAAATAACAGCTGATATTTACGGTGGAAATGTCAAACTCAGTTGTTTCTTCCAGCTGAGCTGAACTCCGACTGGGTCTCTTACACACACAGGGACACACACACACATTCACACAAATATGCATACTCTCTTTCTCATAGAAAGCTTTTGGCTGAGCCATTATGTAATGGCACTTTGGCACTAGTTTCACTGTTCAACAACATTCAGCAGCATCCTCACTAATGCAGTTGTTTAAAGTCGAGGTTTTTAAATGAATTCATTTATGTGGCTGTGAAGAACATCTACACACAAATCATTGATGTGTGTTTGTTGCCTCAAAGCATGTCCTATAGAAGCAAGAAAAAGAAAAATTCTTAGGGAGCCCAGATGTTCACATGTGCCTAGTTATATGACAAAGGGAGTTTAAATTCATCCAGCACAGATGATGTTTTTTGCAAATGTTCTTCTGTTACTAAATGAGTATTAAACTGCCATGAACCTATTTTACCTTACTAACCTAACTGAAACTGACACATTTACACCTAATCAGCCTACAGCAAATATATACAATCTTGCCTAATATTTGCAGACTTGCCTATAAGCTTTCTATTCTTCTGTCAAATCTTTAGACTAGATATGGGAGTATTTCAGTGTGTATTTGATTGAATTCAGTCACAAGAACCTATGTGAGCTCATGTAATGATGTGGAATTATTTGTCCTGGACCCCAAAAGCCACTCCAATTCCACAGAACACTATTCCCCTGCTAAATAACCCAAAGCTGATGTTTGGCACTGGGTACAGTATCCAGCTTAATAGCAGTCACATTTGCTATCTGGATTTTCAGATACCCCACCCTCATGAATCCATGGCAAAATACTTGCTTTTTTATTTTTTATTTTTTTTGAAAATTAGATTCTAGAGACTACTGGCAGCACTCTTCTAGTAGCTATATTTACAACAGACAAAGCCTGATT
The DNA here is from genome assembly GCF_029633855.1 of Hoplias malabaricus. Taxonomy (NCBI): domain Eukaryota; kingdom Metazoa; phylum Chordata; class Actinopteri; order Characiformes; family Erythrinidae; genus Hoplias; species Hoplias malabaricus. Next base: position 20,329,763 of record NC_089806.1, on the reverse strand, counting down.
CATTTTAAAGCACAATTTATACTTCTGCATTGAACCCTATGCCATATGCTATAGTGTAACCTGACACACAGTTCCCAAGAAATGTAACTATGCTTTGTGTCGACACAGACCACAATGGCTGTGATTGGTCTGCAGTCAGACAAACATGGATCAAGCAGAACGACAAACAAACAAGCTGAACGACAAGCAGAATGACCTACAATAATGTTCTGCTTTGTCACAGGCAGCTATTTAACTTTGTCTTAGCACTGCCTCAGAGGTAGCAGAGCATTTTAACATTCTGTAGTTTGTTTCTAACATTCTGTACAAAAAGAACATTTCACAGCTTCCTCAGAGGCAGGTACATTATCTTCCTTTCAAACAATTTATTTATTTATTTATTTTGCATCACTTCCAACAAATCATGAAACAGAACTAAGTTTACAGTAAAAAAAAAGAAGAAATATATTGTACATATTTTTTTCCAGAGACATTTTTGACAGTGAAAGCAGGCGAATTTGTGTCTAGGCAGAGCTTTACTGGTTAATGTCGTTGTATTTTAAAATCTCCACCCTATAATTAACCAGTTGCATTTATAACTGTCATTACATTGATTCTGCCTTGAATGCAGAGTTGCCTCCATAACAATTTTGAGTAGTGATTTTTGCACATGAGAGAAAAATATGGACACCTCTGGGGGAAAAAACCCTAGCTATGAGGAGGGGCAACACTCGAAATAAAATGTGTCGGGTTTGTATTAGCTCCTTCTTAGAACTGCATATGAGCTATGCTCTGTTCTAATTTGTGTCCTACTTCTTAAACAGAGTGCACTTCACATATTATAAAACTTATTACTAAAAGACTGCATTGTGTACTGAATAGTGGACTATTGACTAGTGGAAGATGTTTGCGACTCAGCCCTAGTGGGTTGGTGGTGTAACTGCAGTGCAACACAGAGACCAGCGCACAAGTATAAATTCTCACAACAGCATATGGCACTTGCACAGGCTACAGCATAGGCTCTGCCTTGAGTCAACACAGAAGCATAAATTAGCCTTAAGGAAAATAGAGAGGTTGGAAAAGAATTGGATAAAAATTAAATTAGGCCTGATTTAATACAATAATTCCACACACAATCATTTGTAAATTTATAATAGGGAAAAAACATACAAGAAAAAATATTGGATGCAGTCCCTTTAAATCCAGCTGAAGGTTTACAAGGTGATCCCAAAAGAAATAACAGACCGGCCACAGTGTTATCTTCACATCCTCTTACATTTATTACAGACATGCACACACTCCAGCTCTTCACAAATTTTTCACACCTGATTGGTCAGCTTTGTCTCGGCAGGATATGAGAGACTTCCCATGAATAAACATCAGCGTCTGGTGCTGTACAATATTTTTCTCGGTGTGGAACAAATTCAATTACCAATGAGCTACACAGCTCCTCTCATCAGCATCTTTGCTCTCTCTCTATATCACTTTCCCTGTTTAAGGAAAACAACCACATTGTCAGATCAAATTTCTCCTCCAGTGTTAAAAAAATGTCTGTGAAAACACTGTGAGGCTATGTAACGAAAATCAGATATTTATTTTGCTTTAACATTAATCAGAAGTGTGGACAAATCCGATCATTTGCTAACAGATCTGGAGCTGTTTGATGAGCTTTAATGCAGGCTAGAATCAAAATGTTTTTCATTGTATGGCTTGTTGTCTGTGGTTCAAGACACATGTGGATTATACAAAGGACATTATTGATACCACAGAGGTTTTATATGGTCGCTTTACAAACACAAAAGTACACTCCCAAAAACTCTATCTGAGCAAAAGAAATCAGCATTAGACAGTTCTAACAGACTGTGTTTACAATTTAGAGCAGACTGGAAAAACATGGTTCACCACTGCTAGAGTCAGAGTATGTATGTTTTTGTTAGTGTTCTCAGGTGATGCTTTTGACTATTTTGTCTGCCTGGAACCAGCTGATAAGCACATATTAATATTCATGTTTGTGAATCCTTAGCCTGGCAAATACAGAAGTTATATCTGCAGTCAACTGAATGTGAAAATCCTTGGATGTTTATGTGAACATGTGTATGTTTGTGTATTTACTTGCACAGCTGTGCACCCCCGCCCCCATCTCTCTCTTCTCCTCCTCCTCTCTCTCTCTCTGTTCTCTCTCTCTCTCTGTTCTTTCTCTGAGATTTATTTCTGGAAGTATGTCAGGGCACCTCCTGTTGTCTGACCACTCAAGCTACCAACCCCAATTAACACTGTGGATGGCAGGGTGCTGGTGTTATGCAAAGACAATATACACTCAAACTCTCATATGTGTCTCTTGGGCACTGACTTCAACTCTCTACATATCAAGGCCATGAAATATGTAAGTGTACTAGTACTTCTAATAAACCGTCTTAAAACTAGGAACAACATTTACCTTTCTTAGCTAAGAATGGCACCAATTTGCGGTCAATTAAATATCTGAAGGGGGGAAAACACACACACACACACTCCTATTGTGGCATGTTAAGTGAACTGAAAGGGCTTTAAATAAAAATCTAGCTCATTTTAAATCAATATTATTAAACCGTGAACAACATTAGTATAAGTTTTTACTCAAGGTTTTAGTATCACTTTTGAACAAAGCATAGACAACATACACACACCAACAAATTGATACACATGAATCAAGCCAAGCGCATATTATACTATATGAAGTATGAAAATATTAATAATATGAATAAAACACATTTGATGAAGCTAGAATGCTAATACAATATGTTCGTAGATCACATTCAGGTGCACACTGACACCTAGGGACACTTCTGAGTCGCCAATCCACCTACCAACGTATGTGTTTTTGGACCATAGGAGGAAACTGGAGCACCCAGAGGAAACCCATACAGACACAGGGAGAACACAACAAACTCCTCACAGGCAGTCACCCGGAGCAGGACTTAACCCACAACCTCCAGGTCCCTAGAGCTGTGACACTACCTGCTGCGCCACCGTGCCACCCTTTATAGCCAACATCACTTTAACAACATATGTTAACACTTCTTCATTTTGTAAATTCTATACCCAGCAACTCTACACCTTAATTGGCATGGTCAAATAACAGCTACCACAAACAGTACAAGTAGGTCACTAAAATGCTTGCGAAAGCTAACAACTTTACTTTTAATTGTTAAATAGCATCTGACTTGATGACGAGTATGAAATGAGGACACGTTGCCTTCCTCTAATGGAGACTAGATACAGATGTGCCTAATACAACTACTGTATTGATAAACAGCATGAAGGCTGAATGTTGTGAAATGTTCTTGTTTAAAAAAAATTACAGCAAAAAAATTCAGCACACATTGTGCCGCTTGAACCTGAGTGGCAATGGTATATTAACTGAGCTTTAAGGTCCTACCATTTAGAACCTGACATTCAAATTCCTCATACTCTATAAACAATGATTTTATTTATACAGGGACATTCAGTCTCACTTGAAGCACAGCTCAAAACATCTTGAAAAGACAAAGCTGATGGATTCTTTAAACACTTGAAGAACTTACAAGGCTTTTATAAGACGTCTGCTCTGAGTCTTCACTCCAGACCTTGAGACTAAAACAAACAAACAGAAATAGCCTGTATACATGAAGTTGAACTGTCAGTCTTGTCTTTGGATAAAAAAAAAAAACGTTTTTGATCGTAATAGTACTGTTCTTATTAAGAAGCCTTCTTCATTGCCATGTTCTTTAACCACTTCATCCAGTTCAAGGTTGTGGTGGACTTGTTCAATACAGTTAGATAGGGAACATAATTGTACCTAATTATATTTTAATTGTAGATATTTAAGTTGTGGGCGGCACGGTGGCACAGCAGGTAGTGTCGCAGTCACACAGCTCCAGGAGCCTGGAGGTTGTGGGTTCGATTCCCGCTCCGGGTGACTGTCTGTGAGGAGTTGGTGTGTTCTCCCCGTGTCCGTGTGGGTTTCCTCCGGGTGCTCCGGTTTCCTCCCACAGTCCAAAAACACACATTGGTGGATTGGCGACTCAAAAGTGTCCGTAGGTGTGAGTGAATGTGTGTGTGTGTCTGTGTTGCCCTGTGAAGGACTGGCGCCCCCTCCAGGGTGTATTCCCACCTTGCGCCCAATGATTCCAAGTAGGCTCTGGACCCACCGTGACCCTGAACTGGATAAGCGCTTACAGAGAATGAATGAATGAATATTTAAGTTGTGCTGACTTCATACACCCCATTTCAACTCCAGGACTTATATTCATTCATTATCTGGCGGGAATACACCCTGGAGGGGGGCGCCAGTCCTTCACAGGGCAACACAGACACACACACACACATTCACTCACACACTCACACCTACGGACACTTCTGAGTCGCCAATCCACCTACCAACGTGTGTTTTTGGACTGTGGGAGGAAACCTATAGAACGCCGTTGGGCTCTAAACATGTGAACACATGCGCGTTAACACGTTATTAAAATTTTGCGTGTTAACACGTAAAATTTTGTCGTGATAACGTGACCAAAAATGACACGTTTACACGCTTCTTAAGGTTTTCGCCAATGGGAGGCCTCAAATCTGGGCCTACTTACCTATTCATTATAGGATTTACATCACACACTGTAGCTGACACGAAACATAAATCCTTTGTGAACGTAGTCCCTAGGTTTCATCTGAATTATTCATAACATAGTGAGCGAAGCACTGACCTATGGCTACGTTGAGCCCTACGTGAGCAGTGTGAAGACAGCAATACTAGTAAGCTGATCCCCATAGCAACTGGAAGTTTATTTTTCACAATAAAAAAAACTCTGGTGTTTAGTATCTTTAAATTTGTAAACATGCATGTTATTATATAACTTCATTCATAATATGCTCTAAAGCTTTTCATAATTTTATATCAAACAAACATCACTATTCTCTCACACTATGTGTGTGACACATACTGAGGCATAATTCATTCACATTGATAAATTATGTGCATTCTTTTAATAGCATACTGCTAACCAATAGTGTCAATACAAACCCATAGTGAAATTAACTTTCCAGATCCTCCTCTTTCTGTAAACATGTATAATATGTTTAAAGATACATTAAGTTACTCATGTTTTATTTCATTATGTGTATCTACTTCTATATATACATTGAGAGGTTAAATCTCCTTCAAAATGAAATTGAACAAAATGTGTGTGTGCGTGTGTGTGTGTGCGTGCTTTTAAATGTATTTATATATGTATAATGTTTATAAAAATCTCATAAAAAAACATGGTTCAGAACATTAAACACTGGAATTTTTCCGTTATTTGGTAAGTTAAGGCTTTACGTTGTTTCAGCAATAACTCCATACACCAGTAGGTGGCAGTAAAGCATCATGATTCACGAAATACACAAACTTAACGTGTTATCACGTAAATACCTTAGCGTGTAAACACGAAATTATACGCTACGTGTTAACAAGGAAAACCCAACACGTTTAGAGACCAGCGGCGTGCCATAGAAACCGGAGCACCCGGAGGAAACCCACGCGGACACGGGGAGAACACACCAACTCCTCACAGCCAGTCACCCGGAGCAGGAATCGAACCCACAACCTCCAGGTGCTCCAGAAGCTGTGTGACTGTGACACTACCTGCTGCACCACCCAGGACTTACATTACGCTGTTTTATTTTACACAATTCTATAATGAAAGATTACAAATATTCACTTCTTCTGGTAAAGAGAATGTAATGTACCTTTAAGGAACACAACTGTTATTCCTTTACATTACATTCCTAGTACATTTACACTCTTTGTACCTTTAGTGACGTACATCATAATACCTCTAAAGTGCAGGCCATCACACAATCATCCACTCATTGACACACAAACACACACTCAGACCTGAAGACATAATCACACAGCAAATCCAACTGTGTTTTTGGACTGTGGGAGGAAACCGAAGCAGACACAGGGAGAACACACCAAACTACTCACAGGCAGTGGCCAGAGACAGAACCCTGGAGTTGTGCAACAGCAACACTGCCTTCAACAACTTGCAAATGTCTTCCATTTTTTAGGGTTCAGTCACCAAACTGTGTAGAACCCTATTGCTTTTTTCAGATTTTTCTTCTTCTTTTTCTCCTAAAGAAATGAATCTTCAGAATAAACCGTAACAGCTGCAGACACCAAAATTAGTGGGTAGGTGTATTTTGTGTGCATCTCGGGGGACAACAAATATGACACTGATTGTTCAATGGTCTGCCACTCAGCCCCTATATTTTATATAGTATCTATGTCATTATTAATATTTAAGAAATATAATTATGAATAATAATTATTGCACAATATTTAATGTGAAATGAGTCATATTAAGTGCCAACATTTAGCAAATACAGTGTATGTTCTAAAGCTATAATAATAAGACACTCCTTACTTGGGGAAATTGATTCTCTGCATTGAACCCATAATAGGTAGTGAACATACAAGCAAAAACTAGTGAGCTATTTTAGCCAAACACATTAGGGGCTATGAGCACACACAACCAGAGCAGTGGGCTGCCAGCCATTATGCCCAGGGAGAAGTTGGGGGTTAGGTGCCTTGCTCAAGGGCATTTCAGCTGGCACACTAATTGTAAACACAGATGTATAACTGTGCATGTACAGCTTGTATTACACCCACAGAAAAGCATGCAACAAAATCAGATGATCTGGAAAAGCTGCACATGAGCGTAATTTCACAATTCTCAACAACAAATGTCAGCTAGAGGGGCATCTACAAGAATGGAGTATCATCAAACACTCTCAGAAAAACTGTCACTGTGATGGTACCAGGTGCTCCGGTTTCCCACCATGGTCCAAAAACATATGTTGGTAGGTGTACTGATGACTCAAAAGTGTCCATACGTGTGAGTGAATGTTTGAGTGTGTCGCCTTGAGAAGGACTGGTGCCCCCTGCAGGGCAAACTGGAAACACAGCAATTTAAAGTACCTTTAGGGAACAAAACTGGACTTTAAAAACCACTGTTATAACTTTAAATATATATTAACACTTTGTGTCCCTTTAGTGATCAATAATGTACCTTTAGCATACTTTTTTCTGAAATTTTATACCCTTTGGTTGAGGTGGAGTGGTGTCTGTGATCCAGAACATATAATCCAACCTGACAGGAACCACAAGTACACAAAGCACAGGAAAGGAAACACTAACAGACAAGAGAGAGAAATAGACAAACCGAGCACATGCAGCAAAGGAAAAGAAGGAAACAGACAAACCGAGCACATGCAGCAAAGGAAAAGAAGGAAACAGACAAACCAGACAAGCATACCAAGGAAAAGGGAAACAGACCAGAGAAACAGACTAGAAAGACACAAACTGACTTGGGATGAGAATGAGGAACAGACAAGACAACCTGAGTAGTAAGAAGCAAGCTAAAGTGGAATGTCCAACAAAGAGGCACTAAGACAAGGGAACTTAAATACACACCACAGACAAGGAACACCTGGGACAGATAACGAGAGGGCAGGATTACAAAGGAGGCACAACGAGAGGGTGGAGCTAAGGCGGGACTAGGGCTGAGACAGGAACAATAACAAACAGAGCCATGTGCTAGAGCACATGGTGGGAAAAACTGACAGATGACAGGACCAAGCCGTGACAGATGCCCCCTCCTAAACGCGCAATTCCCAGGGCGTGTAAACCTAGACCCCCCAAGAGCTGGCGCAGGAGAGGATCAAGGAAAACAAGACAAGACTGAGGACAGAACAGGACCAGAAACTAATGATTTGGGACTGGACAGGGTTCTGGACATTGGACTGGACACTGGATGGAAACAGAGTGGACATGATTAGAAACAGGGGACTGGACTGTAGACTGGACTTGAGACAGGACAGGAGAAGAGAGAGGTAACAAGACAGGAGACAAGATGCTGGACTGAAACTGGGACTGGACAAGACTTGGCAGGGGGACAGGGACTAAGATGTTTACAGGGACTGGCACAAACATGGTGACAGGGACCCGGACAGAGACAAAAGCAGACACAGGTACTGGGACATGGAAAGAGACAGGGACCAAGACAGGGACCGACAGAGGAACATAAACAACAATTGGGGAGTGCCCAGGACTGGCAAAAGTCTGAGGTGAAGTCCAAGAAGCCAGCCTGGGCACAGCTCCAGGAATCGACCCCAAAGTCCCTGGGGCCGATCTAGGGACACAAACAGAGGCCAAAGTCACAGGAACAGGAGCGGCTGGGTTGGCCGCCTTCACAGGAACAGGAGCGGCGGATGCTGCCATATTGGGAACAGGAGCGGCAGATGCCGCCATATCGGGAACAGGAGTGGTGGATGCCGCCTTCACAGGAACAGGAGCAGCTGGGTTCGCCGCCTTCACAGGAACGGAAGCGGCCGGTTTCGCCGCATTCATAGAAATGGGAGTGGCGGAAGCCTCCTTTACAGGAACAGGAGCGGATTTGCTGCCATCTCAGGGACAGGAGCCGTCTGGATCACCGCCCTCTTGGGAACAGGAGCGACCTCCTTTGAAGGGTATTCAAAGATGCATTGAGCCTTGCAGCGACATCCACAGAGGCAGGGGGCCCTGCAGCGCCGTCCACGGAGGCAGGGGGCCCTGCAGCGACGTCCACAGAGGCAGGGGGCCCTTCAGTGACGTCCACAGAGGCAGGGGGCCCTGCAGCGAAGTCCACGGAGGCAGGGGGCCCTGCAGCGACGTCCACTGAGGCAGGGGGCCCTGCAGCGACGTCCACAGAGGCAGGGGGCCCTGCAGCAACGTCCACGGAGGCAGGGACTTAGTCTGCTCGAAGGGCACGTGCTGCTCGAGAAGCAGGTGCTGGAAATCACCTGAACAAGGATCCTCATGAAATACGCCCCCGTTAGCCTCACCTCTTTTGCCCTGAGGCTTGAGGCTACAGCCCCCTGAAAAAATTTCCCCAGACCTGAGGGGGTAGTCTTCCAAAGAGGGGGAGTCTCCTACGTAACTTCCTATGGCAACGGGATGTGGAGGGCGCTGGTTCCTCCTTGAAAGAACAGTCCATGTTAGCTATGTCCCTTGTTGGGTTGGGCATTCTGTCTAGGTCTTTGTTGATTCAGTAGTGTAAGTTTGTGTAATTGCATTTGCATCCACTTCCCTCAGTCAACCCAGTCCTGACACTTGCACACACTAATGTTCCTCAAACATTAACTAAAAGAAGTACATTATCCAAAGAAGTGGAAGAAAAGTTAAATTATTTGTTGTTATAATTAGAAGAAATAACCACATAAAATTAGGAGCCTATGAGCATTATATCTGATATTGAGTTCAGAACATCATGGATTCATTCATCCAGGGACATGCAGTTGTGTTAAATATATTAAGAAAATGCTAGCAGGCAACATGCTAAAAGTTAGTTAAAGGTTTCATCATCTTAACAACTTCAGTTGTATTAGTACAGTTAGTCTTTTACATATGGACAAGTTAGATTTCAAGAGCTCATTCAGGGGGACATTTTTCCAACAAAGTTAACATAGGCATCCAGCAGTGTATATAGCCTATAGCATGTAGCAATGTACACAGTCATGATGGTGGTACACTGTAGAGTATATGTTCAGTACTTACCTCAAGGGTATTAACCACTCTAACACCTTTTTAGCTTATGGAATTTCCTTGGATGTCAATGAAGGGTTATCTAAATGTCATTCAGTCTTAGTGTTTGCAGTAGCTAAAGATTCCTTCTTGCAAAAAAACATTTTTGGAAGAATTTGTTCTGTCTTATCTTACTGGTGTTATTAGCAAGTCAAACAATTTGTTTAATATAACTATTTAAGAAGGGTGGCACGGTGGCGCAGTCACACAGCTCCAGGGACACAGCTCCAGTAGGTTCAAGCCCTGCTCCAGATGACTGTCTGTGAGGAGTTTGGTGTGTTCTCCCGTGTCCATGTGGGTTTCTTCCGGGTGCTCCGGTTTCCTCCCACGGTCCAATAACACACATTGGTAGGTGGATTGGCGACTCAAAAGTGTCCGTAGGTGTGAGTGTGTGAGTGAATGTTTGAGTGTATGTCGCCCTGTGAAGGACCGGCGCCCCCTCCAGGGTGTGTTCCTGCCTTGTGGCCAATGATTTCGGGGAGACTCCGCACGCACCCCAAACTGGATAAGTGGTTACAGACAACGAATGAAGATTAAAATTTCATACTAAGCGAAATAATAGCTGAAGAAGTGAGCAAGGATTTGTTTGTTAAATTTAGTGAGTCCAATTCTCAATGCTCCAGCCCATCTCCGGTGTACATTATACCACTTTCCCACAAGTAAACACAGCTCCCTGGAGTCTTAATAAAACATCTGTGACGTGTTGGTAAAAATACCACAATATCATTCTCCTTTCGTCTAAACAGCCCTGCTCAGAATGCCTGGTATTTAAAAGAGAATGGGTCACAGTTCACTTCAGTGTGAGAGCACAGGAGTGGGGAGCTAGGACCAGAAGATCTGGTTTTTAACCATTTTTGCTTGATTCTCTTTCTTCTCTATTCTTAATCATTTCTCTGCACCTGCTGTGTTTGGTTTGTTCCATTTAACCTATCTTATGTCATACGTTGTGGGTTGGTAGGCCCTACTCCCATCTAGCATTCATTACAAAAGTACATTAGACTTTTGTAAATTTGATATTCCCAAGCTTTGGTAGTTTTTAGTCACTGATAATATGCTGTTTCTCAACCACTCTTCTGATCTCTACAGCATATATACTACTTATATCTCCAACATCTTTAGACATCATTAGTTCTCTGACAGGGTTTTGCAAAAGATGGATGAGCAAGCTTTGTTAAATATTCAGTTCTCCCGCTCAGGAAGTCTGCCTCATCTTATGTATTTGGAGACAGTGCGACCCATGAAATGGAGAAAATGGATGGACTGACCTCAATTAGTGCCTGTCTGCTGGATCAGACCTGACAACCATATACAGGTGTCAGAGGGTCTATGAGCAAACACCAACATATCTACAGTGAGAGAGAGGGACAGAGAAATAGAGTACAGCCTCTTAACTACAAGCTTGGTTACATACTAACAGACAGGCTACATGTGTATTAGACACATATTTATATAGACAGACAAATTCATGCATCAGTGGATCAAGCATGTGACTGATTTGCTTAAATAATAACCTGAACAGATTTTATAATTGAAATGATGCATCTTCTAAGGTCTATAATTCATTCAGTATTACCAGTTGTCACCCAGCAAACAGCCACGCTTTCCTCCTGCAAATCTGAGGGGAGCTCATTACCAAGACTGTGCTGATGGCCTTAACCACTACAGTCTGCCTAGCTGTCAGACAAGCCAAATAATGATTTTAGAGTATATTAATTTAATTAGAGTATTTTGTGTTTAGTTGTAAAAAAAAAACATCTTTACTCAGTGACTCTTGCTTTCCAAACTTTTGTTCACATAGTGGTGTCAAATATCTCATTACAAAAGATGAAGAAGCAGCATGTGCCTATTTTTAAAATTCACAACATGCAAAATGGTTCAAGGTGGATGAGCATATTTACCACAAATATACAAATGGTAGCATTTTTTTTTTACTTTGAACAGATGGTCCTACGGCAGTATTTCTAGCCTTTACAAATATTAAGCTATTTTAGATGTTTGGGAACATTTATATTAAATTTTAAAATATTATTTAGTAATATTATGTGTGGCTCTCATATATAATCTAGTAATTTTAAGGCACTAGACAAAAATAAACAAAAAACAACACACACACACACACACACACACACACTAAAGCAGAAAGAAGGAAAGAATTGCTCCTGTAAAATGAAATAAATAAATAAATATGTGTGGTAAACACTGAACTGCAGAGTGCACTCAGTGACCCAGTCTGAATTTTGCTCAAAAGCTTCAATCTGTCTGCAAGGCATACATCAGAAAACTATATCACGTTGTTGCTGTTCTAAGAAACATAAGAGCCACAGTGCCCACTTATGTTCTTTTCATCATTTAGACATTAAAGACCCTATGTTTTGTGCCCATTTTAGCCTTTGCTTTGTGTGTGTGTGCGTGTGTGTGTGTGGGGGGTACTGATGATGTGTAATGAGTTACCAAACAAATCCACCTGTTAACAGTGGGAGAACAAATTCAGAGGCAGCTCAGGGGTCACATATCAGAGCATCTCCAATGGATGCAGTATGCACTGACAATCATCTTCAACTATTACAATCTCATCAAGGAAGCGTGAGAGCTGGGTGTCTTGGCCACCCAACCTGAGCCACATTCAAATCAGCCTGGTCCTCTCTCCATCATCATAACCCCAAACATGTACCCCGAGAGTTGGTGGTGGTGGGGGGGAGAACAAATGAATAAGACAGAGGGAGGAAGAACGGGATGTTTCAAATCAAAGAGGAAGGGATGAGGAAGAAAGCTTTTGTCAGAGCTAGATTAAAATTCATACAGCCTAATCAGCCACTAAATTTAACCTTGTCAGGCAGACCGCTGAACTACTGCACACACACACGTTTGCTCAGTCTGCTATATCTCAAGAGTCAGTGGAAGCATTCATAACAGATAATATTGATGAGTCATGAAATATCACAATGACCACTAATAGTATTTTTTGGTTAATTCTATACTTGTCATTGGCCTGTTATTATCAGTGGGCTGCCTTGTTCATGAAATGTGTTAAAACTTAATTGAATATAATACGTTTGCATTAATTCAAAATAATAAACATTCAACTTTGTTCCCATAAACCATCTACTACTACATATAGAAGACCCTCTCTCTGCAGCATGAGGTCTCGGTTATCTTTTAAACCTAGTGCAAGAACAATTAATGAAAAAACTGGAACCAAATATTTTGCAACACATATCTGAATAAACAGCAGCAAACAGGCTCTGAGACAAAAAAAACAAACAAACAATAAAAAAGCTTGTCATATAACACACTCTTGTCATTTCAGTGAGAAGAGAATGGTGATCAGGTCCTTCAGATTATTGCAGGATAATGAGCACATTTACATTTGGCCATAGCCGGCGTGCAGATGAGCCAGGGGATGGCTGATTAGGACCTTCCCTCTGGTTACCAAGGCGATTATTATCATTATTGAGCCTGCGAGCTGGGAGAAGGATTTCCAAACCAGGCCCCCAGAGTCTGCCTGGAAGAGCCTGGGCAGTCAGGACGGTGACAGCATCCACAGGGTAATCCCTGTTAACAAGGTGCAGAGCTGGGTGCAAAGCTGCCTAACAGAACCCCTGAAATCTTTTAACCAGGAGACCCCAAGACCACTGCCAGTGGGGATTTATATATATTATCCTATATAAATCTAAATTAAGCAAAACTGTTCATTGTATTTTAGTGATGCCAGTAAAATAATTACATAACTTGCTCATAGAGCATACAGGGTTTATATGGTATGCCAAAGTAGCATATACAATTAAGTTAGAATGTTATTTTTCTACTTTCTCAGGGGTTTCTCAGTTTTGACAATTTTAACCACATGTTTTTCCTCAGTCTCTAAAAAAAAAATGTGAAAACAGCTTTTTTTTCTGTCACCATTACATAAACTGAATATAACAGCCCCTTATATTCTTGTTTTCCCCCCTTTCACCACCTTGAACGTCTATGCGGAACTTATTCAGCACAATCTAAATTCTGCCACAGTAATTACAGATATTGGGACACTGGGAAACGTGTCTAATTTTTCCAGGCATCTGGAAAGAAAGCATATGGTTAACACAGACTTTATTTTAACAATAGATAACAAAACAGATAGACAAACCAGGACAACATGACAGGAACCTTAGATAAAGAAAGACGTACACAGAGAGAGGCTTTGAAATAATGACCTAGACAGAGACATGGACAGAAAGAGAGAGAACTGGACAAATGGAGTAGGACAGAGAGAGCTAAAGAGGCTAAACTAGAACACAAAGGTAAACTGAGTAATACAAATAGACAAACCAAACAAGCTCACAAAGCACATGGAAGAAACAGACAGATGCGCAGAAAGGTGACTCAAATCAAGAAACAGACAAGCAAACATGGACTGCCCAACAAATACTTACAGCGACAAGGGAACTTAAATGCACACCACAGACAAGGAACACCTGGGACAGATAACGAGGGGGCAGGATTACAAATGAGACACTGACGAGGAGGCGGAACAAAGGCGGGACTAGGGCGGAGACATGAACTATAACAAACAGAGCCATGTGCTAAGTAAGCACATGGTGGGGAAAACAGACACAACAGGACAAGGGCGTGGCAGCTCTATATTTTTTAATGTTGTTTTTTGTTAGAAATTCTTTTATAATATAAGTAGTATAACTAATAAAATTAAAATAGAACTAAAAATGAGTTACACTTTTCTCAGGAATCAATATTTGCTTTTATTGTTTGGCACTAGAACTATGAACCTAAATTTGCTATCAGATGCAGCATTCTATTTTTTTTCTCTAAATTACCAAAATTTCTCAATAACCAGTAACCTTCTTTCCTACTGATAAATAACTCAGAAGAAAATATGTTGAATATATTTTGTAATTTAGCATATAGGTAAGGTGTTATCGTTTGCATCTCAAGTACAGTTGTTATTAAGTGTTTAATATTGCATTTATATATGATAACTGCTACAACAAAAAGGGCTTTCATGTTATCATTGACCAAATGAACAAATGATGAGCCACTGAGAAAAATTTCAGACACATGGCAGTAATCTTTCTTCACCAACACCCGGCTGACACAACCAGCCTCCACTGACAAAAGGAGAACAGAAGCCATCATTAATCCATGTGCAACCAAGGCATCGTGACCTAACTGCTGGTGTGAGAAGCTCATTGTGAAGCTATCATTGTTTCAGGGCCAATGAGTAACAGAAAACTGAGCAGTTCGCCGATTCACATGAGGTCTGAATGTATCAACAGCCTTAAGAGAAGGGACCCTATATTTCTATTTGATGCTGTGTGATTAGTTGAGGTATTTATAAGTGTTCAAAAAACATAAAACAGCACAATATTCCAAATGAATCCAATTTACAGGGTTCATATGTCACAATTTAGTACCTACCCAGCTTAGTTGGAACGAAAAGTGAGCAGGGACTAAAAAAGTGTCAGGGACCAGGTACCAGATTTGGCTAGTGGCAAAGCAAAAGAGCCAAGCTGAGTCTAGTTTAGTCGTGTAGGGTCCATGCAGGGAAAATTCTTCTTATGTATATAAATTGTAAAAAGTGTTCATGTTACTGCAGGAAAAGGCATTGGACTGACAAGCAAAAGGGCCAATCACAAGCCTTGGCATGACATATAGGAGGAGGTATAGTGCCTATCAGAATGTAGCTTGCAGAATTCTCAGAGCGTGGCCAGATTAACACACTGAAAGTATCAGACTCTCTGGCAACTTGTGGGCAAAGTGTCTGTGGCTCAGACTAAACTTAATGTAACTCACTTTAGATTACACTGAAATAGCCAGAATGATCATTGTGTACAGTTATAAAAAATATTAATTATGATTTTAATCACTTTTTTTATTCCACATTTATCTAATAAACTCCTAGTAGAAGATCTACAGTAGGGACCAACCAGCCATTTTGAAAACAAGTGCTATTAAGACTTTGCTCTTGACTAACAAACTCTTCATTAATTTCACAGGACATGTTTCAGTCAGAAATACTACTTAGTACTAAGAAGGTTATGGCCTTACAAAACATCACCAAATGACACAATGACGTTTGAATAATGCCGGCCAAACCGCTTGGATAGCATCACAGCCTCATTGCATCATGGCTGGCATTATTTCAATGTAATACAGTAAAGAGGATAAAGAACAGATGTTCTCAGATAACTTCTCTGGGTCTAACCTCCAAAAACATAAGCGTTTCAGCTTGGTTTGCTCGGCATTACTACAGAAAAGGTTAGTAAATTTGAACACATTTCCAAAGGTATTTTATTTCTCTTAAGATAAACACAGAGATTATTGTGCTGTTACTGCATACTGATGTGTACTGAAGAGCGTGTCCAAACAGCAGTTTCACTCGGTGTGGTCAGAAGGCTCTTCCTTGTATAATCTCCATAGAAATGTATTACCAGAAACATGGGATGCCATGACATTCCATCATCTAATATAAAGCCTTCTGAGAATATTAGTGGCTCTATTCATACAGTAGTTTTCAAAAGAAATGCAGCATTTGCAATTTCTCCAATTGTTTAGTATATTTGAGTACTTTTACTTGCATTTCGGAGAAGCCGGTAGAGAAGAATGGCAGCAGAAAATCAATGACCTAGGACTGTCTGACTTCAAGCCCACTTTGAGACATCTACTTCGGTAAGTTCTCTGGGGGCAGCAGTGACTCTCAGGTCAACAGAGAGCTCTGCTCTGTCTGTGAATGCTGACAAGCCTCTTTTGAATTCAAACGTCATAAAATTTCACAGCTTCACTTGACCATGATCATGGATGTTGCCAGAGCTGCTCAGAACAAATGAGGCACTGCAAAAATACCTTTTTTAATCTACAACCATCTCTGACAACTATGGTGATCAAATACTTACTGTCATGCATCACTGCGAAATTACTGTGAAATAGAGCAGTTTGCTTAGTAGTAAACAGGAATTATAGGACATGTGTTGCATTTCCATTCTATGTTTTCTTACAGTGATCTATCTTCAGCTAAATTTACAGAAATTATGCTGGTGAATTTATTTGTGCTACTGAGAAAAAAGGGAAAAGGTCTCCATTTAGGCCACACAGCTATTGAGAAAAAGGGAAAAGGTCTCCATCTCTTGGTAGGAAATGAGAACTGCTTCTCATTTGGTGCTCACGCAAAATATAACATTCACTCGAAACCCTTGTTTAATCCCACTTTTTTTTTTCCTTTACCATATTTTTCTTTCTTGAGTGCTCTTGTTAGAATCTGATGGCATACAAAATTGCTTGTACTCAATACGCCCTTCCAAACTTTGCACCGTTCCTGTCTGCCGTTAGTTTTTGTACACAATGTAATAATTATTGTTAGGGATACACCTAAAAAAGAATGTAATTCACGATACACTCCACAGCTGAAAACCGGAGAAAGAAATTAATAAAGCTCATATCATAGAACCCAAGCTTCTGGGGTAACAGGTGTTACGGCCAATTCAGTTCCCCGTTTCCACTACCACATTAGTGCGCATGTGCGAAGCCATAACGTTGTTCAGCTGGCGCACCATTCATGGGAGGTGTTTTATATATATATATATATATAGATTTAATTTCTTCATACGGTAACACTTATTCGTGAGTCTGTGTGCGCATATTTGTACGTCGATTACGTAAATAAATTGTATTAAAAGATACATTAATCAGTTTGTGTATTATTGTATTATTGTATTACTTTATTATACACGTAGAAAATTTGTTTCCCTTTAGTATATTGAAGCTGGAGTACATTTCACTCCTGCTGACAAAATGGTCAAGGGTGGATTACAGTTTCATCCACAAAACTTTTACACTAAAGGAAGGAACATTTGGCCTACAGAAATGTGTTAACACTTCTATGTTAAAGTTATACTGCAATTTAAAGTGTAAAAATGATCCAATGATCAGTTCACACAATAAGTTACAGGAACCAACCACATTTATATTGGGTATACATGGGGGAATTGTTTTTTTTTTTTGTCCACGTCACTGAAATCTGTGTGTATTGCTTGTGTGCTATAGGTGTTGTTTTTTTCAAGATCACACACTGTGCTTCGTTAAGGCACAGTTTGTGACCTTCTTTTTTTTTACCACCACTTCCCTGTTGTAATCCAGCTGTTTTTTCTAACTGTAAGATATCTGTTGTGCACACCTAACCCCTGAATGTAATTTCACTGCAATATTGTACTTGTATAACTTTGTATGTGACAAATAAATTGAATCTGAATCTTAATCTGAATCTAAATTAACTGGAAAATGTTACGTTATGTTACGTTATGTTACGTTACATGATACGTTATCTTTCCTAAATTTTTTTTTAGTTTTTTTTGCATTTAGTTATGTGCATATATGACTTTAAAATTACTTGTGACTTTACTGGAAATTACTGCAAATCTCTGTTCAAGTGTAGAGTACATAGTTAGATTTGTCAAGCATTTCAAATGGCAACTTTCTTGCTTTAAGAAACACTAAAAAAATCAAGAAAAATAATTGTGGTAGCCAGTAACAGTTAGATTTTTAGAACAAGCACAGGGAATAAATTATGGAATCACTCAATTCTGAGGAAAAAATTATGGAATCACCCTGAACATTTTCATTACAAACACTAACACCTGCATCAGATTAAAGCTGCTCGTTAGTGTGCAGGTAAAAAGGAGTGATCACACTTGGAGAGCTGTTGCAACAAGTGGACTGACATGAATCATGGCTCCAACCCCACAGAATTTGAACAAAGGAGAGGATTATCAAACTCCTTAAAGAGGGTAAATCATCACGCAGTGTTGTACAAGATGTTGGTTGTTCACAGTCAGCTGTGTCTAAAACCTGGACCAAGTACAAACAACATGGGAAGGTGATTAAAGACAAGCATACTTTTAGACCAAGGAAGGCATCAAAGTGTCAAGACAGAAAACTTAAAGCAATATGCCTTGAAAACAGAAAATGTACAACAAAACAAATGAGGAACAAATGGGAGGAAACTGAAGTCAATGTCTGTGACCAAACTGTAAGAAACCACCTAAAGGAAATGGGATTTACATACAGAAAAGCTAAAAGAAAGCCATCACTAACACCTAAACAGAAAAAAACAAGGTTACAATGGGCTAAGGAAAGGCAATAGTGGACTGTGGATGACTGGATGAAAGACATATTCAGTGATGAATCTCGAATCTGCATTGCGCAAGGAGATAATGCTGGAACTTTTGTTTGATGCCGTTCCAATGAGATTTATGCAGACAACTGAAGAAAACATGCAAATTTCCACAGTCATTGATGATATGGGGCTGCATGTCAGGTAAAGGCACTGGGGAGATGGCTGTCATTACATCTTCAATAAATGCACAGGTTTACACTGACATTTTGGACACTTTTCTTATTCCATCTATCGAAAGGATGTTTATGGATGATGAAATCATTTTTCAAGATGATAATGCATCTTGCCATAGAGCAAAATCTGTGAAAACATTCCTTGAAGAAAGACACAAGGTCAATGTCATGGCCTGCAAACAGTCCGGATCTCAATCAAATTGAAAATCTGTGGTGGAAGTTAAAGAAAATGGTCCATGACAAGGCTCCAACCTGCAAAGCTGATCTGGCAACAGTAATCAGAGAAAGCTGGAGAAATTGAGTGAGAAATTGAGCTTGAGTGATTCCATAATTTATTCCCTGTGCTTGTTCTAAAAATCTAACTGTTACTGGCTACCATAATTATTTTTCTTGATTTCCTTTAGTGTTTCTTAAAGCCAGAAAGTTGCTATTTGAAATACCTTTAGTTTTTTTTTGTCATGTATGTGATCTGCTTTTTTTTTTCTACAAAATTAAACAACTGAAGAGACATCCTGGTGATTCCATAATTTTTGCCAGGGGTTGTATTCCCAGCAGCCACCAAACCTTTTTTGCATGTTGCCATACATCAGTCCTCATCAGAAAAAATGCCTCCCTCATGACTGTCATGAGTTCCGTCAGCAAAGAAGCCCTTAAACCCATGCTACAGCAACTTCACCCCAGCCACCAGCACATCATGCTACAGTGCCCCCACCTACACAGCCATCTATGCTGTCCTGGAAGACCGAAAAAGACCTAGACACCACTCCCCTTGTCTCAAGGCTTTGACCAGCTCAGACACCAGGGCTCAGTTCCACCTCTACATATACACTCTTTTGATGTGTTCAAACTTTATTTCCCTGTACAAACTGAACAAATACTGTGTCAAAATATAAACAAGCAGGCTGCAAATCATGTCACAGGGCAAGAAATACAAATCTATGCATGGCCAGCATCAGGGATTGCTTTTTCAGTTTTTGTTGCATCATGCCACCGTGGAGATACAGGGCAATGTTCTGGAGTGTTCATCTTTTAGTGACCCTGATGATGATGTCCATAATAACAGGAAAAAAAGGCACAAACCAGCACGACTGACTTTTCCGGCTAAAACCCCTGATGGACACCCTCAGGAACTCCTGAAAATCAATTTATCATCCCCACAGTGGGGCTGTGGATGAAAGACTGGTTGCCACCAAGACTGAAACTGGGATGTCCCAGTGTATAAAGGCAAAACCCCAAAAGTGGAAGTTCAAACTGTTTGCCCTGGCTGACTGAAAGAATGGTGACATTTCATTTACACTGGCAAAGCAACATCGTCACCGGACATGGCCTGTCTTATGATGCTGTTATGCTTTTTTACATATTGAAGCATATACTAATAGACAATGACCTTTTACACAGTAAAATGAACATTTCACTTCTGTTGGACAGCCAGTGTACTTTTTTTTTAAGCATTTACTAATTGACACAAATATTTACACGGTAAATATTTGCTAATGGTGAAACAATGAGGTTTTACACAAAGTAAGTTTAATTTTGTCAAAGTTGAATGCATTTTTTATAGAGTGCACATTTACTAAATAATTTTACAAAGTTTCCTTTTAGAAATTTTGTATGCATTTAGTCTCCTTTTTTGTGACTTTTACACTTTGTTAAACCCATTTCAATCACAAAAACAATTTGTCCAAATGAGTAAAGGTATGTTTTTGACAAGAAATATGAAGAATTTGTGGGTATTATATGCAAGTGCTTTTAAAGATATGAAGTAGAATCCGTGCATAAAGCGCTCTCCGTGTGTAAAAGCTCATTATATGCCAGAGCATGACCCTGTGTTTATTTACATCTGAAGATGCATTATTTAAGCAAATATACACTCGCGGTTCCTGCTATAATGTGAGATATTGGCACTGGTGTGCTGCAGTTGTAAGCACAAATTACGCTCCTGTCCATACCAGGGAAAGTGTTTAATAGAATCATTTTAATCAAATGAGGGGCCAAGTAGATGCTCAACTCAGTGATGCTCACAGCAAGCAGGTTTCCGGTAACTTCATGGACTTTGAGAAGGCGCTTGACAGTTTGGACAGGAACACCATTTGGAACCTTCTCCGTCACTATGGGGTACCAGCCAAGATAATTGACATCATCAAGAACTTGCTTGAGGGCATGACCTACAAAGAGATTCACAGAAGTCGGCTCACATGGCTTTGAATTGAAAACGGGTTCACCAGGGGTACCTACTCTCACCCTTCCTCTTCTTGCTCGCAACAGACTGGATAATGAAGATGTCGACAGCTTGTAAACAAATGAATTATTATGCTCATTGGCCCACTGTAGGTTCTTGGCTCCGAAATTGAATCTGACCCAAAAAACAGGAATCCAATTGGCACATTTTACACTACTTGACAATCTCGATTTTGCGAATGACCCACAAATAAACAGATGCAGGAGACGACAAACAGAGTGGCAGCCATCTCAGTGCATATCGGACTAAATGTCAACAAGGAAAAGACCAAGATCCTGAAAGGTCAACACCTCCAGCAATGACTCATCGAAGTGGAAAGACAGACATTGCAGGAGGGTGAAACATTCACATACCTGGGAGGTACTGAAGCTGATGTCAAGGCCAAAACAGGCAAAGCAAATTCCTACAGTTAAAAAACTAATGAAGTTCAAAGCAGCTGACTGCAAACAAAGAACAAGTTTTTCAACTCCAATGTTAAGTCTGAGGGTGGCACGGTGGCAGATCCTGTTTCCTCCCACAGTCCAAAAACACACATTGGTAGGTGGATTGGTGACTCAAAAGTGTCCGTAGGTGTGAGTGTGTGTATGTTGCCCTGAGAAGGACTGGTGCCCCCTCTAGTGTGTATTCCCGCCTTGCGCCCAATGATTTCAGGTACGCTCTGGACCCACCGCGACCCTGAACTGGATAAGCAGTTACAGATAATGAATGAATGAATGATTGTTAAGTCAGTTCTGTTGTATGGAGCAGAAACATGGAGGACAAAAACGACAGATGAAGAAAGTGCAGATGTTCATCAACTTCTGTCTGCGAAAGATACTATGCATATATTGGCCAAATAACATCAGCAGCAAGCACCTATGGCAGAAAACAAATCGGCTCCCAGCAGAGGATGAGATTATGAAAAGACGCTGGCGATGGATTGGTCACACACTCCATAAGCCAGCCTCCCAACATCACCAAGCAAGCGCTGACCTGGAACCCTTAGGGCCAGAGAAACAGAGGACGGCCCAGAAACTCACATTTCCAGTATTATAACTACAAGAGAATGAATAAATACATTGAAATGTATATAATAATAATAATAATAATAATAATAATTTTTCTATAAATAAATAATTGACAAATGCAGATACATGTTTAATGTGTAAATATAAATAGAAACCGGCAGCTGATTAGTTGTGTTGAATAATTCTGTGTTTTAGACACTAGGTGTCTCCATTATCTATCTAGCTATTTATCTGTCTGTCTGTCTGTCTAATTTATGTACTTATTTATATAAATATTCATTTATTTATTACTATTATTTTTAATGCATTTGAAATGTACTTAATCTGGGATTAGTTTCACTTAAAATCTGGCTACATACAACTCATACACTCAGAAAAAAAGGTAAAGTAGAAGTACAATTTTTGTCTCTAAAGATACAAACTGTGTAAATGTACCTTTAAAAGTACAACAGAGTAAGTCCAGTTTTGTTCCTTAAAGGTGCATTACATTCTCTTCTCCAGAAAGAGAGATACATGTTTGTAATCTTTTATTATAGAACTGTGTCATATAAAAATACATAAGTCCTAGAGATGAAATGGAACATATGAAATCAACACAATTTTAAAATCTACAATTATAATAAAATAAGGTACAATTATGTTCCCTAATTATAGGTACTGAATATGTACCCTTGAGGGTACCACCACAGTGACAAATGTTCTGACAGTGTAACTTATTTGTTTTTTTAAGGTAATTGGAACATTGACTATAAAGAAGAAGATGGTGTCTGCTGTGGGCAGAGCAACCAAGAAAAAAAAGCAGAGTGGAATGGATGACGGGGTTTCCCAGACACCCACTACAGCTGCAAGAGCATGTTGCCTCAAGTGGAATGACTGTATATAGCAGGGTGCCCTTGATGGGGAGGGGAGGGGGGAGAGAGGGAGAAAGAAATCATGTGGTTTCCCGGAAGCCATGGCATATAGAGCTGAGGCTGGGAGACTTGCCTGTAATTTGTATCATTTCCATTACAAGTCTAAGCAATTCTAGAGGATACGGTGTAGCCTGGAGGATTTAAAACATAAAAAGTACATACATTTTAGACATGCTTTTGGCTTCAAAGAGGGACTCTGACCATTCTAATGTCTTCAACGTTCTCTTTTGTAATAATCATTGATACCTCAAAATATTAATGTAAACACAGAAACAGATAGGGTCTTCATGACCACAACTGTACATGCCTAAACTTGGCTCAAGGGAATTTCCAATGACTCAACATTTGTTTCCAACATTAGACTGGGACTAGTCTGGAAAACTGACACCACCATCAGTTTTTTCAGTATCAGTATTTTTTTTTTTCTCTAATAACCTAAAGGCACAGGTCCCACACATTCTCTGCTGCTGTCCAAAGACCTCCCATTCCAGATGTCGTTTTTTCTTTTCTTTTCACTTCCCAGCAGACCCAAATAATGTCTTTAAAATCTGTTCATCCTGGCCATTTCCTCACTGGAGTTTCCATCACCTTAAAAATGTAAGCAGCGTGGCTTGGAATATCCTTGGATTACTTGTGTGCGTTGTTGATCAGAGATGATGATTCTTTCAAACACATTTAAACAGTTGCTAAACATGTGTTTGACATAAGCATGGCAGGATGTGATGAACATTGTGAATAAAAATGACACATTTCATAAGTTAATTTAATTTACAGTTTAAAACTGAAACTTACCCGGAGTAAAGGAATAACCAAAACAACCACTAATCAGTTATCAGTAACAGAAAAATACATTACACCATGCCTGTTGTCGATGGATGTAAAATGGATGGGATGTTTTCATTGGTGTGGCCTCCTTTCTTTTAATAATTCAATAGTTTTGTCTGAAAGGCTCCATTAAAAAATTTCCATGATATAAGAAAAAAGACAAGCACAGGGCAGCACAGGATTTAAAAGCTTTAAAATTCTTTGCTAAATTCCACTTCATGCACAGAGCTGTAATAAAATATAATATAAACCATAATAGTATAAAAATTATGAATAATGTCTGGGTTACTTTTACTGTCTCAAATATTGGGTTGTTTAATGAAGATGACATGTCCTTGTTTTATAATGTCTATTTGGGTCAAACAGTGTTTCTTGTTCAGGGCTCTGTCAAGTCCTGATGTTATACATTATAGCATGCATTCATCATCATTACAGCCTAATAATCTAACATGTTCTTAATATTTTGCTTTAAGTCTTGACACTATGTGAGAGCTCCTATGCTAAACACAAGTTTCCTTGATTACAGCCAGTAGTTTCAGAACTATTCAGAGACTTATGCAATTTTATTATAAACAAGTGGTTGGTAATATCCAAGTTTGAGGATGGAATCATCAATAGAGTGTCAGCATTCCCTACTTTTTGCAGTCTGGTATGGATTGTTCTTGTTAAATGTTGACAATGTATTCAAATAACAGTCCCTGGGCTCATTGTTTATCTTGTGTATCATCCCTCATGTTTCTCCAGTTTTTGTACTCTCACTGCTGCCTCATTATAAAATAATACGTTTTTCCACAGGGCACAAGGAAGAAGACATTATGGACAGGGCATCAGTCCATCACAGGGAATCAAAACACTCATATAGTCACTCAAACACTCACATATATTCTACAGACACTTTTGCTCAGCTAATTCATCACTGTGTTTTTTTTTTTTTTTTGGACTATGGGAGGATTCCAGAGTACCATGAGGACACTCACACAGACACAGGGAAAAAACACAAAACTCAGTGATTTGGGGTCAAGGATGAGGCAGTTACAGAAAATGAACAGTGAATAAAAGCTCTTCACTGCTTACACCACACTGTTCATTGTGGCAATGCCTCAGAAAAAATGTTGATGCTGTCACAGTAAAGTAAAAACATCTGATTGACAAAGACCAATTGGAGTGAAAGTACAGGTTGCTCTGGAAAGACAAGCCCATGAGTAAAAGTATAAATTCCATACATTATTTCTAAAGGGGGTTAAATTCATACATGTAGCAATTCATTAAAGCCATGGATAACTGCAGTAGCATGTAGTGGAGTCAGAGATAATTAATTATTACTTAATTAATAATTGATTATTGAATTCATTTGGTTGAGCCCCATGGTTGGGAGCCACTAAGTGATATGTAAGGTCTTTACATGTCCAGTTTTAGCTTGGACAAGTAGGTCATCATGTTGGATGACTTTACATATAATATAGCAGAATTAGCTTGCATTAATTATTATTAATGAATTATTATACTCATCGGCTCACTGTAGGTTCTTGGCTCCGAAATTGAATCTGACCCAAAAGTAATAATTCCGTACAAGAAATGTGCACACACAGACAAATAACCAAGGACTGGTTTTATCATACAACTTGTTTATTAAAGATAATGAATATGATCAGATAATGAATTAATCCAATTATGAATATTGATTATACATTCAAATAATGAAATGGATTCTAGTTATACATGAGGAAGATTAATATGAGGAAATTTCTGTGATGACTACCCTAAATTCTAAAAAGATTATAGTTTATCCCAGCAAAGCACTCAGCACCAGTCTCCTGAGTTATGAAAGAATTTAACCAATAAGCTTGAGAGGAGTAGAGATGGTGTGCTGGGCTTTCTGGACCTTCTCGCAGACACAAGCCTTGTAGCTTTGCACTTGTTCTTCCCTTAGGACTTTTGGTCAAAGACACAGCCTTGACACGCAACAACTCCATCGGAGCTGGTGGCATTCTGAGGGGCATGTGGGGATTCTCCTTCATCGTTGATTATACTCCTTGTGAGAGACATGTCCATGCACGTCTCTCCTGGGCCTTTGCTCAGAGTAACCACCTCGGAAGAATCTTTCATACCCTGGGCATTGTGTCAAGCTTTGCTGGATTTAAACTATAGATTTTTAATATTGGCACTAAAAATAAAAATAAACCTTCTATTGGAATTTCTGGGCTCTCTTATCTGAGCTTGGGTCAATCTAAATTTCTCCTTCATTCCACCCCTCTTCTTTCCTTCTCTCTTTTCTTTCTACATTTTCTTTCTCTGTTCTGGGTTTGTTCTGACCGGCTGAAGTGTTGAAGATCTCGAGAGTGAGCCTAAGAGCCTGTTTCAAGAGAGAGCCATGACAGCATCTTTAAGAGCTGTCTGATAGCTAGTCTGGAAGAGAGAGGAGTCTGTTAGAGAGTGAGAAGACAGAGAATTTTGCGCCACTGGATTTTAAACCAGGGTTTTGGAATCCTGCCTGATTGGTCCTCGGGGATTGAGGATTGGAGCATCTCTTGCCTCTAATTGGATCTTCTATTAGACTAGAACCTCCCTTAGTAGTGACATCACATAAAATTTACAGACCCTTGTTGAATGAGTTTCCAAGATTTCTGAATCATGCTTTTGCACTTATTGAAAATTATATGTTGACACAGAGTATTATCATTCAGACAAAACCATGTTTTACATAATTCTTAACCAAATGACACACATATATGAACATCTTGGTGGTTCCTAAATGAAGTCATTGACTTGACATGAAGTCAAAGACATTAAGTCAGTCTTTGTATCTATCTGCAGTCCATTGAGGGAGCTGGTCCCATCGTAAATAAGTGTATTGTCATTTTTATGATCCTTGTAGCAGACTTTTAGGCACCAAAATGTTATCTGGATTCCTGATGGTGAAAAGAGTGGCCGGTTTTGAAGGAAGGTCACTGAGGATGACCAGTTTAATTTCTGCAGATTATGTCCCAAAAAGTAAAATTTCTTATTAGAAATTGATAAAACATATTCATCTCCCACAACAAGCACATGCAGAAGCCTGACATTTAGTAAAATAAGTATGGACTTCCTGGGAAGTACAGTGCCTTGACAGCAGCATTTGTTTTTCTGAAATCCTAATATCTGTTGAAGCATCACAATGAGAGTCACCCTGCCATGTGAACTAATTC
The DNA here is from genome assembly GCF_029633855.1 of Hoplias malabaricus. Lineage (NCBI taxonomy): Eukaryota > Metazoa > Chordata > Actinopteri > Characiformes > Erythrinidae > Hoplias > Hoplias malabaricus. The sequence continues at coordinate 20,302,662 of NC_089806.1, read as the reverse complement.
ACACTATATCATAAAAGATGTTGGCTTCTACACCTTTAGTAGACAGTCAAGATGATCCCTATTGTCTTTATGCAAAATAACACAATGTCTTTTTTTTTCCTTTAAAACAAACGGAAGCATAATCTTACCACAGCACAATTTCCATTGTTTTGGGTCATTTGAGATTAACTTGGAGCCAAAGAGTTCAGCAGTTTATGCTTTGAATTCATGAATGTTTTTCTACATGCATAACTGCAGTTTTAAGGTGCATTTCTTTATGTTTAAGTGCTTGATGCTTGAAGTTCATGGAGATACAGAAGTTTATTAAATCCTTGCCTTGCACAAACTGAGATTTCTCCAGACTTGCTGAATCTTCTCAAGTTATTGTTGTGAAAGACCTAAATTCTTCGCAATCTTTCATTGAGAAATGTTATTTTTGAGCTGTGTGAATATTCTGCCTTGATATTTTGAGTCATGGCTCATATTTGCTTGCAAAATCTGAGGCTTTGTTGATGCTAATTTTATGCTAATGCTAATATTTCATATTTGCTTACCTATAGTGGAATGTTTGAAAACAGTGTAACTTGAATATTCTACAAACATTTCAATTTTTATTTTGCTCATGTCAATTTTTAAAAATGTTCATATTTACAAAATACCATTAAGTTAGTCAATGAAAACATTGGGAACAAAGGTCACATATTTTCATTGCATTATAGAAAATATTCAAACTTTGCAAAGGAAGGGTGTGTATAATCATCAGTGCATAGAAGAAAGTGCACTGTGTGTGGTGCAGATTTTTTTGCTCTTGTCAGCTGGGTGTAGCTGACAACTGAAACTAAACACAGCACCCCCATATGCTAAACTGTCCCATTCACCAATGTGTTTAAAATAGCTTTGGTTTAGCATAATTTAATTTCTCCAAGCACAATAATGTATCCATGTTCATCAAAACAATGAAAAAAAAAACATGGGAAAGTTTTCAAAGCTTAAAAATGTTCTATTTTAGATTGATTTCTGATTAATTATTTTATTTTAGAAATGGCGTACTAATTTAAAGTGCTATTGTACAGTATAAGCATAGGAAACACATATAATGCATTTGCCACAAAACTGAAAGGCACTAGGCCTATATTATAATGTAGCTTCTCTCTTACTTCTCTACCCCATGAACTGCCCTGGACTTCCCTATGACATAACTGCTAATTATATACACTTTGTTGGAGCCCCTCAATTGATGCCCCCCCAGCATGCACCCACCAGCACGCACCCATGCACTTCAACAAAGTTGTTCTGTGTTTTCCTCTGTAGGCTGGGAGGGAAAATATTCACTACTGCCAAGAAAGCACAATTGACTTACACATCCTATAGCAGCTGAAGCAATTTAATCTGCTCTGTGCAGTTTACATTTCTGAACGTGGAGTCCATCCTTACTTAATTGAAAACATCTGTTTGGACTACATCTATATCTTCCAACAACCAGCCAAACTCCAGCACACAATCCAGCCACTAAATAATACTGAATGCAGGCCAACTGAAATGCAAGAGTTTAAGAATGTTTAAAGTTTCTTCCAGTCCCTTCCCTATGAGAATGTTCAGGATCAGCATTCAGCAAAATAATGCATGCTGTGGGCTCCCACCTGAGATTTCCAGCATCACCCAGTCTCTGCACACTGTCACACAAAATCCAGCTTCATAATCTTATACCTGCTCTCATGTCTATTTATTTTAGTCTCTTTAATTGTATCTAAAGTAGGGCTGTCTCTCTCTCTCTAAAAAATAACATTAAAATAACTTTTAATGATGGATTTTTAAATGTAAAATAAAATAATCAATGTAAAATCAACATAATGGAATTATTTATATTAGTAGTGTCTATCAAAACATGTAATCACAACAAAAATTTTAAATGTATTTCCTTGTATTTTTGGGAGGGACATAAATGTGTGGAGTTATAGCCATGACAACTACTTCTTAGTACCTCAGAATAGCTTTGATGATTTTTATTGCAGAATCTCTTTATTCGCAGAGTAAAACTTTCGGGAGGGATTGAATATGAGACACAGAAGATTTTAATGGTGAAAATAAAAGCTACAGCACAGCTCATGACTTAAACACCTCAATGTAAGTGTAAGAGTGAGGGTTATTTATGATATTGAACCCACATTGTAGCATAAAATGTAATCTACCTCCTGAGCTCAACAGTAATAATGCAATGTTAAATAGACCATTAACATGCCACTAAGCTTTATAAAAAAAATGAATTATGGGAGGAGTTGTGGCCATATTTGGTGAGATGGGTAAATAGCATAAAAAATAGTGTTAAAGTCCCCTGCATGTTAACATATTGTGTTAATTTTGACAGCACTTATCTACATTTATTTTATTGTGCATTTAGTATTTTTGATTTCTTCAATAGTAAATTTAAGTAAATATTCTGGGGAATAAAGGAATTACAATCCTGACAGAGGAATACAGGACACTGTTTGGGTTTGTGAGTGTTTCATGGTATAATTTTCAGGATTGTTTAGTCTCTTAAAGCTTTGCACTACATGCCTAAACAGGTTCTTCTATAGATTCAAAACCTGTTCACGAGCTGCTGTAACTCTCATCACACAATGTGTTTTACATTTTTGTACTTTCAAATAAGCCTCTGCATAATAGTTAATTTCTTATAAGTCATTAAACTGAATTTCTTTTTAGACCATATCAGATTCCCTTTACAATGCTAATGTCATCTATTTGTATTACTCATTTGTAAACAATATATAGTTTTTCTGGTTTGTTTTCTTTTAAATTTTGCTTTTAAAATGTTTATTAGACATAACGGTGCTTGTGCACAAATAAGTTAATTTGTTATTAAGGTAACTTGTGGTGATGATATTGCTGTTTAACAGTGGCAAGGCTCCATTTAGGATGTTCCCCCCTGTATTGGTTAAATGCAAGTGGAACAGAAAAAACCTGGAGATGTGCCTTAAAGGAGTTGTGGCCAAATTTGGTGAGATGAGCAAATAGCATAAAAAATAGTGTTAAAGTCCCTTGCATGTTAACACATTGTGTTAATGTTGACATCTACATTTATTTTATTGTGTATAAATAATAGGCGTCTAATTATAACTCTAAGAGGCGTCTTGCCTGTGACGTAGATGGTGGACAACAACTCTAGAAGTTGCATTTAATTTAATGAAAAATGACGAAAAGGTGTGTTGTTTTTGGCTGCTATAATTCAATGTACAGTGGGACATCTGTGCACAAATGGCACAAAGATCCCAAAATATCCAGAAAATGGACTAAATTTGTCAACGTTAAACGGGCACTTTGGAAAGGACCACCCGCTCACTCCGTTATCTGTAGCTCATTTCACTGGCACTTTTCCAACAATATGGGCATGTAAGGACACCAACGAAAGGTGTTCAAGAGCCTCTGTAACATGGAGGTAAACAGGGTAAGTACACTTACTTCGCCCTTTTTTAGTTGGCGTTAGTTAACGTTAGCCTGACTTGCTAAACTTGGTGGCTCAGATTATACTCGGCTACGTAGTGATAGTTGCTTTACGGAGGTTTATAGTGTCGGATGAATTCGAGTTCGACTTCGATCACATTTACAAGAATAACGGTACCTCTAAATTTGAGTTTAGCTTATTGCTAGGCTGTTGTCATGAATAATGTTGGTTATTTAGCTAGCTAGATAGATACTGTCATAACAGTCAGTCATAACGGTGTTTTACCGCGGCGTTGTTCAGTAGTTGTCCACCTGTGACGTCACGGTTGCGTTCAAGAATTTCCGTAGGAGCTCGGTTTTCTCCGTCAATTTAATAAAATTGTCAGTTTTAAAGCCAATTAAGCATACTATTTTCATTTTAATTCATACTTAACTAAAATAATGTGAAATATTCACGGAGATCCATTAAGTGGTGCTTAGCCTTTAAACATCCCAAGATACAAATGTGTTCCTGTGTTAATTCAAACAGTTCATAAAAACTAACAGACACGTTAAAACTTCATCCACGTACAAACAACAGTCGGTTTTTTGAGTTCACACAATTCGTTCCTCACTAAAGGACCCCTAACTGAAAGTAAACCGAGAACTGCAGTGCACAACAATCATATGTGCAGCTGTTTATTCGCAGTGCTTATATGGAGCTTCATCGCAGCAGCTGTGACTGGGTCGGCAGGTTGATGAACATTGTTGTGAAGTCCTGAAATATGAACTCCTCTACAACAACACCAGACTGCAGCAAATTCTTGACAAGAGATTAAGAGATTTACTCACACATCTGTTTGAATGGGAAGAATGTAGAAGTGGAAAATTGGAAGAAAAAAATATGAGGGGGCCCACAACCGGTTTTTTTTTTTCTCTCCGCATGAGTCTACGCTGAACTACGCTGCTCTGCCACAAATATAAAAATATCACCATACTTCGTACACAGTGCACTTCACAGTTAATAAAACAAATACTACTGCACTCGGACAGTGCACTAGAGAGCGGAAACTTAAAGCCTTTAAATTATTACCCGACATACAGTGCACTTTTTGAATACAGATACCTTTATCTTATGACGTACGCAAGATGAAGGTATATGAGATTTAGCCCTACGCAGGTTTGGTGTAATTTCAGAACGACGCTGACACACCAACACACAAATGTAAACGCTGGCAAAGGCATTTGCGCAGGCTATAGTCTAACCGCTGCAGAAGCACCAACCGACATGAAGGAATACATAATTAGATGAGGCGCATGACACATGATGAAAGCACAAAATAAAACAAAATGTTATCTATAGCTACGAAGCAGATTAAATTACCTTAACGTTTTATGTTTTGTCGTTAAGAGAAACTGGCCCATGAAAGTATATTTGGATTTGGAATAGTTCTCAAGTTAAATTTAAGGATGCTCTCATTAGCCAGAGTACATTTGCATATCTGCCTTCTGAAAAATGAGGGAGTTTAGCAGGGAATCCCCAAATGTAATTAAGAGCATGAGGGATTTAAAGGAAAATGAAAATGAAACAGGCGTTCGGAAGAGAGGGCAGTTCCACAAATCCCAACAGCCTGATTGTATGACTAGGCTGGTGGGTGTCACCTACAAAAAGCCTATAAAAACACCGAAGGACGCAGACTCACTGAGCAAGTCACATCTTATACTCTCATACACAACAGGATTAATCTTCCCCTGGTTATGAAAAACATGCATTTTCCCGCGTTGTCCCTACGGAGGAAGAGTAAAGGTCAGTCAGTTTCTTTGTTATTGATGTGCATTGGACCTGAATATATGTTGCTGTTTTTTATTTTTTTTCCTAGATATACGATCACCTCAACAGAACTAAATACATGTTAGTGTTCTACGGACCTGTCTTTAAATGTACGTTTTCACGAGAAAAGCCAACTGGAAAAAAATGTATTATTATTTATTACATTTTTTTTTTTTTTACATTTCATGTCAAATCTTGGTCTTACTGGAATTCTGTGAAGCTGCTTTGTGACAACATCGGTTGTGAAAAGCGCTATACAAATAAATTTGATTTGATTTGATTATTATCTAACAGAATTTTAAATGCGTGCAGGGTGCGTCCCGCTGCCTTCTGAACTGCACATATCAGGTTCCCCACATATCTATTAATCCGAGAAGCCTATAGTTAAGTCCAAAATTTTGGACGCTTGCACTGTTTGATCAAGCCATTCTATTTCTTGATCTATGGAGTGCACTTGGGCATGGCGATCTGTTTAGGATTAAGCCGTTGTTTTTTCCTGTCTCTTTTCATCACCTTCACGTGATAAATTATTATCATGTATATATTTACTTTTATTATCCTTTACATCTGATCTACTGCAGAGCTCTGTACTCACACCATGTCATATTGCAGCGCTGTTGAGTGGCTGCTGAATATTAAAACAGTTTTGAGCGGGTCAGCGGGTTTAGAAAGGTTGTTGAGGAACATGCACAGTCATTTTGATTATGAAAATTTTCTTGCAGTTTGACATGGTAATATATTGAACTCACGAACTGACATAACAGTCTGTACATTAACATAACACACAAAAGAGGGCGCACCACCAGTTTTCTCTGCAAAATGGACAGACCGTTTAGTTGACGTTTCCCAGCCTCCTGCTGATCCTTTCTTTGTCTTCTCTGTCCATTTTTAGAAATGGAGGGTAGGGAATGGCATATGTCGGCAAAGATGCCCTTAAAGTGAATATTTCGGAGGCTGTCTCATGCTATACGAAACATCTACGCCCCGTCGTGTCATTCGGACTTCGTGCAGGACGACGAAATATTCGATGCGGTGAGAGACATAGGCGTATGAAGCACTGGAAAATCTATACTAGATTTGCGCCGCTGCCCGATTTGGACTGCGCATGCGCAGAATATCAAGCGTGCTCTAAAAAATGGCTTTTTCTAAAAATGTCCCATGGTAGATAGCATGAGTTCACTGATAACAGCACAATCAGTCCTCCAATGCCTTTGGGGCTTTCACATCAAATGACATCCTCTTGTTTTGTGCTCTATTTTATTTTTGCTGTTTTCCATTTGGTTGTTTTGTTTTTTCTTGGTAGTAATGTAATTGATGTGATCTATATGAGTCTTGAACCATTTTGGAGAAAGTGTTAGTTCACTGAACGCGACAGGTCTTATGCTGACCTGGAATAACTACACTACAACTACAATGTATTCATAAAAAAAAAACAAGTTCAGTTTAAATAGAAATGCCATTCAATTCTGGAATAAAAAAAAAAATTAATATCAGTTATTTTAATTTTTCACTTTCATAGTTATTTGAGGGCGGCACGGTGGTGCAGCAGGTAGTGTCGCAGTCACACAGCTCCAGGGGCCTGGAGGTTGTGGGTTCGATTCCAGCTCCGGGTGACTGTCTGTGAGGAGTTGGTGTGTTCTCCCCGTGTCCGCGTGGGTTTCCTCCGGGTGCTCCGGTTTCCTCCCACAGTCCAAAAACACACGTTGCAGGTGGATCGGCGACTCCAAAGTGTCCGTAGATGTGTGTGTGTGTCTGTGTTGCCCTGTGAAGGACTGGCGTCCCCTCCAGGGTGTATTCCCGCCTTGCGCCCGATGATTCCAGGTAGGCTCTGGACCCCCGCGACCCTAAATTGGATAAGCGGTTACAGATAATGGATGGATGGATTTTTATTTGATATTTCTTTTGATATTTGAAGTCTTATAAGGAGATTGGTGTGTTTTCCCAGTGTCCGGGTGGGTTTCCTCCCACGGTTCAAAAACACGAGTTGGTACCCAGTAAACATTTAGCCGTTGATTCAACGTTGAAATAACGCAATGACTGCCGTCTAATCAACGGTCTCTTAAGGTTGAAAATGAAAGTTGAAAAGACGTCCAAACACAGACAGTGAAAAGACGACTATTAGCCGTATTTTGGACGTCCATTGATGTTATTAATTGGTCCCGAAATAAATTACTTGTATAAAACGCATTTTGGACGTCCACTGACGTTATCGATTGGTCACCACTTAACTAACTTATTAAGATGGATTTTGGACGTCAGGAGGTAGATTACATTTTATGCTACAATGTGAATTCAATATCATAAATAACCCTCACTCTTACACTTACATTGAGGTGTTTAAATCATGAGCTGTGCTGTAGCTTTTATTTTCACCATTAAAATCTTCTGTGTCTCATTTTCAATCCCTCCCTGAAAGTTTTACTCTGTGAATTAAGAGATTCTACAATAAAAATCATCAACGCTATTCTGAGATACTAAGAAGTAGTTGTCATGGCTATAACTCCACACATTTAGGTCCCTCCCAAAAATACAAGGAAATGCATTTAAAAAAAAAAAATTTGTGATTACATGTTTTGATAGACACTACTAATATAAATCATTCCATTATGTTGATTTTACATTGATTCTTTTATTTTACATTTAAAAATCCATCATTAAAAGTTATTTTAATGTTATATTATAGATAGATAGACAGCCCTACTTTAGACGGACATACTACTTGTAGACCCTTGTTTACTGGGTAGGTGGATTTGCAACTCAGAATTGTCCATAGGTGTGAGTGTGTGAGCAAATGAGTGAACGTGTGTCGCCCTTTGAAGGACTGGCACTGCCTCCAGGGTGAGATCCTGCCTTGCACCCAATGATTCCGGGTAGGCTCCGGACCCACCGCAACCCTGAACTGGATAAGCGGTTACAGTGAATGACTGAATTCATGATTAAGTCTTATATTTTTCAGTTGCTATTTTTCAGTTGCTATGTTATTTTTCCGATTCAGATCGTCTTATTATTTTTTTGTTTATTTTTCTTTTTCTTTTTGGTTACAGATCTTTTTTTTTTTCACTTTCAAACACTTTTTATTCCCTTTAGCTTTCAGATCCTTGTTTTTCAGTTTCAGGCCTCTGGCGATTTTCGAGTGGGAGGCGGGACATCAGCTGAGAGTATGATTGCTCTTATACTGCGATTGGTACCTTCTCACTAAAGTCAATGTTTTACACTGAATATTGTGTATAACGCGAGTGTTCAGTGATATTTCCCATGGTCATCAATGAGGAAGGTCCTCTGCCTTCATTGTTATGCTGTCAGATACCACGCCCCACTCAGCTGAGGTCCCATCTCCCACTGCAGAATCAGGCCAAACCTCTGAAACTGAAAACCAAGCATTCAAATTTAAAACAAAACTCTCTACAATTTTCAATAAACAGCCACGAGATTTCACATAGTCGGACCTACATATGTCCATTCATTTGAATGGGGTAGACTTGAGTGCATGATGTCATAATACACTCTGCTCCTCAGCCTGGACAGTCTTATTCCAGTTCCACAGAACACTTTCTATTTAAATTATTATACTTTCACTTAGAGACTTAATTTAAACTTTAAATGGTAGAGCATTCCATTCTTTCTAACATCAGTACATTTGAAATTGTTTCACAATATGGTTTTTGAGTTATGAGCACTAGGGAGGGTCTTGGGTGCCATAGAGTTCAATGTATTTTCTGAGTGGGCTTCTGAAATTTATTTTACTGTGTTTAACTTGTGATAAAGTGACCAATTCTTGCTCAGTCTGCATAATATTTGCCCCAAATTTATCGTCAGAGCTTTCTTGTCATAACGGTGTCTTTTGTTAAGCAATTTTGGAAAGCCTTTCAGAACTACAAGCATTTGTTCTGAGTGTGTACACTCCCACAGTAATGCAGTAAAATGAGCTTTACTCACAGACAGCTGTGTGCGTGAGAGAGAGAGAAGGGTGGGGACAAGGAGAGGGAGAGATAGTGTCCTGCCCTGTTTGTGTGTGCATGTGTGTAACAAAAAAAAAGAAAAAGAAAAAGAAAGATAGGTATACTCCCAGTGGGAGAACTATCCAAGCTGCAGAACCATTTTGCATGTCCTTTAGGAAAGTTTCTATTTTCAAATGAGATTACTGAAGAGTGAAATTTTCAGTGTCTGTGTAGTTAGTGTCTGAATTGTCTTGGGTTTGTGGGTTCAATTCCAAATTTGGGACACTGTTTGTGAGGAGTTGTAGTGTGTATTCCACACACCTTAACAATCTCAGACAAATCAAAACGTACCGTTACATGTCATGACCTATTTTATATTAAGTCCTTGTTTAGCTGACTCCTCAGTTTATAGCAGGGATATTTAAAAGAGTTTCACCTGAGCCACCCTTAGATTTTTTTCCCCAGGAATGTTCACTAAATATGTATATCAGGTAAAGTTATCTCATTTGACCTAACTTTTATTTTCTGTTAGTAGCATTGTAACAAACTTAAAATAAAACAACAGGAAATAAGAGCTTCTCTTTTCTGAACATATGAACACAACAGATATGCTCCTCATTTAGGGGACTTTCTCTCTTCTCCCTTGGGTACATATGCCACCTAAATTGCATGGTGCATTTCTCATGTGTCAAACATTTTAATGACTTATTAAAAATAAACCAACCTCACTAAATTAAATTGTGAAAAAAAACAGATAATTTCAGAGTATGAAAAATAAAATTGGTTTTATTACATCTTATTTATTACAGTCTCATGTCGCACCTGTACACTATGCTCTGGAACAGGGCATAACCCATAATTTCAATACCTTTGCTTTAGAGCTAGTGCCTCAGCATGTGGTGTTCAGCTGATTTTTAAACTGTGTTATTTACAGATGTCCTGGGTTCACCCGAAGCCCTCAGCAGCAACTCCCCTGATCAAGCGACGTCTGAAGAGCAACCTGAGAAGTCTCCTAATGGCGCATCAGATGAAAAGGGAAAAAATAAAAATAAAATCCGAAACCGGTTAAAAATATCAAGGTTCATGAAGCGACACAATGCTCCCAACACTGTGCCAGGTACACTCCACTCTATGAAAATAATATTTCAGTTTGTACATCAACGTCCAACACCACTCTTTATTTATTCATTTACTTTATTTTCAGTCAAAATAGTAAATAAATTACAAATTCTTCATTTTATGGTAATACTTCTGAAAGATTAAATTAGATATCAAATATTCACTTGTATCTAAAACCCAAAAACTGACTTTCTGTGTTTTCTAAAAGAACTACATATGCTTTTAGTTGTTGAAGCTTCTGTGAAGTTATCTTAATGGATGACTGACCAGAAATATGTGTAAATTTGTGATTACATGGAAATATCCAATATACCTCTTTACTTGATGAATGTATATAGTGTTTTACATCTTATTTTAAAAATGTAAGGATTATGTTAGATGTGGTTACTGCTCTATAATTACAAGTTGAATGAACATATAAATCAGTGGTTTTAACTATTTTTGTGTACATGCCAGTTTGACCCATTTTTCTGTTTGGTCTTACACACTCAGCTCAACATTTTCTACATGTGATATTAAAACGGCACAATGCTAGATTTAAAACTGAGAAAAGTAAATTTCCTAAGGGAGAAAACATGCTGGAATATGTTCACTGCCATGAGTCAAATACATATATATTAGGCTATTAGTCAAAATGATAAAGTTGACAGTGGTATTTCATGTATATTTTAACAAAGACGTAATACATTTTTTACATTTTATTTTTCTTTAGAATAAACTTCCAATATGCTTAGAGTGTAATTTTAAATAAAATAAATAAATAAATAAAAAAGTCCACCTGGTGACTTTAAGACCCCTGGTAATTTTGCGGGTCCTAAATAACTGACACCTTTTCGGGTTGGAAACCATGGGTATAAACATGAAAACACTGCAAACAGCCCAACTATGAACATTTTTCAATATCCTTCTTCAAAACATTTACTTATGACTAAAACATTAAATCAATTGCATGCTGGTAACATTTATATGCTAGAGAATGTGAAGCCAAGAACAACTTGTCTTGACCACATTTAACAGAAGCAATATTTCTTTCATATAATCTGACATTAATCTAATAGCAAACTGTGTTCTTTCAGAAATTCCTGTTGTCTTGGACTTCAATCAGAATTTAGAAATGAATTATTTGGCAGAAGCAAGCCAACAACTTATAGCACGGGAAGAACAGCTCTTCAGTTCAGAGACAGCAGAGGACATTCGTACAGAGGATGAGGAGGACAAAATGCAGAAGGACTATGAGATGCTAAAACTGCATCTGTGGATTGTTATCCAGGATTCCTTTAATAAGGACAATCAAGAGCCACTGAAAAGTGCAGTGAAGGCAATCTGTCAGGAGGAGGAAAGAGATCATCGCTGGGAGGAAGCAGCAGATGATGAACGGCCAATTTGGAGGCCCGTGGGCTGCCGAAAGTTCCATGACACACTTCTCCAGAAGGTGGTGAAGATACGAATACAGAAAGCTAATGAGGAAGAAAGCGGAGCAGACAAACTGTCTACCTCCATAAAGAAAGACGTTTGCAGAATGGGCAAACGCATTCAGAATGACCTGCTCTGTGTGGTCAGAGATGTTCAGGGATGTTACACACCAGACTATGATGTGTGCCAAATGTACACTCAGTTGTACCATAAAGCTTTCTCCACAAAACTTCAAGAACTGTCCCAATCCAACCTCGATGTGGAAGACTGCATCTACATACTAAGTTGGATTAATATATATTTTCCAAAGTAAGTGACAGGTGATTGAACGTGCCCCATTCTCTGATTAGAAGAACTGCTCTTATGAAGTATTAAAAGCTATTACATTTCTTTAGCCTGATAAATATGGATGAGTGAATGAATGACTGACTTAGTTAGGCATGTCCACAAGGTGCTTTGCATCTAAAAACATTTCACTGTAAACAAGTTTTTAACCAATGATTAGCCCAGTGTAACATGTTTTATTTCTTTATTTTTTAGCGATATTTTGCAGCAGAAAGAACTAGCGTCACACATCAACAGTGAAACTCTAGGACCATTGTTAACAGAAGAAGATCTTAAGTCATTAGAGGAGCAGTATCTTTCACACAAAGAGGTACTGCATTGTGACAATGCAAAAGACATGAGCATTATATGTATGCTGGGCAATCCTTCAGCTTTTCATTTGTATTATAGGCTGAGGTCAGTGGGTGGTTGTCCAATGCGCTCAAGAAAGAGGAGGAACACTGGCAGTCTGACACACAGCCTGAGCAGATGGATGGATACTTCATTTCCAACCTTGCCTTGGATGTTATAAATGTATGGCAATCTGCATTGAAATGTTCACAATGTTTTTTTTTATTTAACAAGTTATGAATGAATGGATGAATTAACATTTCCTTAGAAAATAAGCACAGATAGGATTGGCTTTATTATTTATTTATTATTATTACTTCGTTATTTTACATGTCTGGACTGATGTGATACATTAACTTCTCTCTCTCTCTTTTGATTACAGCTTTTAGATGCAGCCAAGAAAGAAGTAATAACTGTTATGGGTAATGAGTCTAAAGCTCAGAGGATTCTGCTTCAGCTGGGAGGCTTCCTTTCAAGGTAGTTTACTTAAAATAAGACAGTGTTTGAAGTATGAATACACCTAACTTAAACTCTGTCCCTATGCTCTGTTACCTAGGACCTTCCACACTGTTAATGACCATAATCATTTCAACTCACACAAAGGGTTCCTGGAAGAACAGTGAGAAATAAATGTCAGAAATGTAATGTCTATTTGCCAGAATGATTCTTGATCTTATAGAAAATGTCTTTGCTGTGTAAGGTGTTCCTGAGAGGTGTTTCCATATTTCAGCTCTCTTTTATGTTTTTCCATTCAAAATATATGTGTTATATGCAAGACAAATCATTTTCTCTCTCTCTCTCTATTTTCTCTTTGTTTTCAGCTATAAGAAATCTCTTGCTGAATTCCTCAAAGGGAAGAACAAGAATATTTCAGACACACTGAAATCTAACCTGGTCAGCATCCAGCAGGCAAGGTAAGAAAATTAATACACAGTACAATAATTCATAATTCCCTATAGCCTAGAAACAGAATAAGCTAATATAAATGTAATTATGAAGGTTTGATTACGTCTTTATGTGCAGCTGCAATTAATTTTTTTAGTCAACTCTAAGTTGCTTTGTGTTTGGAAATAAATGTAACTAAACCAAACTACATTATACCCTCAGGGAATATATAGAACAACAAGAAAATCTTCCAGCTGATGATAAACAAGCCTGGCTATCCATTGTAGAAGATTTGGGACATTCTTGTCACAGATACTTCCTCGACTCTATACACAAGGAGCTCAAGGTATCTAAATATAAAGCAACACTGGAATGGGGTAGTGAACTCATTTCTTATGGGCTGGATTTCAGGGTTGCTTTGGAATGTGTTTAAAGCCAACCCAACACAAAAATTATGCAGCTTTGCAGGTTATATATATATATATTGGGCTGAGGGATGGAGTTTGGTGTGGTCCTACTTCCAAAATGTTGTTATTACATAACTTAAGTTTGCTAGTACAGACCATGGCCATAAAGGCTGAAATGGGGAGGAATTCAGGGCAGCTTTAGAATATATATATAAAGTCAAACCCCCCAAAATTAAGGACATGCTAGGCAATGTGAAGAATGGTCTGAAGAATGGTGAAGGTAGAGAGGTCTGTTGGTTGAGGGTTTGGTTGGTATCCTAGATTCTGAGTGAAAAGTGGTTGGTGAATCCATTAATTAATTGCTTTTAATAAACTTGTGCATGCCTGAGCACCATGTGATATGGATCAACAACTGGATAATTAGAGTCCTCAAAGTTCCATAGTGACTGAGAAACATGATAGAGTCATCAGAGCTGAGGTGAGATCAGAGACGAGGAACTCATCCATGGAACAGTGCCCAGAGCCCCTGGCACAAGGGCACAGCATCACCTTAGAAAAAAACACAAGCTGGAGGTTAGGGCTGGGAGCAGTGTGCCTGCAAAGGGGAGAGGTTAGGACGAAGCCCTTTAACAGCTGGAGGAAAGAGTGTGAGCTGTACAATTAAAGGCAGGTTGGAGGTCCTCAGAAGCACAAGCTAAAACGTTTGAAAGTACGAAGGTCCATAGCAGCATCTGAGGAGAGAGCTGTAAAGGTAGAGGCTAGGAGTGGCGTAGCCAGTGAGTTTGTCCGACATGGAAACGACATGAATTTGCAGGGTATATATATAGCTGAGGAAAGGAGTTCCGGTGGGAATATGTCATAAATTGTGCTATAAAGCAATATATTGATCTAAATGTATGCTTATGTGGACTATAGCAGGTTTACACTGACATAGTTAACTTTGTTACTTTGACATACATTACTTTACAAAAGTGTCTTTGTCTTACAAATGTGTGATGTTGCAAGTTAGTGCTCAGTTCCATGGTTTAGTCATCACTGCAGTATAAAAACTAAACAGGCCTGGTTACAATCAGGAAATAGCTAAACATTTTATGAGGAGCCTTTCATTTTCAGATTTGTTTTTAAATAATTGTGAAACTTTAGGCCCACTTTTGGGTGCATAAAGAAAAATGATTGCTACAAGGAAAGGCTTCAGTTTCTCAGTTAGACTGGCAAATTACAAAAGCTGTAAGTCAGTGTTGTAAGTAGGTCAGAACTGATCTTAAACAAGAAATTAGCTTGTGTTGCTGGAACTCAGGGCATGACAAAAAATCCTTCAGTTCTTATTTGTGGTCTGAACATGGGCCAAAACTGAGTAGAGATAAAGCTGGGCCTGTGTTTTCTTCACTTAGGATGAGCTATAGAGTGCAAGATATTAACAATGTCCCTATGTTTGGCTGTGGTACTTTAAGTAGAACACAGAGAGCTTGGATGTGAATGCTAAATTATAAATAAAATTCTCTTGGTAGAACAAAAAGTAATTTAATTTAAATCTGCTTCTACAGAAATCATACATTAATTTTACATTCATTTTATTTAGTTTCAATTTAGAAATTACTTGATCCCATTCCACATTTGGATTTGACATCTTATTTATCATATGTCTTCTCCATAGGATCACTACCGCAAGCTTTGGACGCCGGTCTGGTTTGCAGAGAGTCAAAATATTATTGGAGATCTGCTCAAATCTCTGGAGGATCAGATGAAACCTTTCACCTCATTAAAACCTTCCTGCACGAAGGTGAGAACCACAAACTCTAAACAAAGGATAACATTACAGTGGCTATATGAAGAGCAATACATACTTCATAGATTTCATATGTAACTCTAACATAATTATATTTTTCCATAGGAGCTGGTGAGTCAGCTGCATATTGAGGTGATGCGTGAGTATGTACGGAGAATGCTAAAGAGGAAGCTGAAACTAAAAGATAAAGATGAGCAGGATGCAGCTGCAACCTTTCTGTGTGAGGACAACATCAGAATCAATGGATTTTTCATAAAAACGGTGAGTATGTGCAATACATATACACCAACACCTGAATATAATTCATGTTTTTTAAGGTTGTCAACCAAAGTTCAACAAAATGTCCTTTCCACCAATGTCAAAATATTCACTTTTCGTCAGAAATACAATGACATCCCTGTGGCGTAATGTGTTTAGATTTTGTATCTTTGGGTTTTCCCATTATGCTTCATTTGTTTGTATCTTAACTTTCCCAAACGTAACAACCTGCACATGTATGTACTGTGAAAGTGAAAGTTAATTCTGAGGGCATTTAAATTTTTTTCGGAAGTGCTTCCAGATTCTTTAAATATCAGCATTTTCTCCCATCATATTTAGCCTTTAAAGGAAACACAAACAAAAAACACAGGCCTGTACACCCTCCCCCACATATAAACACACATCTCTACTCATAAACACAGGCATTGCTTACATTCCTCCTCTTCTGCTCTGAATTAATCTCACAAACCAGTCTCAGCACAACCCCACTCAAACCACAAACATGCCTTTTCTTCTTTCTTTTGCCACGTCCCCACATCTGGTCGCAATAAACCCTAACTGAAAGTGTGCTTTTTTTTGAGAGTGTTTTGGAAAAGGGATAAACAGGAAAAGCTGGTGTGTTTATTAGGTCATTTAAAAACATATTTTAATTTCTTTTATTTTCATATAAAGATAAGCTCACGATGTTTGTATGTACGAACAGAAAAGAGAAAATGCAAAGCCAGGAAAATAACAGGAATGGGATCAACCATGAAGGCATAGATCACACAAACTTACAGCTGAAGCTTGCCATGTACAAATGCCTTTTGTTGCATCACTCACAACAGTTTCAAACTGCTTCAGCAGAAGTAGTGTGCGATGGAAAATTCATGGAATGAATGGAACAATCTGGTTTTGGTATATGCCAGGAGAATGTTCCCTCTTACAGAGTGCAAGAGTAAAGTTTGACGGAGAAGGATAGTCTTGGAAAACAGTATTCATTATTCAAAGTAACAGTCTGAAGTCTCTTTTATGTTCCAGAATGACTGTGGCTTTGTGCATAAAGTCCATGAAGTGTGATGAGTTTAGGGCGGAGATACTCCAGTGACGTGCAGAATGTTGGCATGCCCTGATATTACCATATTTCTTTCCTCACAAATGTTCTTTCGATGAAATGGTATCAAATTCCCACTGACACACTCCAAAATCATTTGGAAAGCC
Source organism: Hoplias malabaricus (assembly GCF_029633855.1). Taxonomy (NCBI): domain Eukaryota; kingdom Metazoa; phylum Chordata; class Actinopteri; order Characiformes; family Erythrinidae; genus Hoplias; species Hoplias malabaricus. Next base: position 20,285,751 of record NC_089806.1, on the reverse strand, counting down.
TTTCCAAACAGGTAGAAAATGTATTTTATTTTCAGCCAAGTATATGTTCAGTCCTTTCAAAGTAGATGATTTGTGCAATTTCTCCACCTATGCTTTTAGAATGCTTTCATTTCTATCATAAAAAACTTAAGTTTATTTGACTGAAAAAACTGATGTGTGTACTCACTGATGAGAATGTTATTCTAAATAGACTGTCATTCTTTTCTCACAGGGGTCCAAAGAGGAATGGCTGCGCCGTGTCTTACCCAAAGTGTCAGAAGTATTAAGACTGCAAGATGCAGGCTCACTTCAGCTAGAGATTGTAACTTTAGCAAGAGCCTACCCAGACATAAGGTGAGTACAGCCAAAGGTGGTGTTAGTAATGCCACAAATGGGCTGCTGGCCAAATCGTAACTTTCAGACTTGAAATTTTCAAAGAGCTTTAGACTTTCAGTGGAATAAAATGACCTATCCACAGTCTGTTATTCAGTTAATAAATAATTAAAATATTATTTTTTCTTTACTTTTGAAAACATTTTAGTAGAAATTAATAACACACAGGGTTAGTTCCCAGGCAGGGATTAAGCTTGATGCTGCACTAATTTTTTCTTTTTTTAAAGGACATCATCCATTCACAGTGCTGTACAGTCCAGGAGTATAATTACTTCCTGCCTGTTTTTAAAATATTTCATAAACAATCACAAACATAAACTGAGTGTATACATTACTCTGAAGAAATTCTTAGAAAATCTTCAATAAAACACATAAAATAAATGTGGGAAAGCCAGGCTTTTGTATTTCTTTCACACTCAGGCATCCTTCTAGCTTTCACTGACCAATGAGCAAACAGCTGAAATGCTGCAGGGTTTGTTTGGTTCTAAGAAGTGATTTTTGTTAATAGACATTATTATTATTATTTTCTATTTTGATCACATAGTGACCTCACTGACATGTCTCCATGATTCTCTCTCCAGTGTAAGCCATGTCCATGCCCTACTGAAGATGAAGAATAACCTGTCTAGTGTGGATATACGCAACATTAAAGAAAGCCTAAATGAGAACAGGAATTTGCCAACTTCTGAGCCTCCACCACCTTTTTTCAGTAACATACCTGTTAAAAAAACACTCATATAACCATCCATTGTGTAAGCAATGTGATCAAATGCATGATGTTGTGAATGTGGTTCTGCTTCATTTACTAATGGGAAGAGCAGCCTATATTTCCGGTACTGAACCTGCTCTAAATGAAAGACCAGTATTAATGCATATTAGTATAAATATAAAGCTGTAACAGGTTTGCTATGTAGTTGCTTTGATTGTAAATCATGTGAGCTTATAGTGTTGATCAAAGCAACATGTGAGTCAACAACAAGCATCAAATCGTGAAGTCACAGCTTAGCTTTGGCCCTGTTTTGGGAGAAGGTAAATTTGAGTTGGGCAGTTAGTGCTTTTCTCCAACCATGTTCAAATGTCTAATGACATTGTTTTAGTAACTAATTAAAAATAAGCAGTTCCTTGCTTATTTTCAGTTCTGGAGAAGAAAGACACTTTTTCACTTCCATCCTCATTTGTTATTGGGAGAATCCCTGCTGCAATGTTCAAAGGCAATCAGATAATCCAACATTGTGGGCAAAATCACCCACAACAACAACAACAATAACAGAAATTGGAATTAAGGCCCTGGCCTCACATTTCTCAGAGGAAGTATGTGCAAGTCGTCTCCTTGCTGTATTTGGTGAAATAAATTAATGTGATTGGAGGGGATTTGGCTTTCAGATGGTGTTTCAAATGCATTCTGCAGCCACATTTATATACTAGTTTCTTATCAGACTTAATGTTTATATTCTGTATTTATCAGCAACAAAATAATGTGGTACTGTATTTGCTCATTAATGGCACAAAATATAGACATTCTATCTGTATTCCAGGGCAATCAAGGATCTGTTATTGTAGAGTCATGGTTTTGGTTTGTTTATACATGCATATAAAACATGTATGTTCCATTTTGTTCTGTATTATTTTAATAAACCATCAGTAAGTATTAATATATTTTGAGTATATCAGGATGAACAGAGTAATAGATCTGCTCCAAAATTGTGAAATAAAATCGTATTACTTGCACTTACATTGAAAATGATCTGAGCCTTTCTCTTGTGTTTATGATCGCATGCTCAGTTGTTTTCCTAGCCATGGGTCTTTTCCCACTTGTTTCCTAGCCATTGCCTGCACATGTGAGGCCTGAGAATTCAGGTTTTTTTTTCTATAGTGTTTTTCTTTATAAGCTCCCTCTCCCTGTCTCCCAGTTTGTTCATTTTCTGTCAGTGCTTTTGTGCTCCCTTTGTTTAGTTTTTGTTGCCATTACTTGTTTTTTATTAAATCTCCATCTGTCACGGACCACGGGGCGGACTGACAGAAGCGGACGCACTTGCTAAAGCACAGAAAATTTAATTATAACAAAAGATATAACAAAACAACGACAGGCAACAGTAGAAACAACACAACACGAAATGAAACGAAACTAACACAAGGACAGACTAGACTGGGGAGCGAAACGGTGAAAGGCAACGAAACAACTGGATTTGAAACAACTAAAATCAAACGGCAGAGACAGAGAGATAAACTAAATAACACGACTGATATGACAACGGAGAAATGTACGACAAGAGGGCTTAAATACTGACACAAACGAGACACACCTGGACAGATAACGAGGAGGACGGGTTAACACATGACACGGACGAGGAGGCGGAACAAAGGCGGGACGAGGGCGGAGACAAGGACATAAACAAAACATAGCCTGCACTTCAGTCCCTTCTCCCTTCAGTCCCTTGCCTGGCCTGACAAAAATTAAGAATATTTTACCTCCCATTTATTTATTTATTGTTTGTTTGTTATGTAGATATACAGTGACTGGTATGGTTTCATACACCCTTAGGATGTTATATATGGAATAATTTCACTTATTTTAATGCATGTTTATTATTTATTTACTTTATCTTATATGTTGCCTTTTTTTACAAAGACAAACATGTCCCCATTTTTGTCTATTTTTATTTTACACCATTTGAACATTGCAGCTTTTCTTCACATTCTGTGAAAATTTCAAAATGAATGAACCAATAGAAATGCTCCAGAATTACTGTAAAATCACTCATTTTACACTCATTTTCAATCACTCATTTTTTCTTTGGGGCAGCACGGTGGCGCAGCAGGTAGTGTCACAGTCACACAGCTCCAGGGACCTGGAGGTTGTGAGTTCGATTCCCGCTCCGGGTGACTGTGAGGAGTTTGCTCCGGTTTCCTCCCACGGTCCAAAAACACACGTTGGTGGGTGTATTGGTGACTCCAAAGTGTCCATAGGTGTGAGTGAATGTGTGTCTGTGTTGCCCTGTGAATGACTTGTGCCCCCTCCAGAGTGTATTCTCCACCTTGCACCCAGTGATTCCAGGTAGGCTCTGGACCCACTGTGACCCTGAATTGGATAAGCGGTTACAGATAAAGAATGAATTAATATTTTTCTTTGGATAGCGATGACATATAAATTATTTTGGCAGGCACATAAACACAATTACAATAACATTAACAAAGGTGAGTTACATTGATAATACACAACATGATCAAAGGATAGTAGACTCTTGCTCATCAAATATTTCTTCCCAGTGCCAAAAGCTGGGGGGAATTTATAGCAGTCTTCATTTTGCATTGGACATGGTAACCAGCTGACATACACCTACTTCAGTGTTTTTTATTTTATTTTATGCTTTTTTACAGAGACTAAACAAGTTGTATATGTTTTTGTAATGTTAAATGATGTCCACAAAAAAACATAAAGTATGTGTAATCTGTAAAGAGAATTCAAGAAATTTTTTAAAGTTAAGGTTTTAAAACACAAAAGAGAATATTAACTATACATGAGGAGAGAGAGAGAGAAAAGGCAACTTTTTATACATTTTCCTCAGAAAGGTGAGGTTGAAGTAGACCAGACAGTAAATATGCTGTATAAAAATTAACACACATATTTACAGTGTTCTATATAAAGGACAAGCTGAAACCACTGGAATTTCACTCATTACAGCAGAAACTTTGTAGTATATCAGTGTTTTTGCTGTCATAACATCGAAGCTAAAACAGCCTGTTATACTACAAAGTTACTGCTGTAATGAGTGAAATTCCAGTGGTTTCAACCTAGTCTCGCATTTCCACACTCTCATGGCCAAGAAGCACCAACTACAGCAGGAAAGGAAATTTCCTGACAGTGAGGCCAACCTAAAAGCAATGTTTACAATTGGAATAAAAAAACAGAGTTTTATAAAATTCTAAGGATGTTTCCTTACCATTTGCTAGCTCTCTAGTCTGTTTGCATGCTCGAAATTTATCTAATGTATTTTCAAAGACAACTTGTAAAACAACAGTCTTTATTTGCCCTCAAACATACAGTTCCACCTTAAAAGACGCTGAGTTTCTGAACTTCCCAGAGAGAACCGTGTTTCCCTACAACCGTAGACTTCCCCTTTAACGCATTGAAAGTATCAGTCTCTCCATCAGCTTGTGAGCAGAGAACAGCAAAATGAACAATGCTAATTCCAGAAGGAAGTAGACACTTTTTTCCTGATGCAGCTAAACCTGCTGATCTCCCCAAAGTATGTGGGATAATGGTATTTCAGCACCGTCCCCACACACGTTTATCTAATAATTTCAAAATATGGATCCAGAGGCACCCTGTTTAAGCAGCAGCTCTGAATGCTTGTTCATTTGCCTAGAAAACAGAGCCTTATCCTGATTTTACTTCCAATTAAGAGTATCTTTTTTTTCTGTCAGAAACAGAATAACATGTCATTTCCCATGTTCCATTTTCCCATTTCCAAAAGAGAAAACCAAATAATTAAATGCACATTAGTCTGGAAAAATATACTGTCAAGGAAAAATATCTTGACATATATGGAGAAACTGCATTTTCAAAAGAAAATGTCTTAACTGTGATGCAAAGCAATGTCTTAACTAGAACACATGGTAAGTAATATGAAGCCATATACACAGGGTAAGTAAATATAGCAGATGTATATATAAAGCAAGTATGTCTTTAAACATTCCATCCTATCCTCAGCTACAAGAAATAATGTCTGCCTTCCAAGAAAACACATGTATATCTTCCACCCTCCTGAAATGTTAAATATTATTCTGAAGAATAGTCTGGTGACTTACATACACTGGAAACCCTAATGTTCAAAGTAATTAACTGGGTTGATTGATTCAAATATACTTAAAATATATTGAAAAGTTTCAATCAATTAAACAATTCAACTAATTTCAACAATTTCTTGTTTTTGACTTTGTGAAACTGTAAAATTTTGATTTAGCTCAGTCCTGTTTGTGGTTTTAAGTAAAAATAGCTGGATATGAGAGATTTAACTGGATTTAAATGTTATGAGTTTATGCAGCATGGGGTCTGAAGTCACAGACATGGGAACAGTGCAAGAATTTTCAGCCGAGATAACGGTCTGGCGTTCACTGCTTTTAGTGAATTTGGACAGGTTCATGTGTTTATTTTAGTGCAAGGGGCAGTTACACAACAGGTAGAATCACTGTCACAAAGCTCCAGAGTCCAGGGGTCATGGGTTTGAGACCCATATTGGGCCACTGCCCTGAGGAGTTTGGTGTGTCTCTCCACAGTGCAAAAACACACATTTGTAGGTGGACAGGCCGTGCAAGAGTGTCCGTAAGTGTGAGTGTGTGGTGCCCTGTGATGGACTGGCACCTCAGTTACAGACAATGAATGAATATATGTTTAGATTAGTTAATAGCACTTAACAGTATTGAGTGCAAGAAATGCATATTTTTTAGTTGTATTAATCATTATATGAAGTGGTAGACACGTAAAGTAACTGTGTATGCATACTTCTGAAATTTTAATTTATGATTTTTTTTTATGAAAGATTTTATGGCAATATATATATAAAGGTGTAATGTATAGTATACAATAACTGTTACAAGCCTATGGGAGGCACACTTTAATAAATGTATGACTTAACCATTTAACAAATATAGTTTAGCATAGCTATCAAACCTTCGTCTTTACATTTTCAAGATTCAGTGCTCAATATTCATTTCAAATAGTTCATTCAAATACTTAAATTTAATGTTTAGTTAAAATGTTAAAACTAATATGTTTATTATTCTAGTGTGTAGCAAGTGAAGTTGGTTTATGTTTTTTTGGTTAATGTTGCTTTTACAGGCAACATTATAAATTAATTGTTATTTTTACTCCTGATCACTCCCTACACCCCTACATTCTAATTCAATTTAATTCACATTCGTGACAGAGATAGAGGAGAAAGCTTTTCCACCAAAAGAACTGTGGTTTTTGAATCAGTTCTGTTCCTGATTCTTGGAACCTTGTTTGTGTCCAGTGAACCAGCCCATGTTTCTACCAGTTTAGATGGGATCCAAAGATACATTATCAGTGGGGGCAGTTGCAGGGCTGCTCAGTTCCAGAGTTGCTGTGGCTGAATACAGCCTCAGAAACAAAGCTGTAGATAAACAAGGTCATTGTTTATTCTATGATAATAATGAGGTCACCGCAACCCTGAAATGGAAAAGCGCAAAAGAAAATGATGATGATGATGATAATAATGAGGTCAGATCAGAGTATGATACGCATGTGTAAATATCACAGAGTTCTGAGCCATCATGCTAAGCTTGTGAACAGCAGAGAAAAGTAGACAATGCACCTTGTCTGGCTTAACAAAGCCTTGAAACATAAACAAACATTTTCTATTGTGTTTCCCTGTAATTGAGGAAAGTTTACTGCAAACTTTGTCATATTAGCAAACAACACACATTCACTAGCATCATGCTGAGGTGGAGGGAGGGGTGGGGGTCAGGAATATATCCTACACACTCAGAACAAAGGTATGGTAGAGGTACATTATAGGTCACTAAAGGTACAAACAGTAAAACTGCACCTTTAAAGGTTCAATAGTGGTTTTAAGGTGAATACTTATAAGATATCTTTATAAAACAGTGTAAAATAAAACAAAATAATAGTCATTTGTGAAACTGGACATGTGAAAGCAACAAAATTTTAAAATGTACAATTATATTAGAATAAGTTACAGTTGTTCCCCAACTAATGGTAATAAATATGTACCTGTGAAGGTACCCCCACAGAGACAGCAAAAGGTACCACTGCAGTGACAATTTTTTATTATGAGATTTATTACCAGCTTTCAAGTGGGGTGTGTCACATTAAACAGGAGAATGAAGTGATACTTGGGGGAATATAAAGAGGAAACTAAGGGCTGCTTCAATAGTGTCATCCACTGATTGTATTTTAACTAGCAACGGTCTGCAGTGGGATCACATTTACTGGCAATCTTTGGATATGAGGTGCATTATGTCCATCACTGGTATGTTGACCTGACCACTCAACTCATCATATCTTTCTCCAGCAGAAGAGGTGGGCATCAGTGGGATCGTCAGTGAATCTGTGTACACAAAGATGGCTTTGGTTAATGCAACATTGATTTTAACATTAATATATAATATCAGTAACAGATTCTGTGTATGAGCATACTTTCCCATAGGCCTACCTTAAGAAAACCCTGCATTTTTGAATTACTTGAATCAGTTGTTATTGACCTATAAACTAAATAACTCTATTATGACTAATGTAATAGGATGTATTATTTTATAAGTATCTCAGCTTAAAGCATATTTCTACTAGATCCCCATTAATTCCCCACCTTGAATGTCTGGTTTTAAGGCCCTTAAAAGTAGAGTCTGCCTAAAAAAATGAAAAATATTTCTTTCTCACGCTGACTTTTCTGACTGTTAAGCATCCTGTCCATCCTGTTAACATGCTGCTAATGAACACCACAAACAGATGACAGGAATAGCCTCCCAAGGTTATAAATAATAGTCTGTAATGTATATGGTTCCTCTGGGTAACAGTCCTTATGTATAAGACTTCCTTTCTTTGTTTATATTCACGACAGCTCAGTTCAGGGTCAGACAGACAGAAAATGACCTTGAGTTCTAAACAAAGCAAAACATGTTTTTTCTATTTGACCCTTATGGATACACATCTGCCACAAAATCACATGTTTAAAATCTTTATATTTTTATTCTTTACCATAGATTTAATCAGAAAATGAAATCATCAGTAACTCATTGCACTAATTTTTTGTCCATTACAGAATGTCCACAGACACAGGGACAACACACCAAAATCCTCACAGACAGTCACCAGGAGCGGGACTTGAATCCAAAACCTCCAGGTCCCTGGAGCTGTGTGACTACGACACTTGTAGTAATTCAAACACTGAAAAAACGTACAGACAAGTTAAACTGTAGCCACGTACAAACAAGTCATTTTTCTCCTTCCCCCTCAAAAGCACTTCTTAACACAAATAAACCAGAGTGAACTGCATTTCAACACAAATGCTGATGTTTCTTTTATTCTGTTTTGGGTTTCTTTACTTTCTCAAAAAGAAAACTAATTAAAAATTACAATTATATACCTTGAATGTTAAAAAGTGTCCAGTCGGCCTACTCTGGGCCCTTTTGGTTGTTCTGTTATGTTATAAGGGCAAAGGTTTGTGGGTCAAAATATTTTGTTTGTGTGAGGAAGCCAACATGACTCAAGAAGGCCATGTCAAAGTTTTCAGACCCATGGGAAAATCTGGGATCAACATCTGCTAAATGAAAACACAACTGAAAACACGTCACATCAGAAATCTCTGATGAATCTGTGCCAGGCAGTAAAAGTATGCCTCAAAATGTCTGACTGACAGGATTTTAAATCTGAAATTAAAGGCTATCCACTTTGACACCATTAATATTAATGCTTCACCATATGTAGGGCTATCTCAGAACAATTATTAGGGAGTCAGTTTACATTATAAAACATTTAACATCAAGCTTTGATGCATTTAAGCATTGATGTAGAAAAACCACAACACTCCACAGGCATGATTAGCAAACTGGAGCAAAGAGCATGCAAACATTAGTTCCTTCCTAATTAGTCATATATTATTTTGCTTATAAACACAAGTTTTTTGTTTTTTTATGGAGTGACACACTGACACTCTAATGGCCTGGGTTGAGACAAGCCAAATAAGCAAAAGAGAATTCTCTCTGTAAACAGTGAATACAGTTGCAACTTATAAATAAATTATATTTGAATTCTTCTATAACCTGGACACAAAGGATGTGAAATATCACTGAATATTGTAGTCAGAAATTAGAATCAGTTCAACTGAGAAAAAAAAAAAAACAACACAAAAATATGGTTCTAAAAAATTATCCATAAATACTGTCTTCCAGTCTTTGGTGGATCTCATCCAGCTGTCACAAGTTATTATTGTTTTACCTTCCTGATATATTCCTGATTTTCATGTTTATAATAACATTATGTATATTACATTACTCCCTGGCTCTGTCATTAATGTCTCCTCAGAGGATGGATTGCAGCTGCTTGGCTGAGTATTCTGGGAATGAACTGTTCACTCTTTGTGACCCAACTTTATTTTATTTTGACTGTAAATTAATTTAAACTAGTAAATTAGTAAAGTTTTTTTCATTGAATAAAAAGCATTTTAGTAAATAGCAGGTTGCCTTTACATTTTGTGAAAAATATCATGAAACCACAATTTCCGAGGAACTGTATTGTTAAGATTCCGAGAAGATTCTGGCAAACCATCAGGCGACTCAGGAGGGGGAAACAGTTTTCCACCAACACTGTATATGGTGGGGGTGGGGAGTTGTTGACCTTGACTGGGGACGTCATTAGGCGGTGGAAGGAATACTTAGAGGATCTTCTTAATCCCACCAGCACATCTTCCATACAGGAAGTAGAGTTTGGGGATCCTGGGGAGGCCTCGTCTATCACTGGCTGAGGTAGTAGGAAAACTCTTTGGCGGTAGGGTCCCGGGGGTGGATGAAGTTCACCCTGGATTCCTCAAGGCTCTGAATGTTGTAGGGCTGTCCTGGCCGACACGTCTTTGAAACATTGTGTGGACATCAGGGGCAGTGCCTCTAGACTGGCAGACTGGGATGGTGGTTCCCCTTTTTAAGAAGGGAGAATGGAGGGTGTGTTCCAACTCTAGGGGGATCACACTCCTCAGCCTCCCTGGTAAAGTCTATGCGGGGGTATTGGGGAAGAGAGTCCGACTGATAGTTGAACCTCAGATCCAGGAGGAACAATGCGGATTCCACCCTGGTCGTGAAACACAGGACCAGCTCTTTACCCTCGCTAGGATCCTGGAGGGTGCGTGGGAGTTTGCTCAACCAGTCTAAATGTGTTTTGTGGATCTGGAGAAGGCATTCGACCGTGTCCCTCTGATTATTCTGTGGGGAGCGCTCTGGGAGTATGGAGTTCTGGGCTCTTTGCTACAAGCTATCCAGTCCCTGTATTAACAGAGCAGGAGACTGGTTCGTATGGCTGACAGTAAGTCAGACTGGTTCCAGTCAGGGTTTGACTCAGTCAGGTTGCCCGTTGTCACTGGTTCTGTTCATAATTTTTATGGACAGAATATCTCGGCATAGCCAAGTGGCGGAAGGTGTCCAGTTTGGTCTCAGGATTTCGTGTCTGCTTTTTGCGGATGATGTGGTCTTCTTGGCTTCATCGAGCCGGAACCTCCAGCTCTTGCTGGACCAGTTTGCAGCCGAGTGTGAAGCGGCAGGGATGAGGATGAGCACCTCCAAGTTCGAGTCCATGGTATTCAGTCGGAAAAGGGGTGGAGTGCTCTCTCTAGGTTGGAAATGAGATCCTGCCTCAAGTGGAGGAGTTTAAATACCTCAGGGTCTTGTTCAAGAGTGAGGGACAGATGGAGCATGAGATTGATAGGTGGATCGGTGCAGCGTCAGCAGTAATGCGGGCTCTGTACCGGTCTGTGGTGGCGAAGAGAGAGCTTAGCAGAAAAGCAAAGCTCTCAATTTACCGTTCAATCTACGTCCCAACCCTCACCTATGGTCACGAGCTTTGGGTAGTGACCAAAAGAACGAGATTGCGGGTACAAGCAGCTGAAATAAGTTTTCTTTGCAAGGTGTCTGGACTCTCCCTTAGAGACAGGGTTAGGAGTTTGGACATCCGGGAGAGACTCAGAGTGGAGCTGCTGCTCCTCCACGTCGAGAGGAGCCAGTTGAGGTGGTTCAGGCATCTGGTCCGGATGCCTCCTGGACGTATTCTTGGTGAGGTGTTCTTGGCATGTCCAATGGGGAGGAGGCCCCAGGGAAGACCAAGAACACGCTGGAGAGACTACATGTCTCGACTGGCCTGGGAAAGCTTCGGTATACCCCCAGAGGAACTGGAAGCAGTGGCTGAAGAGAGGGAGGTCTGGATTCCTTTACTCTGACTGCTCGGATAAGCAGTGGATAATGGATGGATGGTTGTATTGTTAATGATTGCAAATTTTTTAAGTGACATCATCTCTTATAGGTCAGCAGGAAACCCTGAAACCCACTGAATAGAAACTGAAACTGCTGCATGGCATTATTCAGCTATTTTCTCTGAGATCCCATGGTGATGTCACTGTTGGCTACGACACTGCAGAGCAAGTGCTGTTGAGCATCCACACATACATGTTCCACCCAGCCTGCTGGAGCCCCACTGTGAAAAGAAAGCAAAGGTAAGAACAGTATTTAGTTATTGTTTTGTGGGATGTTCCATGCATGAAAATGTTCTCCATGTGTTGCTTGGTTGGTCTTATTATAAAATGAAATCTATATCTTAGACTAATTGTACCTAGTGCAGGAAAGGAATGAAGCAGAACTTAATACAAACACATTTTCACATTAATATGTCAGTATTTGTAAATATACTTAGTAATACATATTATCTGCTTATCTTACAAAGTAAAAATGTTGATGTAAGATGTTTATTTGTGAAATATTGTTTATTATTATGAACGATTAACAATTATTCACGAGAATCTGACAATTACTGAACAACAGAAACACTCCCAAAGCCATAACAATGTCCCTTGCCTTTTTTTTTTAAACAGTCATGTTACAGTCAAGCTTTGTCTACCATACATAAAATTTAAATGCATGATCTCCTTTACCTGTCTGATTAAAATTTTTAATGAAACTAAATTACAAATAAGCTAATAAATGTAAAACATAAAATTTTATTTTGTTAATTTAATATTATATGTTCAGTTTATTTAAAAATGTATAATCACATTTGCTTAATTTCCAAGTAAAATGCATATTTTTCTCTAATTGTTTTAATAATAAAACAATATAAAATATATTTTCTGATCATGCTTAGGCATTAAAACGTGTGTTCTTACTTTACTTTTTTCAGTTTACATGATTTGTATTATATTATATTTTCATATTTCATTTAGTTGATGCTTTTATCCAAAGCTAATTTGGATATTTCCAGAAAAACTGACTGAACATACATATGCAATTTGCTAAACTCAGAATGCATTGTTGCAGTTCAGGAAAATAAGCAATTTCATGAAGTGTTGGACTGACCAATGTAAAGACATAAATAGCAGGTTTATCCATGTTTTAGCAAAAGACAACTGACTTAACAACCATGCAGCCAATTATGTTTAAGCTGTAGTGATGTACACAGCTGAAGGGATGCGAGAAGTGTTTCCAAATTCTGCTTAAATTCCAACCTCTTGAACGCAAGAACTCTCATTTTTTGTAGGTCCCAAAAAGAAGATGTCTGGGCAAAATAAGATTTTTAATGTTTTCATGTGTTTTTCATGAAAATTCCTCTAATGCATTATGCAATATTAGCTTACACTTATTATTTACTTTAAATGTTCTAAGACTGTACATGGTGAATTGGGTTTAAAAAAATTCTTATCAACACACTTACCTTATCTTTACCCTCAGGGAATTAGGCTATGCACATATTCCTCTTATATGTCTGTTGGGAGCATTTTCTGATATGGTAATTTATATAGAAAATCTTACCAACTGTTTTATTTAGGTGGTTGTACATGTAAAAGTACTCGAGCATACATAGTAAGGACTGGGAGATTGAGTGATAGTACGTTTTTAGGTGCAGAATGGCTAGAGAACTTCAGAATTGGTCCAGGTTGGTTCTAAACTCTGGTTGGTTACTTGTGCATGCATGAGCACAGAAAGAAATTGGGTTAAGCATAAACATGCACTGAGAATTCTACTTACTGAGCTGAAACTGAGCTCTTTTTATCCAATTCCTAATCAGATTTATAGTCCTTAATTCAATCTCAGAAGTATGCTGTTTACATGATCACTTTAATAATTAGATAACTGCAGAAATCTGATTATGATCTGATATTAATTTTATGCAAAGTCAATGTTGATTTAACATGCCAAATTTGTTGTGTGTTATTGTGATGAACCTGTCTGTAATTTTAAGCTTGCAGTTTGTCCGTCCATCAACTCTCAAGCAACAGACAGCTGGTCTGCCAACAAAAGCATTACACATTAGAATTTATCCAGCTTTAGGCCAGCTGGACTTATTTGCAAGTTTAAATGGGCTGGATATTTCAGCAGGGCATACATTTACATTTTGTTTGAACATTGTTGCCTTCCAACAAGACATTGCCAAGCTTCATTCTGCACAAAGGAGCCTATATGAGTTTCTCTGTACTCTATGGGTGGGTGGATAGCAATTAGGAATCTGCCACATCCTCCTAGTTATTGTGGCCAGCATTTTGTGTATAATATATCAGACAATCCATTTCCATGTTGGCAGAGAGTCTGAGGCCACACTGAGACTACAGCAGCATCTGCCCATTTGCAAAATGGACAAACATCTAAGTCATGGTGATCAAAATATTTTTTTCCTTTTTACAGTTGCACCACACCTTGCCATTTCCCCTCTCCAGAGATTACAGCCTTGCCTGAATCACTTACAGAAAATAAATGTCACACTCATTTCCCCAGGACAACACTGAAATGTTACCCATGACAAGTAAGTAAATTATGTATTTTAAAAAAGAATGGGAGGAAGTGATCCCATACCTCACCTTGAGTCCTCAGAAATGAAATGCACATTTCTGCTGTATTCTGGCTCAACACAGTATTTCACATGGAACCTATGAGCGAAAGGTAGGAGCATGTGATCCAGGTGTTTCTGTCTTTCAACCTTTGCATCTACTGTAGCACTCAATAAGAAGTTTTAAAGCAAGCTTTTATTCATCACTCATATAACTTAAGAATAGATGTCAGTTTGCATAGTATTTTGTTTATGTCAAATTATTTAATAGAATTGAATAAACCTGAAATTTGAAAGGATTAAGTATTTGTTATGTCCCTGAGGGTGGGGAAGTGAGGGAAGTATTAGTGTTTTAAGAAAACACAAGACACGCTGTTTATTACTTGCTGCTGCATTACTTTATATGTGATGCTGGACAGAGAATAAATATCCATTGTCTTTAGCTATATTCATAACAATTGACTGAGTACACCCAGTGTATTTTAAGGACTACAATGAGCAACCATGACAAATTTAAAACAAAATATTGTTTTTCAGCTTTTCTAAAGAAATAAAGGACACACACAAAAAGAAAATTGCTATTACAAATTAAGTTACCCAATGCTTCCTGACAATTGTATTATTCTCCATTAGTATAACAAGATCACAAGCAATGCATTTGAACTGCTTGCCCCATATTTAACCACTATACAGAGCGAGTCTAACACAGCCTTTAAATGTGCTTAACTTTCATGTTACCTGCATAACAGTGAACATGTTATATTTTGAATATATCTCACAACCAGTGGCGGATGCTGGTCTTTCAAGGAGGGGAAGCTCAATTTCGACCTACATCATAAAATGTGTCGCTTTATTTATACGTAAATTCTACACTTCGTTCCTTTTCAACAAAATGATCTGTGACCCTGTCGTACCAACAAGGCGTCTTTTCCAGGGACTTCATTAGTGTCCTCTCAATAGCCAGCAGAGCTAGGCTGCTTAGTGTGAAGTGTGTCCGCCTGTGAGTGCTTTGTGACGGTGGACGGGCTCAGCAGCACCCGCTGGACAGAAACTGCGATAGAAGTCAGAAAGAGTGATAGAAGTCAGTCTCCAAACACAAGCAGCTACAAAAAACCCACCAGAAATAGAAGCTCGATTTGTCGCTAGTCGTTTTTAACAAAGAAAATGCCGCTAAGAGGATTACTATAGTCTGGTTCAACTCAGAACAGAATGAAAAAGTAATACTCCCTCGGCTCTTTACACCAAAGGTTCGCTGATTCGCTCATTTCGCTGTCAATCAAAAAGGGACTCAGCCTCAGACAGATCATCCAATCATCATGCAGAAGCTGAGCGTCCGGGCCAGCCGTGGCCAACCCATTACCCCATAGACCCCAGAGAGGCTGAGCGTCCGATGGGCGGGACAAAGCCCAGCATTTATCCAATCACTCGTCTCGTTTCCCTGCACTTCGCTGCTTCTCCATTGAACTCACTGTTTAAATCACTGTTAATCTGCGCGAATAATTGAGAGGAAAGCCGCGTCTTTACCAGTGATAAGAAGCTGATTCTGAACAAAAGTTAATCGCGTTGTAGTGCATATTTATTCAACGACATGTACACACAACAGTATATTTTTGATCACTTATTTTTTTACATTTTAGGGGAAGCTGAGCTTCCCTTGCAGTCTTAGAGCAATCACCACTGCTCACAACAATATCTCAGCATAGGCTTTACAGCACAACAAATGATGTACAGCTGAGCTACTTAGCCTAACTTCCCAGCTTGTGAAATTCAATCCTAATATCAGCTAGGTAATTTGTGTCATGAAATATTCCATAATATAAACTGTTGCATAACTCAGCAGTTAACTTAAGAAACAGCTCGTTTATCAGAAATCTACCTGTTCATCAGAATACTCAGTTAAGGGACTGAACATGCTAAGCAGCTAAAGCTAAGTGGAGAGGACCGTCTAGGGCAAACCTGGGCATTGTACGGCCCTTTGATTGACTCTGACCGGCCCGTGTAACGTTAATTGGAAATGACAAAATAAACATATTTTCTTATTTTACCTGATGCATGGACTGAAGCTGCATTGCTTTTATTTTGAAGTTGTTTTTTATTTACGTACATGATGACGCAAAACGTATATTGAGGCATGAGCGTGTCACTAGCAAGTCACAAGACGACTTTAGCCCTCAGAAATGTCTGCTCATGCTAAAAAAGAAAGGTAGATGCCGAATGCAGGGTTTTCAACAAAAATTGGACTGCTAAGTATTTATTTACTGAAGTGAGAGGTAAAGCCGTGTGTTTAGTTTGCGGGGAGCAGATCGCCGTGTTTAAGGACTACAATTTGAGTCGGCATTACGAGACGAAACACGGGGAGAAATACAAGAACGTGACTGATGCTGAAAGGGCGCGGACATCGGAAGCTTTGCCAGCTAAACTGCAAAAGCAGCAAGGCGTTTTTTACCAAGCTTCTTTTTTTATTTTTATTTGCATGTTTAGCGTGTTTTTATGATGCCGTTTTAGTGATTAATTGCCTTTCCCATTGTTTTGTGAAATTCGCTTGAATAAATTACATTTTTTGGAAGGCAACCTCATGTTTTCATTGCTTAATTATAACATATACTCTTACCAGCTTGTCAAAACAATGCTATTTACTGCTTTTTACAACGAAGTACAGTTAATATTATGCAGAATTGAGATCAGCCTTTTGGCCGGCCCTCCACAATATTTTCTGTTTCTCATGTGGCCCCATGGAAAAAATAATTGCCCACCCCTGGTCTAGGGCATAACCAAACACGTTCTCACAACAATGAAACAAAGTTTTCACCGTTTTTTTTTTTCAGTACTTTCCGTCCTGAGGAAAAGGGGACTATTGTTTGCTTGGTGCTGCATTACTTTGAGTGATGCAAGCCCATGCGCCTTCCCTAGCACCCAATCTGAACCAATCATTATTGTACTCAAAAGAGAGAGAGAGAGAGAGAGAGAGAGAAGACCAATCACAAGAACTTATATGAGAAAAAATGTGTCCATTAAAGTGTTCATTAAACCATATACACATTTTATTTTTTATAAACACCTTACATATTCAGCATTTAGTTAATGTCTTGCACAGTTCCACCAAAAGTAGATTCAAATTTGGACTCCCTATACCATCATAATTGTGTACCACCGTCAAGAATGTAACAAGGGCCAAATTAGGTGGCATTTCTTGAAGATAGCCTATAGTCCAGAACATACATTAAAAAATACTTTTTCCTATTATTTTTGTGTGCTTGGACTCTGGAATGTTATATATATATATATATATATATGCCCTTTGATTGTGGAATCAAAGCGGAAATGGATGGAACAGTCCAGAGTCCAAGCACCCAAAAGTAATAGGAAAAAGTATTTTTTAATGTAGGTTTATCACTCAGAAGGTAAAATGTTGTTAAAATAATATGTAAATAAATTAAAGATCCATAGAAAGTACTTATGGATTGAACAAAATATTTTAACAAGAACAATACATCAACTCCGGTTTCTCCCACAGTCCAAAAACACACGTTGGTAGGTGGATTGGTTGGTAGGTAGAGTGTGTGAGTGAATGTGTGTGTGTGTCTGTGTTGCCCTGTGAAGGACTGGCGCCCCTTCCAGGGTGTATTCCCACCTTGCGTCCAATGATTCCAGGTAGGCTCTGGACCCACTGTGACTGGATAAGCGGTTACAGATTATGAATTTATTTTCATTTGCTGGCAATGGCGTTCGCTCCATCAGGACAAGCTCCAGTGCGCAGATAAGAATTACTAACTTCTATCTACTAACTATTCACATTTCCCGTTCCACCTTAAGCGGCCTTCTGTTTTTTAACACTGAGGAAGGCGTATGTAAATAAAATGCCATGTAAACACACTGAATGTAAATGAAAAACACAGCAACAACACCAGTTTAATTTAAAGCACAATTTAAGGTGGAACTGAACATCAGACTAAGAAGTTGGGGAATGAGGAGCTATTCATTCAGATTGGTTAACTGCTTGTCGTGATGGAGCGGGCGCCATCAGAGCTGTTGTACTGTTGCTGGTAGAGCCTAGGTGCTACACTAGTGTTTGTAAGTGTATTAACTCATAAAGGATATGGAAATACAATGAAAGAACAGAAGAAATGATGCCCACCCAACTCCTATCCAAGCCATTGATATTCGATAGTTTTTCAAGAAAAAACTGCCACTTTCTGGTGAGAGAGAAAGGTGAAAATGGACAACAAGAAGCAGGTGAGAAAGCTGACAGTAAATGAACACACCAAACTCTTCGTGAAGACCACATTTTTGAAAAGCAACAGGTAGTGTTGGTAGGTGGATTGGCGACTCAAAGTGCCCATATATGTGTGTGTTTCCCTGTGAAGGATTGGCACCCCGTCCAGGGTGTGTTACCGCCTTGTACCCAGTGATTCCAGGTAGGCATTACTGGGTGCAAGGTGATTCCATTGAAATGAAAACATGAAATGAAACATTAGTGATAAAGCCATGCCAACTTTTCTTCCCTGCACTCATTGCAGTAGAGTCCACAATGATTTCACGTATAAGCAAACTGAGCTTATGATATCCTGTCATAAAAGATGGATTCTCCACTACCACTTTTTATATTTGTTTATATCACTCAAACTTTGTTGGTTTGGCCTATTTATTAGTATTTATTTTTATTTATGTCATTTCATATTCAATATATTTGTGTATGATTGTCAGTGCAAATAGGGAGAAAGAAAGATGGAGAAAGTACAACAGCAGGAAGAACCAAGTGAGTCTGAGGGGCTGCTAGGCTCACTGGATGCTAAGCACCCCTAAAGCCCCGTTCCTAGTTAAAGAACTAATGCTAAGTTTCTAACAAAATAACACATTACATGAACCCCAGTAGATTCTTTCATTCATTCATTATCTGTAACCGCTTATCCAGTTCAGGGTCGCGGTGGGTCCAGATCCTACCTGGAATCATTGGGCGCAAGGCAGGAAAACACCCTGGAGGGGGCCATGTACTAATGTGTGTTTTTGGACTGTGGGAGGTGACCGAAGCACCCGGAGGAAACCCACGCAGACACAGGGAGAACACACCAAACTCCTCACAGACAGTCACCTGGAGAGGGACTCGAACCCACAACCTCCAAGTCCCTGGAGCTGTGTGACTGCGACACTACCTGCTGCACCACCGTGCCACCCACTCCAATAGTCTGTATATATAGAAAAGACATGTAAAAATGGATACAAAATAAAAACATGTCAAGAGGTCGCAAAGCAACTCACAATCATAAAAAACACACTAAATGAGAATATTAAGCAAATATGAACATATATTTACAAATGTGAACATATAGACACAAAAACACATGTTGGTGGATTGGCAACTCAAAGGTGTCCATAGGTGTGAGTGTGTGTCGCTCTGTGGGGGACCGGCACCCCCTCCAGTGTTTATTTCTGCTTTGCACCCAGTGGTTCCACATGGGCTCCAGGCCCACCATGACCATGAACTGGATAACTGGTTACAGACAATGAATGAATGAACATTTCCGTAACATTTCAAATATCCCTATGTCTAAAATGTATTAGAGCATATGAATGGAGAAATATATATTTTTGTAAATATGTGATCAAATTGCCAGAGCTATCCAAGACTGTACTAACACAGACTTTCTGTTCCTTAAAGTTCCTAAGTTTTTCATTATTTCATTACTTCATTATTGTATCCCTTATTAGATGATGGTAAATTCTCAACAAATGTTGGTGACTCAAGTTGTACAGCTATGAATGTCCAAATATCGGAGGCTTTTAGTGGACCAAAAGATGCTTTTCCAACCAACACTTTGCCAGGTATGCTCTAACTGCTCAACTAGAATCATAGAAACCACTAAATTGTTCTGTCTTGAAACATATACATGAACCTAAGGTTACACTCTCAGAAAAAAAAGGTAATGTATTTCCACTATTCGCAAGTGTGCAAATGTACCAGTTTTGAGGTCTAGTTTGGTTTTCTAAATGTATATTACATTCTCTACTCCAGAAGGAGAGGTGAATACTCGCAAGCTTTCATTATAAAACTTTGTACAATAAAATAGCATAAGTCCTGGAGATGAAACTGGACATATGAAATCAACACTTCATAATCTACAATGATTATATAATATGGTACAGTTATGTCCCATAACAAAATTTATTGAATTAGGGTACCACCACAGTTAGAGTTTTACACAATAGGCATTCATAATATATTATGTGCTTTTGAAATGTCCTCCCAGCTGGTCTGTAGGTCCAGTACTGCAGCAACTCATAACAAAATTTTATTTACATTGTGCACAATGTCCCAATGTTTGCAAATGCATTTGATAGCATTTTAATGTGCTTACTCTACCAGTGTTGTACTTTTATATAATAACAAATAAGATTGGTGCCTTTTTGATGAAAAATATTTTCTGTTTCTATGTGAGTTGTGTGTAAATAATGAAATGTCTGAAATGTTGCATGTTTTATAGAGGATAGCAAATACTCCAGAACTGTTGGTGACTTACGTTGTAACGTGGATGACCAAATGGTGGAGCCTGTGAATGATCCCAAAGAAACTTCTGTTAAACATAAACAGAAAATGACATCTAAACCAATAAAGCAAATGTTTAAAAAAATTATACCCAAACAAGGTAGTGCTACTACTGAAACATTGCCAGGTAAGATCTTTTAAAATAACTCAAGTAGAATTACTACAGTTATCTGGGGTTTCTCCCAGGTCAGTTGTTCAAGTGCTATTAGATTTCATTGGCAGCAATAAAAATACTGCTGTAGAAACTGTGTGTGTGTGTGTGTGGGGGGGGGGGGTGTTGACGTGCTCAAGGGTTTAAACATTACTATATAGCACCTATAGCTCTGGTTGTTTCTATAGCTCTTACATGTTAATAGAAGTTATGCTCATTTGTTGGTTACATTTAGAAATCTACTATAAAGATTGCATGAAAAATCACTACTCAAAATGTTTCTGTAGACCGTGCTGCCTCCAATTCAGAATGTAATTGGTTGAACATATGATGAATGTTATTGGTAAACATAAACTGGGAAAGCTCCACCTAGACCACTGTGATTTGTTGGTCTGACTGCCTCTGGAAGAAATAAGTTTGAAATATTTTTCTTTATTTACTCTGCACTTAGTTCTGTTTGATTACTTGTTGGAAGTGCGACAAGAAATTTTTATTTTCTTGAATGGAGCATAATGTAACTGCCTTTGAAGAAGCTGCAGATTTTTATCTTCTGCTGCTTCTGAGGCAGGTTATGAAGAAGTACTTTCCTGCACATTTGAGGTATGATGGTTATGAATGATTTGAGAAGCACAGGATATGCCTCAGAGGCAGTGAAGCATTATAACAACATTCTGCAACTTCCTCAGAAGCAGTTACATTATCCTACATTCAAAAAAGTCTACAGTAGAAAGTTATTTTGTTCCAAGTCATTTCTGGCAGATAGAGCAGGAAAACTGTCAGGCCTAGATGGAGCTATTCCAGTTTATGCCAGTATTTGAAAATCTCTACCCAATTTCATATATTTTGTAGTGGGTAAAACATCATCCAGAGCTGTTCAAACTGGGATGACTGAACAATTTCCAGAGACTTTGAATGATCCAGAAGAAACTTCCATGAAACAGAAAACAAAAGATACCACTAAACAAATAAAGCAAATTTTAAAGCAATTAAAGCCGACATTTGCTAGTGCTGCAACTACTGAGATGTTGCCAGGTAAGGTTTTTTAAAACTAAATGCTTGAATAGAGTTAGTGCAGTGGTTTCAGTATATTATTCATTCAAATACTGTCCATTATTATTATAATACTTTTTGTGTGGGGTGGGGGTGCAGCGCTATACTTTGCAGTTTTTAATGAGTTTTAGGATCATGCATTTAGACACTGCATGTATCGTTTCCACTTTCACAGAGATTGATTCAATTATCCAGTATCTATCCTAAACTAACCAGTGCTGATAAAATAAACCACTGGTTCATCTCAAATACACTACATGCTGTTGTTAATTTTGTTAACAAAACCTAAGATATAAAATTTCACAATGAAACCAAGATAATATCTAAATAAAAATAAATTACACTTTATCTTATTTGAAAACAGAAAATCTGAAAAAACACCCTCTCTGGTGCTTCTCTGGGCATGGTCCATGCCAGAAAATTATAATTAAATGGATTAAAACTAGACTAAAATGTTTTTTTTTTTTTTAACTAAAACTAAACTAGGGCGGCACGGTGGCGCAGCAGGTAGTGTCGCAGTCACACAGCTCCAGGGGCCTGGAGGTTGTGGGTTCGATTCCCGCTCCGGGTGACTGTCTGTGAGGAGTTGGTGTGTTGTCCGCGTGGGTTTCTTCCGGGTGCTCCGGTTTCCTCCCACAGTCCAAAAACACACGTTGCAGGTGGATTGGCGACTTGAAAGTGTCTGTAGGTGTGAATGTGTGTGTGTCTGTGTTGCCCTGTGAAGGACAGCGTCCCCTCCAGGGTGTATTCCTTGCGCCCAATGATTCCAGGTAGGCTCTGGACCCCCCGCGACCCTAAATTGGATAAGCGGTTACAGATAATGGATGGATAAAACTAAACTAACTATAATTCTGAGACCAACATATGACTATAACTAATAATAAATTACACAATGTAGTCAAAAGATTAAACTAAAACTGAATCAAAATCAGCTGCCAAAATCAACATTAGTACATTGGCAACAGTAGACAGGCTCATTCGCAGCCTACGTTTAGTCGATCTGTTTCAAATACACTATTTGGTCAAATGTTAGTGGACACCTGCACATCTTTCCATCATACACAGTATAAAATCACAGTCATGCCTGCTGATCTTTGAAAAATATCTGTTGCACTATACTGTATACACCCTTTCTTACCGCAGCCTGTTTGTGAAACTGCATGGGGGAAAGGTACTAGTGTAGTAAGTACAGATAATCAATAAATAAAGAAATAAACATCTAAAAGAATTATTATTATAGAGTAAAACTTATCCTAACTTTCTGCAAACTATGATAGTAAAAAAGTAATTAATAAACCCGTTATTCAGAATTTTAATACAGAAAAGTTTAAGTAAATTCAGAAAAATACAAGGAAAAGGAGTATAAATGCAGAGGTAGGGTGTAAAATAAAAATAGCATGTAAACACATAAATGCAAAATGATTGGAATTGCATAAATGTGGAGCTGGAACACTTCAAATAGCATAAGATTTGGAGTCCATTGTTTTAGTTTCTAATTTCAAGAATCAGCCCTGTGAAGGACTGGTGCCCCCTTCAGGGTGTGTTCCGGCCTTGCGCCTAGTGATTCCGGGTAGGCTCTGGACCCACCGCGACCCTGAATTGGATAAACTGTTTCAGACAATGAATGAATGAATTTCAAGAATCATATAAGGGACATTTATACCTATACATGTACCTGCTTATCCATTAAATGACAGTACTGTTGATTTTTTGGTCTTTGTCATTTTATTATTTACATATTTCTCTCTGTTTTTTTTTCTCCTTCTCTGTTTATATTTCATTTTCTCTCAAGTGGCATCTGCTGATTGCTAGGCTGCAATTGTAAATAAGGTCTTAATCACATGCCTGGTTAATTAAAAGTTTAAATTAGAAACATAAATAAAAACAACAAAATCAGAAAAATGGAGCATAAGAGATAAAAAGAGGAGTGCAATGAAAAAAGAAAAATTTTGTTTGCAATATGTTATTATTTTTATATATACTAAAGACCCCAGGTTTTCTCCAAACATGAATGCTGTTAATTGGATTTTATGCGACTTTTACTCAACTCTTATCCCGTATTGGCTGTATTTTTTGATAACATATTCCAGCCTCTCTGTATGCTATGTTTTCTTTTCAGTTAATAATGAAATGTCTGAAATGCTGCCTGTTTTGTAGAAGATACCAAATCCTCCATAGCTGCAGGTGATTCCAGTAGCACAGTGAAGTTGGAACAAATACACATGGTGGAGCCTTTGAATGAAACAGAAGAATGTTCACCAAAACATAAAAAGAAAATCACAACTAAAATTTTAAAACAATTGAAACCCAAACATACTAATGATACAACCACTGAGACTTTGACAGGTATGGCCTTCAAAACTAACTGCTTTAGTAAAGTAGTAATGACAGTCAAACACAGCTGTAGGGTTTTGTGCCTTGATAAGCAAATGTATGAAACCTTGTGGGTTTTTGTTTTTAAGATGTTAACAAATCCTCAAGAGATGTTGGTGATTCCAGTTGCACAGTAATGGATGAAAAAATTGTGGATCCTTTGAATGATTCTGAAGAACCTTCTGCAAAACAGAAGCAGAAAATAATTCCTGAATCATTAAGGCGAATATTAAAACAAGTCAAACCCAAACTTTCTAATGCTACCACTCCTGCCACTTTGCCAAGTAAGGTCTTTCTTTCTAGTGAAGAATTTTTGACTGCCAAGAGTGTATAGATAAGTGTATAGAAAAGTAGAAGTGTATAGAAAATGACAGTTTTTTCATGAGTTTGGAATATTTCTCAGCTAATTCTAAGAATTCTGGAGCTGTTGGGGGCTCTGTTTGCAAGCCAGTGATTGGAAACTCTTCCAAGTCCTTCAGCGGCTCTAAAATTAATTCCACCATGGTCAAGCCCAACAAAATAAAGGGTACAAATGCTTCCAGATATGCTGGGGCTTCAGGCACAGGTAAATTCTACAGTTATTTCCACAGTCAAGGTAGAGTCACAATTTCTGGATCATGACTTTTAATGCTTTATTCTTTCAGAAGTGGATTTCAACAAGAATCTAGAACTGAATCGACTGGCAGAAGCAAGTCAGCAGCTTATAGCACGGGAAGGAAGCCTTTTCAACTCAAAATCAGCAGATAATCAGGATATTTGTACAGTGGAAGAGGAAAAGAGGCTGCAGAAAGACTATGAGACCCTGATGTTGCGCATATGTATGGCTGTCCACAACTCCTTCAACAAAATTTGTCAGGGGACACTGGAAAGTGCAGTGACAGCTATCCTTCAGGAGGAGGAACAAGATCTCTTCTGGAAGGAGAGGGCTGCAAAGGAGCATCCAAGCTGGAGGCCTGTGAGATACCGACAGATACATGATAGTCTGCTCCAGAATCTAGTAAATAATCGACTGCAGCAAGATGATAATGAGGAAAATGAGACAGAAAACCTGAAGAAAAAGCTCAGCCAAATGATCTTGGTCATCCAGAATGACATGTTTCAGGTGGTCAGAGATGTGCAAGCATGTTATCCACAAGAGTTGGACATAAGCAACATATATGCTGAGCTGTACCATCAAGCTTTCTACACAAAACTCAGGCAACTGCCTCGATTCAACATCCCCATAGAGGACTGCATCTTCATCCTGAAACAAGTTAGCAATTATTCAAAGTAAGTGAACCAAGAGCAATGAATTTTTGACATCTGGTCCAGACTGCCCCAGACTCACTTTTTGCTTACAGGGATGTATCTGTATTCTTGATAGAATCCTTATATCATCAATGATTTTATAAATGGAAAAATATAGGCCATAATCTAATTATCAATTGGCAGACACTTTTATTCAAAACATTGTACAGTCTGGTTATGTTAGAAAGGTATAGCAAGGTAATGCAGCACGAAGAGTCAGCACAGCACAGTGAAGAGCGGCAGGTAGAGGTTTAGCAACAGTGATATACAAAAACATTGCAGTTTAGTTAGATTTTATTGTAATTTCAACTATAGTGTACAGTACACAGTGGAACAAAATATTTCTCCAGGACCACTGTGCACTGCAAGACCTGTAAATAAATAAATAATAAATAATAAAAACTAGGGAAGGGAGCTAATGCAGTTGGACCAGTCACAGTTCACAGTGGGAATAATGTAATAAATTGAGGTATATTACAATAATATTGTTGGAGGGAATGGAAATATAAACAATACACTAATTAGCAGGCTGCTTAGCTAATCTGCATTACTAATCAACGTTAATAAGAATAGCTAAAAACTTGAGTTGAACTGTTGAAAAACCTCAAAAATCATACAACATAATGCTGACTTGATTTTTTGAGCTCTTCAACTGTTTTTATACACTGACATGTTAAACTTTGAGCAGCAATTTAGCTATTTGTAAGAAATGTATTTGTATGTTTTTTGTTTATGTTTAATATTTTTAAATCTTTTTTAGCAGTGTACTGCACCAAGAAGAACTGGAGTTATATATAGATAATGATACACTCGAACCTTTATTACCTGAGGAAGATCTTAAGTTGTTGGAGAAGCAGTATCTGTCACACAGAGAGGTATTTGTTTAGGCAATATATCTGTTCAAAATATTATGCAGTGTTCCGAGACAATTTTTTTATGTAAATGGTATCGTAAGATAATGTTTATATTAATGCAGTGGTTTCCTGTATTCTTTATAGGATGAAGTTAAGACATGGTTGAACAATGTTCTTATATTAGAAGAAGAAAGTTGCCGGATGTATACAAAAACAGAACAAACAGAAGGATACTTTTGCAGTTTTGCCCAGGATGTTATATATGTATGATCAAAAGGAACTTTTTCTTTGCAAACATATTTTCACTATCGTACAAAATTTTGAAACCACTTGTAAGATGAGCAATAACTTAATTCTGCACAAAATAATTTATTATAAAATTATTCACTAAAAACCTAAGAAATATTTTGATGTTTTTATTATGTCTGGCCCAGAATATTCGACGATTTGTATATTCGTTTGTTTTTTTTTTCCTTTTTTTGGATATATGTGGCTGTTGATAAAGGCAACCCTCCACTCCAACTGTATTCAGCCTTGTCAACATAAAAGTCTTGAACGAAGCCTAAAACTCTACCTAAACAGCAATCTATTACAACAAAGCATGGCAAAGCTACAGTTCATTTTGTCAGCTTTCAACCTAAAATTAGAACATCTCTATAAAGTGTCCTTAGTGGCACTGTATATGCAAAAGTTTGCAAATGAATCAGCAAGTGGAGCCATTCTGGGAGCAGCAGTACAGCCTTAATTTTAAAGCAGGCGCTGAACGCTGACTTTCTGAACAATAGGACTATTCATATATTTGCTCATTGGGTAGGTATTTGGTTTATAATTTTGAGATTTGGATATTCTGATTTTTTTTTAAATCAGATCGGATTTATATATTGGGTGGAGCTATCGATTATGGCAATGCTCCACCCAACCAACATTTTCCACTGGTCCAATCTGATACCTGGTCCTTGGAACCGGGTAAGTGTTCTGTACCAGCTCTCATCGGGTTCCAACCGTGCCAAGTAGGTACTAAATAGCGACGTGTAAACCCTGCAGATTGCTGATTGGCCAGAGAGACTATCAGCATGAAATACAGAGGTCATTCAGCCATGTTCATCCCAAAAAACAAAAACAACACACAAATACACGATGAGTAAACAATGCCTAACTTTACCGCCACCATTGTTGTGGTTTCAAAGCCAGCGATTCCTGTTAGAGACAGTGTTTTGCAACGTCACTGGCTTCATTTTGCAGGGGAGCCCTGCCTGTGGAAAAGCGACAAGCTTTAAGCGTGCCAAGCCAAACCGTGTCGAGTCGAGTCATGTAGAGTTGGACCCATGCAGTGGAAAAGCGACAACATACAGCTATTGTTAAAATCCACAAAAATGGAGATACATGTTTTAATTGGACAGCGATGATGTTTACTTTATGTTTAGATTTATTTTATTGTCTTCTTTTATTTAAACTTTTACTTATTTAAATATCTGATGCATGTGACAACCACTAGCATAAAGCATTAGCACAGAACAAGCGTTAGCATCTGTTGATATATTTCTTTTGTTTTGTTCAATTTGTTTTGAAAATCTTTCAAACCTTTCTTTTAATGGGGACTTCAAGGTTAATATAGTTTTTTGCATTCCATTTTTAATTGTTTTTACCTAATATATTCTTGAATTAGCATGCTGCATCATGTTTTGTCTGGCCCAAGATTCTGAATGGTTTTAATATATACCACTTTTTTCCCAGTTTGTTGATGGAGCCATGAAAGAGGCCATGACTCTCTTGAGTAACAGGGATGAACCACAAAGGATTTTGTATCTATTGCCCAACTTCCTGGAAAGGTAGTTTATTGTACTGGCATATAATCAGTACATATAATGACATGAATAAGAGAAAAACATTCTGTAACAGTATATTGTAATCCCTTTAATGAAAATAAATAATTTTATATCATAATAGAGTTAAAATATATAGTCATATAAGAATATTATGATCACACTCACTGTCCATTATCTCAGCTCCACTACTGACCACTGTGCTGATCCACTTGTACACTGTCAGAAAAACTGTCATTGTTTGATGAAATTCATTTAGTAAGTCTGCCTTCAGTGAAAGTGCATTTAGAATAGTTGCATTGGTGTTTGTAATCCATAACTGGGATAAATTTTGCTTCTCGTAATTGTTTCTTATAATTTCTCTTTATCACCTTATTGAAATGTTGTCATATTGATACAACAGGTATTGTTGTGTGCAACAAAAGTTAATAAATTGATATGTCCTTTTGTCAGTTACAAGAAAACTATTGAAGAATTTATCCGCAGTGAGCAAAACATTTCTGAAATCTTGAAAGTCCACTTGTGTTGCATCAGAAAACTGAGGTGAGAGTAGAAAACAGACAGAACATACTTTATAAGAAATTCACCAGACCATAAATAATATGATGTATATATTGTCATATACTATTTTTTTCATCATCAATATATTTTTTTTTTTTACGTATGTTCTCCCTCCTACTGTTCATTTAAGTGGCTGGTGTGCTCTCATGTCCAAACCAGTCCTTCATTTTGCATCCTCCATTTTATTTCTTAATATTAAATCAACATATGTTGGTATTTAATTCTTACGACTAATATACTAATCCCTGCATTGCGGCTGACTCAAAAAGCAGAGAAATTTATCCATCCATCCATCCATCCATTAGCCACCGCTTATCCGAGTCCGGGTCGCGGTGGAAGCAGTCCAAGTAAAGAAACCCAGACCTCCCTCTCTTCCAGCTCCTCCGAGGGTATACCGAGGCGTTCCCAGGCCATTCAAGACATGTAGTCTCTCCAGCGTGTTCTTGGTCTGCCCCGGGGCCTACTCCCTGTTAGACATGCCCGGAACACCTCACCAGGAAGGCGTCCAGTAGGCATCCGGACCAGATGCCTGAACCACCTCAACTGGCTCCCCTCGACGTGGAGGAGCAGCGGCTCCACTCCGAGTCTCTCCCGGATGTCCAAACTTCTAACCCTGTCTCTAAGGGAGAGTCCAGACACCCTGCGGAGAAAACTCATTTCAGCCCCTTGTATCCGCGATCTTATTCTTTTGGTCACTACCCAAAGCTTGTGATCATAGGTGAGGGTTGGGACGTAGATTGAATGGTAAATCGAGAGCTTTGCTTTTCTGCTCAGCTCTCTCTTCACCACCACGGACCAGTACAGAGTCCGCATTACTGCTGACACTGCACCGATCTGGCTGTCAATCTCAAGCTCCATCTTTCCCCCTTTTTAAAAACGGGGACCACCACCCCAGTCTGCCAGTCCAGAGGCACTGCCCACGATGTCCACTCGATGTTGCAAAGACGTGTCAGCCAGGACAGCCCCACAACATCCAGAGCTTTGAGGAACCCGGGGCGAACCTCATCCACCCCCGGGGCCCTACCGCCAAGGAGTTTTCCTACCACCTTGGCCACCTCAGCCCCAGTGATAGACAAGCCCTCCCCAGGATCCCCAAACTCTACTTCCTCTGTGGAAGACGTGCTTGTGGGATTGAGAAGATCCTTGAAGTATTCCTTCCACTGCCTAATGATGTCCCCAGTCGAGGTCAACAACTCCCAACCCCCACCATATACAGTATTGGTGGAAAACTGCTTTCCCTGAGTCGCCAGAAGGTTTGCCAGAATCTTCTCGGAGCCGACCGAAAGTCGTTTTCCATGTCCTCACCGAACTCCTCCCACACCCAAGTTTTTGCCTCAGCGACAGCTGAAGCCGTGAGCCGCTTGGCTCTTCAGTACCTATCAGCTGCCTCCGGAGTCCCCGGAGCCAACCAGGCTCGATAGGACTCTTTCTTCAGCTTGACAGCCTCCCTCACCTGGGGTGTCCACCACCGAGTGCGGGGATTGCCACCCCGACAGGCACCGACAACCTTGCAGCCACAGCTCCATTCAGCCGCCTTAACAATGGAGGTCTGGCACATAGCCCATTCGGACTCAATGTCACTGCCCTCTCGTCCACTGGGGTAAACCCAAACGTAAAGGTGCTAAGCTGGGGGGCTATGAGTAAGCCCACTCCTGCCCTACGCCTCTCACCCTGGGCAACTCCAGAGTGAAAGAGCATCCAGCCCCTCTCAAGGAGATTGGTTCCAGAGCCCATACTGTGTGTTGAGGTGCGCCCAACTATATCTAGCCGGTACCTCTCAACCTCGCCCAGCTCAGGCTCTTTTCCCACCAGAGAGGTTACGTTCCATGTTCCAAGAGCCAGTTTCATTAACCAAGGATCAGAACATCAAGGCCCCTGCCCCCGGCTGCCACCCGATCCACAATGCACCAGACCTGGATTACTACCTCTCCCACAGGTGGTGGGCCCATGGGAGAGTGGACCCATACTGCTCCTTCGGGCTCAGCCCGGCCAGACCCCATGAGTGAAAGTCCGACCACCAGGCGCTCGCCAAGGAGCCCCTCCCCCATGCCTGGCTCCAGGGTGGGGCCCCGGTAACCCTGTGTCTCTGTTTTTACTCTCTTCATCTGGGTCTTTATGGATCACTCTTCATCTGGCCCATCACCTAGGACCAATTTGCCTTGGGAGACCGTACCAGGGGCTATTGCCCCTGACAACATAGCTCCTAGGCTCACGCAGGCACACAAACCCCTCTACCATGTTAAGGTGGTGATCCAGGGAGGGGAGGATATATTTAATCCCACCAAAAAAATGAATGCTAGATAAGAGATTGCAATTGATAAGGAAAATATTAATTCATAAGAGATCTGGCTATTTGTGTAATATTTCATTCTTAAAGGGAAGGAATTAATTACAGAATAATCTTGTAAATAAAAAGACAGGAATACTTGCTTTATGGATGAAAGGATGGATTTTTTAAAGATTTTTGCAACTGGTTATGAAAATATGATATTGATATGTAAGATTTCAGCACAATAACTATCTTCACAGAGAGTACATTGAGGAAAGAGACAGTCTTCCAGATGACATGAAAGCAGCCTGGCTGTGCACTGCAATTGACCTCAGAGACTCTTGTCACAAATACTTCCTCAGCCAGATACACAATGAACTCAAGGTACATCAAATAAAGCATAATGTATTACATTTTCGCTGATTTGAAGAGACTTGCTTTCTGGTAGAAATCTACAGGGGTAGTTATCCACAGCCTTACTGTTCAATGAATGTTGTTGAAGCCTGGGTTGTGTCCATTGTTTATCTGAAGGGGACAGTTTTGGAAGTCTTGCCACATTACTTCAGGTTCCAGATCAATAACTGTTGTTTCACTTATATTAATGTACTAATACTAATATTCTATAAAACTGTTCTTTTTCATTCAAATTGGACTATATTATAATCTAATATCCTCTGACATATCAGATTAAAATCTTTTATCATCCTGTGGTTCCTCAGGTGACTTATAGAAAATTGTGGACTCCAGTCTGGATTTTAGAACATCATGATATTATTGAAGAGATTGAAGATAAACTGGATAAAAAGATACATCCACTCAAGGACTTAAACTCTGATTGTCTACAGGTCAGTATAGACTGCGGAAATTTACAGAAATGCTACCCAGTGGATTCTACTAGATTTTTTTTAACCTTCTGTGCTTGTGTGTGTGTGTTTTCAGGAGCTGTTGAGTCAGTTGCATTTTGAGGTGATGCTTGAATATGTGAAGAGAATGCTGAAGAAGAAACTGAAACTAAAAAACGAAGAGCAGGAGACAGCTGCAAGATTTCTGTGTGATGACAGTGAAAGAATCAATGCACTGTTTATCCAAAATGTAAGCAAATAATTTGTTTATCGCTGAAAATCAAAATGAAAATAATTTTGAATGTTGTTATTAGAGCAGTGTTGGGGGATGAAGTTTGTAGTCCAGCACAGTTTGTTGATTCCTCTGCTGTTACAGCACAATTGAACTTGATAAATAATTACGGACTGAAATCGGACATATCACTGACCTGAGTAGAAAACATGATTTCCAAAGTTGCCCACTTTTGCCTTAAAACTTTGGCACATCATTCTAGCCTTGGATTCCAAGTTAGTATGTAACCTACAACATTCTTCTTCATATGCAGAGCAGCTGCTGTAGTAATACAGAAAAGTGAAGAAAAGATGTTCAGCTGTAACTGACATGGTATAAAATGCTAAGTAGTAACAGCCTTCTAATTGAACATATTAGGAGCTAATGTCCGGTTTTAGTATAAGGGGGTTTGTCATGCTTTCTCTCTTAAGAGATAATCACTAAATTCCAACAGGGATCAGAAAAGAGGTGGTTATGTGAAATCCTGCCCAAGGTTTCAGAAGTGCTTAAAGTTCAAGATCCTGAAACACTAGAGCTAGAGATATGTGCACTGATGAAAGAGCACCCTGATCTCAGGTGAGTTTTGGCATCAGAGTTTCTTAAAATGTTTTTAGCAAGGTTTTAGCACTTTTTACATCCTAAAATCACATGAAAATATCAATTTTTTATATATAAGATTAAATATCTAAATATTTCTCTTACACATAGTGTTAACAAAACTCTGTAGATTCAGAATACTACTATTTAGCACACAAAGGAACAGGGCAGAACACTAGACCCACCACCTGATTATTCCTCTAAAATTGGCAATGTTTAAAGAAAAACAAAAGGATACAGAATGCCAGACAGATTGGTCACTTGCTTTTTGTGGAAATATTTCAACAGATTTCAAACAAAGAAAACTCCAGTGGTTAAATCAAGCAAGGGCTTATATATTGTTGCTGTCCTATTAAAAACATGTATTTCCATTTTTGCGGGTTTTTAGTTTACTACATCATTTGAACAGAGCCGCTGTCCTTCACGTTGTGGTAGAATTCTCCAGAATGACTTGGAATAAATTGTTTTTACATTGATTCCATTGAAATTTAAGAAGGTTTTCCCCTTCTTCTGTAAAGTTGCTATTTTGGGAAATTTTTTACACTATTGATTATACATGTTTATTAAAAATCGGTAAGTAAAACATGAGGGCTACATGAAAAAAGCAATCAATACTACTTAAATCTGTACAGAATACATCTAAAGTCATATACCCCTTTTCCTAGATACAGGGAATCATTAAATATACAGATGTTGTATGTGTTATGATAAGTGTACTTTACCTTTTTTTTTTACTACAGTGAAAGCCAAATGCGTGCAATCCTGCAGCTGAAGACAAACATATCTTGTGCAGATAAACGCATGATTAAAGAGTGTTACCATCAGTCAAAAATCAATATACTTGACTCTGAGCCTACTCAACCTTTTTTCTGTAGAGTGCCCAAAAGCTGCTCTTTAAGCTTCAGTTCTTGTTTGTGTATACCGCCTTTACGGCCCTCCTTCCAGATGAAGGGAACCATTCCTTGTAAGAATGGCTGCTCAGTTGATCCATCCAGTCCAGGTAGTTAGAAATAAATAAATACATTTCTAAGAAGCCAAACTTATTTACTTCTGGTAACAACTGTGCTCATTTAATATGTGAAAATCATGTAGACATTTGAATCAAGTAAGCTCAGTCTTTTGTGCAAGTGTGGGTAGATAATAGTTCATGATATTCAGATGCTGGTGGAACAAGTTGGCTTTTAAGATGAAAATAATAAAATCAATGATTTTCACAGCTTTTGTTTGGGTAATCCCAGCACAAAAGTGCTGGAGGCCTCCACAGACATGACTGTACTGATAAGTGCGCATCGTTGCTCTCAGTTTGATTATATGGGAAACATAAAAATTAAATAAATTTGGAATTAGAAAAGGTGACTTGGTTAAGAATATTTTAACATGTCTGAAAATAAATTACGTGACTGGCTGATATCTTCTGTGCAAGTGAAAATGAATATTTGTGTGTACAGTTCAGTGCAAAAGTCAGAGACCACCTTTAATTTATTTAATTTCCAATTATTTTCATGGTGGCAGGGTTGCACAACAGGTAGTGTCACTATCACACATCTCCAGGGTCCTAGGTTTGTGGGTTCGAGCCCTGCTCCCAATGAATGTCTGTGAGGAATTTTTTGTGTTCGCCTTATGTCA
This sequence comes from Hoplias malabaricus, assembly GCF_029633855.1. Classification (NCBI taxonomy): domain Eukaryota; kingdom Metazoa; phylum Chordata; class Actinopteri; order Characiformes; family Erythrinidae; genus Hoplias; species Hoplias malabaricus. Next base: position 20,251,579 of record NC_089806.1, on the reverse strand, counting down.
CAGGGCGAACACAACAAACACAGGAATGGCGCCTCCTCCTTGGTGTGCTCCTGCCCTCCGCGAAGTGATTCCGGGTAGGCTCAGGACACTGAGATATATATGACTTAATGAATGAATAAGGAAAGCCTGAGGAAAGCCTCCTTTATTTGGGTGGGGTCAGTAACAGTAAAATATAGTGTATTCAGCATCAATAAATAATGGTACAAATGTTAATAGAGATGTATACACACACCTTTACATTCAGTTTTTAAAATTTCCACTTCCAAACACATTCAGTGGTCTGGAGGGATCCCAAATGTACTCATTTCAAATTCTTCTTGTTAGCTTGCCTGGACTCTACCAATGCTATCAATCTGGGAGGGTGACAGGGTAACACACGCTTCCTCTGAAATGTGTGAAGCCAGTCACTGACCTTTTTCTAATTGCTTCTGACAAAACACCACAGGACAGCTCAAAACACTTGGAGGTGAATGCTAACTGCCCAGATCTGTAACTCACCCACAGTGACTTGCATGAGTAATAAAGGTGAACTCTGACTTTTACACAGTGTTATATGTCTGTGAAAACAATTAAGCTTTCAGACTAGAGCTTACATTTTGTCTTTTTCTGACAAATCTAATGCCATCTAATGTTACAATAAGTCACAGTGGCTAGTCAGTAGTGTTGATGTCATATATGCTGTTAATAATAAGTTAGTGTTCTCTATGTCTTTTCATTCAGTCATAAGACTAATGACTGACCATTTTTCACTGCTGGTTTGGTTTTTCTTCACTATGAGCAATGAAGGCTAGGAGCTGCTTATTGTGTATGACTCACTGGCCAGCTTCTTTATTTCAGAAGAATGGCTCTGGAGTGTGAGGGCCTACTTGCTTTTGACTGGCTTCATTGTTAGTCGAATCACATATACTAAACACTTACCCTTCCTTGACTGTGTTGCAATGTACTCTATGTCCTGAAAAATAAACAACCAATTCCATTTAAAGAGTCTTGATGTTTGCTCTGAATAAATGAAGTAACCTACATGGGGAAAAATGTTGTGTATTTATTTACATTTACATTGGGCATCCCAGACTCTCCAATAGATGAACATGCAACAGCTGTTCTGTAATAGCTGTTTTCAAAAGTGTTATCAATTTCCAAAATAAAATCAATGGCTGGGATGAAGAGGTCATATATAATTTTGTTTCAATACAAAAATATATATGATTTATTTATAACTGTTTATTCATATAAGGATCTTTATTGCCATTACAAAGGAAACACACTTGAACAAATGGAAATGCAGCTGTGTAATTTATGTTTCCTCTGAGGCACATGATTGCACAGGAAAGGCCACTGAAATCATGAATAATAAACAGGATCTTAGAGTTTGCTTAGCCCATGCACAAGTACTGAGAGCTCATGTCTTGAATACATCATGACTACATATAGACACTAAAATAATAAAATTAAATAAATATAATGTTAACGTTAAGAAAGTTTGGTGAAGTTGTATTTTTTTCTGGAGAGGTATCATTATTTGGAAATTTCAACAGAAAATGTTGATTGCCTAAGAGACGTTCACCCTCGGGCTCTTTGTTTGCCTTTAGTGGCACTGAAAGACATAAAAAAAAAAGGGGGGGGGGGGCTGTTAGCTTACCAGTGAGAAGTCTGCGTATTATCGTTTTCCTAAAGTAACAGCCTTACCAAGATCTTTGAAGGTTATTCCAGCTAGGTTGGAAGTGGTTCATTAACATTAAACACATTTCTCATGCTATGCTGCCCCCTGTAGGACGCCAGGTTAGACCACATACAGCATTCTTTCCAGGTCCCTGGAGCTGTGTGATTGCGTCACTACCTGCTGCGTCACCGTGCCGCCCTACTTTAACATCAATAACGATAATTATATTTATGACTTTATGAATTATATTTATTATATTTAAGACTTTATGTAAAGTCTTCTCAGAATACAGGCTTCAACTGTAGCAAAAGGACAATAAACCCTCAAATGATGCACTTAATTAAAAAAAAAAGAATTTGCACAGGGTGGCACTGTGGCTCAACAGGTAGCTTTTCTGTCACACAGCTCCAGTGTCCTGTGTTTGTGGATTCAAAGCATGTTTTGGATCACTGTCTGTGAAGAGTGGGTACTGTGTTTTTCTCCCACAGTCCAAAAACACATGCTCGTAGGTGGACTGGCTGTACAATATGTCCATAGATGTGAGTGGCTGCGTGAGTTCGTGATACCTAGTCCATGATGTGTTTTTGCCTTGCTCACAGTGATTCTGGGTAGATTCCAGACAAACCATAACTTTGAGCACAATGTAGTTTTTACAGAAAATATTGCATTCTTTTCCATTGCAGTTCACTGACTTGGAGTCAAAATGATTAAAGTCATTCAAAGTAGACAGTTGTTAGATAAACCTCAGAGATACTCGGTTTAAGAAATGCAACAATACTTAATAATATAACATTTGCATATTATTTTGTCTTTCAACAGTGTACAGGATATATAAAGATGCTTAAAATAAATATAATTGCTTAAAATAACAATATTATTATTATTAATGTTATTATTATTATTATTATTATTATAGAGCATGTCAGATAAAATGTAATTATTAATTTCACAATGACTATAACCTTTAAGACATCCATCCATCCATTATCTGTAACCGCTTATCCAATTTAGGGTCGCGGGGGGGTCCAGAGCCTACCTGGAATCATCGGGCGCAAGGTGGGAATACACCCTGGAGGGGACGCCAGTCCTTCACAGGGCAACACAGACACACACACATTCACTCACACGGACACTTTCGAGTCGCCAATCCACCTGCAACGTGTGTTTTTGGACTGTGGGAGGAAAGCAGAGCACCCAGAGGAAACCCACGCGGACACGGGGAGAACACACCAACTCCTCACAGACAGTCACCCGGAGCGGGAATCGAACCCACAAACTCCAGGCCCCTAGAGCTGTGTGACTGCAACACTACCTGCTGCGCCACTCTCTCCACCATGCCACCCTACCTTTAAGACATAAAAGACCAAAAAGAAATAAGATATTAAAACAGCACATTTGGCAGAGCTTTAACTGCATCCCGGGAGAGGCTGGTGACATTGAGTCCAAATGGGCCATGTTCCGGACCTCCATGGTTGAGGTGGCTAACTGGAGCTGACAGTCCCCGCACTCGATGGTGGACACCCTGGGAGAGGGAAGCTGAAGAAAGAGTCCTATCAAGCCTAACTGGCTCAAGAGACGCTGGAGGCAGCTGACAGGTACCGAAGGGCCAAGCATAATGGGGCATTGGCTATCGCTGAGGCAAAAGCTTGGGTGTGGGAGGAGTTCATGAGGACATGGAAAACGACTTTTGGCGGTAGGGCCTCAAGTTCCTTAAGTTCCTCAAGGCTTTGAATGTTGTAGGGCTGTCCTGGCTGACACGTCTTTGAAACATCAGGGGCAGTGCCTCTAGACTGGCAGACTGGGGTGGTGGTTCCCCTTTTTAAGAAGGGAAAACGGAGGGTGTGTTCCAACTCTAGGGCAGCGGTCCCCAACCACCGGGTCGCGACCCGATACCGGGCCATGGGCCATTAGGTACCGCGCTGCACAGAATTATTTTTTATTAGAAAGAAATTTTATTTTCGTTCTAAAATAAATATTTTTGTTTACAGAGATGTTGTTGATTATTAATTTAAGAACCAAGGTTGTTTATTGTCTGTTGATGTTTGCATTTGACATAAGACCACTGCGGATGATTTATTATTAGATTACGTCATTAACGATTATCGAGCAATGTAGGCCTGAACATATGAAGGCCGGTCCGTGAAATTATTGTCTTAGATGAAACCGGTCCATGGGGCAAAAAGGTTGGGGACCGCTGCTCTAGGGGGATCACACTCCTCAGCCTCCCTGGTAAAGTCTATGCGGGGGTACTGGGGAAGCGAATCCGACTGATAGCTGAACCTCAGATCCAGGAGGAACAATGCGGATGTGTTCGGATTCATGGAACACAGAACCAGGTCTTTACCCTCGCTAGGATCCTGGAGGGTGCGTGGGAGTTTGCTCAAACAGTCTACATGGGTTTTGTGGATCTGGAGAAGGCATTCAACCATGTCCCTCTGGATATTCTGTGGGGGGTGCTCTGGGAGTATGGGCTACTGGGCTCTTTGCTATGAGCTATCCTGTAAGTCTGTTTGCAGTCTTGGCTGGACTCCGTCAGGGTTGCCAGTTGTCACCTGATCTGTTCATAACTTTTATGGACAGAATTTCTCTGTGTAGCCAAGTGGCGGAAGGTGTCCAGTTTGGTGGCCTCAGGATCCCATGTCTGCTTTTTTGCAGATGATTTGGTCTTGTTACATTCAGCACCTGCAAATCTGAGTCCATGGTACTCAGTTGGAAAAGGGTGCAGTGCTCTCTCCAGGTTGGAAATGAGATCCTGCCTCAGGTGGAGGAGTTCATGTATCTTGGCATCTTGTTCACGAGTGAAGGAAAGATTGGGGGGTTGACAGGTGGATCGGTGAGGTATCTTCAGTAATGCGGACTCTGTGTACTGGTCCGTTGTGGTGAAGAGAGAGCCGAGCCAAGAAGCAAAGCTCTCGATTTACCATTCAATCTACGTCCCAATCCTCACGTTTGGTCATGAGTTTTGGGTAATGACTGAAAGAATGAGATCGCGGGTACAAGCGGCTGAGATGAGTTTTCTCTGCAGGGTGTCTGGACTCTCCCTTAGATACAGTGTTAGGAGCCACTGCTCCTCTACATCAAGAGGAGCCCATTTGAGGTGGTTCTGGCATCTGATCCAGATGCCTCCTGGATACCTTCCTGGTGAGGTGTTTCAGGCATGTCCAATGGGGAGGAGGCCCAGGGGAAGACCCAAAATGTGCTTGAGATGTCTCGACTGGCCTGGGAACACCTCAGTATCCCTTACTACTTAAGGACAAGTTAAATTTGAGCCACGAACAAACAACCGTTCTTTTCCTCCTTTTTTTTTTACAAACATACCATTCCTCCTTAAAAGACATGGAGTTTCTGAATGTAAACAAACCAGAAAGAGCAGCAATTCCCTAGATTTGTAAATATTGCCTTACCTTGTAGATTTGTAAATGACATGTAGCTATGTGCTTCATTATGTAATAGGTTTTTACGTCAAGCAGAAAATAAATGTGTTTTTTACGGCATGTGGTGAAAAATGCTGTGAAAATATTTGGCCTAAACGTGCTGTTTTCCTCTGTGCCACCAACTGTCCCATCAACAGTAAGCCTTTTCACCCTTTGTAATTCCACAGATAATCCTGAGGGTCCATCCTGCCTGTTTGTTCCCAGCATTCCTCCCTCTCTGGCCTGTGTGGCTCTGGCAGGATGCCTTTGTTCCGCAGCAGGATGAAAACACATCCAGAGCTTTCACTCTGTGTGCCATCCCCTGGCCTGTGTAGCTGGGTATTTGTGCCATTACAAAAATGGAATGTGCTCTGAAAGGGGAGCTGATCTGAAATATGCCTCTATTCAGAAGCTTCCCACCCACACACCCAAAAAGTTGACTGATTATTTTATGAATATTAAAGGCTATAACATGCAAGTTGCACTGCATGGAAAATAAGTTCTAAAATTCACTCGCATCTACACATGGTCCAGAATGTACTGTTTTTAATGCTATTAACAAATGTATTTACATATATACACAGTTTAGTATGTATACCCAATTATACTGAAGTGATATGCAGTGTTTGAGAGCAAACTGCGCTTTGGATGTAGTGCAATAAAAGTCAGCAAAACATTCTGGTGATTCCAAGACTACACTGTAATTCATTCATTCATTAACCGTAACCGCTTATCCAGTTCAGGGTCGCGGTGGGTCCAGAGCCTACCTGGAATCATTAGGCGCAAGGCAGGAATACACCCTGGAGGGGGCGCCAGTCCTTCACAGGGCAACACAGACACACACACACACTTTTTGAGTTGCCAATCCACCTACCAACGTGTGTTTTTGGACTGTGGGAGGAAACCGGAGCACCCAGAGGAAACCCACGCGGACACGGGGAGAACACACCAACTCCTCACAGACAGTCACCCGGAGCAGGAATCGAACCCACAACCTCCAGGCACCTGGAGCTGTGTGACAGCGACACTACCTGCTGCGCCACCGTGCCACCCACACTGTAATTTATAATTATATAATTAATGTAATCATAACATGTAATAAATGTCTTAGAATATTATTTTAACCCACAATCCCATCACTTTCCTTGAAATATAGACATAAATATATCTTACTTCTCAGATTCCTGATGAATGTAACAAATCTCTGTCAACCATTATAGATGTACTTCTTATTTTTCGGAATATAGATGTAAGGTGTTTGGATTTCTTGAATATCTTGTTCAAGATCATGTATTCTTCGTTCATTTTAATTATATTGTGACATTAACTGACAGCAAATTGGAAAGTTAAACCCTGAGACACTTAGTGTAGTATAGAAGCTAATTATGAAAAAAAAAACATTATATCATGCTGGTATTGATGATAGTTAACTATATTTAGTGTGTATTTATTATTATTAATTCAAGCCACTGTCTGCAAAGAAAACTCATCATATTAGATTTCAGTTGCAGAGCAACTGCCCTAGAGTACCCTAGAGTAGAACAGAGTTCAAGTCCTTGCTTGGGCAGGCACAGGGCCATGAGAAAAATGTCCACAGTAGAATTTCTTCATCTTCAGGATATCAATAGTCTGTTATATTGTGTCGTTAGTGAGACTTTCAGATTTTTGAGACACTTTGAAAATAAAGAGATAATATCCACGGAAGGAAGCTAAACGTGTAGTTTTCCACGGTGTAGAAGTTGTGTTCGTATTTCATGATCTAGCGGCGACAGAATGCAACTAGTGCAGCATTTAAGGTGAAAGAGAAAATCCTAATGAATCGATTGCTTATTCTTTGTGTCCCGGATGTGTATCTGAATTTTTTCACTCGTATTTTAGCATCTGAATTTCATCTGTTGAATTTGAGCAACTTCTAAATATATTCTTTGAAATTCTTTAAGCTTGAATTTTTTAAAATCAGAATTTATTAACCTTGAATAATAACAGTGAAAACGTGTTCTTGAAAATTCACAAGGGCAATTGTATTCAGATGCATAATTGTGAAGCAAAATATTCAGAGGTGTAAATCTGAAAACTTAAATTCAAAAGCAACAAAATTCAGATTCATAATTTCAGAGCAAAAAATTCAGCGCTACAAATTCAAAGGTGGTAATATTTCAAAGCCTGATGAGACAGATTTGCTTCCATAATTGGCGACTCAAAAGTGTCCATAGGTGTGAGTGTTGCCCTGTGAAGGACTTGCGCCCCCTCCAGGGTGTAGTCCTGCCTTGCGCCCAATGATTCCGGGTAGGCTCTGGACCCACCATGACCCCGGACTGGATAAGCAGTTACAGATAATGAATGAATAATTCAACGGCAAATGGCTTTGTATAACAGCATTTGGTAAATGCCGAAAACTTCAGTAGTGTTCCTGGTATGATTCTAATCATTTTTGAATGGCTTGTACGTTTTTTATATTCAGTGTTGTGAAATGTTATCAATGGCCTTAAATTCTGAACCATACTAATTTAGTTAGTGACAGTGAATTTAACCAATAGAGTTGAGTGAGAATAGGGGGCGTATTCGTGGTCGTTTGTGAGTGAGTGATGCTGAGTGGGCGGAGAGAAAGAGAGAGAGAGATGAGTGTATTTAGTTCACTCAGAGACTGAGTCACTCTAGCTGCTGCCATAGGAACCGCTCACTGTGGCGCTGGACTCAGGAGCACACGGCGTGTACGTGTTAGAGTGTATGTATAGATGTTTATTTATTTCTGCAAGCACAGTTAAAACCATAACCACGGAACATATACATTTATTAACAGTGTTTCTTATTGTTAAGAACTTACAGCTCGCTAGATCGAGCTAGTTTAGCTTTAGCTAAAAGCTAGGAAGTCCTGCCATATGTTAGCTAACCACTTAGCTAAACTTGGCTTTAATGTTATCCTGTTGTGGACTTTGAAGGATGTGACACACGCTATTGTAGTGTTTCTCTTTTCGCATCAAAGATCGTGAGCTTAATTAGACTTTCACGAGCTTGGTTCCATTTTCTAGTATAACGTTAATTTCCTTCAGGATCAGCAGAGCACACTATCTTGATGTAACCTTTATATTAAGGCTCGGTCTCAAATGGCGTCATACAGACTTTTTAACGTGCACTTTTTTTTTGAAACCGCACTTAATCTAGGCTAAGTGTTGAGAAGTGTTATGTTCAATCACTTACAGTTGAACATGGATTGAATTTATATACTCAATTACTTATTAGATTAAAGCGATGATTCTGCGTAAATATCGTTATTTCATGACACTTTTATAGTTATATTGTTTTCATGATGGGCATTTTGAACATATGAACTTGACCAGCTAAGGTTTCATTAATGAGCTTGAGTCCAGCTTAAGTGATGTTTAAATACGTTTAAGAAAAAATACAGTAATTGGTTATAATTATTTTAAAAGTTAAAACAAACAGTGTGGATTTCAACATGTAATTGAACGCATCGGGTATATTGTCTATGTATCGTGATAGTGCCGAAATATCTTATCCATCCCTAGTTCCCTATGTAGGGAGTAGAGCGAGTCGGGGCCCTATTTGAGATCGAGCCTGAGCGTCTCTGTCGGACTTGGCTGCTGTCGCTAATCGATGGTGATTTGGTTGGTTGCAGATTCCCGTTTTCGAGGGTAGCTCGAGTTGTCTCTCCAGGGCTTTACTTTCCTTCTGCGGACCCAGGCTGAAGTGTCCTCAGAGCTGTGCTCCTCCTGTGCTGCTGTAAACTCCCTCAGTCTCTCACGGCCAGAGAAACGCACTAACTGTAACTCAACCCTTCAGCGCATCTCAGGGCGAGCAGCGGTGGGTTTATGTCTTTGTTTTACCCAAACGGCGAGTACCTGGACGTCAGGAGCTGCGGATGGGAAAGGTACAGGGTTTTTGTCTTTACCACATGACTCTTCTGCTGTGTACGTGCTTCCTCGTGTTTCACCCTCAATAAGCTGAAGTGTGGTTAAAATGGCGGCCCCCTCCTCCTGACTCTGAGCTGCTGTGTTTGCTCGGAGTGTGACGCATTCTGCAGCAGCTTTACTTCACTCACGCTCACATAGACATTACAACAATTAATATTTATTATCAAAGGAAAACGCAGTTTCCCATAGCAGTAAGTCTTATTTTATGTCCTTCGAGGACACACATTTGTAGAAATACTGTTCAGTAGGGGAGGCAAAATTCATTTAATTTTTTACTCAGGATATACCCTGTGTGTTCTGCCCTCTCCAGATCAGTGGACATTGACCACACTTTGTTTGTCTGCTGATGAAACTTAATTTTTCCCTGTGAGAACTTTTATATTGTCATGTACTCTCCTTTTAGTCCTGTTGAAATTATATACTTTTTAAAAATGTTATAATGATATCACTAATAATGGGCCCCTGGAATATGTTCATTCAGTCAATAGAAATTTTTTGTTCTCAAAATGAAGTTACCTAAAGTAACACTAAAGCAGCCCCTCATTTCCTAAATTGAATGGCCAATTCCCTGTGTCCTTTAAAAAATAACTTATCTCTTTTTTTATTATTTATTTAACAGTTAAATAAATTGAGTGCAGTGCTTTCTTTTTTTTTTATTCTTTTTCTGGTCATTTTCATTATTTCCCTTTTTTTTTTCTTCCAGAAAGTGAGAGGCCTCATAATGTGAGACTTTGTGGTCTGTGCATATGTGCTTTTGTAATTTTAATGTGTATTAAAAAGCCCTTAATTTCCTAAATTGCATATTTTACGCTGTGGCTTTCTGTTGGGTTCCATTCGAGTTGAATAGGAGCAAACGGCTGTTCCCAGCAGATAAGCATGGCTTTTCTGCCTTTGGGAGGGAACAAAATGTTCTCATTTTGATATCAATAACACGTTTATAGCAGTGTGATTAAATAAGTGTATGTTAATTTTATTACTGTAATTAATAACTAAATAATTGGGATACCTGAATTGCCTCCTTTTCTTTCTTTTCATATGTGTTCTTTCTTTATTTTACAGAGCTGTTGGACAGCTTTTGAAACCTGTGTGTGGGGAACATAGCCTACGAGCTTACAGTTTAGAGCCTGAGTGGCCATACCTTTTTCATGTCAGAGACACAGTCCTCTTGCAGTCGTTTATGTCATCCCCTCTTTTTGAGACAGAATATACCAAAAATTGCCAATTCAAGATCTTTTCATCTTGCTGATAAAACCTATAGCAAGGTAAAATGTCTGTCAACGTCAACCGCAGCGTTTCAGACCAGTTCTACCGCTATAAGATGCCCCGTCTGATTGCAAAGGTTGGTATGGCTTGGTGCTTTGTATTTGTAAACTTCAGAAAGGGAAATTTTGACTTGAATGGGTGAATTGAATTAGTAAAACTTATTTATTATTTTTTTTTATTTTAGGTGGAAGGCAAAGGAAATGGAATCAAGACTGTCATAGTCAACATGGTCGATGTTGCCAAGGCACTGAACAGGCCTCCAACTTGTAAGTACTAACAGAGCACATTTTTACAGAGCCTTAATAAAGTGATTAAATCCCCCTAATATGTTATAATGCTTTCTTTAGATCCCACTAAGTTTTTTGGTTGTGAGTTGGGAGCCCAGACTCAGTTTGATGCCAAGAATGACCGCTACATTGTCAATGGATCTCATGAGGCAAACAAACTGCAAGACATGCTGGATGGGTTCATTCGCAAATTTGTGCTGTGTCCTGAGTGTGACAATCCAGAAACTGATTTGGTAAATATGGACTTAATGACCCCCCTGCCTTTTGTGCATTAAATGGCTCATTTGAATTCACTTTTTAAATACATCATATAATAATATTTTTCCTGAGTGTAGAATTGACCACTAAATTCCATTCATCTTAAACTGCTGTTTGACCAGGGTAAAACAATGCTCTTAGTGACGAGGCTCTTTAAAAGCTTACACTTGTGACTCTGTTTGAATAGGTGAACTTGGTACCCTCTGTATTGGCCACAGGTTTGAAAGGGTTGCTGAATATGCAGCTTCCCGTAAGGTACTCACAAAGGTAGTTTTGCTCCATGTGCCAGAATCAAATGACTGTTCATAAGAGCTGAATTAACAACTAAATTGTCAGTGGGCAGAGTTACTCTTCCTGGAGACTTACTGGCTAAGCTGTAATTGAGATGATCAGGCTGACAATAGAGGATACAGGGACAAACTGGGAAGACATCACCTGAGCATATCTGCAGAAGCTGTGTTTTGTCTGATAGCAGTGCCAGGCCTGTTTGCACAAGCAGGGAATTATTGAGGAGGACAGCCCTCTTTGTACTGCAGTGTAGCACGCTGGGTCTTGCATTGTCTCAGCTAGCTGGTTTTCTGCTTAGGCATGCTGGAGCCGCAGTGGGGAATATGCTGTCTAAAATGGTGGCCTTCACAAAAATCCTTTCTGTAGTTTGGATGAAAATTGTGCCTATATACTGGGTGTACTATTGTGGTTTGCAAGAGGTTTATATGAGATTACTTGGCACTAAATTAAAGCTTTCCTTTTTCAATCTTAGACAGCTATGTAGTGAAAGGGAGTACAATATATACACTATATTTCCAAAAGTATTCACTCACACATCCATATTTAATTGTGTTCCGTTGTGTGTGTGTGTGTATATAAATTCCATGTATATGACAAATATATTTCAATGTATATATAACCAAGCTGTTAGGCATGCAGACTACTGCTACAAACGTTTGTGAAAGAATGGGTTGCTCTCAGGAGCTCAGTAAATTTCATAGTGGTACTGTGATAGGACTCCACCTGTGCAAGTCCAGTTGTTGCCATACCACTAAGAGTTGACTGTGGAATATTTATTGGCAAGGAAATTTGTCAAAGTGGAACAGATTGAGAAGTGGTAGGCCATGTAAAATGAGTGGTGTCAGTGGATGCTGAGGAGCAGAGGTCACCATTTTCTGCATAGTCAATTGCTACAGACATGTGGCCTTCAGATTAGCTCAAGAACAGTGTGTAGAGCTTCATGGAATGGATTTTCATGGCCGAACAGTTGCATTAAAGCCTTTGTCACAAAGTGCAATGGAAAGTGTTGGATGTAGTGGTGTAAAGCACACTGACACTATTCTAGAGCAGTATTCTCTAGAGAGACCTGTTTTCTGGGGTTTTCAAGATTCTCTGTATGTCAATCCTACCTGACTGTATTGTGCCAAGTGTAAGGTTTGGTGCAAGGAGGGATTTCAGGAGTTGGGCTCGGCCCCTTGTGGTGCTTGTCCACTGCATGGGTCCGGCGCTACACGGCTCGCCGCTCTTAAAACTTGATGCTTTTCCACTGACAGGCCTCCCCTGCAAAATTGAGCTAGTGACGTCATAAAACCCTGTCTCTAACAGGATTTGCTGGCTTTAGGAACCACAACGGCAGCTGTAAAGTTGGGCACTGTTTACTCATCATGTATTCGCATGTTGTTTTTGTTTTTTGGGCAAAACGTGGTTCCATGTCCCCGTTCTCACAGATCAGTTTTACTTTTTGCATGTTCTGCTTTCACTGGAAATTTTCATCAGCCCAAGGAGGTAAAATTATAAGCTACCGTTGTGAGTCCGATTAAAAATTAATGTGAAAGCTGCTGTAACTTAAGAGATTTAACAATCAATAATTTGTGCTGGATTTGAATGAGCACTGCATTTCATGATAGACATGTCTCTCTGGCCAATCAGCGCTCTGCTGGGTTTACACATCACCATTTAGTACCTCATAGAACACAAAGCGAGCTGGGACTGAAAACTTACTCGGTTCCAGGGACCATGTACCAGATTTGACCAGTGGAAAAGCAAGAGCAGTGTAGACTTGTGTATGCTCCTTGCAGTGGAAAAGTGCCATTAGTTCCAGTGACAGGAATTCTTAATACTTCTGCATACCAAGACATTTTGGACAATTTCATGCTCCCAACTTCTGTGTGACTAGTTTAGGGATGGCCCTGTCCTGTTCCAACATGACTGCACTAAATTACTTTTGGCAATATGGTGTACATAACTGTGATTTACATGCAAGTTGAGCTTAGTTGTGTGGCTCCTGTTCCACAGCCTTAACAGTTAGAGTACCTATTCACCTGTGTGCCAAAACTTGCCACAGTAAATTGAGCTCCTCAGCTGTAGCGTCATTCTCTAGACAAATTTTACAGCATGTGTCATTTGATTTGTGATCTAACTTTTTTGAGCTTCATTTCTGTAAATTCACAATGATCACTTCCTTGCAGCACATCAATCCCAAAAAGCAAACCATTGGCAACTCATGCAAGGCCTGTGGGTACCGAGGCATGCTGGACACCAGGCACAAACTGTGCACCTTCATTCTTAAAAATCCACCTGGTAAGATCAGTTTCATTTTGATATGATATCTCTCTGATACCACTGGCCCCTATTTTTAATTAATTATTATATATATTTTTAATAAACACTGTTCATGATTTTTACTTTAATTCTCCCACTATGGATTAATGAAACTGTTGCCTGTTGACTCAATGTTTCTTGTAGTATCCTGCAGTTGTGAAACACTGTAGTGGAGTTTAAAGCCAGGGGCACTTGTCTTATGGCCTTCGGCACCTTCTCTCTTTTGAATGATATGTACCTGGTGCAATTCTCTGAATTGGACTGCAAATTGTTTCTTCCTATTTTACAGCAATGGTTGTACCATATGCTTGCTTAATCCTGATGCTGTTTTTTAGAAGGTTGTAAATGAGACTACTCAAAATTATTATTAATATTATTATTGTGCTTATTACAGCTTAGTACAGGTGTGTGTGTTTTTCATTCAAAAAAAGCTTTTCCTTGTGTGGAAATAGCCTGCATGCTTTTTTTTATTATTATTATTATTTTCTCAATGTTATGAGCATTCACACATTCTTTAAGTTTGATCTCACTAACAAAATGAACATGCACATACAGTGCTGCTATATCTGTGCTTATATAGTTTCTTGTCCTGGAACAGAGAATGATAGTGGATCTGTCAAAAAGGAGAAAGAGAAAAAGAATCGCAAGAAAGACAAGGAGAATGGCTCAAATAGTGGGGAGACTGGGAACAATGACATAGATGCTCCTGAAGCTGTGGTGAGTATTGGTGTGCCTCACCTGCTCTTTCTAATGAAAGACTTCTAAAGACATTTGTCATGTACACAGTACTGTCCACTCTGCTCTTATATTTAGAGCTGAATCCATAGTGTTTGCATGTGATGCATATTCCTACTGTGTCTTTTCTTTGTCTGATTTTCAAGGTTTTATTTATAACTTACATTTTTCTTATTTAAAACATGTAACAAAAGTGTGGTTTTTGGGGGGGACTGGAAAGGATTAATAGCATTTAAATTAATTTTAATGGGGAAATTGAATTTGATATACAAGCAAATTGACTTACAAGCTCAGTCACAGAATGAATTAAGCTATTAAGGTATTACTGTTTAACACTTGCACTATTTAAAGTGAAGCGAAGTTCTGCTGATGCTGGAATGTCTTTGCTGCACTTCTAAAAATGGAAAGAAATTCTAATGAAAATTTAATTTCATTCAGTCACTGATGCTGATATGGTACAGCAGGTAATGACACATGACAATGTCAACTTCTAAATGTAACTGTTATAAGTTTACTATTAAATGTGTAGCTGCCTGAGAGCACCAATACAAACAAACTGCTGTGTAACAAACAGATCTGAAAGAAAAGGATGGGTCCCGCGGGCTGTAAATTACTGCATTTCTTGGGCTATACCAGAATAACTGATTTTAGGGGGAAACAGATAAAATGTGCAAGTATTAGCACAAGGTAAACTGCTGGATTTGAACAGTCGAGATGGAATTTCAGTTTAGAGGAGAAATTGAAGTTGAAAATGTGCTGCAGAGGCGTACACAATGACGGAAGGTGGAGCTACACATGCTGGAATTTTTTTTTTTTTTCCCAGAGATGTTATTGTCCATGTTTTTTACAGTCATTACTCTTTCCTTTTTTAGAATGATTTTCTTTTGAAAGACAGTACTTTGCCAACCACTTGACCTTGGTTAGTCCAATAACTTTATTGATCTGTAATTTTGAACTTAATCTATCCTGGAAAAGCTGAGGGTGCACTTTTAGTTGCCATGACATTGTAGCTTCAAAATCATGATTCGCCATAGTGAGAAAGCAGTTCCAGGGTTGGAATTTGCAAAGCATACAGTTGCCTCTTCAAGCAATAAGTCTTGTTTGCCCACAGCACTGGAAGCAGACAGTCTGAAGCAGCAGAATTCACTTACTGCAGAAAATGGTGGGTGGGCTGTGCAGTAAATTTGATCACCCACTCAACCCATTATTGTTCTTGTTTTCAATATCAAGCCAAAACAGGTAACCTCAGTACTGCGATACCATGGTTCTTGTTTAATATCACATGGTAAACATTAATAATAATAATTATGGGGCATCAGTGTATATATAATGTCAATTAAAATTCAAATTTCAGATCTTGGATCTGACAAAGTGTTATCTATCTAAAATAAAGGGCATATTTTGGCTTAACCTACCGAGGGACGAATGGTCCTAGGAGGGAAGTACAGTAGGCCACATCTATACCCACAGCAGGTTAGCTTGAAGGACCCTTCACACGTATTTATCAACAACCAGTGCCACCTGTGAATGAACAATTTTACGACGGATACTGAGCTCTGATCTACTAGAAGGCATGACACTTTATTGTTCTGTTGATCAGTTGGACGTCTGCACTTGAAACAATCTAGTGAACTATCCCTGGTCCATGGTTTTGTGCTGTGTGCAGGATGGGAATGATGATGATGATGAAGACTGGGCAGAAGAGACCACAGAGGAGGCCCAGCGACGCCGAATGGAGGAGATCAGTGAGCATGCTAAGGGTCTTACACTGAGTGAAGACCTGGAGAAGACTCTGGAGGAAAGGGTCAACATTTTCTACAACTTTGTAAAGGTGCAAGTTTGGTGTTTTTGGCTACATCTGTTTATATCTAAATATTAATATATCTAAATATTCTATAATATATTTGCACTTTACTATTTGCACATTGATATTAGTCTACTGCCCCCCCTCCATTCTGTTTTATTGTGTTGTATTATAGACCTACATGTCTGTCTGTAAATCTGTGTATAAGGTGCAGGAGAAACTGCATTTCGATTCTCCTATGTGTCCTACATATATAATGGAATTGCCAATAAACATCCTTGGATCCTTAATGTCTTTTCCATTATAGAATGCATACTCCATGTATTCATTTTTTCCCCCCTCCCTAAACAGCAAAAGAAGGAAGAGGGAGGAATCGATTCCTCTGATAAGGAAATCCTGGCCGAAGCGGAGCGGCTCGAAGTGAGGGCCATGGGCCCACTGATCCTGAGTGAGCTGCTCTTTGACGAGAACATCCGTGAGCAGATCAAGAAGTATAAACGTCATTTCCTCAGAGTAAGGGCAGCCTCAGTTTACCTTCTCAAGTCCTTAGCAGTTGTCTTCATCAAAGGCAACAAGGGTGCAGCTTCATTCCTTTATTGAGATTTATTTTTTAAAAATAGAACTTCCTTGTTCTTATTATAGCTTTATCAGTGAGCATGACAGAGTGATTCGGTTTATAAATATTAGGTATTTTAGGACACCTGAACTGTGGAGTAAGTTTGTCAGGCATAGTGAGATTTATACAGCGATGTGTGATGTCTCCAAATAAAGCTGTTGCCTTTGTTGTCAGTTCTGCCACAATGATAAAAAGGCTCAGAAGTACCTCTTGGGTGGTTTTGAATGCTTGGTAAAACTCCATCAGAGCCAACTGCTGCCTCGTGTCCCCATCATTCTCAAAGACCTATATGATGCAGATATGCTGGAGGAAGATGTCATACTTGCATGGGCTGAGAAGGTGAGTGAAAACCCTAATATTGTTACTGTCCAAGAAACATGAATTGTAGCTTGACCGAAAAGAGCAAAGAATTTTAGCCTCATGTAAGATTGGGGTCTCCTGTGTGGTGTAGTGGTCAGTGTTTTGGCTCTTAACATTAGCAGAATGATGTAGGTTTGCTGTATACACTATCCAGCAAATTGAGATTCTCTAATGCTAATCTCAACAAGGATGTGTGATGCCTGTTCCAGGTTTCCAAGAAGTACGTTTCAAAAGAACTCGCCAAAGAGATCCATGCTAAGGCTGAGCCTTTTGTGAAATGGTTGAAGGAGGCAGAGGAGGAGAGTGAGGGCAGTGAGGAGGAGGAGGAGGAAGAGGAGGACAATGTGGAGGTAATGACTTGTTTTTAAAAATATCAAGGGGCACATGTCCCAGACCTAATTCACTTTGTCTGAACTGAAACGTTGTACCCAGTATTTCACAACTAGACCTAACCTATGTCCAGGAAAATAGTATAAAACGTTCTGCTAAATGGTGTAGCGGAAGTGCTCATCTTAACAAAGCAAATTCTACCCAATTATTCAATTAATTTTCATCTGATGCTGAGAATATGCAGACATTTGCAAAAATAAACAAAGACTTTTGTTAATTCTGAAATGTTTTTCCTGACATTTGTGTGTCTCTCAAGGTGGTGTATTCATCCTCTGCACGTGAGCTGAAAATGGAAAAAACAAAGCCAGAGAATTCTGAAAAAGAGGAGGAGGATATCGATATTGATGCCATTTAAAAAAAGAAAAAAAAAAGTTAAATAAAATTTGCCTCTTGACATTTTGCAAAGCTGCAGGTGGTCAGACGCATGCCTTCAGAACATTTCTGCTCATCTCAGCCGTAGGCCTGAATTAGTACTTTGCTAGAAAGCCTTATTTCAGTCACTGCACCAGCCCTCTTGATGAACTGTCGCCATTCTATTTGTATGCATGAAATCAGGGGTTCTTAACCAAGGGGTTGCAACGTGTTTCTGGGGGGAGTTGAGTGGTACTACAAATACCAGTCAAACAAGTGGAACATAATTGTGAATAGTACATGCTAACTGTCTTTGGATGGTTTTACTTACAAATCATGCAACGCAGGCCAATGCTTATGAATTTTAAATGGCTGATTAATGGCTCTCGTTAATGAGGGAAGGATTTGATTGATAGCTAAACTTGAAATACTTTTTAGTTCAAGGCTAAATATTTGTGCTTTGGATGACTTGTTGGCTAATGAATGCAGCCATCCCAGCTGAGAAGATCTACTGTTTGATCAAATGTTATTTTGATAATGAGGAGTACTGGTGTCTGTAGAATGAGGTAAACGGGGAATTATTTTTAACCTCAAATGGTTGCACTGTGAAAAGTTAAGAACCCCTGTTTTTAGATTATAAGGCACAAATTATTTTTCCCCTCCCTTTCTTGTATTTTTCTTTGCGATTATTAAACAATGTTTGAAAGTGAAACCCTTCCCCTGCGTCTTGTGGAATGTTTTACTTCTGTACCTGACTTTAACTGAAGGCCTCAACACCTGAACAGATGAGTGTGGTGTTTGAGGATTGAGGAAGGAAAATAACCTGCTGGATTTCTGGTGCCTGGCAGATGTTTTTTTTTAAATCAGTGCAATATTAGACCAAAGAGGAAATGTGCAACTTGCATCAGTTTTTAATGAAAATTTAGCACATTTGAAACACCAGATAAATCATAGTTTGAGTCACACTTTAAGCACTACAGTAATAATTTAAGGGCAAACTACTGTTTCTTCCATCTTTTTTTTCTGCTTAAATTTAGCCACAACATAAAAACTTAACATTGCAAGCACCTGACACAATAACTACATACCAGCGTCAACTACATCAAAGACTATCTTAAATACTTGGTTCCATTTTTTTGTACCTGCAGGAGGTAAATCACAGTGGTTCTGCCCAGTTGGGGCCTTGGATGTAAAATTCTGAATCGGAAATTAGAAAATTCAAAGGAATCTAGTGTTCTATTTGTACCAGAGTTTCCAAGATAAATAGCTAAAAGATTTTGGCACATATCCCTTTTTATAAAGATTAAAAGCATGGGAAAATACTGTGCAAAATGCAACCAACCTAAAACCACTCTGTTCCCATACATGTTAATTTCTACAAATCCTGATAAGCTTACATTAATTTTAGTGCAACACAGAGGCAGCTTGGTAACTACCTACTTATAAATAACGTAAAACATTCAGGCAGCATTACAAACAAAACATTAAAGCATGTAGCCATTGCACTTTACCACTTGATCAGGGATTTTTTTTATGGATAAATCACAATATTAAAAAAAGAAAGGAAGTTAGAAATGCTTCCAAGATCCTAAAAGAACGTAAAGAAAACAAACACAGCTTTTGTAGACAAAAGTTCCTGACAGACTCTGAACTGTGGTAAGTAACTCCTGTTTTTAAATTTGTAGGCCACACGAATTCAAAAACAGGTGATTTGTTTTACCAGCAGAGGGCGCTGTGTGTTCTGCTGTAATTCTGATTATTCTTTTGCCCTCATATTGCTCTTGATTTATTGTGCCTTTTTATAGCACCATTCGTCGTGATGTGATTTGGCAGTCCACTGTACTTCACTGCTACATGAATTAAAGTGAGCTTGTCTCTAATTTAAATTTAAAACATGGGTCGAATGGAGTCAGCAGAAGGTAGAAACAGGTTCTGAAGCACCAGAAACAGGGATTAGTGCTACATGCTTCAAGAGCCTCACACTAGAGGTCTTTAAAGAGTATTACTACGCGTATCACCTTTGACACATCAAAATAAAGGGTTTTGATCAGAAATGCAGTGTCTTCATTAAAGATGTAAATCTTCCTGCAGTAAAGGCTGTGATATCTCCTTGATGGTGAGAGGCAGAGGGGGCAGTTGCCTTTGCTTCACAAAGGTGATGAGGAACCCCACTACCAACGCAGCCCCCAGGAGTGAGCCCATGGCCCATGTGTAGGAGGGTTCGCTCGGTACTGATGGCAGTGTGGGTTTGGGGGTCGGCATTTCCTCCAGGAGATCCCTCACACTTGCCAAAGAACCATTGTTGGGTAGCGGATGAACCCCGAGAATGCTACACATAAGAGGGTAAATGTCAACGGAGCGCATGGCGGCTTTGGTGTAGCCAACACGGAATGATGGCCCACGGGCAACAAAGACAGGATGCATGCTGCGTAGATGGTTATCATAGCCATGGTTGCCCACTGTAAACAATAAATTCACACAATAGTTAATGTAATATTACTGCAATATTACAACACATTTTACCTCTCAATCAAAGACAACTCCTTCATTTGCCAAATTGCCACTTAAACAAGCTAAAGACATTAGAATGTTTTTATTACCGCACATTTGCAATCACCAAATGTTTATTTTGTTGAGTCAATTAAGGCATCTGCTTGGTTCACGCCAGAGTTCACTTTACAACTGCCGAGAGACTCTTTAGTTTACTTCAGCTTTGTTTCAGATCAATGTTTCTTTAATCTAATCCATTGCATCAGCTCCACTGACCACACAGAAGCTCTTTGTAGTTCTACAATTTACAGACTAGTCCACCTGGATCTCTGAATACGTTCTTATCCCCACTTCACCCAGTGCAAAACTCTTGTACCTTTGTACTGTATTATTTTAAATAATAAAAATCTTATGTGCCTAAGAGATTTGCAGAGCTCTGTACAAAATGGTATTAATTACATTGGTACTCACACATAGACAATCCAGTTCTGTTCTGCACGATTGTATATCCTTCTGTGGCTTGAAGAATTATAGGCATTATCCTGACGTTGTGTTTGTAGTGGAAATAATCGGGGATGTCTTCTCTCTTGTACACAATCATATTATCAGTAGCATTCTTCAACAAATTATAGACTTCATCAAGTTTACCTGAGGAAGAAAAAGCCATAAATACATTACACACATAAAATGATGGTTCTACAAGGGTTCTTTGGTCAAGAAAATGGTTCTATATGGCACCAAAAAAGGGTTCCTCTTTTGTAACAAGCTTGACATTGTAGCAATAGAGGACACCTTTTCTAAAAGGTGCTATATAGAACCCTTTATAGCACATCCTCCATCAATCTGAAGAACCCTTTTATCATGCAAAAGATTCTTCAAGAGTTCAGGGTTCTATATAGAATCACTGTCTTTACCAAAGAACCCTTCATGAACCATAATGTGTAGCTAAACGCTTTCAGACAGAATACCTGCCGCACAAACGCTTTCTTAAAGTTACAGTGTGACTTCTGGCCCAAACTAATCAGATAGTTTTAACTAAAAACAGTAAAAACATTCAACTTTTAAAAAATAAAAAAATACAGATTTTTGTACAAATAATGCAGTATGCATAAATCCTTATTAAATAATATGACATTAGTAATAAAGTGTATTATTATTATTATAAAATATTACATTTTCAGAGAATTTGCCCTGCTTTAATTTAATATTTAACATAAAAGCTCGCAACATGCTTTACTCACCTTTATTTGTTCATGAATAAGCCTTTCATCTTTATCATTATTTAATAATGCAACTGTTCCAGGTCTAGACTGCACTTGCTACTCACTATAAAATATAGGCTCTAAGGTGAGCTATGAATCATTCATTCATTATCTGTAACCCTTATCCAATTCAGGGTCGCGGTGGGTCCAGAGACTACTTGGAATCATTGGGCGCAAGGCGGGAATACACCCTGGAGGGGGCGCCAGTCCTTCACAGGGCAACACAGACACACACATACATTCACTCACACCTACGGACACTTTGGAGTCACCAATCCACCTACCAATGTGTGTTTTTGGACTGTGGGAGGAAACCGGAGCACCCGGAGGAAACCCCAGACTCCTCACAGACAGTCACCCGGAGCGGGAATCGAACCCACAACCTCCAGACCCCTGGAGCTGTGTGACTGCGACACTACCTGCTGCACTGTGCTGCCCAGCTATGATTCAGAACATTGTAATATGTCTGTAAACTCTCTTAAAGATGCCTTAGAGCTGCCAAATTTTGTACCCAGAAGAACCATGTTTTAAAACGAGATTTAGTAATTTGAAGAGCTTTTTAAAGAGGTAAAGAACTTTCACATAATTCAAAAGCTCTTTACCAAATCAAGAGTTCCTAGATTTTTTACATTACGTGGAGACTGTAAATGTCTTATGAGACTCATTTTACAAAAAGTAACACATGAATTAACCAATCTACAGGTTATTTTTTGGTCAGGGACCCAAAACTGGTTCTGCATTAGAACGTCAATTCTTTTGTTTGTGCACTGATTTCTCTTTAAAAAAAAATTAAATCTTGCCTTCTTTCGGTAGAATGCCAACCACTGGGCTCTTGTCTATCCATGTGTAGAGATCTCGACTCACGTAGGCGTCCAGCTCAATGACCTTATAGCGAGATAACTGTGTCATACCATGGTCACTTGTGACAATGAGATTGATTTTGTCATAAAGACCAGCTTTCTTCAGCCTCTCTCTCAGAAACCCCAGTTTTCCGTCAATGTCTTCGATGACTGCATCCATAAGTGAACTTTCTGGCCCCAGGTTATGACCGCTCTCGTCAGGTTCCTCCCAGTAAAGGACCCCAAAATCGATTGCTTCGGTTCCGGAAAACCAGCTGATTAGCTTCTCTACTCGCATCTCAAAGGGCACGGATGCGTTGTACGGCACATAATGTGTTGGGTACGATCCGCTGATGGCCACATCTGATCCAGGCCACATAGCAGCTCCGCTCCTCCGTCCTGCCCTCTGACTGGTCACCCAGAGCGGAACAGCCTCCTCCCACCACCGAGAGTCATACACTTCTGGCCCCTCCATGGAGAAGGAGCGATTCAGAACTGGGTCATACATTTCATTGGCTACAATCCCGTGACTCTCAGCGTGGAGACCTGTTACTAAAGTGTAATGATTCGGGAAGGTCTTGGTGATAAAGGTGTTCTCCACTGCCTCTACCTGTACCCCCTCATCCATAAGGGCATGGAAGTTGGGTGTGGGCACTCTGTTTACGTAGTCCCAGCGGAAGCCATCAAAGGACACCAGCAGCAGCTTGCCATGCTCCTCCTGCTGAGAAAGGAGTGGAAGCAGCAGGGCTAAAAGGCAGCTCAGTGAGCAGGTCTTCCTCATTACCACAGCTACTATGTTGATCTCTGATGTGAGAAGGGACCTACAGAAGAAAAAATAATTCATGTTTCACATCAGCCCAACCTTCCTCTGAAACATCTGTATATCTGGAATCTGTTTATATCCTTTATAAAATATATCCCTATAAAAGGATCGATTATTCAATTTGTCTACATAGTGTGAACAGCCATTCAGATCAGATGCGTAATGATTGGAGACATTTTCATGTATTCATTCTTTTATCTTCAGTATTGTGGTTGCAGTCCGAAGCCTATTCAGAATTATAGAGAAACAGTGATAGTGATATCTACCAGACTTCATGATGTTTAAAATTCTAAATGAGGTCCTCAAAACAACCAGTCAAACAGTGTGTGTGTGTGTGTGTGTGTGTGTGTGTGTGTGTGTGTGTGTCATCAGATATGTAATGCTATATTTAATGCTGAAAATGATAAAATCTAATTTTCTTTAGATTATTTTGAACCTTGCATTTATCTAAATACACAGGTCAAAACGTCATTGTAAAAAAAGCTATGTAAGAAAGTAAACATATACATTTCAACTCATACATTCGACTTGGCTTTGTGTTGCCAAAAGACTTTCAAAACACAGTGGCAGTATGCTTTTCTAAAAAGGAGCCTTTCACAACAAACTACTGTTAATTACTGTCGTTATTTCGGGGTTATTTGGGGCTGTGCAGAAACGTTTTTGAGAAGCATTCATTTTTGGTCCGTGTAGTATATTTAGCCAGTGACTTAATTATCAAAGGACTAATGTAATGTATTTGTATCTGAAGCTCCAGGGCGGCTGGTCAAACTGATGAATGTGTGGACTGTGTCTCAGACCCCGGTGTCAGCGCGCATTCTCTGTGCCATAGCTGCTTTACGCCAGTGTGCTGTTAACAGGTGCATGTGTGTCTCTCAGAATTATATAAATATATACACTTACATGTAAGATACAAAGAACTGAGGTCCAAGGCTGCGAGGAGCAGATATAAAAATGACCCCCAGTCTCCGAGACACACGGTTATAACATGTTTATTAAGGGAGACGTGTTGCGTCGTTAAAATGGGCTTAATGAAAAGCGATGACATCATGCAGCGCAGCGCAAGTACAGGCGCTTCACTGGGGGTTATTAAGGCGTTATTACGGCGTTATTACTGCACAGGAACAGTGTGAAATGCATTCCGCAAATTCCCCCTAATCCTCTCCCGGTGCAGCAGACCTGCTGATGCCCCCTCACTGACAGCTGGAAGAAGCTGGGGGCTCTTTTCTTTCACAGGCGACCATTAGCCGTAGCTGGTCTGCGGTGATAACGGACTGAAAAACAAACTGACAGCGCCATGTCTCTCTCAACATTCAGCACCACATCAGTTCTGCACACATGCAAATAAAACCCACCTGCAAACATAGAAAAATACCTTACCTTCTACAGCCAGCTACTACAGTCCGCAAGGAGAGAGAAAAAGAAGATATATCAGCTGTGGCGAAAACAGGAAGTCCCGCCCACTCTCACACCGACAACTGTAATCATACTCGATATGCTAATGAACTAGAGAGAGAGAGAGACCTTAAAAGCCCCTCTCCGACTTTACCACTGATATTTACAGAGTAGGTGGCGGACTATTCTGTAATTGTAGAACTACAAAGGGCTCCTGTGTGGTCAGTGGAGCTGAGAGAATATAGAGTGAGTGTAGAAGGAAAGTGGACATAATGTTATGGCTGATCAGTGTATGTGTCCCACTCTTTGTGTTTAATAGTCTAATACACAACACCACCCTGCTTATTCTGGGGGTGGGGGAGCTGGCATTGAGATTCCCTTTACTATATAGGCGCACGTGCAGATGCTTTAGAGGGACACATATCGATTCGTTGGAGATTGTACAAGTTTCATTGTCCTCGAATGAATGCTGGTGCGCGCAATTAGTTCACCTTAAAATAGAGAAGATTCAAATGTGCATACCGTTGTGCCGTTTGTCCAGCAGGGGTCAGCACATCATAATAAAACTGTGGCCCCTGAATCCGTGAGAAATTTGCTCCTGAACATTTCAGTGGTTCATGAGTAACAACATAAATAATAATAAAAACATGTTAATATGTAAACTGTAATTCTAGAATCACAAGCGGCTCTCTTAATTTACTGTTTAAAAAATGTCACTTGCATTTGCACACAGGTACTTAAAAAAAATCACAGTTAGGGACCTACACCTCTTTACACACTGGGAGACTTCATTCTGTGGACCCACAGAGTAAATCATGAAGTTTTAATGCTTTAGGGTTTGTGTGTGTGCTTGTGTGTGAGTGTGTGTGTGTGTGTGTGTGTGCGTGCGTGCGTGTGCACGCGGTTCAGCCTGTTGCTCTAACTCAACACACTACTGTTTGATCAGATTCTTTATGGTCTCCAGGGTAACCGACTCGTGACGCAGCTCCGCCTGCTCCTCCTCCTTCAATTCAAAACCAAAAGAAGAGGAGCAGCGCGCACACACACGCTCTCTCTCTCTCTCTCTCTCTCTCTCTCTCTCTCTCTCACACACACACACACTGGTGAAACTTGTTTCTTTTTCCAGCCTTCTTTCTCTGCCTTCGTCTCCATTAAGCAGGTAAGTCAGTGATTACATTAGTGTATCTGTGTCATCTAGTGATTTGTGATCTTGTTTGGGAGGTAAACTTGGAGATTTCAGGGGAATGCAACTCACAGCTCTGTGCAACTTAAATAGTGCTCATTTGCAGCTTGTGTTAAGTACAATATGTTTCAAAAGTTGTCCACCTTCTTGGCTGCTTGTGTAATCATTTTAGAAAATTGATTAAAGAACATGGTCAACAAAACAGGACTCTGTGCAGCCGGGATATAAAGCCCTCCAGCACTGAGCCATGGAACTGTAGAAAATGCAAACTCTGAAGTGATGCACCACCTAATACCATGTATTCTAAAGCCTTCCCAGAAGAGCAGAGGTGGTTACTGGATGAGCAGGTGTCTCCAGACGTTTAGATATACAACCTGTGTAAGTGGGTTGGTTTGATAAAAAGTTTTCGGCTGAGTTTTGTTAGAAAATGTTATGTTCGTAATGATTTAAAAGCCAAGGTTGTTAATATTGTCAATATATCAAGTTATTTTAAGTGACTAATAAATTAGCGCGTTATAATTATTATTCATGCCTGTGTCAGCTTGAACAAGGCGCTAGTCTTTTTTTCTTATCACCAATTAATATCAAAAACAGCTTAGGGATGGATGCTGTTGTACTGAAGTGGTTTTAACACTGGCTGCACATTGGTTGGACGGTTTTATGGAAAACGGCTGGGTCACATTTTGGCATTTCTCTGGGCCACAAGGAGGCTATAATAAGGAAGTATTGAGCACTTAGACATTGGCAAGGTTAGTAACCATGATGAAATCTGGACATGAGACGATACACTCTTGAAGATGAAGCCAGTTTTATTCTGGGTTGGAAATTCATGGTGAGACATGCCTAATATTTGCCGGCCTACTTCAGCAAATCTAATACTGAAATCTGATAACAAATGCACAAACTAGACAACAATTATTCTATTTTCTTCAAGAACGTTTGTTTTTACTTTCACATTCTCACAGCTACATGAGATTTAAATTTGAATTATTTGTTCAACAAGATCATTTTCACTGTTGAATTCTGGTAAATAAACTGAGCAAATCAGTCATATACTGTCTATCAATATTCATTATTCTCTAAGCAGAGCTTTTATCAAACAGTCCTTCATGTACAGATTTTAAGATGCAGCAGACAACATGAGCTTTGAGCTCTTGATGAAATAGTTTAATATTTGCTAGTTTATGCATTAAAAACAAGTGGTCAAATTAAACGTTAATTTCCTTTAAGCCTAAGCAGTTTGTTCTGGCCAGAAATATTTAGCATATTTATACTACACACTCTTCTCTTTCCTTGAAATATCATTGGGTCCTTCAGAATCCTCTGTAACTGAAATACTAATTGTGGATATATCATAAACAACAGTATAATAACCAGCAGACACAGATTCCAAGAAAATCTTCTTTATTAAAACCTGTCTGCACATTACAAACTAGTTTCCAGCTTTATTTAGTTGCTACTGAAGTAAAATATTATTTTCATATATGCTGCAGAAGTTACAGAAATTTCCTTTAACTTCCCAGGCCAAAAATAAAAAAAAATAAAATAAAGAAGCTGCAGAAACAGACTGTTTTCAGTTCATTCCTTTTCAATTTCATGAAAACAAAACTTTTTACATGTAAAAACTGTTCAGGAAATAGCAGTTTAGCGGTTGACATTTTTGTCGAATTTTAAGGAGCATTTCAGGCAAGATTGCGTCTTGTAGGCACTAAAAAGCAGGGCAGCCAATATGAAGGGTGGGTATTAGTTACCATATAGCTTATCAGTCTAAAAGAAACCTGAGCAAGAAATCTGTTTAATTCATGGGACAACAGAGAGGCGGGGACATTGTTACGTAAGTTAGCATGACTAGCATTATGAATGAACGTCTGGAGAGAAAACATGCAAGATTATGGGCACTTAAATGTAACATAAATGTAGGTAATTTTTCTTGGTTTGTACTGATCTATTCTTTTTAAAATGTAAAGTATATCTTACAGTTTAAATTGAAATAAAACTGATAATGGTATGCATTCTGTTATCTACAATGGGCACTGTACAGGATATAAAACCTTAGGGCTTAATATTCACTGAGGCCTTCTCCTCAAAAGGGCAAGAAGTATTCTAACAGCTGAGGTGATGTCATGTGACCATGCTGGTGCCCTCAGACATGACTAAAACAGAAAGGAGAAGCAACTTCAGAGGGATTTATTCAAGAATTGGCCTTGGTATGGGCATACAGTGCATATATTGGCCTTAGTTCACCCATGTAAAAGAACAGCAGGGTGCTTAATGTGATAATATTATGACAGCCCACAAGATATGCAGATCATGTGAATGCCTGTGCCAAGTAAGATCTGCTCTTTTGAGATTTGTCAAGAACACACAGTACTGCCATTGATCTGTAGCTTTTTTTAAAGGGCTCATGGTTTAGTGTAACATTGAAGTGCTGACTCACTGGCTGCCTTTAGTTGCTATGGCAACTGCCAGCTTGGAAGGATCCAGAGCGTGACATGAGGTGGTGACAGAAGAAGCATTTTATGACCAGTTAGTAAAGTTATGGTCCAAGACACCAGTAATGAGGACATACAATGATCAGTCATAACATTAAAGCCACTTCCTTGTGCCACTTCCACATTTTTACCTGTTTTGGTTACCTTTGTCAGCTTCACTTAACATATAGATGGGTTTTGTAGTAATTCTGTTGCTCTGCAAAATGTAAGTTCATCTCCTGTTCATCCTGTTCTGGTTGAGACCTCCACAGGACCACCACGGAGCAGGTATTATTTGAGTGGTGGATCATTCTCAGCACTGCAGTGACACAGATGTGCTGACAGGAGGTGATGAGACACAGCAGTCTGTCCACTCTGTTAGACACATCTACCTTATTGGTCCACCTTCATAGATAGAAGGTCTGTTGATTCAGAGTTTGCATCTTCTAGTCCTTCATCAGCCCCTTTTTGTTACTGCTGGACTGAGAGTTGTCAACGAAACAGAAAGTTACCTCCTGTAAGGAGTGTTATTGATGGACTTGAGGACGACCACCACAAACTGTGCAGCTATGGATTAGCTACAGTCTCTAATTGATTTTATATTTACAAGGTGGACCTACCATGTAGGTGCATCTAACAGAATGGACAATGAAAATATCCAGCAGCCTTGCTGTGTCTGATCCACTAATACCAACTAAAACACCACTACCATGTCAGTGTCACTACAGCGCCAATAATGGCGTTGCTAGGAATAGGGGCTAACAATGTATGCAAAGCAACAGATAGACAAAAGTTTGCAACTGTAGAGCTATGAAATTTACCTGCATGGTCACTTGAGCTGATAAAATGGAAACTGAGTGTAAAAACATGAAGGTTTATTTACTGTTAGGGTTGACTGGTGTAAACTATTTTGTACAATTTTATTACAGTTGCTTTATTTATAGTGATCCAACTCATTATAAAACCACACATGTAAAAATAATTTCATTGTTTATTGTTTTCTTACAGGTTTTTCAAAACCCTGTTTTGACCAGAAGAAACGTCTTGCTTAAGCACCAAATGGGAGGACTCTCTGTATGAATGGTGACATTAAGAGGAGAAAACTACACTCAAAATGACAAAATGACTCAAAGTGACAATATTGTTTAATCTGCAGTCATTTTCCTGCCAGGTCAGCAGGCACTTTATACAACGTTTTGCACCTGGTTTCCAAACTCTAAATCTTACTGACCCATTTAAGCAGACTGCATTAACATTTCAATTGATCTCCAGTGTATTTTTAACTCCTGCCCACCTGTATTTGGCAAGCCATGGATACAGACACTATACCACAGATTAAAGTGGAGGACATCAGTCTCTTGAACTATGACAACCTGGAGGTTGCTACAGATGACCACTTGAGAACCCTAAAAGCCTTGGCTGAGAAGCTGAGGCTAGAAACAAGGAGACCCTCGTATCTAGAGTGGAAGGCCCAAGTGGAGGGTCAGAGTGCCAAAGGACTGTCTGAACAAACAGAGTCCTCTGAACCAGGTCATTCCACTAGACAGGAGCACACAGACCAGGTGAAACTAAACAGCCAAAACTCTGACCTGATACAGGAGAACAACCTTAACTCTGTGAATCTGAAAGGCTTTGGAAATATTGATGAGGCTCTCATCTGGCTCAGGAAAGAACTGGTAAGAGGAACTTGTTGGCAGTGTGGGAGTGTGACTGATTCTTTACAATTAAAGTGTTTATAAATGAATGAGGTAGAATTCATTCTACTTAATTCTTAACTAAAAAGAATAGCTCATTATATTTAACACGTTACGCATGCGGGAATTTAACATGTTAATTTTTTTAATGCTAATGAATCATTTTGCCAAATTTGGCCACAACTTTCTCCCATAATTCACTCTTTTCACAGAACCAAGTGACATATTAGCAAATTTATTTAGTGATGTAAACACAGTGTTGCTACTGTTGAGTTCAGAAGGTTGACTACATTTTATTTATGCTGAAATATGTATTCAATATTATAACACACACACACACACACAGAGCTCCTGTTTCATATTCTACCTCACTTAATCCTCCATGTTTGAGCCACAAGCTGCGCTTTAAATATTCTCAAGTAAAGTGTCTGTGTCCAATGCTACAGCTCTCCCAAAATGTTTAATAAGCAAATTAACAGATTTTAGGTTTTAAAAATTGACCAAAGCTACATAAATGAATAAATAGAGTTTTCCTCTCGCCAGTCTATATCACTCTACATTTATCTTCCCTCACAAAAATAAAAGGAAGTAGTGGCATTTTAACATTAATTTTATTTTTTCAATTTATAGACTTCTCATATATAATGGATATGTAAATGTAAAATAAAAGAATCAATGTTAGAACAAAGCAATGGGATGTATATTGATACATTGATACGCAGTCACACAGCTCCAGTGGTGACTGTCTTTGAGGAGTTGGTGTGTTCTCCCCGTGTCTGTGTGGGTTTCCTCCCACAGTCCAAAAACACACGTTGGTAGGTGAATTGGTGATTCAAAAGTGTCCGTAGGTGTGAGTGTGAGTGAATATGTGTGTGTTGCCCTGTGAAGGACTGGCGCCCCCTCCAGGGTGTATTCCCGCCTTACGCCCAGTGATTCCAGGTAGTTTCTGGACCCACCGTGACCCTGAACTGGATAAGCGGTTACAGATAATGAATGAATGATTCTTTTATTTTACATTTACATATCCATTATTAAAATCTTCAAAGGCATCATCTTAAGAAGGGACAGTGTGATGAATTGTGATTAATCGCAGCAAATTATGTGATTAATTAGATTAAATGAAATTATCGATCTACAGTCCTAATTTAAACACGTACATTTTATCATATAACAACACTTTAGAGACTACAGACAGTCCACATTTTGCTTTGTCCCTAAGACCATCTGGGGTGACCTTCAGATAAATCCAAATCAAATCTCCAGTCCACTGGGTCCATATTCTAATATGGGATACTGTATATTTTATTGGTGCATCCATGTTTTTATACCTGTTGAACCCTTTGCTCCAAAATTGTACTGTTTTGTGTTATCCCTTTATTGAACGAAGAAAAACTAGCATCTCCCATTAGTTGGAACAGGGCAAAAGTGTCATTAGTTCATAAGGTTTGTATTGAAATTGAAGTAAGTGGAAGTCATAAGGACCAGTGGAGAGTGAGTGATGAGGAGTGTGCCTGTTCCATCTCTCTTCTGCTGCTGTTTTAATCTTGGTCTCTGCTTAGCCATGTAGTCAGTGCTGTTTAGGCCTGCACAGGCTGTTGTAGTCTGGCCACACAAAGAAGCATCTTACACCATCTCTGAAAAAGTACTAATCCCCAACCCCCATCTTTGCCCAGTGTGTGTCCGCAAACATTTGCAAAAAGAAAATCAGGCATGAAAACAACAAAGTTCCATCATTTATGATGATTAAGGAGAGGTTGTGGTTCTCTACTGGGCCCCTATCATTACCCCCTTTCCCCAGTTCTTCAGTAAGAAACATTCAGTTCTTTTCCAGTATTTGTTATGAAGATAAATTAATATCTTAGTTTTGTTCAAAATAAAGTTCAAGGAGCAATAAATAATTTCACCTCTAAAAAGCAGCAAACAATATTTATTTATTAGATATTAATATTATTAGTTTATTATTGGTTTATATTTTTTTCTACAAAGTGCAAATCAAGTTGCTTTGTAATCCTTGAATGAATCAGTTTACGTTTTTAGAGCATGTCCCCCACATAGAAATGCTGTCATAATATAAAGATTGCTTCTTTATGGGCTGTTGTAGATTTCTTAATGGCATTAGTGTATTCTAAAAAGGTGCAGGAATATAATGTGTTACATAATTCATTATCGTGCAGCAGTTATAGTATGGTTCTGTAGTAAAGAATTTACTTTATTTACTATAGAATCATGAATGCTTGAAGAACCCTTTGCATGATTAAAGGGATCTTGCAGAGTAGAATGATTCTGTTTAGCACCTTTTAGAAAATTATTCTGTTTACCCTGTTAACCAAAATTGGTTCTTCTATTCTATCTTCTATTGTGACAATAGTAAGTATAGAAGGATTCTTTGTTGGGGTACAGTATAGAACCCTTTTTCCATGAATATGAAGAAGGTTCATGTAGAGTATCCTGTATTCATGCACTGTAGGTGTTCGTGGTTCTATATAGAACCATATACTTTTCTAAGGAACCCTTGAAGAACCATCATTTTTAAAAGTGTAACCACTATCATGATGCCAAAACCCCCCAAGGCCATGTTAGAGGTATAATGACTTTTTACATAACCTCATACCCAGTCCTGAAAATACCCATTCTTCCCTAAACTAATAATTTTCTCAGTTGCAATCATTGTGGAACTGTGATTAAAGAGAGTCTGACCTCTAAAAGGGATTTACAGTTTTCCTACTTCTCCAAACCAGCTAACTCAAGTCTGAAGTCCAAAAATTTTCTTATGTGTTTGTATTGAATTACTGTACTTTCTAATAATAGAAGCTTATACCCCAACATTTAGACACCACACAATGTCTTTAAATCATATTTAGTTGTTAGTAATCTCAAATAAATAAAAGTATAGCGGTTACAAGTGGTTTCCCACATATTTATATTCATGAAAATGAACTTTGAATAAGAATTCACCATACAAAGTTTTTTTCATTAAAAAACAAATCCTAGTTGCTAACTCATAAAACAGTGATTATCATTGGTGTAAAGATGGCTTTATGTCTCAAATTAAGTATTAGTCTTTAAGCATTTTAATACTGAAGTAAAATTTTAACCAGATATATTTTCTGATATACAGTGTGTTTCAATGTGGTGTTGAAACTACTCATGTTCAATTTAACAGACTATGGTTTACCCTGGGATTGCTTTTTGAATTTTCAAAGCCTATTTGTTTCAGTAGTGTCATTCATCTTTAAATTTAAATTACTTTTTTGCATTTTTCTGTGTATAGAGAATATTATATCATACAGTATCTAAATGCACAAGAGAATGTATATTTAAAATTATTTAACAACTTTAGGCTTGCACTTTGTGGAATAGGTTTCTGTGAGTTACACGTTAATCTCAGACAGCTGGGTGACTACGTGTGGGATAAAGAGAAACCATTTTCATTTTTGGTCTGACCTTAAGTTTATCTAGGCCTCTGAGTAACTGCTTTCTATTGATAAGTTGAAAATTATGCAGATCATTTTTGTTCCTTCTTATTTATTTCCAGAAGGAGATGCGTCTGCAGGATCAGCAGCTTGCCCGGCAGCTCATGCGTCTGCGAGGCGACATTAACAAGCTGAAAATCGAGCAGACGTGCCACCTGCACAGGCGAATGCTCAATGATGCCACCTTTGGTCTGGAGGAGCATGATGAGCTCTCTGATCTTCTGTGTGATGGTCCAGTCACACCAGGTTTTGGTCTCTCCGCACCACTCCGCCTGATTGGGGTCACAAAGATGAACATTAACACAAGACGCTTCTCCCTCTGCTAGCCTGAGAGAATACAAGCTGCTTGATTCAATACAGAATTGATCATATTCTTGGACAGATGCTGTTACTAACTTCACTGGGAATGCCTGAGATCAGCTGAAGGGGCATTCCCTTATTTTAGCCAGCTCAAACTGGTTAAGTGCTTAGACAAGCAAAAGGTATGTTTTCATCAAGTTTAATGGTCAACCAGCATGACCAAATGAAGCACATGGGTAGATAAAGCTAAAATTTCAAATTCTAACCAAAATGTAGCCTATACTGTGCTACCAGATTAACCAGCTGCACGTCTAGCCCAGCTGAACATCCAATCTGACTTTTAACTTAACCGTATCTTCTTA
Source organism: Hoplias malabaricus (assembly GCF_029633855.1). NCBI lineage: Eukaryota > Metazoa > Chordata > Actinopteri > Characiformes > Erythrinidae > Hoplias > Hoplias malabaricus. The sequence continues at coordinate 20,217,632 of NC_089806.1, read as the reverse complement.
GATGATCTGGAATAAGTTCCCAGCAAAGAGTGTACTTAACCGGATTTTCCATAAACATACAACAGCACGACTTGCCAAAAATCATCAATTGTCCCTGTTTAAACAACCATAATGGTGTACAAAGTTGTTCATAATCCAAGCAGTAAATTATTTTAAAGCCATTACGTTACAAATGATTACAAACCCATTTTTTTTCTGGGTTTCGGGTTAAAGACAGTTCCATATGTTGTATACGACTGCTGATGTAACTTTATTATGCGTGCCTGCATATTAGCAAGCTGAATGCTGACAGCTATAACAATGAAAGCATTTCAGCATGTTTTTAACCCAAGGCTTGTAGTCAGAAGTGAGAGATTCAAAACTTTAAATCTGTTCTTTCTTCTGTAAAAAGAGAAGCTCACTGAGGCGAGGTGAGGGTAAGCTTGTTCAAATGCAAGTTGATGAGTGCACTGGAATGAGGACTTTTGAGGACTGACTCATGCAAAGCAACATTTTGCAGCAGATTTTCTTTTATGTGCCATGTGTTTTGTTTGAGCCCTTGAATGAAACATAAACTCATGCACGTGAAGTTATTTAACCCATTAGCTTTATCCCTACGTCTGGAACACAATGATTTGTAGCGCTGATGTCAGAATGTTTATTTTTATTGAACACATGGAGCCTTATGCTAAAGTCATTCTAAAGGTTAATGGAAACAAACAAAACATTATTTTATATATTATTTTATAGTACAGTTTTAATGTTTGTCACTATATGACCAAGGGGGAGATGGTGGCAAAACTGGTAGTGTTGCTGTCACAAAGCTCCAGTTCTGGGTTTGTGGACTCTTTAGTTCCACCTAGGTCTGTCCAACACCACATGTAGCTGGACTGGTTATTCAAAAGTATCCACAGGTGTGAATAAATACGATGGACTGGTCCTATCCAGAGTGACAGGGCCAGGAAAAGCAGTTATTGAACAATGAATGAATATGAGCAGCTAGCCAGCATAAAATAATAATAAAGAAATGTTCAATGTAAGGAATAGAAAGTATTACATTTTTTGTGCCTACATTATTTCCTGTGAAAAAAAAAGTGTGTTTATATTAAAGATTCTTGATAGAAGAGACATAGAGACAGTAGAGAGAGTTTCTGTGCAAAAGTAGGTAACCAGGCTTCATGTATTTAATTCCTTTCTGACAGCAGACATTTTGTACGTGTTTGGTGTCTTGTAATCTTATTAGTCCCAGTGTCTCTACATATTTTAATTAACTTTTAACCTCTAAATCCTTTTTAATCTTTTGTTCCTTAAACATTCCTGTTGTATCCGAAATATATCCAAAAATTATTTTAGCTTGTACTTAATTGTCATTTTGACAGGATATGATGTGTGATCTCTGACTTTGGCAATAATATTTAGGAAAATATTTAGTGAACATTCCATTTTGTTGTATGGTGTTATGATTGTATAGTTTACAATGTTTTGTCTCTGTTTTGCTGCAAGGTTGATAGTGAAACCTTTGAATCATATCACCAAAGTGTTGCTTTGCGGTGGACAAAGTTGATTTTAGTACATCTGTATTTACAATAAACTGTTCTCTGTATTTGGGTAACATTCATTGCTATGTAGATTAAGCCTGTATTCAGAAGTCACGGATCACTGAGTTTGTAGCCAATTACCGTTGTTACTGTTTCTTCCTATAAGAATCAAATCCCTACATCTGTTTAACAGTGCTTTGTTAAAATAAATACACTTTGTGTAGACATGTTGGGCTGGCTATATGCAGTAAAGAATAATGTTCTCTGACATTTAATCTCTGTTTCTGTTAGCATGGATAAGGGAAACGCATTGCACAAAAGAATGATTGGCAAAGGCAGTTATTTCTGAAGTATGAAGCTAACTTTTGATTATAACTTGTTTGGGCATTTCAGATTGGTCAGTTAGGATGCAATATCCTCAGTAGCTCTGCACAGAAACTAATTCCCCTTGATATTCATCAATGTCTCTTTAAAATGACAAACAAGAAACAAAACCTGATTTGGAACAAATGTAGGAGCACAGAGTCCTGGGCCAAAGGCCACATTCAGAGGGCTAATATTTCACAGCCCCTAACAATGACAGGCTTTTGTGTGAGACCAATCTCTTTTTCAGTCATTGAGGAAACACACAATACAGGCTAGTGGAGGGAAACTCCAGACTCCCCAGAGATAGCAAAAATAACATTGCTTTTTTATGGCACAATTGTAATGCAGTTTTATACTGCCAATAAAAACACAGACACCATTTTCTGTGTTGGCGAGGACTAATTGTTTATTAATGAGGACTGCCAAAAGTTTGGGAAAAAATGTCTTTGTGAATACAAAGATCAACCTTTCACTGGGATGAAAGAAATCTAACTATTAACCCACAAAAGCTTAGTCTAATATACACATAGTCTAATAACCCCACTCACACACACACACAGAGACAAAAACCTATTCAGATACTCCTAACTCCCATCGTCTTCTGGGCTCTTCTCTTCAGTTCATGTTTAAGTAAAGATACTGGGAATGGCCACTGAAGCATTTTTGTGTGGATTTGGATGTATGTTTTGGACAATTGTCTTGCTGGTAGATAGCCACGAGACACCACATATCCTGACCATACTCAATAGCTGGAATTCTTTTAAAGTTAAAATCTTCATCTAAAATATCTACTAAACTACTGAGACAGTCAGAGAACTGCAGTCGCTTGCACATGTGGTGAGTTAAAGGAGACTGCTTTCTTTCACCAAAAAACCATCAAGTACTTTGCTGACATGGATGTGCGTCGAATTGTGGTTTTGGAGAATTAGTGACTCCAAAAGCTACACCGTGGGAAAAAGGTACTGTACAATCCCTAATTAAAAGGCACTGAATGTGTACCACCACAGTGACTGCAAAACTATCTTTTTCCTGTCTAGCCATTACCTTTTCTGTGCACAGTCACATGCTAATCATGTTTTCTTATTTCACAAAATTAAAAAAAAACATTACACTAAAACAAAATTAAGAAAAAGCCCCAAACAAAAAAAAGTAACTGCCAATCTGTGTTCAATGAGAGTGCACTAATCACAGTGTGTGGCTGTGCCTTTATTTATGATCATTTCCATCATGCTCTGACCCAAGTGACATCCAACATGTCACATGGTCCACTGGGCTTGCTCTTTACTACTGAAGGGCAGTGACCTCTGCTTCTCTTTGTATGTGTCCTTTTCTCAGTTCTTTTATAGGGGCTTGTACTTTTGCTGCAGTGGAAAAACACTTTCACAAATTGTTCTCTGGAATGTAAAGGGGACATCACTGAATAAGCAGAAATTATGTGAGTTCTGTGAGTCTTTATGTCACGAACAATGACAGTGTTGCTTTACACAAGAGATGTCATAGTTTGTTCTTGTCAAACTTGCATTTGCTCGTCTTTGGCGTAAATAAATTTAATGAAAGTAGGCTGATGTACTACACTTTATTCTACAGGTTACTCTCACAGAGGTCACACCAGGCCTCTCGCTCTAGTGGAAGTGTCTGCTAATGAAAAAAGCAAGGCTCCCCTACTGCACCCCGGGAGAACTTAATCCTTCTTATCTTGTGGAGAAAGCTGCATGCTCACAGCAGTCATGAAGGCTTATGCCTATTTAAAGAATTTGTGTCTGTCTATTCTGGTCCTAGGTGGAAGTCTAAACTACAAGGCAACTGGACTTTTGACTACAATTACGGCTTGCTTACATACCAGATTAAGAGAATAAGCAAGGTTTGAAAAATGACCTCCCTCTGGGCAACACTCATTAAGTCAGGAGGGTAAAAAAGTGCAATCCAAACACTGATAGCCTTTAATCATTCTTTATATACCAAATTATGCAATTTGCTAAAGGATGTGAGCAGCAAATCAAGCATAATGTCATTAGCCCAAGCAAGCAGAAATAGATCAAGCTTTACAAGAAAGCAAGCATGATCAATTGATCTGACTCAAAGTTCTGGCTAACTTCCCAACGTCTTGCACAGCACATCTTATTTTATAATGAGGGGTTTTGAAGACCTTTAATTAACCAGGTTAAGGTGGCAGACAGCCAAGACCACAGCGAGCAAAACTTTGCAGGTTATTTGAATTGGCTCCGTCAAGACTTTTTCTCAATATATTTTGCTGGATTCAGGCACCTTGGTTATACTTTAAAAAGAAAAAAAAAAGGCATCTGAACCACACACCACAGCCATGTTAACTCCGCTGCCTGCAGAATGCAAAATATGACTTTACACCCTGGTTCACATCATTCTCCTGTCATGATTAAACCATTAAAAAAAAAAACTTAATTTAAAGCAGTTTGCTGACCTTCCTTTATTTCAGACGGCCAATAATCACAATTTCCTGACACAGTGTTGCTGAGCCTCTTAACCAGAAGCCCTGTTCAGTCTTTGTTGCAGTAACTAATTTAATCCATTTGGGTTCTTTTAAAATTATTTTACTACTTTTATTATTACTGCATACTAGAAATTTTAGTATTTGATTCGGTTCTACTTGCCAAAATATCAGTACTGATAATGAATACATTTATGTTGATCCAGAAAGAGCTTGGCATTAATAAAAACTCACAAAGAAAAAAAAATACTCACATGTAACTTAGTGTGTTTAATATACTTGCAAATGAAAGGCAGTGTTCTGATGTAATTTTGAATGATTTTTTATATATATGAAAGCACTCAGGTATTCCCTTCTCATGCTCAGGTCCTGGTGTTCATAATTGGATTCTCAGCTCAGTTTCAGCAAATTTATATATATGTGTGTGTGTGTGTGTGTGTGAGAGAGAGAGTGAAAATGTCAGTGATTGGACCTATAAAAATGCTCCAAAATGACTTGTAATAAAATATTTTTACATTAACTTCCATTGAAATTTAACATGGTTTTTCCCTTCTCCTGTAAACTTTCTATTTTGGGAGATACAGGTCTTTTAATTTTTTGTTTCTCTGAGGGAAAGTATTTCATACAAGGCTTCTTTGCCTTCCCTCAACATCCTTTTAGTTTCCACTGTAATAAGTTTAACCATTCTCATTTTTTACACTGTGCAATCAAATAAATAATTCCATATGTCAAGGGTACCCCTTTGGATTTGCTGGGCAATTCTAGCATTGAAATTAAACTGATGTGCAAGCACAGAGTATCTACACGTGCACAGGACAAATCTGTTCAAACATGTATAGGGATATCACATCTTAAATATATGCTCTCAATTTTTGCCAATAAACTAATGCCATATAAACACTGTGCAAGATTCTGATCCAGGGCAACCTCTGCAGGACATCAGTGCGGACAGCCAGCTACCAGTCTTAAGCCCTATTTAGATAGGATTAGTTTTACCTGTCGACATGGAGTAAAGTAATTATTAACAGAGTATCTTAATAGTTTTAATCCTTCTGAACCATTTCAGTAATAATTTCCATACTGGAAGCTCCCATTTCAGGAAAGATTCCTGAGCCTTTTACCTACTCTAAGAAATCAGTAAAAATGACCTTGGGTGATATTAATCCCGTACAAAGTGACGTGTGCATGAATATTCCGTTATATCCCTGAGAAAAGAAGCATTTAATGTTATTTCTTAAGAATGGAGGAGCTGAAGGAAGCCGATGAATACATGCTTCAAGTATGAGAATAAACTCAGGTGCATCACTCAAATTTACAAGAAAACTTAAAGGATCACTTTCTGGTAGCTGTAGGTAGGTTTTGGGCATAATACTAATCATTATACATGTTATGAATGTGTATCCTACTCATTAAGTTACCATTCAATAGTTTATAATATCAGTGTAAATCGAGTAGCCACTCATTTTACACTCAGATTACACTCACCCAGCTCCCCATGTATTACTAATCCGAATAGGGCTTTAGCTTTCCAAAGAGTATACAGTCTGATTCAAGTGATCAGTTTCTGACTAAACCTGTTAACTTCAGACATGATACTTGATACAGCACATAATATTTAATAAAAGTCATCAGTCACAGTCTGTACACATTACAGAATGATCATTACATCCCTGTTGGATGATACAATAAAGCTGTTGTTCTGCAAGGCACAATGTCAGGCTACGAAAAGCTCAGAACAGGATAACTCAATTTTTCTGCAGTGTAACAAAACAGTGAATTCCTAATCAGCCAGCAAGCAGGCTTTGTCCATGATCTAATACACCATGTTTGCAGCAAAAAAAAAAAGTTGGAGATGCATTCTCCAACTGGTGCACCATCAACTGGAAATTACAGCCTGTTCAAGTTGTAATAATGTAATAGTGAAATGTGTTTAAATGTTATATAATAAAAATTAGAGTAAAACACAAACAGTTAATACAAGGCCAGGAAACAAGCAATGTGTGGATCGAGTTTCAAGCTGAACTAAAGAGGGAAAGAAAAACTATACTGCCCTTCGGTCAAAGCACAATGTTACGAGACACATGTAACCACTGATCCACATGTAGGTTAAGTGAAACTTCCCAAAAGCTACTCGGTTATGCTCTTAGATCCTGGAGACGCTGTGATTTTAGAATGATCTAAAACCGCTAATCCATTTCAATACTTTATCAAAATTCAGGGCTCAAATTACTCACACTGCACTAATATGATGGATAAGAAATCACGGTAACTTCACTTTTCTGGAAACCTGCTCCACCACCAGTAGTCACAACTCATACTTGGTTGTGTATTTTTTTGGCTGATTTATTATTGGCGAATCCTCCTCTTTTGCACATTTTGCACAATTCAGACAGGAAGAGAGTTAAACGCTGACATTCAAACCTTTCATCTTGACACACAGCAAAACCACAAGACTTTAGGCTTAGTTTTAACTCTTTCCTGAGCCTGAACATTGTTTAGTGTTTTCTCTGCTCTCAAACAGAACTGTCAGCTAATTACCAACTCATTCTTTAGGGTACAATGCCTATACTAGAGCACAGAAAACACAACAATACAACAGAATGTGCAGTATAATGGCATTTTATAAAAGACTGTACTGAGCCCATCATAAGTAAAATCTTTAAGCTGGTCTTAGATCAGAGCAAAAAGTCAACGTCCCCTCACAGATAGCAGATACTGCCAATAAACACTGAGAAAATCCTTAACTGTGTCACACAGTTACAGAGAGGTCTCATGCACTTCAAGTGTCTTAAAAAGCACCATCATCCAATTTGAATGATAGCTTTGTGGTCACACAATTACATGAAATTCTGGATTGAGCCCAAGTGGTTAAGTACAGTTGAAGCCCAAAATGAACCCAGACTTAAGCTGAGAATTCCAAACTACATTTTTCACAACTCCACAAGTTTCATGTAACTATACATTTTGTGGCTTAGATAAATAAAGGCATGGACATTACTTTCACAAGAAATCATTTCAAAATAATAGAGTTTATAATTTCAGATTTTTAACTAAATGAGTTTTTCAATTAATAAACTTTCTATATAAATTTTGTTAGACTTTGGCTTGGAACTTTTTTATTGCTGAGCTTAAACCAAACATTGAAATTTTAGCCCATTCATTCGGACAGAACTAGTGTACTTCAGGTAATCTTTTTAAGCTTGTGCTCAATCACCCTTTTTCAGTTCATCCTGACGGGGAATCTGGTTAGGGTTGGATTCTGGGTAACGATGACCGCTCCATGTTTTGCCCAAAGCCATTTTACACAAATTTAGAGGAATGTTTAGGATAATTATCCTAATGGAAGTAGATGGCGTGCACAAATCCCTTTCCCAGAAAAACAACCCATCAGAGAGCTGCCATTCCTTTCATGGTATGGATTAGGTTTGATTGGATTAAGAGCTTTGCCCCTTGTCCTCCATACATACTTTCTGTCACTTCTAGCAAACAAGCTAATTTTTGTTACATCTGACCAGCAACTGGTAAATTTGTGCAAACTTTAGCCTGGCCTTTCCTATCCCTGTCTTGTGGTAGATGCCTCTTCCAAGGCAGCCTTTCCATTTATGGCAATAGCATTCCGTTAACAGTGGATGTAGAAGCTTTGGTACCTGATGCCTCCAAGTCCTTCACCAGTTTTGTTGTCGCCTTTGGTTTGAATTGGAACCGTTTAGACTTGAACTAATTCAGCCTAAAGACTTGATTTGTGTAATATTTGCGTCACCCCAATTTATTTTCATGCATTTGTTTGTACAGCTGCCTCATTGTACCTTTAGGCCTTCTCCACACATGCACGTGTTTTTTCTTATTCATTCCGTTCACGAAAACATTCCGTTTTAAAATATCCCAGTGCACATGATATTTTATGCTCTGTCAAGGGCATGCAAACCCAAAATGTGGCAATATAAATTTTAACCATTATTTTCACCAATCAGAAGCCCAAACGGTGCTAATCTGGTGCTTTGTAGGGCCTTGAGGTTAGATAAATAAGCATGAGGCCAGAAACTCGCCAGTTCAATTCCCAGGACTGGTAATAATAATAATAATAATAATAATTGCCCACAGCTGAAGTGACCTTGAGAATGGGACCTAAAACTTGCTCCAGTTTTTGAAAAGGTCAGGTTTCAATAACCTAAAACTCCATTTGTGTGTGGATTAAAATGCCAAAATGTATTAAAAAAAAAAAAAAAAAAAAGAGACCAGACTTTGAGGTCTTTGTTGAGTTGCCGGCATTTACACCAAGAGTGAAACGCACTGGCTGTAAAAGTAGGCCATTAAATACAGTAACAGATGCAATAATGAAATCCTAATTTGGCAGTCAAGCCAATCAGAAATTATTCCATCTAGGGCTGGACAATAATTCAATATCAATACATACCATAATATAAAATGTTTCAATAACAATGATATGATTGTTTACATACATTTTAAATATTTCAATATACATTATTTACAGTATCTGTCACTGACTGACAGACATTACAGGGCTCTGCCCAGTTCACTGCACTCAATTTTAAAAGTTAGTTTCAAAATAATAATATTGACAAAGCCAAGAGCTTTATGTTTGATGGTGATGTCATGTTTGTTCTAAACAATTTTCTGAGGCTTTTATGTTGTTTACATTGATACCAGTATTATATAATATCGACTGAATTTTAGAAATATATTGTAATATAAATTTTGGCAATATCATCCAGCCCTAATTACTTCAACTTTTTAAAAAAGATAATCCATACTGTTAAGGAGACAGTCATCTTGGTTCATGTAAATCTTTGATCACCTTAAAATATGGAAAAACCCTATAATATATCTGTCTCAAATCAATAAATTTAAAATGACCTCTGATGTGAACAAAGCAGGTGCCCTAATAATTCTATTGAAACTAAGTGTGTAGAGCTGTCAAAAACATTTTAGGTTTTAACTAGGCTTTTGTACATTTTTAACCTCAACTGTATCCACAATCCAGCATCATTTAACAGATAGTGTCATGGACTAGTGGACCATGCAACAGTCTGTAAATATTAAGTGGTGACTGCTCCTTCCCTTGATTTCTGTTGTCAGGGTGACACACCGTCTTGGTCCATACTGCACCCCAACGCCTCAATGTCATTGCTGATGTCTGAGATCATTCGGTCCCATTCATCACCCTCAGAGGGCGCTGTTCCTTCATCTGAGCCACCCGCAGCCCCATTGCCATTTGTGGTGGAGTCTGAGGCAGAACTAGCCGTGCGTCTGTAACGGCCAAAGCTGTCAGTGATTATACCACGGCCATCCTTCACTCCAATCGTTTCGAGGAAGTTTTCAAAATGCTGACTGTCCTTTTCTGGGATGAAGGGTCTAAGACCTGCAGAACAAAAAAGAAACAGAGGAAGTCAGTGGAAGACAAAGAACCATATCGAATGGTCCCCAGATATTTCCTTTTAACACACAGGTATAATCCCAGACAAAAACACAGACCATCTATGGGCCACTTAGGATTGGTTTGGGAATCACTGATTTATTACTACATTCATTGGCACAGTTTAAAGGAGCAGTCTGTAATACTGACACCAAGCATTTAAAATCGGAACTATAATACAGTTTCAAAACAGTGGAGAGAGCTGTCTGCCTTGAGCAGGTTGCCAGTTTGAGGGAAAACTGAACGAATAAGCAAGAGATGAGTTTAAGAACTTGGGCTGTAATAGCTGAGAAGAATGTACCATAATCAACATATTTACACAGATCATCATTTTACTAAAACATCTACCTACGCAAAAAAGTGAACATTTTAGATGGCATATCCTTGCTTCCTACTCACAATTTTCGTAATCAAGCATTAAGTTCCACCTTAAATGGGTCAGTTTAAGAGTCTTGTTTGCATTATTCTCCAGCTACTTATTGAATACTCATTTCCACCTAGCGCTAGGTTTATTAACAAAACTTGTTTTAAAACACTTATTTCCCATTTTATCCATTTAAAACACAAGACCAAGTGTACATCCTGTCACTAAAACATCTACCTACTAGTGAAATGCTTATATTTGCTGTGTACTACCAAGCTTGATTTATCCGTTCCACCTTAAACAGGTGACTATGCAAGGATTTTCAAACATTTTTTATTTTTATTTTTTTTAAAGACACCACAGAGAAATGCACATGAATCTGCATCAATTTCTTTAAAACAAACAATGGTATTTACACTTTTCAATCATGTTGTTATTCATCACCTTGTACAACACCATCCTGCCACCTTTCAAAAGGTCGCTATGCCTCACTTTGTATATATACATATAAAAAAAAAAAAAAAAAAAAAAAAAAAAAAAAACCTATAGCGTTTACTCCTTTTAATCTATACATAGACATCTGTACTTCTATATTTTTTTCAGAACTTATTCGCTGTTTTGTGTTCGGGAGAAAATTTGCCAGCTCTGTCTCTGTTCTGTAGTGTTGCTGCTTGTAAACTGCCTCCACTTTTCAAACACAAGGCCAATATTTCCTCTCATTTTACTCCGTCTCTGGTCATGGATATTTTTAGAAGGGCAATTGGGCTTTTTGGGTCCGGTAAAATATAATATTAACTATGTCCACTAGGTAATTTAATCGCTGCGAGGCTCTGTTTGTAGACCTGGCCACACAGTGGACTGTAAAATAATTGGACAGAGGATGGAATGACAGACAGGACCTCAGAGGGCAGGATCATATGAGCCCTGCTCCAGACTGGGTACTTCTCAAGGAGAATACACTGGTTTAGCAAAGCTGTGAGAGGCAGCAGTGTATTAGCTTTGACTGTTTCCTTAATCTATGATCACACACCCTGGACATTTTATGACCAACTACAGTAAATATCCTACAGGCTGCTCCTTTAAGTTTCCATTACGTTCTAGTCACATTACATTTCTATCTTCAGTGCAGAAGGAACAAACACTGGAACCCTTGCATGTCTTAGATTATTGACTACACCGGTGCAAATGGAAATTGAATACATTGTATCGTGTATTAACTGTTGTTAGCTGTCTCCTAAAAGTTTCATAGTGAAGTTTCTGCAGTGCTGACCCCAGAGTAGCAACAACAGAGGGTCTATTCTACCCATTACAGGTCAGTGAAGCATGACACAATCTGAAGTTGTAATTATCAGGTAAAAATTATGTATAGTTAGTGGTACTTTAATTAGTTTTTGTGCTGAAGTAAATGCAATACAGCTATGATAGTAAACCTAGACACAATCTCACAAATCTCTTTGATGATTGACTATATTTGTAAGGTAAACACTGAAATGTACTGTTCACAGCACTGAAGGTTCCTAATAAAACATAAGAACTGTGTATAGACTGTAATTTAGGTTTCAAGGCAGCGGCCCCAATGTGGTTCACACTTAACACAGGAGATTCTGCAAGACTGAGAATCTCTTGCTGGTTTAGCAAGAGAAAATGACACTCACCAAGTAGGAGGAACTTCCTGCTGTCCCCATAAAGCTGCCTCAAGTTGATGCAGAACTCATGGATTGAGGCACCATTTCTGTACTCATGCAAGTGTGTGGCAAACTGCTGGATCTCCTGTGAGGACAGCTTTGTTCTCAACTATGACAGAAAAATAATTGACATACATTTTGGTTTTGACAGAAATTCAAGAGGTTCAAAAGAATTATTTTTAAAATATTCTACCCTCTGACACACCGTGGTCATATAGTCCTGAAGCAGTTCTGCTGCTGTAGTGCTTAGTTCACTCTCACTAGCTGTTTTGTCCTGTGGTGAGGCTGGGGTGGATGAGGGAGAGGGACAGGGAGAATGTCTTGTCCCCTCCAGTGAGCTTGGAAACAAGCTGAGACAATAGGACAAACATAAGATACAATAAGAAAGTAAGTTACCAATCACAAAATCGGATTCAAATCTAAAACTGGCAGTGGTAGCTTAAGGCACCAGTTAATAATCTATTAGTTAATAATATTCCAGTGAAACTCAACATTCAAGCCAAGATAAACCACAGTTTCTGCTATATACATTTGGCAGTGAAGAGCAACCATTTTCTAGAGGAAACACTGTAAACAACCAATCAAAGAATATTGCACAACACATTATAAAACTAAGCAAGTACTTACAATGTTCCTGTTTCTCCCTCAAACGGCTCTTTATCATCAACTTTGTTTGAAGAGTCATCTTAAAGTTAAAATAAGCACAAGTCATGTGATTCATAATACTCGTGTCATTTAGCACACCACTTCCCATTTATTTTCTTTAACCCAGTTTCATGAAGGATTTGCTTAACAACCTACTTAACATATGCATGTGTCCATAGCATTTAATGACTTTTCTACAAACTTCAAATAGCATAGGTGTTAATAGCATAGGAGTTATACATAGTGCAGGGCGAAATGATCAGCTTGGAAACATGCTATTAAAGGGACAGTACATGAACACACAGTGGGGAAATAACAGAATAAAAAAAATCAAATCAAAATCGTTAAAAGACAAGATTATGTTGATTAGAAGTACTGAATGTCGATTTCGAGTAATTTTCCATTAACTGCCCAGCCCTAGTTACACAGATAAATTTTTGCTCATACCTATTTAAGACTATTTCCACAAGTTTATCAAACGAAAACCTCAGATTTTAGAGAGGTTACTTGGGAAAAGTGAGGGAAAGGTCTAGAATGTTCATCAACATCCTGGTCTTGGCAAACATCTCCAGATAACTTGAGGTGTCTGCTGTGCATCAGTCTTTTCCACTCACCACTGTAAAGGGACAGATGCCTTGTGGGTGTTGTGGCTCCATCAAAAATGGCTCTGTCCAGGAAGTCGATGGTAGATTCTGTGTAGACTATCTGGAAGACTTGACTGAGGAGCAGACAGAGCTCCTCTGCAGCTGCCTGCAATTACAAAACACCACAAGTTCTCCATAAAGAAAAAATAGGCAATGCTAATACTTGTCTCATCATGCAAAGGCATAAATGCATTCAAGGTACACTTTGCAGATGCAAAAAAAAAAAAAATCTTATATCTAAGGGTGCTTTCATACATGCTTTGTTTGGTCTGGATTTTGACTTCTCGGGTTGGTCCAAACCCAAATAGCATGTGTAAAAGGTGCCTAGAAGGGCTGTGCCATATCATATTGCTAGATGTTTAGAAACCACTGTTTAGATGTACCACAAACCACTGTAATTGTAAGACTGGAAAGAAGCCTGTGACAACAAAAAACAGGGAAAAACAACTAACCTGTTTCACCCCCTCAAGAATAAACATCTTATTGAGTACAAGGTAAATTGCCACAAAGAGAGGTCAATAGACAATCTGAGCTCTAACCCAAGCAGACAGACTACACTGACTAAGCGTAGTGACTATTTTGTATTTGTCTTGTTATTTACAGTGAAGCTTTAAGGGTTTGTTTTGCATATGGTCTTTTTTGGCAAACAAAATATTCTGCATTTCAGTTTTGTGGTTTATAAACTACTATATTTCATAACAATGTCAATCTTAGTAAGTTATGACTGCTTACAAAATAAGCCCCAAATATTGTTATCGCCAAAACACCTTGAAATATTGTGATATATTTTTAGGGCCATTTTAACCCAACACTAGTGCCTCGGATAATGGTTCCAGATCAAAGGACCAACATTTAGTGTAATCAAAAGAGGTGGGGTCAGGCCAGGCCAAACTAAACCTGGTTTAGTGTGCAGTGTAAAACCACTGTTTAACATGCATCTCCAAGTCTCACATATCAACTGTCGTGGTTTTTATGTTGCGTTACATTAGTAAACATAAAAGGTAACGTTTAAATAGCATTCATTTACTGCCTTATCCCAAACCTCCCACTAGCCAACTACATGGGATATAAAAATGCTTAATTATTAGGAGTGCACTCAGTAGTATAAAAAGTAAATTGCAGATGTGTGATTTGAAACAGTTTTAATGAGCCAGCACATGTTCATTCATTTAGATTGGAACTGAATATGCAAATGTAGTGCTGGTAAACGAGGAGGAAAAGCATATAAGCAATGTGTGTGTCTGTGTCTTACATAAGATAAATCTGTACATCTTTAAAATAAGAACTACACTTAGAAGGGTTTACAACCTAATTAATAGCCATGTATTAAAAACCTTATAGGTCATTAATAATTATTTGTAACAGAGATAAAAAGGGACACTGTGACCTCTTTTTGACCTAATAGTGAGTGTCAGAGCGTATTTAAAATGTCAAAATTAAAAACTGAGATAATGCGAAATTAGTCATTTCATATGTTGAAGAGAAACACATTATCATCATTGCCTAAAAAAGATATTATATCCTAGGTTAAATCATTAAATTTGTTTGTTACATAGTTAAACATGACAGGGTTGATGTCAACTGATGGAGAAGACGAAGTAAGGTTGCGATGATGACAGAACGTTTGAAAGTCCTTCAGTCCAGTTCAAGGAAGGTTTGCCTTATGTCCCCAAAACAGAGGGATAACCTTTGTGCACATGTTTTTGTGGTAAAAATCATAGGTGGTACTTTGAGGTTTTGGTTTAAAAAGTTTGAGAACCACCGACTTAGAAGATCCCACGTATAAAATTTAACACAAACATTGGTTTGGACCATGGTCTGGATTTTGTGTGTAAAATGCTAGGGATAAGGGTGAAAAAGAAACAAAAAAAATGGTTCAACAATAGGACTTGACTATACAAGACAGGATCTATGCCTGGGACATAATTCCAGGACAATTTAGAACAAATATTTTTGATATTGGGTGTCAGAGTGTAAAACGGCTTGATGAATTTGGGTGAAGTAAAAGAAATTAGTCACCTTGTTCTCAACAGCCAGCACGAGCAGGCAGCAGACCTCTACAGCACAGCTCTCCGACAAAGAGCTCAGAGTGGGAGACTTTGATAGCTCTGGGCAGGTACTGGGACAAGGAGAACCTCCAGGCTCCTGAGCTACACACAAAAACCCCATACTGCTATGAATGTACTCCTAAAGTATTGAGTGTGCAGTTTGTTAATAACTGCTGCATCAGTAAACAACATTTAGAGTACAGAGAGAGACTGCTGAAGGACATGCCAGTGTAGTGTTATGTTTTAAGGGATAAGTATGTGAATCCATACCTGTTTTTAGCACCACTAGGTGCAGTGAGTCATCTCGGATGTAAGAGACAGCAGCAATGTCGTGAATGGGAACTCTCAGGATGATGTCCTCTCCATCACGCCACACCAACTTCACATTATATGCAGACAGGCTGACGACAGCATCCTGTTCTGAGGTTAGCTGACCCGCTAGCTGGTGAGACTTCTGGCAGCATAAAATAAATAATAATGAAGGAAAAAAAAAAAAAAAAGACAGATAAGAGTTATTCTGCATGCATTATGTATAATTCTTGTGAAAACTGTTTGCCTGGTTTGAAAAAAAAAAAAAAAAAAGAATTTTGTCAACTGCATATACTGCTAGAAAGTTTAGCTTGCCATGTAATGCACTCTGCAGACACTTCACAACAGTATCCATCTTTGGTCACAGATTAAGAAGCATGCAATTATTACTGTTAATAATAGTAATCATATGTTTTTAATACAGCAACCTTCTCACAATCAACAATATAAATAAATAATAAAAAAAAAAAATCAGCAGAATTAAACAGAAAGTAGTCCATTTAGATGAAGAAAAGCAGTAAGAAAAGAGGTTTAACAGGTTCCGAGTTAAAGGCTGAGAAAATGGCAAGGTCATGGAGACTATATAACTGTGATTGTAGTGTCATGCTGTTCTCCCTGGTTTGTTTACATACAGAAGCACAGCATCTTTTAATGTGGAATGGTTTGTTTAAAAAATGTCCTGTTTGTACATGGCTGAAGTTTAACAGCAAGATATTATTCATAGAACTGCCAACTAAACTCATTTGCAACTTGAGTTGCTTAGCTTCTTGGTCAGAGAGGTATTATAGAAATCTAGGAGTTTATATGGGCTTAAACCAGCATCACTACAGCTGAGCATGTAGTGGAGTTTTATATTATGACATGACAGAAAACAGCTTAAGTGGGTTGACACTAAATTCAACTCATTATGCAGAATAATATTAAATGTGTTTACAAAATGTTTAAGAGGGTCTTGTATGAAGACATTAGTCTTATAGGGGCTGAAACTAAGGACATTTCAGCTTATCTAAATCTTAATATTTCAAGCAGTCAGAAAGGGAGGGCCCAAGAGAAGAGTGGGACTGGAAATTGTACTGTCTCATCAACAATGAAAACAGTCTGCATAATTATATGACTAATTGGGAACAAGTGGTTCAACAACATAACTTTGGGGAACAGTTTACGTCACATGAGCAATGAAACATTTGTGTTGTTTAACAGTGATAAATAGGGAAAAGAATAATTGTTACTAAGAATAACAGATGCCAATAGCAAAGAATGAGCATGCCATGAAAGACTATATTAAAAACAGAAGCGTAATTATTCCAGCATCTGAAGTAACTAGGTCATTTAAACACCCAAGGACAGATAGTTATGTGGTGCAACAAGAAAAGAAACCAGATAGGAACTGCTCAAACAGGGAATTATATGCTAGATTGATACTGAAATTATAACAAGAAATGTATTAGTTTAGTTTTAATTGTTTGTTACTTAAATCTAAACCAAGAATGGAATGACTGCAGAGGTTTTTAAATCTAATGGGACAATCCCAGATGCAAAGGTAGATAAATCAAGTGAGGAAACAGGAGCAGTGATAGCTGGAAAATATTTTATAGTAGGATTTTTGGAGCAGGATCTAGCCAGAATTACGTATTTGTATGTCCTAATTAGCTCTAAGATGCCTAAATCAAGTGGGTGGTCTGTGTGAAAACAGTAAAATATGATTAACGTATAACAGGATAATTACAGTGCTTAGAATTATATCTTCATAGTGCTTTAACTAAAAGGTTTAGAAATTATTTTATTATAACTACAGAGGAAAACAAGCTTGTGCAGAGGCAAAAATCGACTGCTATTCTATTGCCAAGGACAGATTTTATGTATTATTACATAAGTGGATTGAATCCATGACAGGTCACCAGTAGAGCAGCAGGTTTGTGTCTCTTTCACACAGCTCCAGGGTCCTGGGGTTGTGGGTTTGAGCCCCCCACTGGGTGACTGTCTGTTAATTGGTTTATTGTACATCTGATATTTTATAACCAAATTACCTCCACAAGCCACTTTTTTGGAGCAAATTCCTCTACCTCAGAGCCACTTTCCACCGTACTTCACTGTGGCTAAATGACTCATGCAATGAACGTATGAATAAACGTCATATTATGGTAACTGCATGACAATTGCATAAACAAGTTTGAATATCAAGATATTGATTATGATGATATTATTGTGAATGATACGATATGGCAGAGCCCCTGGCTCTGGACTGACCGCGACGCTGAACTGGATAAGTGGTCACAAACAATGAACGAATGATCACAACAGCATTCTGTGATTAATCATTATTAGTTGCAAGTTAAAATTCTTGTTGTTTTGTGAGAAAAAACTAATTACGTTGTAGGGCAATGAACAACAAACCAGGTGAGAGGAAAACATTCTTTTCAACTTTATTATAATTATTTAAGAGTAGTTTTTTTATATCTGAATTAGAATCTCTCTATTGAGTAAATGTTTCAGGTTACTGCTGAACTCAGCAGTAGTGATGCTGCATTTACAAAGTTCAATAAAAAAAACCCTAATATGTAAATATACTCTGTAAAACAAGTGAATTATATAGGACGATGATGTGGCCAAATTTGTTTAATTTGTGGTTAAACAAAATGAATGCATAAATGTTTCCAGATTAATTACATGCATTACAGTTGACATTACTAATTTACATACATTTAAAAAAAACACCCACACATGCACAAATTAGATTAGACTTACAGCACAAATTATAATCTTTTTATTTATTAGCTCACCCTGGCATTATCAATAAGTTGCAGAACCTCAGTGCGACTGGAGGGGTTGAGGTATCCTGGGACTGAGGTCAGCTGGCCCAGATACTACGGCATAAAGGGGGAGAAGAATGAATGAATGAATAAATAAATAAATACACCTACAAGTCAAATACACAGCCTGGCTAAATCACTCGTGATCTGTGGAAGTGCTTATAAGTCAGTCAATGTCAGTTGTAAATTTTATGCATGAGAGACCAGTATACGGAACATTTTGTGGAGTGGGGTTGGGATGATTACTCAATGAAAAGTAATGCAGCAAGGCAAGTTAATCCAAAACTGAGTAACTAATGTTGCAGCCATAAAAAGTTGGATCTTACCTTGACCTCTTTTTCAATATAATCATTGAGAAGGATATCTGGGTCAATGCGATGGTCAGGGATAGAAAGCGCAAACGTGTGGAGGGCCCTGCGCTCTGTGGATTTCTCTTGAGCTTTCTTATCCCTCCCCTTCTCCCCCTTCAGAAATACGCGCTTAAATGGAGACACTATACCTGGCTGAAAGGAACAGAAGACAGAAGGAAGAAAAGAATGAGAAATGAACATGAAAAGACCCATATACAGGTCTTCATAAAAAGTGAAACTTGTATGTTATACTCATTCATTACACACAGTCTGATATATGTCAAGTGTTACCTTCTTTTAATTTGATGATTATAACTGACAACTTTTGAAAACCCCAAATTCAGTATCTCAGAAAATTAGAATATTACTTAAGGCCAATACAAAAACAAAAGGATTTTTAGTTTTGGCACTGTGTGCAGGTGCCAAGTCCTGTTGGGAAATGAAATCTGCATCTCCAAAATTTTGGTGAGCAGCAGGAAGCATGAAGTGCTCTAAAACTTCCTGGTAGACAGCTGTGTTGACCTTGGACCTCAGAAAACAGTGGACCAACACCAGCAGAGGACATGGCACCCCAAACCATCACTGACTGTGGAAACTTTACACTGGACCTCAAGCAACGTGAATTCTGTGCCTCTCCTATCCTCCACCAGACGCTGGGACCTTGATTTCCAAAGGAAATGCAAAATCTACTTTGGACCACTCAGCAGCAGTCCAGTCCTTTGTGAAAGCAAGACGTTTCTGACACTGTCTCTTGTTCAAGAGTGGTTTGACACAAGGAATGCGACAGCTGAAACCCATGTCTTTCATATGTCTGTGTGTGGTGGTTCTTGAAGCACTGACTCTGGCTGCAGTCCAGTCTTTGTGAATCTCCCCCACATTTCTGAATGGGTTTTGTTTCACAATACTCTCCAGGGTGAGGTTATTCCTATCGCTTGTACACTTTTTGTATCACATTTTTTTTCCTTCCCTTCACCTCTCTATTAATGTGCTTGGGCACAGCTCTGTGAACAGCCAGCCTCATTAGCAGTGACATTTTGTGTCTTGCCCTGCTTGTGTAAGGTGTCAATAGACGTCTTTTGGACAACTGTGTAGTCAGCAGTCTTCCCCATGATTGTGTAGTCTACAGAATTAGACTGAGAGACCATTTAAAGGCCTTTGCGGGTGTTTTGAGTTAATTAGCTGATTAGAGTGTGGCAAAAGGTGTCTTCAATACTGAACCTTTTGAAAATATTCTAATTTTCTGAGATACTGAATTTGGAATTTTCATAAGTTACAGAAACACTTGAAATATATCAGTCTGTGTGTCATGAAGGCGTATAATATACAAGTTTCACTTTATGAATGGAATTGCTGAAATAATTCAACTTTTTCATGATATTCTAATTTTATGACTAGCACCTGTGCATGGGCAAGCCTAATCCATTTCATATAGTCCACTAAATCAGAGAAGCATTACATTCATTCTTAAAAATGTCCAAGACTGTGACACTAGTCACCCGAGCTGCTGTGAAAACAGTAGCCATAGCAACATAAGAAACGTATGTGTGGTAGAGGCAGACCTACAGAGGGGTATGCTACATGCTGACTCCAGCCTTTCCCACCACTGTTCACAGATGCCAACACAAAGATAGGTGGCTCATTTTTACAAAGCAGAAATTCAGAGCATCACTGAACTCAGTGTGCTTCTAAATCTCTAACTTGAACAAAAAAATATTTCTTTATCTAAGCATTACATTTGTTAGTGTTTAAATTGATCATAAAAATAATTATTAAATCATAAAATATAAGTTAGTGACTCCTAAAGTCTGCTTAGTATCAAATACAGAGCCCTACACATTCTCCTTTACTTTCAAGCTTACCAGGAAGCAGCTTAACATTTTCAAATCCTCATCAAGTTTTGAAAATAACAGGTCAGTGCCTTCCTTTGCAAAACAACAAAACAAAACTGAAACAGTGAAATGAGAAACTTCTTGTCTACCTACCTCTATCTCCATGACTCCTCACTAGAAGCGCTAAAGGAATCCCAACAACTGAATTACAACTGTTGCCTTTGACAGCCTTCCAAATAAATGCTCTTACACAAGCACAGTTTTGGGTGTAGTTCTTGCGACAGGTGGCATGTAGCTCAAGATATACGACACGGGGCCACCACCCTCACCAGAAGAAAGAGCTCTCCAACACAAACACACACAAGCCAACTGCTGAAGCTATCTATTGCACTGTAGAGCTGGCGAAAAGGAAGATGAGAAACCACGGCTTCCTGTGATGAAAGTCACAACTGAACTGAAAAAAATGGTACGTGAAACTGGTTTCATTCTCTTGGGTTGTTCCAACTAACAACAACTTACTTCTCGTCTAATGAATGGACAACAGAAGATTACTGATTTCACACTTGCAATTGTAAACTAAACAGCATTTAAGATGATCAAAGGCTGTCAGTGATCAAATAAATTATGCTTATAAAATCATGGACTGCAGATTTGAATTTAGTAAGAGGTACATAATTCTGTGGCACTCAAATTCTAAATCTCAGGGTCTATCTAGTTACATTCACCTGATTTAGATGTATTTCAATATATTTAGGTTTTAGTTGATTCCCAAGTTAAACCAAACAAACAATAAACTTATTTATAGCTTGCTTTAACATGTTAACTGTGGCTACCATGTTAAGTGTTTTTTGGGTGCTTTAATTATTAACTAGTCAGTGGTGGAACCGTACAGGAGCATCAACATTTCATGATTCTGTTTCCCTCTGTAATATGAGAATGCTGGGCTCTACATGTGAAAATGTTAGACAGTAAATAAATGAGTTCAACAAAACTGCAAAGTTTAAAAATGTTACAAAGCATCAGAACAACAAAAATCAATCTTGGGCGCCTCTGAAATAAATAAATGGCAACAGATTGGTATTTTTCAACTGTTCACAGAACTTGATACCGATTTCCTCAACCAGTAACATGACATGCTGATGGGGAGGCTGACTATAAAACAACTGAACAGTTTGTTAAAGAAGCAAACTAACAGTGACACCAAGCGTTTAAAATTGGAACTATAATACAGTTTCAAAACTGTCTGCCTCCTCCCCCTCCTCTGCAGATGTAAGCTCGACTAGGTTGCCAGTTTGATAAAAAATGAACTAACATGCAAGAGATGAGTTTAAGAAATGTGGACTGTAATAGCTAAGAAGAATGTGCCATAATCAACATATTTACACACAAAATTGTTTATCATTTCACATAAACATCTTCCTATGCAAGAGAAAGGCAAAAAAGTGAATGAGCAACCGCCACTGTCCCGCATTTACAGTCCAAACCACATTAAATATTTCGATTAGACAAGGAGGGTGTTACTTATTGGTTTTCCTTTTCACCATAGATTTCGCTTAGGAGGCAGATTTTTGCTTCTTATTCACAAATTTCATAGTCAAACATTTCGTTCCACCTTACATGTCCGTTTACAAGTCTTACCGTGCATGCACACTGAAAGTGATAAAATCACTTATCGTCACCCGTCCAGCAGGGAATGTGTCGCTGGTGGGCGTGTCCAGCGACACACGAGTAACAAAAACTCAACATTATTTTTGACTCAAATGCCAACTGTAATTTGGGCATAATGTAATTTATCAAAAAGTAGCTCTACTTAAGCATTCAAAGCAAACATTTATACTTTCAGTTGTAATGAACAAGACAACGTACAGTATACTTGCACTTTAACACGTCTGGATGCAGTAAGGGATGTTTTGAGAAAGGAACAAATCTTCAGTAGGAACCAAAGAGAGTTGAGCAGTTCTGAGGGAATGTGAAGACTGCTTTCTGATTGGTAGTTCACTGCCTTGACACTCAGATCCTTGCTTTTTATTCTTAATTTTCGTAATCAGGCATTTATTTCCTCCTTAAACGGGTCTGTTTAAGAGTCTTATTTGTGTTATTCTCCAGCTTCTTACTGAATACTCCTTTCCACCTTAAACAGCTATGTGAAACTAAAGCTAGTGCTAGATTTTCTAAACAAAACTCATTTTGAAACACTTCTTATTTCCCATTTTATCCATTTAAAACACAAAAGTGTCACTAAAACATCTACCTACTAGTGAAACGCTTATATTTGCTGTGTACTAAAAAGCTTGCTTTTTCCTTTCCACCTTAAATGGGTGAATCTGCAAGAATTTTCAAACACAATTCTTACTCCTTACTTTGTTTACAACACACATGCCTCAATTTCTTTAAAACAAACACACAATGGTATTTACACATTTCATTCATGTTATTGACCTTCTTTGTATAAAACACAAAATGCCATCCTAACAACTTTCTAACGAAAGAGGTGTTTACTCCTTTTAATCTATACCTATGTACTTCCATATTTTCTTCTATGTTTTTATCAAATTCTTTGCTGTTACATGTTCAGGAGAAAATGAACCAGCTCTAGCTCTGTTGTGTAATGTTGCTGCATCTAAACTGCCTCCACTTTTCAAACAAGGCCAATATTTCCTCTCATTTTAAGGTTTTTTAGAAAGGCAATAGGGCCATTTGGGTCTGGTATAATATAACGTTAACTTGGTAATTTCATGGCTGCAAGACACTATTTGCAGACCTGGGTTTGGAGTATTCGCAATTGGACAAAAGGCAGGAACACAGGGAGTGTGAGATAACAGGAGCTCTGCTCTGGACTGGGCACATCTCAAATAGAATGTACTGCTTTAGCAATGCTACGAGAGGCAGCAGTGTTTTAGCTTTGACTGTTTCCTTAATCTATGATCACACACCGTTGACATTTTATGACCAATTACAGTAAATATCTTACAGATTGCTTCTTTAGTATAAAATAGTTCCACAGATCCATTCAATGTATCTAATGGCACTTTTCTATTGCATGACTCCCTTGCTTTTCCACTGGCCAAATCTGGTACCTGGTCCTTGGAACCAGGTAAGTTCAGTCCCAGCTAACTCTGGGTTCCAACTGTATCGAGTAGGTACTAAATGGTGACGTGTAAACCCTGTAGAGCGCTGACTGGCCAGAGAGACATGTCTATCACTACAAAACACAGAGCTCATTCATACACTGGCGTGCCAGTGGAAAAGTGACAAACTTTAAGCGAGCTGGGCCATGTCAAATCAAGCCAGACCCATGCAGTGGAAAAGCACCATAATATGTGAACAGAGGTAGGCAAAGCACAGAGTCAGTGTTCAGAAATGAATCTGTACAACCTTTAAAGCTAAATCTATCCTTTTTAAAAACACAAACAAACAAACCAATACCACAACGAGTGCCCAACAATAAAAGCAACCTATATTAAGGCAAAAAATTGGTGGAATGGCAAATTATAAAGACAAACACTAATAGCAAAATATGTTCTCTCTCTCCTCAATTAGCTTCACTATTTGCTCTGTTCATGTCATCTTTTCCCCCTACTTGAATTCATCAAATTTGAATGGACAGATTCTCAAAACATGACAGCTGTTGTTGCACATTTTTGTTTGGCACTGTTCTGAAGAAGTAGTGTAATATGCATGATAATTCTCTTCACCTCTGAAAATAGGCATCTTAGAATTAAATAACTTTATCCACAAAGGATTAAAAAGGGATTTTTATAGATCCACAGGAATCCTGGGGCAGGTGTTACAAAGCTTAATACTGCTGTATTCTCAACTCAACTACAAGGCTAATATGGCTACAAATTATGTGAGCTTATACTCAATAATTAGAAAATGCAATTTGCTTGCTCTTTCCTTGAGTTACACAGTCACTAAAATAGCATGACATACTTGTTCACATTTTTTCAATTCAAGATCAACATTTCATTTTAACTGAAAAATGGTAATTAATATCATCCAAAATGCACAAAACAGAATTATACCAGTTAGTTCAAACCCTGCAATGTGATTGGCTGAGAGGTGTCCCAGGAGTGCCAATAGTGCTCTGACAAAAGCTCTTCAGGTATCACTCCGCAAAAAACATATAACCTAGCATCGATGCCAAGGGTTTCAAGACAGCGCTGTGCCTGGACTTCTTTTACACAACAGGGAACAGGTTCATTTACTTTCACGCAACTTACTTTGAACAGAGTAAAGATTTATGGCACAGTGGACTGTAAAACGGAAATAAAGTAAATTGCTGCATGTTTGTTTCTGTAATTGTGTTTAACTCGAGTTGAGGAGCGTCTTTTTTCTCTGCTGCCCTCATTCACCAGCATGGCCCTGGAGCAATACTACAAAATGCTCACTTGTAACATAAACAGAGAGAACCTGGCATTGTTTAGTGTATGATATATATCACAAGGATCTGAACCTGCTGTGAACCTTGGTTAAACCATGACATTATACTGACTTGATGGGTTAATCTCTGCTTCTGTCCTGATTTAGACAGAGGGCAGCTGTGAAAAATGCAGCCTTGTTTCCCAAAAAATCTGGTGTGAACATGGACCGGATCCCTGAACAGAACCAAAGTTCAGAAATCCTGGACGGGTCCAATATCACACAAGATACAGAGGTCCTTGAAAAGACCAAAAAGGAACGTGTGATGGAATGGAACTATTCTTCCTCACAGAAGGTGGATAAACAAATAATTTTTCACGTTCTTCTTTATCAATAACTGTAATATAATAGCAATAATACTCTCAAGGTTCATGCTATAATGCAAGATACTGAGGCAAGTAGATCAGAGTTATAGCACTCCCTCTCGTGTATTAGTGCCTAAGTATGAGCACTCGTCTGAATTTTGCCCATTAAGAGCCCTGTATTCCAGACTTAATAACGTGCATGTACACTCAAAAGAGTATATAACCAATATTAAGAAATGTTGTATCTTAAGAGTTGGCCAAATCTGATCAAGTGAGTCTAATGCAATTATTTGGTCAAAGACAAAGAGCCAGAGAGCTTTAATAAAAATAGCTACTTCCGCTGTATTGGACCATTTTTTTTTTTTACTGGTTTGTTTACATTAGCAGTACTTCTGAATCTGTGAGTTCTTCACGGTATTAACAAACAGTGCCATCATGTGGCCACACGATCCATTTTTTTTAACACAAGCCAATTAGAGAGAGAGAGAGAGAGAGAGAGAGAGAGAGAGAGAGAGAGAGAGAGAGAGAGAGAGAGAGAGAGAGAGAGAGAGAGAGAATACCAAACAGCAGGCCACACCTGCTGACTGAGCAAATGGTCTTCATTTAATCAACATGGCCCATATTCTGCCTGGGAAATATACATGATGATATTTCATCTGAGACAGTTATTGT
The DNA here is from genome assembly GCF_029633855.1 of Hoplias malabaricus. Taxonomy (NCBI): domain Eukaryota; kingdom Metazoa; phylum Chordata; class Actinopteri; order Characiformes; family Erythrinidae; genus Hoplias; species Hoplias malabaricus. Next base: position 20,191,768 of record NC_089806.1, on the reverse strand, counting down.
TTTTCAAATTAAGAAGAAAAAGAAACAACCCTGAGGAGATTACGCCTCCCTCCTGAGTGGGCGCTAACAGGGGGAAGTCATATCCTGTTTGAGCCCAACCCTCTATTCTCCCTTGTGTATGATTAAGGAAAATTTCTACTTCTGAGGAAAGCACATCCACTGTAACAATCGACATAGCAGAACATGTGAATTTGAGAAAATGTCAAAAAACAGAGGAGAAAAGACAGGATTAGGTCAAATTTATTTTTTTTCCCTATAAATAAATGGTTAATAAATGGTGCTAAGAAGTACAAGGTGAATGATTTGGGATGTAAAAATACAACCTATGGTATTTTTCCTGAAATGTATCCATATTTCATTTTATTAATATATCTGGATTAGCACGTTATCTTGTGGCTAAAATGTTTGCCTGGGGCTAGCATGCTAGCTTGTGGCTAAAACATTAAATTGCATACTATTTAAAACCCAGTTTCAGGTACTTAAGTTTGAGTAAACTTAAATATATAATTTCCATATCAATGCTAGGTAAACTGTCAATAACTTTGTTTTTTATATTTAATGGTAACATTTAGATACAACCATATTGGATGAAATCAAATTCCAGCAAGATGATGCTTGAAAAAAGGTTAACAAAAATCTATTTTAGCACACACTACTTAGAATGCTGGAACATTGTTGCTGCTGTTGTGGTTCTATATTTTCACCTAGACCTGACACTAGTTTTACAAGACAGCTCTTAACTAATATATTAGTTAATATTAGTATGTATGTATATATTAGTCAAGTATGCGCCAACACAACTTTCTAATTTTAGCCTGTCCCACCATATAATTACGAAATATTTATCAATATAAAACATTATTTGGAAACATTCGACTACTTTTACATCAATGTGTGAATCCATTTAACACCAAGGCTTAAAACAGCCATCCTCATGAGGCATTACTTTCTGTTTTTGGAATTGTATCGTTACGTTTCAGCAACCACCCCCACCCCCATCATTCACTCAGTCCGGGCGTCGCTCATTGGGACTATTTTAAAAGTTCCATATAAAGTTCAATTAGCCTACATTACAGCAGTTACAGAAATAATTTAAACAATCATTTAAATAATAATAAATAAAAATATATCTATGACATGTCTGGACTTATTTTGCTAATTCTATGCTAAATTACTCAACCCTTTAAATCATCTGGCAGTGTCAGCAAATAAAACGTGGGTTAACAAGATTTTTAAATTAGCTACATATTTACTTAGAAAACTGAAAATGGTTGTGGAAAACTGCGATACAATGACTAACCCGCTCCACCCAATATAGCTAGACTTTGTTTAATATCCCCGACCACCACAGACCGGCGTTGTGTTTAATTTTCCCGCAGCTTGGTCTCTGTCTAACGCAGGTCTGTTCAGCCCGTCAACCAGTTAGCACTGTGGCTAAGCTAATACTGCCTACTGGAGGCAAACAGTGAAGGAAAACCCCGACAAAACAGCAAGAGTCGATTTAGGACTTACCTTTTTAACCTTTTTCACATCCTCCTCCATCTCTAAGGACACACGTTCGTCATGTTTACGTTACCGAGGCCGCGGCGTTTGTGGTGGACAGAGCCAAACACAGTGCCGTAACCAAGTGTGGCAAATTCACTGATACCTGCCCAAAAAGCGAAAACAATGAAAAACCACAGTTCGTATCAACTCTGTATAACAGCGAATGAAAACAGTAACCTTCTGTTAAGCGAACAGGCCCGATACTCATACCAGGAGGAAAGCAGATAAAGTACAGGATAAGTGCAAACTACAACAAACACTGCACCAAACTTTTCAATCCTGCCGCCATTTTGGGCGTAGAGATCGCTTTCCCAATATGCTTTGCACAGCAGACCCAAGTTTGGTGGCTGAAGAGCTGTGGGCTGTAAACACAGTTGCTTTGGTCCTACACATTTTACAAACGTGTTTACGTATCACAATATGTGTAGGTAAACGTGCTAAATGATAAATGTGTTCGTTACTACAGCTGCATTGTTAACTGTTTTTAAAGCAGCAAGTCACAACGGCAAGAGTTTATTAGTGAATATCAAATAACCATTCACGGCGATATTTCACAAAGCAGGATTTCTTATTTAGCCAGCTAACATAAGCTCATAGTTTATTAGACTGGCTTGATTTTGAGCTCATCTGGCCGCTAGACTGATAAATCCTTGTGGAATACTCTGTTGTCTCATAAAGGTAGGAGTAATTACTGAGAAACAGACCTTTGGGGTGGATACTTGGGCTTTACTTACAAGCTAATGCTTAATAATACCTGAGAACTAAAATGATCATGAATAAGTCCACTTTTATATTTAGACTACTTTTTAGCTTTAACTTGAGGTTTTTGTAATCACCATTGGCAGTCAAAAATAATCGCATAGGCTAATACATGGTGGGCATTGATTAACAGAGAAAACATGATTTTGTCAAATCTGTTCTACAGAAAATAATATGACAATTTACATGCTATTTTAATTTGAAATTCCCCTTTAAAGCTTTTACTGAATAGGCCATTAAGGCTACACAGTTCAAACTGAAAGAAAAAAAAAGATGGAAACAAAATGTAATCATAAAATGATTTATAGAATGTAATAATTCTTTATTAAACAACAATTTGTTACTCTGGGAAATCTATCTCTATCATATCAGTACATTCACATACACATCTGTACATATACATCTGTATATATCCACTTTTGATCTGTCATTGGGCGAACTGTGCATGTGTGTACAGTATACATTATATGGTATAGCTATTTGCACTCTTTTCAAATAATATATTCATTTTCTGTCTTAAGAGATGAACAGTCTCATATCATGATCTACGGTAAGGCTTGACATGTATTTTCTTCTGTTGTAATATTCCTTTTTTTTCACCTAAAAATCAAAATATACATAAAAACAACTGTAGCACCATATGTTATTAACATCATTAATGTTGTTCCCAAAACATAAGGGATAATACAATACTGGACATCAGATTTTTGTTTTCAAATAATGGGAAATCCAGTGAAACAATTTACTTTCATTTATATTTGACGACATCAAATAAACAGTTTTTATGTTTTGAACATAAGCAATGAATACAGTGATTGAACAAAAAATATGCTACATTTTGTAGCAAACATTTGCTGAATAATTTTGTTTTTACTTTCTTAAATACCCCTATTTTATTCCAGGGTACCTTACATACTCATCAAATACAGTAACAATCTAATACAGTCTAAAATATAATCCATATTATTCAAACCAGTCTCTAACAGCCTTGATAACAATTCTAATATCAGCAGCAATTCCTCTGACAAACATATCCATTGATAATTTTTAAACATAATATTACAACAACTGTAACAGAAGAGTTACACATAGATTCAGGACATAGAGATGACAGGAATATACAACACAGCAATCACCTTCTATACTTTTAGCAATTCCTTTTCTCAGCATTACTTTTATGCCACTGGATGAATGTCAATATGATGCATTTTTATTATCTTTTTTTATTCCTCTCTTAAGAGATACTCTAGTGCAGATAATAAAGAAAACTCATTCAAAAGAAAGATACAAAAACAGGGATAACAAAAATAAAGGAGTTCAAAACAAAATATACAATATATCCTTCATCCACTGTTTTTTTCTTTGTGCAGTTGAGAAATAAATAAGTGCCACCGTATTTCAAAGAATGAAGTTCAGCTGTAAACTGTGCTGAGGTGCTTGTTCTTCCAGAGCTGAGAAAGTCCATGAGCTTTAAGAAGCAGGTTTTTTCAGATGGTGGCCTTGCTCTGTGAGCCACAACACAGGTCCTGCAGTCCACGTTCTGTGGTAGCACCTTTACAATATATGTGTAAGCACCAGGTCAAGAAAAAGAAATGCACCATTTGTTTTCTTTTCTTTTTTTAATCTAAAGATCTTTTGGCTCTATTGTATAACTGATGGTTGTGGCACAAATGTACAGGTTGGAACTGAACATGGTGCAATGAGCTGCTACTTGGCAATGCTCTCAAGGAACCCAAGGAATGGGTGGAAACATTGCACTGAGGAAAGCTAACATGCAAACATATCGGAGGCGTCACATTTGGATGCATTCTGTGGACATGCTAGGAAGCCGGGTGATGTTAGGGCAGTCTGTGGATGATTGAGCACTCTAAGCCTTTACAAAGGCAGAGACTTGAATGCTTCCTGTACCAGCTTCGATACAGGTTTAAATATATGATCCAGTGAGCACCTTGTCTACATACAACATTTCTTCCTATTCATATTTTTCCTACATACTTTTTTGCAGGCATAACTCCATTTGGCTAGACATTTTGTTCACAAGACAAACAACAGACAGTAAAGGTTAACTTGTTGGCACTACAGATCATTCATCTTGCAAGACAGAGGAAGGCATAGACAGAAATACATTAACAATCTTGAAATAAATTGCTAAACTTGTCATAACTGTCATTATAGTACTCAAGTGAAGTCCTTATTAAATCCAATTTCACCAAAAGTAGTAGAACAATACTGAGGCTGTGAGTATATCTGTCCTAACTAGGGAAATGTATAACCAAACATTCAAGTAGATTTTGTATATTGCCTTGCATTTAGAACACACTTGTAATTTAGTTTTGCAAAGATAAATTCTCTTCACTTTAAGACAGGAATGTCATCATGTCAAGCCCATTCACTGTGTGTGTGTGTGTGTTTACGTTGAAACTGATCCTTTTTATTACAGTACTATGTGTAATATGAAACGAGAAAAGAGACACTGGCATTGTTGTTTGCTGTACTGGCTGCCATGGCTAGATAGAAGCACCCAGAATAACAAGGCACCACTAAGGATCATATATTAGAGGGTTGTTGTTGTCCACCCTTCTTAGTGTACATAATGTTGTGGTGAAGATCATGAGTGTCTATTGATTATACAGCTATTTGTCAGTGATTTATTGTCCTATAAGGCAGTAATCTAAACAAACTTATTCGACATTTTCAGGTGCCGACTGAGTCCTCTTGCAGTTTGCCCTGTTAAACCCTTTCAAATACAGCAGTGAACAAGTGGAATAAGGGAAGAAGGTATCACAGTGTATTTTGCACCTGGTTAATGTTTATCTCTCTCCTCAAAGAGTGTTAATATTGTAATAACTGAGACTGAATATGTGAAGTGTCAACACACTATGGGATGCCAGGCAGCCAAGTCATCCAACCATTGCACCCATTTAATCATTCACACCATCATGAATCATAGAATAGGATGGTTGGAGAAATCCCAGCAAACAACAGTGCAACAATGTGCCAAGCACCTAGAAGTGTTATAAATTCAACAGGAACCGTAAGTTGAGGGATTGTATAGGGCAGGGTATATCACACAAATCATGCTAATACTAACAGGTCTATGCTCTAAAGCTGTTAAATGGAAGCAAGAAATGTCTTTGTTTAAAAGATGCCAAAGGAGAACCAACACTCCAAAAGATGGCCCTTTGCAGATATATGTTTATGATTATACAAGTATGAAGACCATTTGTGATATCTGAAGGCCTCCACATGTAAGGTACCTGTATTAATTGACCGTTTGCAAAATTTTGAGGAAGTCTCATTTCACTTAGTTATTGTTACTATGTCTGTCAGGCTAACTGGTAACATTTGTATCATTCACTAAAAATTGAAAGGTATAAAATTGACAAGGAAATATTTATAAACACACAGATGAGTATGTTTTGAAATACTTTCATTTATCACTTAAATACAAACTGTCTTACAATAAGTTAATTCCAGACATTGTTGAGCTCTGTCACAAAATTGTGTAGACCAATTTGTATAAACAACAACAAAAAAATGTCCTTTAAACTTAAATTTGTAAAATTTCATTCACTAACTAGGAAGATTAGCATCAAGCGCATACACCACAATGTGAGCACTATACATTATTAATGTATTAGTATTAGACTGCTGTATTAAAAATGTGGTCTTCCATTTTAGTCCAAGACTTTATTTGCTTTTGGGATGAAACAAGACAGCATGACTATAACTGATGAGGATAACTGGTGGCAGGAATTTGGTGTTGCTAGCATTGTTCTCCAAAATTTTTAGCCTAATCTAATGAATTATACGGTCAGCACAGTTTTTTGCTTGGCAAAGGAACAATTAGAGATATTTGTGATTGACTGAGAGGTGTGACAGTTATCATTTTGCAAACGGTCAGTCTACAACTATATAGCCAACAAATTAATAACCTTTTATCTATGTATTTATTTATGACTTTAAGCTCTAGCATAAACCTGGTGGACTACCTTACCAGGACAAAGACTGTTTAAGAACCACTACTGAAATCATAAGTAAATACCAAACCAGGTCTTGATCAGTTTTTAGGAATTTGCATGAAATACTCCAGCATGATACAGTTCTCACGGCTAATTTCAGATGATGCCAAATAAAAGAGTTTAGGAGATTTAAAAGTTATGTAACTATTGTAAATATTATGCTTTGCACATTGACTTGGTTTTCCGTTCCATATGACATCCAATCCCTTTTGCCAGGTTATGAACACAGGCTGCTGTCTTGTGATATATCCTTTGCGTCAGAGTTTTCTCTGTCACACTTACATAATAGGGGTGAAAGGGTCAAAGCAGCAACCAAGGATAGAGTTGAACTACTGGACTCCAGACCGAAAGATCGGTGGATTAGAAATGTGTAGACACCCATATACACATCATTGTCTTTTTTCCATCCCTGGCAAAAGCCCATCACCCCATCCAATACAACCAGTCTGAGATCACAGCAGGCACAAAGGGATCGGTAGTAGCCCATGCCTCTATTTTTGTGGTGAACCTTGGCATCCCATGTTTGTAATTATAACGCTGTTGAAACAAATCATATTACAGATGAAATTTTAAAGGTTATAGCACATTTTTAGGAAAATTGGGAAAGAAAAGTTTTGTTTTGCAACTGAGAATAACGTGTGTGACATCAGTCCCTGTGGCAAACTCATCATAAGCCCTCAAAAATGAATGGAGAATCCCATGTTCACTTTCAGTTTACACGTTTCTTAAGGAGGTCAAATGCTCTATGTACAGGAAATGGATGATAATGCGTCACGGCTTTGTTCAGATTATTTTGCAAAAGAGAAGCACCACTGAAACACTCACAAATTGGCTGGCACATATTGAGGACCCAATTACTCATCAAAGTGAGTGGCCTTGGCATGCATGCTTTAGAGTAAATTTCAGGTCATTTCAGGTAAAGTAACATTTCTTTAGTAATTACAAGAATGCACAACAAAAAAAGAATATGCCTGATAATAAGATTAGATAATCTTTTAGTCTATGTTTAACCAATGTAAAATGTGTAAAGAGGCCAGTTTCTTCTTGAACCTTCAGTTGAGTAGGGAATGATGGAGGATTCTTAGCGATTAATGCTAGCACCATATTTTGCAAGATTTTGCCTTTGATGTAAGCTATAATATAGGAATAAAACTAATAGGATTATTCATATATATGTAGCTGGTATTATTTTATTTATTTTTAATCTGTAGCCATTGTTTTGGAAAACCCTGATCCTTCCAATCTTTGGGAACTATTCATTTTCAGAATTTGCTAAAATAAAAAAAAAGGAACACTTAGTAACTATTTTGCTATATATGCAAAATATCTCATTAATTGTGCTGTTGTTTACAAACAAAAAATACAAAATACAATACAAAAAATGTGTGTAAAATGGGCCACTCATGCACTACATGCACACGTACATCTCAGACCAGCAGACATCCCTCAACAAGTTAGTATTTCATGAAAAAAAATGTAAAGGCATTTAATATGGATACCTTAAGGCCTTCTTATTCAATAAAATGCCCCTGGCAGTGTTTTTTGCCCATACCTACACATTGATTGTAGTACCATGTCATTATTCTATTCTGGGAATTGTGTGAAATTGAGAATCAGAATGATATCGGCTAAAGTGTAAACATCAAACATACATCCATATTGCAGGACATAGTAATTTTGTTTTTGTGTTTTTTTTTGTGGAAGTTAGCTAATCATCTTTGAGACTTCAGCAATTGTCAATAGGGAGCTATTTACAAACATCTCTGATCCACTCATTGGTAGAAGAGATGTGGAAAACATGCTGGTTGATTGTGTGCTTTATTTTTTATAAATGTGCTTTTCAGTACTGTTTAAATGTTGCTGATCTTGTCAGTCAACTTGCAGTCATCTTGCATCAAATTTTATTTATATTCATCACCATCACTCATAATTACCCTAGGCACAAAATAGTTACCAAAAACCTAAAAGGTGATGATAAGTACTATGGTCCTCCATCATTCCCATGAGGCTTTGCACATCTCAGAGCTGACAGGGACACAGACACCATCAAAAACACATTGTCAATAGAATACTTATACCATAACAAGGGCCCATTTTAAGAAAAGCAGTAATTCTATCTTTGTAATCCTTGTCTGCTATATGTTTTTTTCTCTGTATTTGTGAAAATAATTTATTATTCTCTGTTTAGACTCTTTTTAGACCTTTATAGATACTCTAATAGCTTGACAGAATAACGAGATGAAACAGAGGAAAAATAAGCACCAAATGGAGAGAAGTGAAGCAGAGAGAGAAAGAGAGGGAGAGTGTGAGAGAGAGGGGGAGAGAGAGAGAGAGAAAGAGAAAGAGAGGATGGCAACAGAGGCTGCCTTTATAGGGAGGACTCATACTGGAGCAGCTCATAGAGGAGAGGCCCATCCCTGTACCTGATGCCCACTGCATTGGGGCTGATGTACTGGAGAATATTTATGGTCCGCCGGAGGCGCCGGTCCACAAAGTGCGCATCCCAGGCTGGGTAGCGTTTCCTCGGCATGTCAATTTTAATGAGGGGCCCCTCAGGCCGAATGGGTCTGCCTGCTTCGTCTGTGGGCTCTGTTGACCTCACCTGGAACACAGGCAGGCATGTGTCTGTGGCAGACTCCTCAGGCTCTCTGTAGTCCCCTGAAGCCATGCCTCGGGTGGGAGTGGCCTGAGAGCCCCGAGGCCCTGGGGTAGGCGCCATAGGCTCAGCCTCTGGGGGCAAAGGGAGACCCCAAAGGAGCTCAGCACAACAGGAACTGGCCAAGACCCTCAGCCTTGGCCCCATGGGGTGCAAGACCCCATAGTAGAGGATCATGCAGGCCACACCTGACGCAAAGCACAGGAAGACGCCGCAGAGGACAGAGGCGGCATAGGAATCGGTAGTGGATGGGTCTCGGTAGGCATACCACAGGGCAGTCAGGATTGTGTTCTCCACCAGCACCAGTGAGTAGTAGGCCACCATTCGGTATCGGGTCCTGCCCTCCTTGACGTTGAACCAGCAGAAGATGTAGACAACACCAACCACCATGTTGAAAAGCACCTCCTCCCACTTGGACATACAGAAGTCGGTGCCCCCGTGGATCACCCAGAAAGCCATGGCACACCAGTGCAGCACCACAAAAATGCCAAAGTAGAGGTGGAAAACCGAGGCAAAGAGGGCAAATGAGAGTGCCCTTGAGGAAATGGTGAACAAGCGCCACAGGAGATGTACTAGAGCTCCCCGGTAGCTCATGCTCTTTTGGTCATCGCGAGAGTCGCGCAAAAGCTTGTGGTAGGAGGCCAGCACCCAAGAGAGAGACAAGAGGGAGGCAACTGCTGACATGCCTGCAGGGGTGGGATGGGGAACAGGAGTAGGAAAAGAAATAGGTGACTTTTTGGTAAAGAGAGTAAAGCTTGGCCTTTGTTTAAAAAAAAAAAAAAAAGAGTAAAGCTTAACACATTGTTAAAATGATAAATGATTTAATGAATAGTTAAAGAGGAATGTTTAAGAACGATAGGGTTTTTTTTACAGCTTAATTTAGTCCAAAGTTCCCCTATATTAATTTTTTTTACACCATCAAAATTAAACCTATATACCACCACAGTAGAATATATCTTGAGCTTAATATGTTTACCTACTTGAAAAATAAATTACTTAAATTCTTTTTAGATTTGTCTCCCCCTCTAATCTATGCATTGTCATTTCCTACTGACAAATTACAACTTCCCCATCTCACAGTGCCCCTAGACTCCGTCCTCACAGACTCCTGACCATTAATGCTTTCTGCCTCTTGCCTCCTGACAATCAAGCAGTTTAAGACTAGTGCCACTCTGAATTGATGATCTGCTGTAAATCCTCATATTTCATCTATTGAGGAAAGCTATTATTTCTCCATTTTTTTGCTTCAGAGATATTCCATAACATTTGCCTCTTGTATTTGATATATATAAAGTTTACTATTCATCCTGCTGAGCTCAGATTTCTTCTGGGATGTTCATAGAGGCATCTGCTTTGCTGTCACTGCTGTCACCTCAAAAGTGAGAAATGGTCCTAAATCTCAGTCTATGTGCTGAGAAGCAGAAAAAACCCTGTCCCCACACATATACTGTTGATAATTCAAAAGTCTTAGCCATGACAGTTTTCTCCCTGTTTTTTTTTTTCTTTTTTCTTTTTCATACATAAGTCAGGCCTTTTCTGATATACAGCAGGAAAAAGCAATGATGCACCCCATCCTTGGACCATCAATTGAACAAAAATCTCAATTTTCTAGTTTTACTTTTATATAATTCAAACATATTGGCTGCCCAATACAATTCATGAAACATTAATGATAGATAAAACCATACTAAAGTAAAAAGTGTAATGAAATAACTAAATAAAATCTCTGGAGAATCATCTTTTTTTTTGGACAATGATGAAATTTAAAACAAAAATCAGCCTAAAACATGAATAAATTCCATAAATACAGAAACATCAATGGTCCTTGTATAGTGCGTTGGGTCAGTCCTTACACTGCAGCGTCTCAGCACGGTTTTTCTGTATCATGATGCAGAGTTGGAGCACCAGCTGTGGGGCACTTTCCAGAAAGGTCTCCAAAAGCCGAAGCATGTTAACATCTGCATATTCATACATCATAGCCCAGTAGAAACGCCGCTGATTCTCCTTCTGTCTGCGACTCTGTATACCGAGGTACATGGTCCGGATATACCTGCAGATTAGAAATGCACAAGAAAAACAAAGAAGACCACATGTCAGATTGGAACTGACATGAATTTACAGTGATTTCACAGAATATATATCTAATTTAACAACAACAGGAAGAAATAACAGATAATTAAAAGAGGCAGGAGTCAACGAATCCCATCAATATTTCCTATCCTCTGTAGCACATATTCAGAATTCTGAAATACAGCTTTATGTGTAAAATGCAATATTCAAAATTCCAGTAAAGCAGTCCCACTAACCTTGGTCAAGTGGCAAGAGTCAGTATACCTCTACTATATTTATGTATCTGTGGTTGTACAGCTAATATATTGTGCACCAGTCATCCATGCAATTGTAGATTACCACAAAAAAAAATAAAAAATAATAATCAGACACACTAGATTCATTGACGTACTTCACAAATCTATTAGTGTACAGAAATTTTAACATTACTTCTGACACATGCACTGATTCAAAACAGCACATATGATGATGAATGAAGCTGCCCTTTAGTCAGGAGCATTTCCCAAGTTTCTGATAGCTGAGTCTACACTTCACTGTTTAATCAGAACAATCAGTGTCTTTATTTTTCATGTGTTTTTTGACGAATCCGTGTTGAGTCAGGATTCATTAGGGACAAACTGTGTCTGAAATCTCTTTGTATGTGACTCGAGTGGCCATCTCCGATAGGAATCACATTATTTTCAATTATTTTGCACATACAGAAATAATTCTTGCACTTTGTGAGTTCAACCCAGAACAGTTAAATATGTGCTAACATGCTAATCTTTTTACGCAATACTATTAAACCATTTCTAATGAACACTTATTAAACCTGAACAGTATAAACCTGACTTAAGTTCAATTTGCTATTGGTTTGTTCACCCCACGTTTCTTCTGTGCCCCCCATTTGATTCATTATCAGCTTCTACTCTTCTTGGAAGACTTCAGACTAAATGCTTTCAGCCACAGGAGTCATTCTGAGGTCAGGTACATTTGGTGTCATAAAGCCACTTTAAAACTGCTCCAGAGAATCCTATGCCAATTTTTCTTTTCTGTGAAAATTATACAAGCCGTGTCCACGATGAATGTGCTGAAATGAGCTGAATTCACTGTTCATTAGGTTTGGATACAGAATGTATATGGCACTCAAGTCCATTGCTAGGTAAAACTACAAAAAAGAAGTTGTGGTGAGGCCATGGCACCACTAGAGGGTATAGTTCACTACCTTGCTGAGAGGATCTTCTGCTCTGTGACTACAGCTGATGCTCTGTTTCTCTGGAGATTATCAAGATCTTACTGTCATGACAGTATTTCTTTACAAGGCACACCCAATCAGTGAATAATTGTTTACCAAATGTTTTGACAAGAAAGTGATGTAAATGTCAGTCACATTGTATGATTTCAAAATGAAAAGTAATAGCAAAATTCAAAATGGTCTTGTCACAATGCCATGAAGTACAATATGTACCAAGAAGATACAAGGCAAAATCTTCAATATAAAAGCACTAAAAATGGATCATGGGTTTAAAATTTGAGATCTTCAAAGGACCTTTTACTAGGGAAATTAGGAAACAGCATTGTTTTTTCCTCTGGCCATAAAAATAGCCTATTTGGCAACCTCGGATGTGCTTGTGTTGCACAGATAGTTTTTCTTAGAGATAGCACCTGGTAAAAACACCAGAAAATGTATATATGTTAGCAGAAAACTACACAGAAATCTCAACAAAGTGGTCCACCCAATGACTTTATTGCAACTTCCATTCTTTTTTGGAAGAATGACGTTTGCCTTTTCATAGAAAGATTCTTCCACACTCCAGAGTTCAGTGTTAAGTATTTAGTGCTGTTTAATTTTTCAGTAATGGTTTCATGAAAGCTATACATCCCTTTTGGCCCATTACGCACAGCCTCTTCAGAAAATATCTACAGAAAAAAAAGAAAAACATAATGGCTATTTTGACTGGAAATTAACGACATGAAATGTGCCCTCTAGCTTTTGCAAAGTACTGAATACAACACATTAAGAATGAGGCTTGAGAAAAGAACAACAGGAGAATAACAGCACACACACAAATATACATGCACATACTTGCACAACCACACACATACACACCTACAGACACGCACATCAAAGTCAGGCTCAGATGCTGCCCCACCTCCTCGGCTCCTGTCCTTTCAGAGGTTGACAGCCTTGAACCCCCTCCCTTTCGCTCCATGTTCCTTTCATGTCTGCTATTTCCATTCTGTTCATCCAATATGCTCCTTATGCTCGACTCATTCGCACACCTCCCTGCCTCCTTTTCCTCTCTCTGGGCCAGTCAGCACAGCTGCCGTTATCTTTCCAGGGCTGATCTGAGATCAGTTTTCTGGTATCTCCTGCAACCATTAGCTTAAAACCACATTTTGTGAAGCTGTTTCTAGATCCAAACGGATGAGTGAATTTTAGCCAGCAGTGCTGCTGCAGCGACCAGCAGCAGCTTCTCTTTACTACTGGCCAAAACTCTGCCATCTGCTCGGAAGCACTTCTTCACAAGAGGCTGTTCTCCACTGCTGTTCACACATTAACTAGGCTACAGCATAGGGATGCAACAATATGGCAACAGTGGCCGATCTTAGATGTTTAATGAACATAAACTATGTCCACAGCTTTTTAAGCACCCCTAGTCATCAGTAAATACAAATACACAACACTAGGATATTGTGTCCTTGTTGTAACATCTGTATAGAATTTCTGTAAAATGGGACACTCAAGAGCAGCCACACATTAGCCTAAGTCCATCAGCTAGATAGGTATAGAGCTCCCTGCATTGGGCTCTGCAGTAGTGAAATGCCTCTTTGGAGTGATGGAGCACCATCAAATATTATTGGCTTTAGTTGGAGTGGCATTTACAATCCAAAACAAATAACTGAACATCAGTACCTGACCTCACTAATGTTGTAGTGGCAATTAAATCCTATCAGAAGTGGTCCAATGTGCAGTGTCAAACCTACAGTTGAGCAGAGGATGTTTTATACTGACAACAATTTACTATATTTTTAAAATATCACTTTTTAGCATTACTCATGATACTGATAAACATGTCTTCAAGTACATTATGATATGGACATTTTTCTCATTTGTTTTTCTATGAAAAATGTACACCCACTGCACAAAATATTGACAGTTCAAACAATGGATGTGCCCAGAATTCCATTCTCTCACCTGTTCTTATAGGAATACATTTAAATTCTGGGCGGCACGGTGACGCAGCAAATAGTGTCGCAGTCACACAGCTCCAGGGACCTGGAGGTTGTGGGTTCAATTCCCACTCCAGGTGACTGTCTGTGAGGAGTTTGGTGTGTTCTCCTTGTGTCCGTGTGAGTTTCCTCCGGGTGCTCCTGTTTCCTCCCACAGTCCAAAAAGACACGTTGGTCGGTGGATTGGCGACTCAAAAGTGTCCGTAGGTGTGTGTATTCCTACCTTGCGCCCAATGATTCCAGATAAGCTCTGGACCCACCGCAACCCTGAACTGGATAAGCGGTTACAGATAATGAATGAATGAATTTTAAATTCCTATAGTATTGCTCATTGCAATGCTTCACTGGAAAAAAACATTAACTACATTCTGCACTGTCCATGTTTAAGAGAAGTTTCTGTTTATTGAATATGTTTAATAAATAGGAATTTATTCCTTGCCAGCCATTTATTTATTTATTTATTATTATTATGTCTATGAAGGAGGTGGTAACGAAAGCCTTTGTCAGTTGTATGACTTAGCCATAGCTCCACATAAGAACATTTTTAAATGACTCTTGACTCCATGCCTTTTCAAAGGGAGCATTTTGAGAAATTCCTTGCAAGAGGGTTTTTTGAATGCTACGTAATCTCTCCCTTCCTCTCCGCACTCAGATGTCACTAATTAGAGCCATAATCATCTTTGTGTTTGTGGCAGAGTGTAATGGCTGCAATCGGAGTTGGTAATTATGGAGAAGGGAGAGGAACATTTGGTGGCAAACACCACTAACAACAGCAACAAAAAAGCATTTATTGTGCACTGTAGCACAGCACATTATCTTTAGGAAAGTAAATTCTGCGCAAACTACGTGACGTCTTGGCACATCTGAAATGGAAAAGTCAAATAAGTGTCCCTTTCCCCCCCTCCATTGCCTGTTCTGCTACTTGGAAATTCTCTCATTTATTACTGAATGCCCTTGAAGTGCTCTCAGACTTAGCTCATGCTGCTAATAAAAGTCAAAAAGCCGCCTGCATTTGTAGAGCTGTGGAATATGTGCTGAAACAGACGAGTCTGCTTCATGATAATGATATGAGGCCAGTCAAGCGAAGACAATAACTTGAAGATGGACAGAAATAGACCAGACTTTGCTGTAGCCATTTTGGAGTGGAGTGGAAAAGCTTTGGCTTAGATTTTAGCTTAATCCTTTCTATTGACATTATTCAAAATGAGCCAATTCCTCTGGGTTCACACCATATGGTGAGCTTGTAGTAGCTTTTATGCTGGCTTCTGTCATACTTATACTCAAATTGTCTAGTGTGGACCATCTCCACTGCACAGCATGAAATAATCTGTAAAATATTCTTGTTTATGGTGTATTCAACAAGACTGATTGGTCATGACAAGTAAGAGCAATGAGTTGATAGTCTGACAAAAAAAAAACATTTCTGTATTTGCCCGTATAAACCACTTTTATAAATTACAGAGGCCATTTCTCAACATAGCATATAAATGCATTTGTGGCATGCACATATCTTATCCTTCTGTGTCGAAGAATGAGCTAAAGAGCATTGGCAAACTCCAACAATAGGAACAAAGACCTGCCTTGCTTTGTCTCTATAACAGAAGAAGCAGTTTAGCTACTGGTCTGCAAGTCAGCCATTCAATTTGCTAACCGTGGGAGACAGCTAAAGGAGTGGCAGAGCATTGGTGAAGAGATTGGAGGTGATATCTCACGCCAAGTGTGGAGAGGGGTAGGGCAGGTCAGCTTAAAATGTTTCTCTCGGAAACTAGCCTGGTTTCTTAAGCAAGAGAATGTTAGCATTCAGAGCATTCATGAAAGACAAGAGAAAAGATTTTGAAAGGTCTTCTGTATGGCTATTCAGTTTATGCTGTGTGATTTATAGGGCATTTGTGAGGCTTGTGGAATAGGCTGCTTTGAACCTGTTTTTGAGATCTATGGATATAATATTATGCAACTTGTTTTGGTTTTTAGGTGTAGCTGTGTTAGGCAAAGGAAAAGTGCAGACGTGTGCAGACTGATACAACCAGATGAGCAATAGAACCACAAATCCAAGAAGGGCTAGACAAAAGAGTAAATTTGGTTAGGTAAAAATAAATTGATAATAAAAAGAATATTTGATGGGGAAAATAACACTAAGAATGCTTCGTAAAGCCACGCAAAGGTTAAGCAAAGACTTCACAGTGGAAAAAGTTGAACTTGTCACTTAAATACCCTCCAGACAGGTGTCTCTAATCAGTGCTCTGGGAAGGACAGCATCATCGTGATCTCTGACTGGTGTGGGAGCTGTCCTTAAGCACCATGTGATCTCCCGATGTCTCATGAGAAAGTTCCTGTGATTCTGTTGAACATCATCTCTGGACAACGTGAAAAGTGATCAGCGGTATACAGTCGAGATCAAATATCTGAAAAAAATACATTTTCCTAAACTTGTGTGTTTCAAAAGTGTATTTCAAAATGTAGAAATACTCTATATTACAAGATACATGTAACGTTATCAGTTAAAATTTCTATTTGAAGCTAAAGCTAAAAAGAGAAAATTGGGTGTAAAATGTATCTATTTAAAATTTTTCAATTGAAATGTAATGTTCCTGTTCTTAAATATTAAATTCAACCTGGGACCAGAAATTTCCTCTATATGTCTGTCTTATATCAGCCCTCAATGAGTAGGACGAGGCAAAAATGGAAAAATATCAAAATCCAGCATCATTTTTCCTGTAATTCAGATTGTGAGGAGCAGAAATTAAGGTCTATAAAATGAGTGAAAACTAATCAAATCCCATTTCAAAATAATCATGGTTACAGCATTCAGAAATTTGCAGGAAGTGTAGAAGCCATTGCATTTAATGACTTCACTCCATATGCACCCACAGGACATCACTGATTTCTCACACTGCTCTCTCACACTTCCAGGCTTTTTCACAATTCAGTAACTGTAGTGGCTTTCTTAGCCACCTATCATCTCAGGTTCAGATGAGGGCTCTGGGCTGGCCACCATTATGTTATTTCAGTGTCAAGAACTTCAAGAATATGCTTTGTCCATTCTCAAGTGTGACAAGGGGCATTTTTTTGCATAAAAATTGCTGACTGGGGAATTTTCACAGGGAACTTACTGCTGAAGTAAGTTCTGATAAACGTTAGCATTCACCTTGCTATGTAGCTGTATAAGCTGCCCAACCCCTGCTGAAGGAAACATCTTACCATGATGCTACCGCCTCCAAACTTCACACACTTTGGGTTCAGTTTTTCTGCAGTTTGAAACAAAATCTGTTTCCCATCTGATTCAAATAAATTAATCATGCTCTCATCATCAGTTCTCCATCCACACAACATGCTCCTTAGCCAAGCTTAGTCTATTTATGTTTAGATTCTTTCTAGTGATGAGAAGCTTGGTTACTGCAGAGTAGATTTTCAGTGTGAAGTCTCTCAGATGAAGAGCCACTGGATGCTATGACAGAATCTTGCCTGTTGGGCACTGAATGGAAGACTACTCCCAGCTGCAGTGCGGAACCAATTAAAGCTTCAGTCTTCTAGACAACATGCTCTCGGAATGAACACCTTTTCTTACAATAATTGAAAGGGTGGTTGCTTCAGCCTAAATCCGAACAACTGAATGTTTTAGGATTTCAGTCACCTTAGAGCTTTGTTAAAAATTATGAGTGTTGCCAGAGACGTTTTGTCACATCATAATTGTGCAGTCTCCCAAAACATTCTCTAATGTTGATCACAGCTCCTTCTGAGATTTCA
Organism: Hoplias malabaricus; assembly: GCF_029633855.1. Taxonomy (NCBI): domain Eukaryota; kingdom Metazoa; phylum Chordata; class Actinopteri; order Characiformes; family Erythrinidae; genus Hoplias; species Hoplias malabaricus. Next base: position 20,173,759 of record NC_089806.1, on the reverse strand, counting down.
TGTTGAAATTGTGATATAGTATTCTTCACATCTACAAAGGTTTAAACTGATATGAGTAGTGACTTTGAAAATTAGGTAACTATACTGTCTGATCTTTACTGTATATGTGTTGAATTCTTTATTTTAAACCTTTTTTACCTGTGTTTTGCCTGTAAATATCCCTGTTCTAGATAACCATATTCTATTTTCCCTATTGAGACTCAAGATGCATGAAAACATCAGCTGTAAACAGAGTCTCTGTGTTATGGTGAACTAGGAGGCTACACCCACTGCTGACATCAGACTTTAGATCTTTGACAAGTTGTTTAGTCCAGGGCAAAGAGAGGGATAAAATATAGAGAGAATGTGAGAGAGATCAGAAATGGAGCACGAATGAATGTACAGCAGGGAAAGAGAAGGGAACTGAGGAAAAGGGGGGGAAATCTATGGATCAATAGCTCAGGCCTTTCAAGAGCTGCATTATAACCCGAGGTAACATCTGGCATTCACTGACATTTTCTGTTAGTCTTGTAAATGTCAGGGGTGCTAGGAGACAACACCCCCTTCAAATATGCCCCCATTTCTTACTCCCCAAAATAATGGTGGGTTTGAATGTAATGGGAGACACCTCATTATTTAACTTGAAGCTTTACACTTAGTATTTTATGAAGCAATGCACTATATAAGCATTGAATTAGACTTTTCCAGGCTGAACTGAATTCAGACCTAGGTGTTCAGAGTAAGGGAGTTATGCTTTCAATACCTGAGCATCAGTTTCATCTACTGAATATAAATAAATATATAAATGTGGAAAATACTAATGTGATTTGAGCCTTTATTTTGCACACAAGACATTTTTATCAATTTAAAACCACACTAAAACACTGCATCCAGAGCTTACTGCTGAAACATAGATATTGGAGTGAAGATAAGAGTGCAGGATCCAAATGAATGGGAAGATAAGTTAAATTTGATTACCAGGCTAACATGGGGACAGCATATTCTTCCACAGATGCAATTAACAAGACAAATCAATAATTCTTACAAATGTGACAAGTTAAAAGTTATATTAACACATACATTATTACCACAATTACACAAGCTATGGCTGCAAGAAAAGGACATGCTTTATTGTGAATCTATTGCTACATTTTATGACTATGAATATTTTTAACTATCAAATGCTTTAATTTACAATATTTCAGTAATAATTCTGCATTTTCAAATATTTATTTAAATAATGAGTTAAATGCATTATGTAATAATGGTTTAAATAATTTTTTTAATACAGAAGAAAAGATTTCCAACTTCATAAAGTGAATGAGTGGTTTCTTTAAATAATTTGTAAATGTTTTTGTAAGTTACATATATGAATAAAACTTTAAAGAACTTATATATTTAAAGAACATTCACATTAAGTTCTATATAATTTTACTTTTATTAAAAAAAACAATATTGTACCTATTTAGCAAAGTTTTGGATTTATTTAACATATGAATATTTTACAATGATGAAAAAGAGATGATGTATAAACACTTACATTTATTTAAGCTGTTAATAATTGAATATTATTTTGTTTAATGCAACAAGCATTTGGTATTCAGATTTTTATCATGATTATTTTTTGGTATTGAACATGGTAATATGCAAAGTGAGAATTCTGGTATTACATGTAGGCCAAAGCTAAATTAATCTGTGTTTACATTAATGCTGTTTGTTCAGTGATTTTCCTCAGAAAATCTGCACAAGGTATTCATTTGCTTAATCAGAGTAATATGAGCCTGATGTAAGGTGAAATTATTGTTCGAAAATGTAGTTTATGAAAAAGAAACTCTTTAATGATTTAGACATATATACACTATCTTTTCTTATCCAACACAAGTAAACAAGGGGAATGAGAAATTATGTAATTCAGAAGAAAAGGAGATAACTTCCTTTTCCCTTTGCCTAACAGCATTTCAATCCCAGGCTATTAGCTGTGCTCTTATTAGCACTAATCTGCAGAAGTATCAGAGGAGCACTTTAGGAAAATTTAAGACATCATATGTCTTAAAGGGAACATCTACAATTGTGGAAAATGCAGTTCTAAGCTCCGTGTTTTCTAAGGTGGAATGGTACGTTTAATGAAAATAACAACTGTTGTTTGTACAAGGATGAAGTTTAACTTGTCTTTAAGATTTTATTCACTGAATTACCACAGAAACTCATCTGTAACTCGAGTTGTTTAGTTTTGTAGCACTTTCAGTAATGCAGTCTACCGTTTCCTGAGTTTGGAGAAATTTCCACCTTAAGTGATCCAAAACAGCAAAAATAAGTAAATATTACCCACCTATGGAGCAGGAATAGAGCAATATCCTGATCTCGGTTCATGACTTTCAAAATTTGGGGTTTTCTCCATAGTCTAAAAAACTCCAGGTGCTATGCCATGAACAGAGAGAGAGAAAGCCTAGCATACCAGACCAATATACAGACACTGGGGCTTCATAAAAATATAAGACTTGAGAGCTAGCAATCAGTGAGGAAGCATACTCAGAATTGAAAAACAATTATTCATTCATTCATTCATTCATTCATTATCTGTAACCGCTTATCCAATTGGCTCTGGACCCACCGCGACCCTAAAAAAAATTATTTTGATTAAAATCGTGAATGGTGGAACTGAAAATTTACAGCAACATCAGCATACAACTAGTGATGTTTTATACGCTTTATGAAGGAAATGTTCATAACTATTATAATACAATTGTTATCATATGAGAAAGTACTGAAATTTGTGGGTTAATTTCCCAATTTGCTAGTACAGACCTGTTAAAAGCTAAAACAACGAGGCAAACTCAGATATAATTTTTAGACAGAAGTTCAAGGAGTTTCAGCCCCTTTTATTTTATTTTATAAAGTAGTAAATGTTAGTTTTTGTTACCTAGATAACAATAAAAATCAATGGTCAAAATGTTGGTTGCTTTTAAAAAAAAAGTTTGAAAACCCTGGGTTAGCAGTCTTTGAATATTGAAGACTTGAGGATCTTTTGGATCAGGGTCAAACTTCACATAGTATTGTAGATTCCAGTGTTATAATAAATGTTGACAAACAATATATCATATGGTCCTAACATAACACTGAACCCCCCAACCATTCAGGCTCTTTCAACAGGTTTTATCCATACAACCAAGCTGTCAAAAGTAAATGTGTATTCAGTATGAAGCTCCTGTCTAGCTCTTTGTCTGACTCTGTGGAATAGAACATGGCTTCCCATGAATTATTCGTGCTGAGATCATAGCATTTGCTCACGCCTCGTTAGCTAGCCTGCGCTTGGCCTTGTGGTGTTGGGTCATGTCTAAGCACTCTGTCCGTCTGCCCGTCTGTGCGACTGATACACACCATTTCCTGCCTTGGCCACGTGGTAACTGCTAATAATTCACCAAGGCATACACCACATTGTTTCTGCTTAATTAACTCCTGTTAGGAGACCAGGCATTGTTTGTGTGAAAATGAAAGGCCGTCAAAGCACAAAAGGTGAAGTACATTCACACACACACACACAGGCACAAACAACCCGAAAAAACTACACATTCGTACACACTGGTGCACATTGCACTCAGGTTTTTGCCTGCATGGTGGAGGAACTCTAACTAGGGATCTGACAGGCTGACAGGCAAGGCTGAAGCAGCCCTTGTTCCTCTCTACTGCTGAAGACAATGTGATGACTGCAGCACTCCTCATCTGTGCACCACAGACTCCAGCACCCATAATGGCCCTATACATCTGTAATGGAGTTATCAGCCTAGATAACCTAAAAAAAGAACCTCACCTGCATGTACCAGAGCAGTGCTGTATGATATGGGCAAAATACTAGCATTAAAAATGTTTTGCTATGATTTGTCATTTTCCTTTTTTTTCTTCATTTAAATGTATTTGTCATTTTTCATTTACAAACACCACAAACAAAACACCAGCTGCTATTTACATTGATTGGAAAGTTGTATGATAGCTGGTGTTAAAATTTTAGCTGAAATTAGCTGCATAGCTAGCATTAAAAGCTAGCTTTGGTAGACATTTTAAGCATTATGAGTCTATTCTCAAAATTCATTTTAAATCTAAGACCTAGCAATCTCTGAGACACTGAGCAATGTTCTTCTATATCTGAAATAGTTTTGATTAATCACTGGGTGCAAGACGGCAATGCACCCTGTGGCAGGGCAGCTAGTCCTTCACCGGGTGACACACACTTACATCTATGGACACTTTTGAGTCCCCAATCCACCTACCAAAGTGTGTTTTTGAACTGTGAGAGGAAACCGGAGCACGCAGAGGAAACCCATGCAAACACAGGAAGAACACACCAAACTCCTAAGACTCCTAAGCAGGGCTCAGACCCTGGAGCTGTGTGACTGTGATTGATTGCTTTTGGGGATTGTTTGCACGTGATTTCTGGTCTGTCAATATTTGAAATGTATATAAAATTTATTAGGTATCTTGGTTAATTGAAATTTCATTCAGTCGTTCATTCATTCATTGTCTGTAACCACTTATCCAGTTCAGGGTCGCGGTGGGTCTGGCACCTACCTGGAATCACTGGGTGCAAGGCTGGAACACACCCTGGAGGGGGTTCCAGTCCTTCAGAGGGCGACACACACACACACACATTCAACTCACACACATTCACACCTATTGACACTTTTGAGTCACCAATCCACCTACCAGTGTGTGTTTTTGGAGGAAACTCATGCAGACATGGGGAGAACACAGCAAACTCCTCACAGACAGTCACCTGGAGTGGGAATTGAACCCCCAACCCCAGATCCCTGGAGCTGTGTGAGTGCTACACTACCTGCTGCACCACCGTGCTGCCCTAATTGAAATTTCTCTTGATAAAAAAGAATAAAGGTAGAGTAAAGGGTATAAAGCTTGTGGTTATTTATTACTGAAGGAAAGAAATGCAACTATTCCTAATCTAAGACTAAAAGCCTCGTCAGTTTTGAGGCCATGAATAATTGCTGTACCTTTATCTGGGCCAGGTATGTCATGTCTCTTTTAGATTAATGCTATTTATCTTCACCATTAAATCTCCTGATCCATCAGAGTGTATGGAACAATAAAATTCTCCTTGAGGCTGTTATAGAGCTGTTTATTTGAGGAGAGATCTGTGGGCAAAGAGTGGTATATCTGTCTACATATATGTGTATATGTAATTGATGGAGTGTGTGTGTGTGTGTGTGAAATTGGGCTCAGATGAGTCACTCAGTGACTCACTCAGTGAAGGTGAGGAGGAACACTTACCCTGGGAGGAACACTGCTGAGATTGTCAATGAGGTCTGCTAATGCTACCTGTTGTGAGAGTTACAATTCCTGACCACCTTTGTTTTCTTGTGACTTTACACTTGGTTATGGAAAAAAAATCCATTCTGGCTTTCTACTATTTAGTCCTCCTCTCATTTCCTCTCCTTTCTCCTGTTGATTTTTCATCTCTTTTCAGGTTCTCTCATTATGCAGAGTATCTCTGGCTCTCTGCGTCTGAAGTATTTATAGCTGCAGTCCTATTCACTGTGAGAGAGAAACACACAAATGGCTCGGAATTCAATTTGAGCTTTTATGAAAGTGTGACAGGGCCAGATTTAGAGGCAGCCAGTCCTCCCTGGAGGAAGCAGGAAAATGCCTCCCATTACATCAGAGTGCAGGAGACGGTGTGGGCTTAAACGCTTCCCAATGGGACACAAAAGGCTTTCCATGTATCAGAGAGGACCACAAACTTTTATGACAGGGTGCACAATGATTCATGAAGACCCGAGAATAGGCCTTAGATCTACAATGCCAACGGAAAAGTGCAGCTCCAGCTGTTTCTTCAGCACAATGTATACATGATTATATGATGCTGAATCAGGGATTGAGGCATCCAGGACTGACAGTCACACTTTGTCATAGATCATGTGTGGGGGAAAAAACACCACGTCAGCATGACTACTGTTTTCTAAGCACAGGAAGATTTCATGATAAAAGAGCGCTGTCCTAAGATCTCTGATGTCAGAAACTAGGCAAAAATATTTCTGAAATTGGATCACATATGGTAAAAGGCTTGCGTATCCTGCGTCTGCTTGGTGCGTAGGTTATGCACTTCCTTAGTGAATAAATGCTATGCGTATGCAAGGTGCAGTTCACTCATAGGGGCAGTGCAAGCGAGCATCACAATGGTGGAAAGTTTGGAAGAAGGCTGTGTCAGAGCCAGGCCCCCAGTATTTGCCTTCAAAAGCATGCCACTGGAAGTAAGCCAAAGTGCAACAAGAAGACCATTTGACAGTAGCTCTCCATTCACTCCAATTAATTTCAGGGTGTTTTTGTACCAATAATAAAGGTATTTCTGAGCCATTTCTGATTACAAAAACGACCCAGGTTCTCTTCTACAGAGAATGGATTTTCTGTCATTTGATCCACAAGCTTAAAAAAATCTTCATACTTTAGAAATTAAAGTTTTTTTACAACAAAGATGCTAGGTTTAGTGACTTTTCAGACCTTCTAGTGATTAATTAAGAAGAAAAACCTACTAGAACCAAATCTAGCCATCTTTTCTAGTATACATGTTTCAAAATTCACCATGGCTGTTTTATTACAATTAATTACACCTAAACTTAATCCACTTCTTTAGGAAACCTTACCTGAATAAATCTAGGCTTTTTTGCGATATTTTATGTTATACTTATTATTACTTCAAGCTGAACTCAGTCAGCTATTTCTTGAAGCATAGATTTATTTCGTTACTTATATCATAACCATATTTATTAATTTGGACAACTCCCAACAGCAACAGCGCTTAGCGCCACTTAAAGCTCCACATTTTCTCCCTCTGTACCTGGATATTGTCTGCCTGCAGCACCGTTTATGCTCTGCCAGATCTCAATAGTTTAGGTATGTTCTGCTGTGTTCCTGTTAATGATAAACATTACCTCAAAAAACTGAAGTAACAAAAGTATCAATATTATGATTTGAGAATTGATCTCAGAGAATAAAGATCATCAGAGGTATCAGAGGTATCGATATTTCAGTATTGATCCACACATCTCTAGTAGGCATAGCCAAACAGCAAATATATCTGTACCTTTAAGTTCAAGGCAGCTGCTTCAAAGCATCCATTCTCTTAGCACTATGGAGGATTGTCTATGGAGGTGTTCACAGCTAAATACCTGTTTCAGCAATGACTTCAAGATAAAGAAATCACTAATTAAAAGAGATGTGTACAAACTGTGTGGACTGTGGAAGTTCTGTGTTCAGATTAATGACCATTAAAGAAGCACTAATATTTCCCTATAAAGGGTAATACTTTCAATAGTTAGCCTAAAAAAGTGTACTAGCAAAGTAAAGGACAGCTGGTTTATTCTAAAAGCCAGTGGGCAGTTACTTCTGTACACACTATGGAATATTCCTTCAAATAACTATATAAATTGAGGGGAGTCCCTTAGGGAGCCAAAGGATGTTCTTTTAAGGCATTTCCTGTGCCTATTATATTTAAGGGTACACACTCAGAGAAAAAGGGTACAGTATGGGACCTTTATTGTCACTAAAGTTTCAAACAGTGTAAATAAACCTTTAAAGCTGTGGTTTTAAAGTCCACTTGTGTTCCCCATGGTACATGTAGTACACTCTGGTCTCTCAGAGTGTACTACAATCACCAGACTGGGAGAGGGAGGAACAGGAGAGAGTTAATCTATAAGCAGTAGTCCATACAATATTTGTATTAATGTGTGGAGGATCCTACATTCCTATTTGTGTTCTTCCACCACCCTCTATGTGTGTGTAGGCTATGTTTGTGTGTGACAAAGGCTTAAGCAAGCTGAATGTTCTTCAGGAGAATGAGAGGAGAAAGAGAGAGACGTGGAGATTAAGCACATTGGACCTGCACTGACAGTGTTGTGACAGCACTGCATCTCCTCAAAGCTTGCACTGGCAGTAAACAACTTCCTTTGTCAAATAATGACTAATGTGGCGGTCGGAAGCATGGAGCAAGCATGAGTGCCTCTTATGGCAAGCTCTGAAATAATTAACAACACTAGGATCTCTCTAGGACAGAACGGGTATTTTTGGACACGGGTTAATGTCACTTTGGTTTAAGCTGAAACTTAATGTCTAACAGAGAGGACACAGGTTCGAATCAATACTGATGAAATTTATAGTTTCATACTGATGAATTAAATAGAGCTAAATATAACTTACAGACAAAAGCTCAGTCCCTAAATCTTCATATACATGTATGTGTGTGTGAGTGAGTGAGTGTGTATGTCTCCTACACTCTCACAGTTTCTAGTCACTGGTGAGTCTCTCTCTCTCTCTCTCTCTCTCTCTCTCTCTCATACACACGCAGTAGTTTGTCACTATTAGCAACAGCCTGATTGTGCGGGCAGCAAGGGTGTGTGTCACATGACCATGATCTCATCCTGCTGAGAGGGAGGAGGAGGAGGATGGAGGCTGCAGTGACGAAGGCACAACTGCCTCAATCCTGGCACCAAGTGCTATTGCCTCCCAGTCCTCTAAAACCATTGAGCTACCTTCCAATTAATATTCTTAGTAGTTTCAGCTCAATGACTTTATAATTAAACTTCTACTGCAGCCTGACTATTAACCTTCTGAAAGTTAAAATATACCTTAAAGTTGCCCTGTTTACTTCCCCAAGCTTGGTTCTACTGTATTTAAAAATCTTATGTAGTTAATGAGATGCCAAAAGATCCGATTTAAAGGTCCCATTCTACTTAAAATGCTAGCATTTGTTACTGTGCATTTAAGCATGACATATATAAGTGACCTGTATTCTGCTTGTCCTTTATTGTGCCTATTTTGCAAAAAGTGTTCAGGCTAAAACAATCCCATTATGTAATTTCAATGTGACTAATATGGAGGACCTGAACTGTGAAACCTGGACAGGTGAAGATATAGAAATGAGTCTATTTTTGTTGCCAAAATAAAAAATTAAAAAAATTAAAAAAGGGGGGGTGGCATATGGGCCCATTATCACCACCATTGCAGTGCATTTGAAACCTAATACCCAACATGTTTTCACATTGTACTGGTGTACAATGTCCATAAAGCACGATTTCCCAATGCTGTATGCTTAAAGATATCCACATATTGAACAAACTCAGCAGAAAAAAATACTGTCAGTATTATCAGAAATAAGTTGGTTTACAGGGTCATTATCATTCAAAAAAATGTACAGAAAGTGTAAATCTTCAAAGGTATAGCAGTGGTTTTAAATTTCAGATGTGTTCCCTATTGCATCCTCTTCAGCAGAAGAAGAGGTGAATGTTTGTAAGGTTTCATTATAGAACTGAGCAAAATAGAAATAAAAATTATAATATAATATATATAATATATATTGGCTGAAGAGAATCTAGCCCAATTTAAAATCTCCCAGCTACTGTAGCGATCACATTTGTGTTTATCCAACTCAAAACAGCAGCTCATAAAGCTACGAGGCTTATTAAACAGGTAAACACCTTTATTGGATTGGTGGTCAGCGAAAGAATTCAGTGAGAGCTGGAAGGTGCAACAAGAAAACAATTAACTATACTGATTTATGTGAGGCTAAGCTGTGTAAAAATGTAAATATACGATGAGTCAACAATGCTTAACATTAACACTGCCTTTGTTGTGGTTTCCAAAATCCACTGTCCCCATTAGAGATGGTGCTTTACAATTAGGTACCAGGTTCCAAAAAGCAAGCAGAGTAAAGTAGTGTAGATATGATTTAATGGAAAAGCACCATAAAAGTACTGAATATGTACCCTTGAGGACACCACCACAATACGATTTTCAGAAAGTGCAGTACGGGATACTCTAGTGCAGTGGTTCTCAAACTTTTTAAGACCAAGTATATCAAACCAAAACCTCCAAAGTACCACCTATGATTTTTACCACAGAAACATGTGCAGAGAGGTTCTCTCTCTGTTCCAGGGACATAAGGCAAATCTTGCTTGAATTTTTGCATGTTTTTGTTGCTTTCTGTTTACTTAAAACTTGCATTCTTAACACAAAGTGTTCTAAAATAATGACTAAAAATTACAGAGAGAAATAACTAGGCCTAAACTGACTGTTTTAAACACAGTTATACATTTATGAGAACATATAAAATGTTTGGGCACTAAGCATTTTGAAAGCAATAAAAAATTAGAAGAGGTCAATTTAATAACAGTTATGGGCTACAGGTGAAAATGCTTTCCTTCAGCCGAGTGTTGTGGTAGAGTAAGGGTTAATTTCCCTTGTCATTTAGTCGATACGTAAGTGGTATGGTACTCCTATAAAAAAAGGCTCGGTGATCAGCACTGGAGCCCCACACCTTCCATGTCACTGTTCCGTTTGGAGGAAGGTGAATGTTTGGAGTAAACATTAGTACTCATATTGAGTGATTTTACTTATTCCTCTTTAAATTACAGAGCTGGAGGTTACGGAAACATCCCTGCGCATGCCTGTTTGGCTACAGATTCCGGGTAATATGGTAACTATGCGAGTTATTACTGTTTTCACGTCACATGCTTCTTAATGTTCTATACTGTTATCAGTTCATTCACTTGTGGTGACTGACGGCGTGACCGATGGAGGAGCTTCCTGTTTACCTTTTTATCTGACTCGTGAGTATGCAAACGACTAGATTCGTAAGCAGCTTTAAACAGTATTTGAACTCATGTTTGTTTTTAGGTATTGGTGGGCTTGAAAACATTCACTGCTGCTCAAGTGTAACTGCAACCTGCATTGGCTAATCAGCTGCCGTTTTGTCTCCTGGAAGTGGGGTGCTGCCTCCATGAGGAGCTAAGTCCTGGTTTTAGTCATTTCAACAAAGCTATTTTTATCAGTGGGGCCTCTTGTCAGTGTCAGTGAATGCTGTGTTTTGTTTTGTTTTTAATGGGCAATTGCAACTAATTCTAATGCAATCAATTGGTACACTTTAACTCTGCACCTGTCACAGTCTCACTGACCACATCCTCCTTCCTCATACTCATATATCACTAATATGTACCTTCACATTACTATAACCCATTTATCTGTCATCAGTTCACTTTTACTTCTGTTTTGTTCTCTGTTGTGCTCTCGGGTGTCGACCCGAGGAGGATGGGTTCCCCATACGAGTCTAGGTTCCTTCCAAGGTTTCTAACTAGTGTGCTGAGGGAGTTTTTCCCTGCCACTGTTGCCTTGCTCATAGGAGGCTTGGACCCACATCTTTGTAAAGCTGCATTGTGACAAATTTCTCTTGTGAAAAGCACTATATAAATAAAATATGATTGATTTTGAAGACAGAACTGTATGCCATTCTAGCTTTGGTGCATACTGGGCTGCATATTAAATCAAGTCTATTGGAGAGTATCCTAAATCTCAGCCTTGCTATAGCTTTTGTATTTTCATGCAACATGTTATGTACTAGGTGCTGAGGGTTCTTGGGGGGGGGAATTGTTGTCTTTTGATTTGTTCACCTCTTTATTTTCTTTTTTGCAATGTGTTTGGTATTTTTATTTATTTTTTGTGTGTTTTGATGCACACTACCTAGCCTATACACCTCTGTAGAGACTAGCTATAATTTGAACCATTTTACTGTGCCCAAGTGAAGTTGCAGTTATGTTATGATCTAACTCCTCCATTGGTGAATCATTGTAATCTTAAGTAAAATATCATTGTATTCTTTTTTTTTTTTTTTTTTTTTTTTTTTTTTTTTTTTTTTTATTTAAATATGGCCCCTGCTCTTGTCTCCCTCTTCTCTTTTTGTATTGTCAATGTTTATTTAATAAATTTGGTGTTTTCATTGGAAATCCGACTTGTCCTCATTGTCTTTTTGGTACAGATGAACCTGTGTCTTAACTATTAAAATTCACTTGGTGCAATTCCCAGGGTGGTGTAGTTGGCTACAGTGCTTAATGTTGCATGTCATCATTAATTATTAAGGTAAAGTTAGAACAGTGGTTTAAACAGCGACACAATCATGGTGGTTCCACCTCAGTTTAGTCACAGCATGTGGTGGGGCACCATCTCAGTTTTTGGAATTTGTTTCATTCCAAATAAACAATTTTTTGGGGGAAATATTTCTTTGCACTGCCACCTGTCCTTTTGGAGAATAATGTAACAACCAAATCTGGACACTGATGGAGGCTTAAAATTGAAGGAATAATAACACTTAAACTTTCCTCACCTTTCTAATGAGGCAGTAATATATTCTACCAAGCAAAGAGAAGGAAAAAAAAACACATAAGACCTAATTCCAAGACTTTTGTCGGACATGTCTCTGACCAGCTATCCTTGCACACTGTGTCCCAGTTCCTGAGCAGAAATCCTTTGCTACAAAAATGCTTTACATGTTACTCCATCACGGTCAGAGAGCACACACATCTACTACCACCACCGCCCTAAGGGAAAAGAAAGTGGCTAATTAGGTAGAAGCTGTGCCCTTTTCAATCTGCTCTCCAGCCTATGAGCAGCAGACATTCCTCTGCCAGCCATGTTCCGCTGATGCATTTGGCCGAGAACGCAGCCCAGTGCCCATGGCTTCTGCACTCTCCTGTGACTGGATGCGAATGAATAGCGGATTAGCATTGTGCTGATTAGCATGAGTTTTGGTTTTGTCAGCCGAGTCCTGTTAAGCGCTCTGTTTCCTGGCACCACAGAGAGCACACAGGGCTTAAAGCCATAGTTTGGCCCAAAATTAGGTTTGCACAATTTTCTTCATACAACAAAAGCATCATACACTACATGTTAAAAGGTTTGTACGCATATACACCTTATACTTTAACGTGTACGCACTGTGGACACAGATGTTCTGTTGTGCAGTGAAGCCTGAATCATGTCTGTAGAAACGCACAAAAATGAAACTATGCCTTGTAGGAGCTGCTCATGAGCTTTTCACCATGCCCACTGCCAAGCGTGAGCAAGAGGAATACAAAGCCACCCCAGCATTGGGCTGTGGATCAGTAGAACTGTGGTGTGGAAAAACGATTGAGTTCTATCCAGTAACTTTGGGATGAGTCAGAGAGGAGTTGTGATCCAGAGCTAAGCATCCAACATCAGTACAGGACCTCACTTATGTTCTCAAGGCTGAATGCAATCAAATCCTCTTACACCCCACCAATTAGTGTCATACAAACTGCGAGCCTGAATCACCACACTTTCAACCAACTATGCAAAGGGACACAATTGCCACATCTAAACATACTCACTTGTAAACATACAACTCTTTCAGAGTTGTTTGTCTCTTCTCTGCCTGTGTATCATTGGTTTATAACCTTGATGCTTGGGGGGAACAATTGAGGGTGATAACATTTTCTATAATATGTGTTTGCTCCAACTGACAGTGGGAAAGATTAACTAAGTCACGACCAAGAAACATCTCTGTAAACCTTTCCATCTCTACTTTAAAATAAAACATCCTTACTCTCTTCACACGCGCGTGACTCTGTCTAATTCATTCTCAACAACCTCAACCAACACCTCAATCCAACAACTGGCCGAGCCAGAGCCAGGAGCCTGTACATCAAGAATCAAGATTCATCTTCTGAAAAAGTCCAAAGTCAAGTTTGAGCCACAAGCTGGGCCGACTTCAATACTTGCTGTGCTGTGTGAGAAGAAGGGCCCATAAACAGAAATATCCGCCCAAACCACGCAGTGGTGAGTTGAATGGTGCTATCCTTGCTGAAGGAAATAGTCAATTAATTATTAAAACTTATTTGATGCAAAGTTAACTACATTTTATGAGGTTAATGAGGTTATTGTGATTGTAAATGAGGCTATTTTGATGTTGTATCTTGAATGTGAGAGACACTGCCTGGGGTGGGTTTTGGGGGCAGGATATTATTAAGAGTGATTTTTTTCTGTTGGTTTTTAAGTTTGTGAATGCAGAAGGAACACTAATAACTAGCTTCAACTCATGATTGCGCCCTGTGAAGGACTGGCGCCCCCTCCAGAGTGTGTTCCCGCCTTGCACCCAATGATTCCAGGTGGGCTCTGGATCCACTAGATAAGCGGTTACAGATAATGAATGAACTCATGATTGCAATGTAGAGTTAATTACTTACATGCTAGAAATGAAGAGGACATAACCTAAAGTTAGCAGTTTAAATTGCTAGATACCTTAATTTAATATAGCTTTTTATGCAAACAAAAGAAGAAAAATCTTGTTTCTTTTGTCACTTTTGTGCTGATGAACAAATTAACAAAGTGGCTAGGGTTTCAGTATTATGTAATACCACAGTGACTCTCAATTACTTTGTGAGGTATTTATGTAATTCATGCTGGAAAGAGAACACTCATATATTAAAACATGAAACAATATTTCAGGATTTTGTCAGAGTGATGGGGATGCGCTATAAGGCTCTGTATACAGCATACAGCAAACACATGGTAAACATATTTTTTTGACCAGGAAACCTCTTCATGCAACACCAAATACATTATTTGTTTATGTGAGACTCTATTACATAACCTTAGAAACAGAGAAACCCTGAATTGTGTTTTTCTCCAACTCAGTATGGTTTGAGTAGGGTGACCATATATGAGTTTTAAAAAAAGAGGACACATGGGGCAGGTTTACAGCACAAATCCTTCCATAACCATGGAAGGATAATCTATGCTCCTGAAAGTTAATACATAAACAGATACCCTTTAACAAGATAAATAACAAATGCCTTTTTGGACAGATTCCTTTCCATTCAACATTTGGCCCTAAGCAAATATAATAAAATAATTATTTCTTGACAGTTTATTATCATTAAAACCTGTTATTTTCTTTTTATACCAAATTTCAAAACTGAAGCCCTGTATTAAAGCGACTTGTTTACACCAGAAAACTCATGATCATAACAGAAATGGACGAGTTTAACTTTTAAATGTGTTTTTAAACGTTACTAAAAGCAAGCACCACATTTGATCAACCAGAAGTAATACAGACTTGATAAATGATTAGAACATCACTGGGATCCAGACATTATGTAAAAATACTTAGCTATATTTCATATTTTATAAGGTGTGGCTGATAAAACGTGCTGTATGTGAGAGCTGTAATTTAGTCCCTGCTTTAATGATCCGGAGAGTTGGCCTGTTTTCTTCTAAAGTTAATGTTAAACAGAAAAACTGCGCAGATGTAACTTGATTAACTCGTCAGGAGCTGAGTAACGGTCAGGAGTGTCCGTGTATTTGTGTCGTTACAGGGACAGAAGTGACGACTTTCAGTTTTGTAAAATATAGAGGAGAAAGTGAAAAGCTCGTGTGACACAGTAACTCTTCCAAATATGAAGAAGAGATTATGATAAATTACCTTAACAACTTTCAACACATTTCTGTTCGAGGCCCAGAATAAAAACTGTGATGTCGGCTGAAAGTGATGTAAGCAAAAGAAGGTGCATGTCATCAAAGTGCACACTTCTAGAAAGGAATTAGGGCTTATTATAAGAATTGGGACGGGGGAAGACTGTGGACTCTCACAGAGAGTTTTGGAAATTTAGAAATCCCGGCCGGACGCATTTTTTAGGCCCCGAAAAGAGGACATGTCCGGTGAAAAGAGGACGTTTGGTCACCCTAGGTTTGAGGCAATATGGTGTGCTAGGTGTCTATTACAGTTGTGCTACATTAGGTCTTTGTGTGACACATAATTTTTTATGTTTATATGTATAATTGTTTTGTGTGATGTATGCTAAGTGTGTTTCAGAAAATGATTTTTTGAGATATATTTGTCCGATATGTTTTTCCTTTGAAGCAAGGTTGTATTCCCTAATTCAGCCACTAGGGGAGCGGTCGAGACAGGAGGTTAGGCAATAGTGGTTGTTTTTTTTTTGCGGTTGAAGGGAAACAGCCAGCCTGAAAGTAAGACAGAAACTGACCCCTGTCCATGTTTTCACCTGTTTTAAACAGGTTAGTAAGACATATGCTTGTAAAATAATTCTGAAAACGATGAGTATATATGTTGAACATCAGTTTCGTCTAATTGGTCCCCTAAATGGCATCGAATTTAAGAACGAACGTTTTGTTAATCGTGATGCTAGATGCTGGTGCTAACAAAATCAAAACTACTCACGCTCTGTGGGGTTTTTGTGTAAGTATATAACAGTATGTAGTACCCTGTTGTATATAATTTGTGTTCCTTGAGACTTTATCTCAGCACTCTTATGGAAGTACTGTCTAAGGGTATGGGCCAAATTAGATGATGAGCTGAGCTGGTGAGGTGTTGTGAATGTTTTAAATGGTGACTGTTTTAAATCGTAAATCTGTGGTTACTTAAATGTTTTCTTGTTTATTTTGTTATGATAAAAACTGTTTAAGCTTTTGCATAAAAGTACAGGCTGTGAAGTACATATAAATATATATGTATACATGTACAAATTTTATTTCAATTGATAAAAAAGGGGGAAGAAACCTCAGGTGAACTAAAGCAGATATCCATGCACAAATATTTGGTGAATGTTTGAGTCATATGATATAGAAACTTCAAGTTTCATCTCTTCAAATTGTATTTAATAGAAGTGGATGTCCTAAGAGATGCATTTACGAATACTGCTTATTGATTTATTGAAGGATGTTTTTTGATGAGAAAGTAATGAGAAAATAAAGAAGGGAAACAGCCAGCCTGCAAGTAACTGACTCCTGTCCATGTTTTCACCTGTTTTACACAGGTGGCCAGCTTTTTTAAAGGCGCATTGTCTGTTGCAGCTGGACATGGGCCTGTGTTCCTTGCTTGAGATTCATAACTGGTCTTTCAGAAAAAGAAACCCGCAAAAATGTAGTTCTGTAACAAACAAAAAGGGCACAGGGGAGTTGAATGTTTGCTGAGAGTCTAAAAGAACTCAAAGTGAACACAAAACAACAGTTGAGAAGAGATGGCAGCTGATCTGCCTTTGAAAGAGAGAGAGAGTCAGCTTTGGGCTGTGTAGAAAAGGATGGGAGCCTGTCTCGCTCCTTTGGAAAATGAGAGCTCATATCAACAAGACAAGAGGCTAAACTAAGCTAGGATTAAAAGAAAGAGCTTGACCTACTTGCCTTTGAGAGGACCACAAACCAGAGCAGAATCTACAGTCAGCCCATTTTGGCATCTGAATGCATTAGGCTTGAGTTTGTGGCATCAGAGACTGTTATTAAAGCTCTCTGGAGAGAAAGCTCTTTGTAAAACAAAGCCAGTTTGGATAATATCTAGCTATTACTTCACCTGCACATACCAATCGCAAACTTGTGTGCTCAAAGGCTGAGCTGGCCTCTGCTCTGTGGAGTCTTTTTATTTAGGTTTATATAGTTGATTCTTGCAGGGTTCCCTTCCTGTGATGTTCTTACATCTAACTAGACATCCCAAGTTACAAAAACTCATTTCAGGGTGGTACCCCCGGACCCAGACTTTTTGATACAGAACTGTGCATAACAATCTTTTACTCTCACTCACTGAACCGCTCACACTAAAACTCATTGGCTAGCTAATTGACTCTTTGCAGAGGACAGGCCAACCAGAACCCTCTCTGTTCTGCATGCGCTTCATGAATATGCACATATGGGGAGCGCGTTACTACAAGGTAGGCTACCACAGCAAGTATGGCATTTCTCTCCTCTCCCTCTTTTTCCCACAAGATCGGGAAAAAAATCAGTTTGTGTGCGCTCTTTGTCGCACATTCTAGATTCCAGGAGGTTTTATCTGACTTGCGGGCATCAGGGAGCCGCATAATATGCGGGAGAGTCCCGGATCTTTCAGGAGACTTGGGATGTCTGTCTAACACTTGATATATTTAAAATGATGAATCCACCACCGTATCTAATTCTGAAATTTTATTTTTTTGAAAGTCTTAAAACAGTGACTTATGTTAAAAATCTATTAATCACATATTTGACTTTGAATATTTCTGTTTTTTTAGCCCCATTTCTTAAATCTTACTTTATAGTACCCCAGACTTACATGGTCTGATAAAGCTTCTTCATGACAGGTTATTGTAAATCGGTACCTGTTCAGTAACCAAAATTTAGAGTCTAACAACTGACAACAGCAGGGGGCGGTAATATGATCATTTGTCCATTTGTTAAGCATAAATTCCACAGGCCTAAGAGCCAACAAAGAAGAGTGAGTGAATCGTTAGTCTCAACAGAGATATGGCAAGCAGAAAATGTAAGAAGAAAGGTGGATGGAAAAAGTTAAAAGAAAAGAAAGCCAAAAGAAATTGATCAAATGCATCAAAAAGGAAAAAGCTCATAGAGCTTTTGGCTGCGGCAGCAGTAATGTCTTAGACAACGTCGACCAAAACACTGAATCACGAGACTGAGAAGCAGGTGGAAATTAAACCTGATGTTGGTGGTCATGATAAGGGACAAACCGCAAGAGGAATTTCACCAGGAAGAGGTATCGGTAAATGAGTTATAGCCAGTTACGTTTAGGCTACTCAGTAACCCCTCTCATATGGTGCTTTTCCACGGCATGGGTCTGGCTCGACACTACTCGACGAGACACAGCTTGGCACGCTTAAAGCTTGACGCTTTTGAACTGGCAGGGCTCTCCCACGAAATGGAGCTGGTGATGTCAAAAACCTGTCTATAACAGGAATCTGTCTTTGAAAAGCACTCATCATGTTTTCACGTGTTGTTTTAGTTACTTGGACTAAACATAGTTCTGCACCCCAGTTTTCACAGATCAGTGATACTAGTTGCATGTTCGGCTTTCACTGGAAATTTCCGTCGGCCATCAGCCCAAGGAGCATTTAAACCTCTTAAAAAAAACCTCAAGGTAAAGTCATGAGCTACCATTGTCAGTCTGATAGTCAGCTTAGAGTACCTGGATTTGGGTTGTGATAATGAGAAATATCATGTGGTTTATATTGCTGTCAAAATTAACACAAAACTGCTAAACTAATTTGACAGCAGCATAAAAAAAAATATTTTTGGTTAGGGGTTCACACTTTAGGAGGTGCAAGTGATGATTAAGCATTCTTAATTTCTTGATTATTAGTCATTCTTCAGTCTTGAATAAACAATCATTATTAATATGTATGGGTTTTCTTCAATAATTTTAAAATCAGACAAGTTAAGCACTTTTCACAAGCAGGCCCCACCCACCCCAACCCCCTCAGTTGGTGGGCCTATTTGGGGAAAAGGTCCTGGGACATGTTTTGGTCCAACTATGTCTCTGCAGTATGCAGTAATTAATTCAATGAGTTAATCACTGTAGCCTTTTATATATTGTGTGTGTGTGGTGAGCAGTGGTAGCCTGCACAAAATATAGTTTGATTGTATGTTGCTTCCTACAGTGTTATAAATGTTATAAATGTTATAAATAACTAACAGTAGTTAAAGGTCGTATAATGATTGGCTGGTGAGGCATTGCCCCAACAATTGCCCCCCTGATATGAACATTGTGAAGTGCTATATGGATCTATAATGATATAAAAATGATCAAAAGATGAATTAACAGATAATGGATTAAAAACATATTTGAATATTAGTTGAATCTTGAAGCAGCTGAATTCATCAACTTGTCTGAATACCTCTAGACAGAAGTGTATTTGTAGAAAAGATGTGGTCATTTGCTATGCTAGTTTGCATTTGGTGGCAGCCTCTAGGAGAACCTTTTAGGGTTGCGAGCTGCACTAACTTAGGCAGAGCATTTGCTAGTGTCTGCATTTAGAAACCAGCCATTTATCATTGTAAATAGTGTGGTTTCAGTGCTGTGTTTTGCACAAAAAGGCCAAACTAAATTTTTCAAAGAGGACATTTTTTATTTCTAAATAATGGCTGACTAGGGAGCAGCTGTGAATTCTTGTCCTGTGCAAAAAAAGGAGCAAGGGAAAGTGGCTGGAACTTATCTCAAGTCCACAGTGGCCCGGATCTCCTTCAGGCTTGTGTCAGGGAGACTGCACATGAGACGCTGTCCTCTGGAGATACAGGCCAGAGCAGAACTGTAACATTCTGGCTCTGAGGAGAGCGGAAAGAGAAGATCAAGAGCCACAGAGTAGAGGCAATAACGGGAACAGCAAGAATCAGAGGGACCGATCAGAGTGGAGCGAGAGGAAGAGTAAGATGAGAAAAGAGGGAATGAGAATGAAAGAAAGGAGAAGGGAAAGAAAGAGAGAATGAAAAGTAGAACCCAGGAGGTAAACTAATCACCAAACACGCAATGCAATTTTCTGGCTCTGTGCCTCCCCCACTTCCCCCCACACCCCAACCCTCCCACCTCCCTCATCTCTGGGGCTATTTTACTATTCCACTCACACACACTGTCTCTCCCCTGCTTCATCTATCAGACTGTACCATTTCACATCCCCCCCACCACCATTTCACCAGCCCTGCCGGACATATCCACTCTGCTGCTCTGCGTAGGATGGGTGTGGGGTGGGGGTTATGTGGGGGAGTGAGAGTGGCAGAGGTAAATTACAAGAAAAGGAAGGGATGGATAGTGTAGATAGAAGGAAGAGAGGGAGCAGTATCCTGGGAAATACAGGAGTAAATCTCTGACCTCACAAAGATTGAATTCAGTTATGATTCCTAGGAACTGATTCAGTGCTGTAGGAAATCCCAAATTGTGTCACGTTTGAATTTTTTTTTTCCTTATTCAAAGATGTTGCTCCAGTTTATCACAGACATCGCACACTCATTCACTCACACAATCACACCCATGGACACATATGCATTGCCAACAATAGGAAACCGGAGCAACAATACAGAACCCATGGTGAGGAATACATGAGGGGAACACACCAAAGACTTCACAGACAGTAACCTGAGGTGGGGTTTGAAACTGCAATCCCAAGACCCTGGAGACTGGTGACAGCAACGCTACCTGTAGCGTCACCATACCACCCCCTTTATACATTTTTTACATACTTTTAATGGGACATACTATAACCCTTTTCCAAATGGTAACACCGTTCCCTGGGGTCTTAAAGAGATATTGGTGATGTGCTGTGGTCAAACAAGTGGTTTGTTGTGTTTTCATGTGCTAGTGTGTGTTGTTCTGTTTATGAATGGATCAGACACAGCAGTGCTGCTGGAGTTTTTAAACACTATGTCGACTCAATGTCCATTCTGTTAGACACACCTACCTTATGTACTACCAGAGGTAGTAGCTCATCAGTTGCTGCACAGATTGTATTGGTTGTTTTCTGGCCTTCCATCAGTGGACATGAGGCACCCTTTGGCTGGATATTTTTGGCTGGTGGACTATTCTCAGTCCAGCAGTGACACTGAGTGCTTGAAAAACTCCAGCAGCACTGCTGTGTCTGATCCACTTGTACAACACACAATCGCACAACATATGTTAGCACACCACCATCACGTCAGTGTCACTGCAGCACTGAGAATGATCCCCCACCCCAATCACACATGCTCTGTGGGATCCTGGCCACAGTACTGTAGAACTACGGTACTGTGCAGTCTTAGGCACCTAGGATAAATAAATGTGTGTGTGTATATATATTTAAACTAATGCCTTCTCAGTAAGCATGGTGCTTGTATGAAGTTAGTTAAACAATAATAATATAAAACAAATAAGAAATATAAGACTTCATCAACATCACACATTATTTAAAATCATTGTTTATTAACCGCTAAAACTATGTATTGGAAGATAACCTCAAATAATACGCACTCCACGAGGAGAGATTTGGAAAAAGTTAAACCAACACAGTCACACATACAATATCACACTTACTGGAATAATGTTATTTGGTTTTATTCTAATGTTGGGCGTTATTTGTTGTTTGTTTGTTTTTTCTCAGATGAATAGCTTTTTAAATCTTATAATCTCTGGCGCCCCCTCCAGGGTGTGATCCCGCCTTGCGCCCAGTGATTCCGGGTAGGCTCCGGACCCACCGTGACCCTGAACTCGATAAGTGGTTACAGACAATGAATGAATGAATAATATCTGGTGCTTAAATTTTTGCACAGTACTGTACATAGTGCTCTTAATAGATAATGGTTGATTGGTGTCTCTGAACTCAGTTAGAGTACTACTGTTGCAAAAAGGCTTAGGCAGATATGTTCTATGGCATTGCTCTAAACTGGTTTTGGGCAGTCCATGTCTGGTCCACAGTTGGTAGGTGAATTCATAGCAAGGAAATAGAGTCAGTAAAAATGATACACTGTGCCTTTAGGGGAAAGGGTTTACTTTTGTTTTAAGGAGAGTTTTATTTATGGAAATATGTTCTTCACCTTGAGACAAGATTGTTTACAGCATTCTCATTGGTCTTTTCATGACATATGTACAGAAATTTAAATAATATATAAAATGTTTGTTTTGAGGCATTGATGTTTTATTACAATCCTAGCAGGGGATGAATGTGAATTGTGTTTAACCCTCATTGCTGCGGTGCACAGATGGAGAGTAGTGAACACAGTGAGCAGAAAGCAGCTGCAGCGTGAGACTCTCTCAGGAGGAGGAGGAGGCGTTTAGAGAACGTTTGATGGCACGTGTGTAACGTTTCGTGGCGTGTTGATGGCGTTCCTCTCTCCCCAGGCATCCGCCTCACAGCTTAGCGACGCTTTTGTGATGATGATAGATGTGAGCATCTGCACACTCGCACCAGCACTTTTTACGGCGGCGTTTAGGAGGGTTCTTCGATCAAAAATGCAGGAAAAATCAGAGCGGCGTGTGCTTATTCTTAGCTGGCTCTGCTGGGAGAAACCCAGGAGGATAAACAAGCACAATGACTGTACTCATTCCCCCCTCCAATTATTTTCATTCATCTTCACTTTGCAGGAGGAATATAGTGGAGCTTTAGCACTTGGAGAATGCTGTAATCAATTACAATTATCTAAAACTACAGCTACAGGAGAGGCATTAGTGCTCCTGTCGGGGACACTTTGATTTCTCCTGCCTCTGGGATTAAGTCTGAGAAGGTGTTTCCACAGTTACTGGCTCTGGGAGCATCCATCATAATTCTCAGGGCCATGGCATTGCTCTAGCTCTTTTTCACTGCGGCTCCAAGCAGCTCAGGAGTGGCAGAGGAGCGGAAAGCTGGCTCCAGGGCGTCTCTGGACATTGAGCTTATGTCCCAAGTCAGTGTCTGACCTCTCTCTGTCTCACACACACACACACACACACAGTGACAGACAGGCCATCAGTGTGTGAAGTGCTCCTGGGCAGCAATGCTACAGTCACTTTGATCTGGAGCCTCTCGGAGACAGGAATTGATCTCTGGGACATGCCAAAGGAGCTCTGGTAACAGCAATTTTACATTAAAACTATGTTTGAAATTACACAAGCTCTGCCTTTCTGACACAGCTGGTGCAGACATTTTAGTGTTTATATTTACAGCACACACACACATATATATATATATATATATATATATATATATATATATATAAATTCATTTACCAGAAGCTCTACATAAGAGCTCCAGAGAGGCCGGTAAATATATGTCAGAACAAATGTTAATAACTCCTCATTATACAGCTTTATATTTGGTGGGTGTTAAAAGAAAAAAAAATCATTATAGAATGCAACTCAGAGCCTAAGAGCAGTGAAGTTTGTGTAGCTTCAGTTGATCATTCAGCTCAAAAAATGTACGGCTTGAAAAATGATCATTCAATCATTTGGAGATAATCTAACGCTATTAAAATTCTTAAAATTCTCTTTCCGGTGTTGTTTACAACACAATTTACTGCAATAAATTCTGATTGCTCTGCTATATACCCATTGTTAACAAACACATAAATTAACAAGGCAATGAAAGACTGTTGCACTTTTTCAGTAATAACAAGATCTATTAGTAGTAAGATCTGTTAGTACAGATTCTATATAAGAGATCCATAGTGGCATAAATACTGGCATACAAACAATTGCTGTTGTTTATTGTTTGTTTCTTTGTTGTTGTTTGTTTATCACATTACTAGCATGGCTAACTGGTGACTTTATGTTTAGCTGTTGTTCAAAAGAACCTTCTTATCTGCAGTGCTGATATTTCCTTTTACTGTGATGACAGTGCATCAGGATTTAGTTACTAAGCTGGATTCTCTAACAATGGTCAATTCTACTTTAAAAGGGGGCAGCGAAGAGCAACGAAGCTTGTGAAACTCACTAGCTCCATTTCCATGTCATGAAGGATGGGCATTTCAAATACCATGAAGTCACTTGTACTACTGAAGGGTAAAAGAAAATGGGCTCCCATCCCATTTGAAGTCTATATATACACATGTGCCTGGGTAGCATTTCAAGAATTACCAAGCTCTTTGTGATAAACCAGGTGCTAGGGTCATTCATGGCATTGTTTATGCTATGCCTAATGGAGTTTTTTCAGCCATAGGAAGCAAATCATTAGGTGTTTCTGTGCTATTTCAATGATCATTAAAGAGTAAATGTCCTGTCTGGGCTCTTAAAATATGTTCTTGTACTGCCCATAAGTGGCATCATTTACCCACATTATCATGGTGCTATTATAAGCTGTAGGCTAAAACACATCACTGATAGAGAGGTTTTACAGGAAAGGATTCAGAGGTCCATAGAGATTACTAAGTGAGAGAGAACCTTGGACACACACACATACATACACACAAACACACACCCTTCAGGCAGGGAAACCTTGTGGCTCCTGTCAGTGAAGCCGTGGGATCGCTTCCAAGGCTTTCATTTCATTCATAAAACTCCAGCTATGTCCACACTTCCCTCTCAACCAACCTTTCAACCAATCCCATGAGAGGCTTCTCTTCTTTCATTCAATGCCTGGAGATCTATGGCACACACACACACACACACAGGCCCCTTGCCCATGTACATGAAAAGCATACGGCAATCTGATCCTTCATTGATCTCTTCTGGGTGAGAGGTCTGAAAACAGTACACAGAGAAAGAGAGAGAGAAAATAAATGCAGAGTGAGAGGGGACATAAAGCGCTTGAGAAGGAATTGTGAAAAAGAAAGAAAAAAAACAAAACAATACTAATATGAAATAGATGGGAAGGCAAGAGACAGATAATGAGAGAGAGAGGGAGAAAGGAAAAAAGAGTGTGAGAGACAGAGAGAGAACGTATGGCCAGCTGAACTGTAGTCGGTTAACACTGGGATACTGATAAAGCAGTGGGATTGATAAAAAAAAAACCCTCCATAATGAACATTGCTACAGCAGAGAGCAAGAGAAAACAGAGTGAAAAGGGAAAAGAAAAGGTCAGACTGGCAGAGATGGTGACAAAGACGTACAGACCATCAATCACTCCTGTCCAAACAAGCTAGAAAACTGGGCCTTTTTCCAGCACTAAAGGATCTTGCTCAGAAAAATAGCTTAATGTTCCAAAATAACATTGTTTCAACAAAACTATTAAGACTTTAAAGGTTCTGTGATATTCAGTAAACACAGAGCAAGATATCAGACTCTTACTTTTCTCTTTCAGTACCATGATTGCTCAGGGCGGTTGTAGCATGTATTCTGATATGTAAGGGATATAATGTAACAAGGCCATACTTTTCTCTGTCATAATATGCAACACAAAGAAATACATGGGAAGGTGTTTCACATTTCATTCACATTATTGTTACTCATTTGAAGACCAAATGTGTGCATACACTCTCACTGCTAATAGCACAATGCATCCAACAACAAACACAGCCTTTCATTTCTTTTCAATGCTGTTAGATGACCTGATATAACAGAAAATGCTGATATTTTCTACTATGAGAACGGTCCAACTACACTGTGGTTCATAGTTACAGCTTTGAATGTGTTGCTGGCAAAATTTCAGCTTGAAATGGGGTTATATGAGAAAGGACAGAATATATTAAATGCTGAAACAACATTATTTAGCTACACAAAACCAGCTCAAAGTCAGTCCCCTGCCACATCATTACTATTCCACACACACGCTGGGCATGTCAGTGTTCCAGACTGGCCTTTGAGTCAGACAGACAGATGCATTACATCAGCAACACTTACTAATACTGGCATAGAGATGACATTGGACTTCAATTCGTGTAAACCCACACAGGCAGATAAAGATATCTCCAAGCTCCCAAAGGAGCACACCCCCACACACCCAGAGAAAGACAAAAAGGGAAAGAGGGTCTTTAATGTGTCATCCCATCAGTGGAGACAGCTATGTGTGTGGAGGGAAGTGGGGGCCCACTCCCACTCAGATAAAGCAGTCATATTTCCATACCCCGCTGCTCTGAGAACCTACACACAAGCCTGTGATTCACTGTGACTCAGTCCACCAGCCTGCCACTTATCGCCTTTCATCTGCCACGTCTAAGTGCCTATGTACAGCCAATTTCATTTTAGAGAGAAAAACAGCCCAGTGATTTACTGCTTAATACCTGGATTGCGGTAAGTTGGATTTAAGCCGCTAAAAACACTGTTTTTGCCTGTTTTGACAAACACAAGCAATATGTTATCATGTCTCTACCTATTGATCCTGTTATGAAGTTATAAGGAGTGTTTCACTGGAGTTCTGGCACTTTTATTGGGGTTTTGAGGGACCTTCATACATTGCGTAGTGACCTTTAGTGGACACAGAGATGTTCTGTACACACTGCTTGTATAATCCCCACAGAAAAGCATTAAACAAAACTGCATGCTGTGGGGCAGCTGCACACGAGACTACGCTCACCATTATCAATCACAAACATCAGCTAGAGAGTTAAAAATGTTAAAAATACCCTTAAAGGACTAAAAATATTATGTTAGCTGTACAAAAGTTTGAATGCATTTTTGTAAAATTGTATTCCAACTTCAAATATTCTTCTTCTCTTTTATCATTCTATGGTAAATGTTGCATAGTATTAAAATGATATCTACCATTTTATTAAAAATAAATAATATTAAGTCTTAATACACTACCCTCAGAATTACTAACATCAACATTACTATTTTTAAATGGTCTAAACCAAAACTCACATGCACTTCTGGATACAATGTTATCCCCAAGAACAGAACTAATTTATGCACATGATTTTTCTGCATTTTTTCCTTGATGTAACTCATAACAAATGTAGTGGCAAATACATTTTTCTGGCTTGCCATTTTCAAACTTAATTCTTAGGCTATTTCTGTTAACAATATAACAAGTGTCATTTGTAATGCTATGCAACCGTTACAGTAAAATGACAAGAGTGGGAGAATTCTGAAATACAATTATATGATACACACAAAAAATGCACATTTTTAATATTCATAGATCATCAGTCTGTTGTATAAGCTTAGCCAACATGCAAATAAGTTGCTGAGGAGACCATGTATTTTTCTTGAGGTGACAGTGAGGTGGAGGAGGATGGAAAAGGAGAAATGAGTGAGTGGGGGAAAGTAGGACAGAGACGTGTGTGGGGGCTGTGCTCTAAATGGATGGCGCTGGTAATAAAGGCTCAGCAGCAGCTTTCATAAACCATTCTCGGCAGCACAGGCCAGGGTGAGCTTAGTGACCACCTCACTGGACTAGCCTGAAAAATGTGTTTAAAAGCTGAAAAAAAAGACAATATGACTTTATGCAAATAGCTTTGATAAATGAATATACTGGATTAGGATTAGGATTCAGTTTTGGTTTTATATTAAATTAATTAAATATTTTGGATAATCAAAATTAAGACGTTGTAAGCATATCATTGCTTAGAGATATCAGCCATCAGCTCAAAATAACCACCTGTTAAAATAAATGACATTAATAATATAATTATAGTGGCACCTGAATGCAGTGGTGAGATCCTATCAGAAATTATCCAAAAAAGGACAACTAGTAAAATTGTTATTGTTCCCCTGTTGAACCATTTTAATGGGTACAAACCACTGCATATTGGGATTTAGACCTCTACCATAGTAGAGCTGTCATTTTGTGAATGCTCTGACACTGAAAACACTTTGTTTACCAAAATCTCTCCCCACCTTCAAACTGAAATCAGAAAAGTGTTTCCTCCTTTTTAAACTGGAAAATCTGAATCTAGGCCCAACTACAGCACAACTGTTAGGTGTCAGGGTGTTAACAACGGATGCAGCAGATGGTTACATTCATAATTAAAACCATAATTGTAACATTCATTCATCGTCTGTAAATGCTAGTCCAGTTCAGGGTTGAGGTGGACAGGGTGCCAGTTCATCTCAATCCATTGAACACTTATGAGCAGCTAAACCACCTGCCATTGTGTGTTTTGGACCATGGGAGGAAACTGGATCACCTGGAGGAAACCTACGCAGGCACAGAAAGAACACAACAAACTCCTCACAGACAGTCACTCGGAGCAGGGCTCGAACCCACAACCTCCAGGATCCTGTAACATAATTGTAACATAATATTTATAAACGCATTCTATTCTATTCTAATATGTATATATTAAATTCATATATTAAGAGAAGATCATTTATTTATTTTTTATAACACAGTTAACCTGCTTTCTTTTAATTAGTCACAAGTGATCCAGGATCAAATGCTATCTGATGTATAATCCCCAAGCCAGATTTTCTCATGAAAGAACCAAAGCAGTCAGATATGTGAGGCACTAACCACTCCTAGAAATACCCCCATTCTGGAGCAAAGTGTTTTTCAGAAAAAAATGTCAGAGTGAGACATTGAGAACAGATTGGAGAAGACAAGCCCCTAGAAACTCAGCATTTTGAGGAGGGGTAAGGTGGGGGGCTGACGCCGTCAGGCAGCAGAAAATCCAGACAAGCCGCCACTCTCCTCCATCCCTCCATTCCTATATCCCTCCTGGCTGGCTCGAGCACTCATCCCTGACAATCTCTCTCCTCCGCTCCCTGCATTGTATCTCTGTTGGACACCTGGACCCATTCCCTTTCAGAAAGAGGCAAAAAGTACGGAGAAAAATCCCCCCTCCCTCAACCCCTCACGAGAAAAGAAAACAGAAAATTAATTTCTTTTCTGATCACAGTTCTGCAGTGCCTTACAGAGTGATGAATGCACAAGGCAGGTGCTCACAGGACTGAAAAGAGAGCAGAATGTAGATGAAGACCACCAGCCACACTGGACCCCAGACCACCAAAAGGTGTCCATCCACTGCTTTCAGGTCACATTGTGCTGTTTAGGAGAAGGATCGGTCATCAAAAAAGGATTACTCCTATTGGAAATCTGTCTGTGCTTAACAGAACTGCTGGGATTAGTCATGCATTAAAATGCACTGCCCATGGAAAGGTGGGGGACACCTTTGAACGTTCTTCTGAAGCCTGAATTACCTCAGTGTTCTTTTTCTATTATGTTAAATGACCCATATCAGGGAAAAATGAATTTTCCTTGCTTTAAGCTTCATAAACAGCCCATTTTGAATTCAGTGTTGGATTTCTTCATTGATGTCACAAGAAAAAAAAAATCTTTTATATACCACTGCCTATTGAGCCAAAAGCAAATTAGATTTGCCTATTCATACCGAAGTTGTATGAATGTGTTTCAGACTTTTTTATTATTTAAGCACAACTTAAAGCAGCCACACAAACAAAGAGTATAAATGAATGTGATTTTGATGTTGGAAATTAAAAAATTGCAAATTTAAAACTGCATTTGTTAAACAATGCAGGTTGTTCCTACAATAAAGGACTGGCCACTCATGAGACCTGAACATAAGTGAATATATGTGAGAAGCAGTAAATGTAACCAACTTCTAAGACTGAACTTCAGAGGTATGGAAATATCTGTTTGTGTGCGTATAAGTGTATACACACCTGCTTGTCTGAGATGAGAAATGTCCCCTTGCTGGTCACATCACAGTGCATGCTAATTCAATATCTCATTAGTGGCCTGTGTCTCAGGACCTTTGAGGCTGCTCAGTGACCCTGAGTGTCTGGGTGTCTTGGCCCACTCTAAGTAGCTCCTACACAAACCCCATCATCTCTAGACTCATCTACAACATAAACCACAGTGACTCTCCACTCGCCACAAACTTGGGCACCAGCAGCTCAATATTAGACTTGATCTCTCAAACTCTGAGTGGAACCCCAGCAATTTGAGACCCAACTCAGACGTGAACCCAAGTGACTCCTGAAACCTGACTTGGACCTGAATCCACGTAACTCTAGACCTGACTTGGACTTGAACCCTTTAGATTTGACTTGGATTTGCATGAATCAAATTGTCAACATCTGTCTTCTGACACATACCCTTACTGAGACTGGAGTGCACACAGTGCCTTCTCAAACATAACAGAGCATAACAGAGTCCTGATTCACTCTGTACTTCTTCTGGGAAACTCTGAGATGAACAGAGTGATTCTTCTTCTTCTTTTGCACTGGGGAATAATATATATGAAAAGTTGTTATATGGAAATATATGTTCGTTGCTCCCTGAAAGCTCTCCCTCGGAAGAGCACTGGAAAAATGTCAAACAATTCGTTTAAGTTTGTTCCCTTTTTCGCTACAGTTTTAAGCCGAAGAATTCTGAACTACTCTCAGTTGTTCAGTGAACATCGAAATACTTTCAACACATTTACAAACAGCATCCAGTAACACACCTCTACAACAGCTTTACAAACAAGCCACTGGGAGTACCACTAGGTAACATCTGCATATCTGCCTTTCCTCTTTCTTTGCCTTTAGTATTTCTCTCAGGTGTCTTGCCCCACTGTGCATAGTAGGAACCAATTTGTATATGTGTGTGGGTTTCCTCTCTGTGTCTATATGGGTTTCATCCAGTTGCCCTGGTTTCCTCCCATAGTTAAAATACACATGCCTATATAGCTGGATTGACTATTCAAAATTGTCTACAGATGTGAGTGAATGTGTGAGTGGTGTACTGTCCCGGGTGTATTCCTGCCTTGTGCCCAATAATTCTTGATAAGCTACAGATCCACCACAACCTTCAATAAAACAGAAAATGAACAAATATATGAAATATATGTTCTCCCCTCAACCCCTACACATTTTTATCCAGACTAGACAAGGAGCAGTAGCAAGAGTTTTGGGAGCCAGGCATGGTCTTCACTATGCACACTGTAGACTACTTGTTTGTTTCTAATGTTTGTACTTGTGTCTGTATCTCTGGACATATTCCTATATTGGCCTCTACCTTTTGTTGTCCTTACGAATACTCATGTGCTTTGAATTTCCACTTGCTTTGTTGACTCTTCTTCTAAGCATGGAGTTCAATAAAGCTCTCAAGCACACACATCACTCCTCCCATGTTCGAGATACAATTAGGAATAGTTGACTTGTGCAACTCAGTTAATAAAACTCAGGTGTGAACTGTGCTGTGCAATAGTGAGGATAAACAAATATTTCATAGCTGTGTCATGTGAATGTTGCTCAGAGTACTTTTTTTTAGCCTATAGTAGTGACTAATATTTGAACAAAGGTTTTTGGTGAGGAAAGCAGCACAAAGCACATCAAACTATTCTGACAGCAGCAAAGGATGAATCAGAAAGAAATTTGAGCAACGGAACACAGAAAGGACAACAGTTCCTGCCTTTCCACTGTTACAAAGTTTACTTACATCAGTTCACATCAGTTCCATTCTCATCAAAACTTGTTCTATAAACTGTTCAATGTGTCCAAGGCAACGTAATGCATAAACCAAGACTATGGATGTAATTAACTGTTCGTTATAGATACACATCACTCAGCCATAATATCAAAACCACCTCATTGTCTTTAAACTCATTTTGCATTTTTTTTCAGCTCCACTGACCATATAGGAGCACACTGTAGTTTTGTGGTTGTATACTGTTTAACCTATGTTGTTCTTTACTTTGTTTGCATTCTTTCACCCTGTTCTTCAATGGTCAGGACCCCCAAGGCCTCCTGGGTGATGGGTAATTCTCAGCACTGCAGTGCCACAGACGTGGTTAATGTGTGTTGTGCTGGTATGGGTGGATCAGACACAGAAGTGCTGTTGGAGTTATTAAAGCCCTCGGTGGCATTGATGGAGTGAGATTCGTCAACCAACTAAAAATGTACAGCTCCCTGTGGGCAGAGTCCATTGACCACTGATGTGATGAATGACTGAATGACTAGAGTATTATATATATATATATATATATATATATATATATATATATATATATATATATATATATATATATATATAATAATAATACACACACTTCATTTTATTATTTATTTCCCAGTTCATTTTTATTGTCCAAGTTTAAGTCCAAATAATTTGGAGCATTTCAACATTTTCTAGATCTTTGTACCATCACTGTCAGGGGCATTCATCTGTGTGCAAAGAGTGTGTGTGTGATGTCCTCCGAGATTGAGCAACTTCCTGTTCAGCCTGGGGCCATACAAACAGCCTGAGACAGCCTCACAGGAGCCCCATGTCAACCCCCAGTCACCATGACGATCAGCGGCATGGAGCATGCTCAGTACTTGCTGAGAGAGAGCAACACAAGCCTTCTCTCCTCTCAATCCTCCTGCCAATTTGTAGGATGAAAGTACACAGAATGACACCACTGACCTTAAACCAGTTACAGAGCATCTGCCTCACAGCCACACTGCATCTCCCTCCCAGCTGCAGTAATGGAAGGATTTCTATGGATGACTGCTACTTCCCCTACGAGGAATAAAAATACTGCTTTCTTTTATTTCAAAGAGGACACCTTGCTGCCAGGTAAAGATACAAAAGAGATTCAAACAGAGAATAGCTGGTTTGGAAGATCAGTAGTAATTTCACAATCTCAGCTAAGATGAAATATCCCACCTACAAACAAGCCAGACTCTTAACAAGAAACAGGAGGAACATAGAAACATCGCAATGACTTGTGAGTAAAAAAGGATACGTCTGCAATTTCTATTTTGTTTTCATTTAATAAATCATCATTTTGTAATGCAGGTATTGTAGTAATAAACATAAACCATTGTTTCAACTTTTGGTAATAAAAATGTAACAGGTTAAATGTAAAAAGGTAAAATTCCTTTATCACTGGGTGTAAGGCAGGAACACACCCTGGAGGGGGCGCCAGTCCTTCACAGGGCAACACACACTCACACTTATGGACACTATTTGAGTCACCAATCCACCTACCAACTACTGGTAGGCAGTTTTGGGAGGAAACAGGAGCACCCGGAAGAAACGCACGCAGACACGGGGAGAACACACCACACTCAAGGTCTAAGATTGGGAGATCGGGTTTAAATATGGGATGTCTTTTACAACAATCAAATGTCTGTGCATAATCTAGAACAACAAAAAGTATTCAAGTGCCATTAGCTTATTGCTACCATATTAAAATAATTCCACATAGAAATTAACATTACCTTTACATCCCATAGAGTTGTTTTATTCCTTAACAGTCTTCTTCCTAGCTCGATCTTTTTGGAAAATGTGTAGTTTCCCCAGAACTCTAACAGTGACAACTGCCAAAGCATGTAATCATGAACATTCCCCAACCCAAATCTGAACATTTCTTAGTGTGCTTTTCGTCCATCTCCTTTTCACCCTGAGGCCATGGCATGTCTGCAGGATGTCTCTAAATCTGTCTGTTTATGGTGTGAGATTAGTGGATGCTTTCCTCTAGATCCTCACAGTCCTGCTGTCTTTGATGTTGTGATTGGCGTCCTACTGTGGGTAATGCTAAGCAGAAACCACCAGGAGAGGGGAGAGGACACCCCACCCACTGACCCCCTTGGGTCCTTCTTTGCAGGGGAGGGTGAACTGAGAGCTTTAGATGTCCCAGATATGGTTGGTGCCCTAATTTATATCTGTCATTCATTTGCCACATTGCAATGGTTTTCAAATGTTTTTTTTTTTCTAAAACCAATGGAACATGAGGAACATGAGACTACTACTTACTGCCAAGTGTGGGATAGTGAGGTACAAGCCACTGCAGCATTGGGCTGTGTAGATATGGAATTATGTTCTCTGGAGTGTTGAAGCATCATACCCAAATATTAGTTTCAGAGACCTCACTAATGCTTTAATGACTGAATGCCATCAAAGACTCACAGATATGTTCCAAAATCTAGCATAAAGATTTAGCAGGCTACAGGGTAGAATCTACATATTAATTTCTCTGACAGCCTTCAAAACAGTAATGAAAGAAAAAAAGCCAGTGAATTGGGCAACATTTTCTGAGTTAATTCTATGGTAAGACTGGCACCATTGTGTCTCTGTGTAAAGTACAGGACACTAAACACTGCTGCACAAAGATTCTCCCTTTGTGTTCACATCTGTGGATGGTAAATATGAATCAATCCTTTCATATTCTTTCCCTACAGTTATGGGCTTAAAAACTGTTCTAAAAATTCTTCTGGAATTGTCAGATATTTTAGCATACCCAGGCTTGTTTCTCTGAATTGTGGGGACTTTATCTTTTCTGTAAGGACTACTAGCCCATTGGTAACTGTTACACTAAGCCTAACCCTAACTCTAACCTTTACATTAAAACTCTAAAATGTAACGATTTACGTTTTGGGACAAGCTTGTTGTGAAGGAAAATAAGTTCCCACAATATGAGTTTAGAAACAGCTTTGGGTCTCCACAACACAATAAATTCCTTATATACACACACATACACACACAAAAGCATCCAGAGTTCCAGTAGATTTTACAAACAAGTCACTGTGTGTATCATTGGGTAAAATGTGCTTTGAGCCATCAATACCCCCCACCCACCCCAACCTCTCTCTCTCTCTCTCTCTCTCTTGATATCTCTTCATATCTTATCTCACCCTCCCCCTTACCCCCCTGTTGTGTTGTGCTGTGCTGTGCAGTTGAGTCTCAGAGGAGCTGAGCGTGAGTGACCCTGCAATCGACTGCTAATACAACTGTCATCGCCTCCTAGCAGCCGCCAGCGACAAGCCAGCAGGGGTGGAGGAAGGAGTGGGGGCGAGATGGGAAAAGAGAGCGAGAGAGAGAGAGAGAGAGGGAGAGGGCAGGAGAGCTGAAGAAAGCAAGGAGGGAGTGAGACTGATAGGAGGCAATGAGGGATGAAACTGGGAGTATGTGTATGTGTGTTTGTGCAGGCATGTCTGTGTGTGTGTATTTGTGGAGGGAAGTGAGGAAGAGTCACAGCGGAAGACACACTGAAGTATTAAGGTTAGAATGGTGTGGTTTCCTAACGGTACTGTGTGCAGCTGCTCATGTGTGACCATGTAGTGTTGCTTTTCCAGGTATCCCGGTGTTGCCAGAAGAACTGTCTACGGTGGCACAGAATGTCTATGAAATATTGTCACTGTAAAAAGCTTAATAGACTTTAAATATATATATACATAGTCTATATTAGGAGAAAATGTGTTACTAAATTCAGTGAAGATTTAAGTAAAATCTACTGATTAATTGAAGTAAATTTACTTAAAAAAAAAACAGAAGTTAACAAGCCCCCTTTATTTACATAAACAGATTTCACTTAAATTGACTCAGAATTTTTAAATGGGCACGGTGGCGTAGCAGTAGTGTCACAGTCACACAGCTCCAGCAACCTGGAGGTTGTGGGATCAAGTCCCACTCCAGGTGACTGTCTGTGAGTGTGTTCTCCCCATGTCACTGTGGGTTTCCTCCCACGGTCCAAAAACACATATTAGTAGGTGAATTAGCGTCTCAAAAGTGTCTATAGATGTGAGTGTGTGTGGCCCCGTGAAAGACTGGCGCCCCCTCCATGGTGTGTTCCTGCCTTGCGTCCAATGATTCCTGGTAGACTCCGGACCCATCGCGACCCTGAACTGAATAAGCATTTACAGATAATGAATGAATTTATAATATATTCTTTAATATTTTTTTCTTTAAATCCACCAGTGTTTTCAAAACACTGTTCATACGTGACTCTTTGTTTCACTAGGATATAAACATAAGGTGACATCCAAGCAGAATTCCATTCATCAGGAAAAGACTAGAGAATATATTAATCTTATAAAAAAGAAAAAAGTAAAGTGAATGACACATAAATCAACCAAAAACAACCAGAGCTATAAGAAAGGCGTACAAAGCTTCCTGACATCAAAAAATAAAGGTAGGTAAAATGCAGGATGGTGTACAGAAAATAAGCCCATCTCTACTTGCACTATATGGAGGAAGATCTGTGATGATTTGGGGCTGTTTTTTCTCCAGAGGTCCTAGGGGTTTTCTTAGTATGCAGGGCATTAATTACTCCAAGAAGGATGAGGGGATTTAAAATGAAAGTCTGGCTGCCTCACTAAACACTAAAACTGGGTTGTGGTTGGATCTTACAGCAGGGCAATGATCTAAAACACACTGATCTGTGGCCACAAATTCAAAGTCTTTGCCTGGCCATCCCATCCCCAGACCTAACCTCAGTGGAAAGAAGAGGAGCATCCAAAAGAGAAGAGCTATAGATCCTTGAAGGATCTGGAGAAAGTCTGTATTGAACAGCATACTCATATTCTTTGCTCTGTATTCTCTATAATATTATTGGGTATTATAATAAAGCATATACTCAAAGGAAACACTGTCTGAAAAACTGTAACTGTGGCAGTACCTTTGCTATCACTGTGGTTGTACATATTCAGTATATTTGGTTAGGAACATCATTGTGCCTTATTGTATTATAACTGTAGATTTTAAATCTGGTGTTGATTTCATACACCCAATATACCTCTACCATACCTTTTTTTCTGAGGGTGCATGGCCTAGTCTCTATCTATACCCAAGGTTCTGTTAATAGTGCAGTAACACACACATCATTAAACCAATCAGGAAAAGATGGTTAATGTACATTTGTTTGCTTGTCAAACATATTAAATATATACAGCACATAGTGGGAAGCTGTAGCCTATAGCTACAACAAAATAATACCCATGTTATTGCCTATTTGTCACAGTGAATGCTTTAAGGATGCAGTGATAAATAATCAAGGATGTCACAAAAGCTTCAAACAGCCAATGTCCTGCAGGGATGTTCTCAGCTGGTTAGTATTTATAACACCACACTAAGAAAAAACCTGGCTAAAATTGCATTCATGAAAGAGCAGCAAGTTAGAAAATGCTAATACCTAAAAGTAGCATCAATTCTTGTCTACATCAGCAAAAAGCACCTGGACAATGCCTACGCCTTCTGGGATAATGTAATGTAGACCAGTCCAAAGTGTAACTGTTTGGATAACATGAGCAAATATATATGTAAGTTCTATATTTCATAATAGGAACATAATTAAACACGAGACAATGAAGATGATGGTGGTGGGATGGTGTGGGGTGCTCTTGTTATCTTGGGAAGTGGTTAGGAACACCTCACTATTATTAAATGAAGCCAGAATTCCTTAACAGTTTCTGGTCATTTGTCGATAAACTGAAGCTGAAACATTTCTGGGTTATGGATTAAGATATGAATTTGAAAGTGAAAAGTTATTTATATTAGGTCTTCATATTGTCACTGTCTTCATATTGTTACTCTCTGAGCAAATCCTCATATTTCCAAAATGGTAATTGTGTGGAAGGCAAACCCTGCTTAAATTCCTGTGGAAGTTAATGCAGTAATTTATTCAGTGTTGATTGGAGAATCTCTATTAAAAAAAAAAAAAAGGACTACTGGTGTTGTCAATTTATGGGAAAAATGGAAACAATTTGAGGAGAGAACAGATTTTGTCTTTAGTTTTTAATCTTTAAGTCTGGGGCCTCATTTGTTTTGACACTGAGCTACTCATTATAACATACAACTAGGATGTTTATACAAAATTCTGTG
This sequence comes from Hoplias malabaricus, assembly GCF_029633855.1. Taxonomy (NCBI): domain Eukaryota; kingdom Metazoa; phylum Chordata; class Actinopteri; order Characiformes; family Erythrinidae; genus Hoplias; species Hoplias malabaricus. The sequence continues at coordinate 20,136,317 of NC_089806.1, read as the reverse complement.
CAAAGTCAAGGCAAAGCACTCTTAATAAAATAGGCTTCAGCAGAAGACTTCATTCCACTGTGATGGTCGTATTGAGAAATCAATAGACATTGGAAAAATTCCTCCACCTAGGAGAGAATGGATGCTACATCAACCAAACACAAAGGCAGAGATCTCCCTTTTGTGCACGCTTTTTCACTCAGAAATCCCTAGATTAGGGTTCAGTAGAGAGCTCAGCCTACATGGATTAGGAATCTGTAACATCGTATCAGCGTGAGATTTTCTTCGAGTTTCCCCTCACAAGACTGGGCCTGGGTGCTGGAGTCAGCACAACGTCAACATATCTGCGGCTGCTTAGGATTACATGCACACAGCAAAAAAAACCCAGCAGCCGTCTCCGATGGTAAAATCCCCATAGACAGAAGCGGTGATAAAGAGTGGGGCAGGGGGAGGGTTATAGACATATGAGTTCATAATGCCTTTGTAGTTGAAGGAACACTGCACCCTTCTGCATCATTCTGTCAACCGAATCTCTATTTGCTGTATATGTGGCATGCAATCAGTAACAGATTGCAGGTTACATTTTTTTGTGCATATAAATTAAGAGAAAACTCATAACGCAGATTGATGAAAGAAGCCAATAAGTAGGTTCTTTAGTTTGGCATTTATGATATTTGGCAGACACCCATCCAGAGTGAGTAAGCTAATGTACTGTTGGGAGTCTTGCCCAAGGACTTGAACCACATTAGACACTCATGTTACCCACTGTACTATACCAACCACATTAAGCGATCGACGGTAGACATAGATTAGGATAAGATCACTGAAGTATTTCTTTAAGTTGCTGAGAGATAGGGTGGCACACAATGTTTCTGCACAGTTTAATACATGAGAGAGAGACAAGTTATTATTATTGGCTCTTGTATTAAAGCACTAAACAACTTGACTGGTCAGTGCAAGATGCCGTGACTCTGTTTGCGAAGTAGGTCAGTGCTGGCACTAGGGCAAAGCTTCAGATGAGTCTCAGCACTGTCTCTGGACCCAAAGAGAAATGTTGCACTCTTTCCACATCACAGCACTTCAACCGCTGCCACTACCCTGATAGCCTCCAGCAAGCTACTTATCATCTGAATTATAATCAGAGGCTATTCCATCATGGCTGAGGAATAAAAAACAGCACTCTTAATCAACACTTTAACATGCAGCACTAAATGCGTTGTACACACCTTCACCTCTCTAGATAGTAACATTCTCTCTTCATGCACACCTCTGTGCAGCAGAGATAAGTAATGGATTACATGTACTTTAGTAACTGACGCTAGCTGATGGTTTTTTCAAAATTTGTTTATTCTGCAGCATTTTGAAATCACTTTTGAGGTGTTTTTTTCTTTTTGACTTCTACCACTCTAAAACATTTCCAGTTCCAGTTACATTTCCTTGGATATATATTTGTAATGTGTGCTTGGTTCCTGCTTGTGTTTCCCCTTTCATATGTATCCCTGTCACATGTGTGATTACATTCCAGTGCTGTGTCTGAAACTGTGCCTTATTCATTATACACTCTCATAAAAAAAGGTACGGTAGAGGTACATTATCTAAAGGTACAAACAGTGTAAATGTACCTTTAAAGGTACAACAGTGTTTAAAAATCCAGTTGTGTTCCCTAAAGGTACATTTCATTCTCTTCTTCAGAAGGAGAGGTGAATATTTGTAATCTTTTATTATAAATATATGTAAAATAAAAGAAAATAAGCACAATTTAAAATCTACAGTTGTATTAGAATAAGGTACAATTATGTTCCCTAATTAAAGGTACGAATATGCACCTTTGAGAATACCCCCACAGAGACAGCAAAAGGTACCATCACAGTGACAGATTTTCTGACCATGTATAGTGCATTATTTTGGTGTTCCGCCATTTTGTAGTAGTGTCCAAAAACATGGACAATTATCAGTGCATCAAACAACCCCACAATGCACCGCAAAAGGTAGTGTAGAACCCATGTACATTAGCTGATATTAGTGGATAGTGGATACCCATAATGCACCTTGCTGTTTAGTAAAAACCTGCATGAGGTAATGTCCAAAATTGTTCACTACCCTCCTGACTTCAGTTTCTTATAATGCACTCTATAGTGAGTAATATAGGGAATAGTGAATAGGGTGCCATTTCGGACACAGGGCAGATTTCTTGTCTGAGTTTTCTATATAATTCCTGTGTCTGTGTTCCCTGGTTGTTGGCCATTTTTTCTTCTCTTTGTTCCATGTGTTTCAAGTTCTAGTTGTTTCTTAGTGTGTAATCTGTTTGTCTTTCTTCAGCCCTTGATGCTCCTGTTCCAGTTCCCAGGTCGTTGTATATGTTCTGTGTGTAACTCTGTGTGTTAGCCCTAGCTCTGTGTGTATATATGTTTCTCTGCTGATATATTTATGTATGTCTACACTGGTTCACAGCTGTTCCCTTTTTTGTTCTTGTTTGTGTTACTGTGATCTATCCGTGTTTATGGATTCAGATTGTGATTTTTTTTGTTTTTTTGGTTTTGTTATTTGTTATTATTAAAGTATTCCTTGCATGGACATTCGCCTCCTCGTCTCCCTACAACTGTGACACTATTACATTTTAAAAATGAGTACCCTCTTTTTTGACTTTTCATAAATATAAGGACATAAAACATCTATTTCATTTTTTGAAATATCTAACCTTTAATTAACTCACATAGTCTCAGATAAATAAAAACCCATATTAAGAAACTTTTTAATGACTAATGGCATCCTGTTAATTTATGTTAAATCCACCCTAGTTTAACTTTGAAAATATGTACTTTGTTGTGTATATGTAAACAAAACAATCCAAGATGCACCAAAATACTCCCTCATCTGGGGAGGACAGATAGGCATTGCAGTAGCAGAACTGAAAAAAAATAAACATCCCTATATTAAGGATAACGTAGAGTTTGTTATGTTTTAATGCTGTTTTTCATCCAAAGGTCTTGGGAACTATGTTGGTATGCATGGCATTATTAAATCATACATACTATAAAATTATAACGAAAATGTGTCTGCCTCTGCCAACAAGATAAATCTGGGTCATGTCTGGCAGAAAAATGATCCAAAACACATCAAAAAATAAAATTCACATAAACAACATTCACATAAAATGTATTCAATAGCCAGGTCTTTTACCTGGCTTTTCCATTCCCCTGACCTAAATCTCACTGAAACCCAGTGTAGTGAGTTCAAAAGAGGGCTGGTTCAAAAAGTCGTCTAAAGTACCTTGCTCTGTTTGCTTCTCTTGTCAATTTTATCAAGCATTATAGGAGAAGACTTGTGGTTATGTTGGCAAAAAGAAGTTGCATGAATCACTAAATGCAGGGATGACAGTATTATGAGGTTTGGCATGTCATGAAGAGAAAAAGGTAAGGGTTATATTTTCCTTTTAATTAAATTTACCTCAGTATACAAGAGCAATCTGTAAGATATTTACCATAGTCATAAAATGTCCAGGGTGTGTGATCATAGATTAAGGAAACAGGCTAAGTTGAAGAACTGGCATCCATGAGAGCAGTGCTTAAGCAGTATATTCTCTTTATGAAATAACCAATCCAGAGCCGAGCTGTACTGGAATTTCAGCCTGAGATCAAACCCTCTGCAATCACATTACAGTCCCAACCCACCAGGTCTCCATGTCCACAAACATAGTGTCTGGCAGTGTCTGAAATGACCAAGTGAACATAGTTAATGTTATATATTACCAGACCCAAAAACCTCACTGCCCTTCTAAAAATCTCCATGACCAGAAAAAGAGTAAAACGAGAGGAAATACTGGCCTTTTGTTTGAACGATAGAAGCAGCTTAGAAGCAGCAACACTACCGAACAGATCCAGAATTGGCCAATTTTCTCCTGAACAAGTAACAGCAAATTATTTCTAAAACAAAATATACAAGTACAGATGCCTATGTGTAGATTAAAGTAGTTAACACCATAGTTTATGTGATGTGTAAATAAGATTGAAAGGTGTAAATACAATAATTGTTTGTTTTAAGGAAATTCAGGCAGGTTCAGGTGTGTTTCTCCATTGTGTGTGTGTGTGAGTGTGTGTGAGTGTGTGTGTTTTAACAAATTAAAGAGTAAGAATTGTGTTTGAAAAGCATAGCATATTCGCCTATTTAAGGTGGAATTGAGAATTCAAGGTCTGTAATACACAGAAAATAAAAATGTTTCACTAGTACGTATATATTTTGTGAAATAATAATAATGAGAATAATGAATAAAATGGAACAAACACTCTAAGCTGGAAAATAATAGCAATAAGATACTTAAACAAAAATAAATGCATGAATATTAACATTATGGTTAAAATCATACACAAGATAAGATAATAAATAGGTAAAATAACCTATGCCAATCCATTAGAGCTTCACATAGGGCGCACCACACTAGCTTCCTACCTGCAGCCACCAAAATTCCTGTTGAATCCCACACCCCAACACTAAGTTTGCTGTGGCCGTTTATGATCCTATCAGCCACCTGCTATCCTTAACAACTACGTTTACTCTGTACACTGTATCACTACCTCTTCACAGGGGTCATCAGGCAGGCACCTCCTCTCATTGGTGTTTTGCTGAATTAAGCCCACAACACCCCCAGAAGGCTCAACAGAGAAGTCTTGCATCCCAGACCCACCCCTTCTCAAATCCAGTTTTACAGTTCTACCTCACCCTTTACCATCAACAACTGTAAATCCACACTGGCCTCCCTGGTGACTAAGGCTGTACCTTGCCCCACTGGCACCATTAATGCAAGCTCAGTGCCACCAGTTCCATGAGAACTTTACATGCTACATTACCAACAATCCCAGTAGCAACTCTACAGTGACTAGATCTTTCAGTTCTTTCTGATAACTCCTTCAAAGCTGCCCTTAGTTTCCGGCCCCTGATGCCAAACTATACAAGCTGGAATGTGGCTGATTTGGCTACAAATCTCCACTGGTTTTACATGTGCCTGTCTTCTGCGTTCCCTCACCTCAGCTGCCAAATCTGCATACTTCAGCTTCTTCCTTTCGAATGCATCATCTACTGCATCCTCAAATGGAACCATTAACTCTATGAAATATGAACTATCTGCTTACTTCCAGAGTAGACCACCATGTCTGTCTTTAGTGTAGTTAACACTATGCACTCTGGGACCTGCAGCTTTTTCCCTACATCCACAAGCATTTTCCAATCTCATGCTTCATCCCATTTACCAATATTTTTATTCTGCAAAATCATTCCCTCTCATGCATAAAGCTAACTATTTTATTACTACAGCTACTCGTCAATGTATTAACCTCTAGCCGTTTGCTGTCCAACAAACATACTAAAACACTTAGCACCCGACTGTCTCCATGTATACGACCCTGTGACAAACTAACCTTACAAGCTGATAAAATATGTTTCAGCGTGCCAACCCCTGTAAATAATCCACAACCAGGGTCTTCACCTACCCACTGTCAAGATTGTGCTGTGTTGGAAGGAAATCATAAGTTGCTCCCAGCAAAAAATATATTTGACTTGCCTCCATCGCCCACAGCTCTTGCTAGGAAATCTTCTGCTTCTCTAGAATCTACCATCAAATCTCCCATGTTTATTGAAATGATGAACACTTTTCTGTGTAAATAGGTTGATTTTGGCACATTCTTCTTAGCTATTATGGTCCAACGTTCTTAAACACACCTCTTGCTTGTTGGTGTTCATTTTTCCTGGAACTGGCAACCTTTCCTGTCAGGGTAGGAAAGGGAGGAGGCAGACACATCTCTCCATTGTTGTAAAAATGTATTGTAGTTCTTATTTTAAATGAATGTGAATGTGAGTGGGTGTGTTGCCCTGTGAAGGACTGGTGTGGTGTGATCCTGCCTTTTGGCCAGTGATTCCGGGTTGGCTCTGGACACGACCTGAACTGGATAATCGGTTACAGATAATGAATGAATGAATGAATGAATATTTACTTGGTGCTTTTCCATCTCCCAGAGGTCCACAAAACACCAACACAAAGGGTACAAACCAACATGAAATATAGCGGTCCAGGGAGAAAAAGAGTAGTTAATGTGCTCAGTGGACTCTTTGTCGGTGTGAAAGCAGTGCAGTGACGGTGAGACTTAGCTCTCCTCACTAGCATGAAAGCAACAAAAACGGACATTCTCCCTAGGCCAGGAGGGCAAAAAACAGGGTCCTACAGGTGCAGATCACAGGAATAAAACATAACTGAGTGAGTGAATTTAGTGTCAATGAAGTCAAGCTCTCCTTCCTTGCAGTAGGCAGAGTCTCATAGCCATTCCACATTAAATGGTGCCAATGAACATCGTGTTTCATTCATTCATTGTCTTGCTTATCCAATTCAGGGTTGCAGTGGGTAAGAAGCCTACCCGGAATCATTGGGTGCAAGCTAGGAACACGCCCTGGAGGGGGCACCAGTCCTTCACAGGGCGACACACACTCACATATTCACTCACACCTATGGACACTTTTGAGTAACCAATGTTTTTGGACTGTGGGAGGAAACACCTAGAGGAAATCCACAAAGACAGGGAGAATACACCTAACAGTCACCAGGAGTGGGACTTGAACCCACAACCTGCATGTCCCTGGAGCTGTGTGACTGTGACAGTACTTGCTGTGACACCATGCTGCCCACATTGTGTTTTAACGCTGATAAATTTAAATAACACTGTTAAAAGTAAATACAATGTTGTCTAAATGCCTTGAATGGAAAAGAAATGACTCAGTGCTATGGTAACTTTTGAATCAGCTTTAAGTTGGAATGGGATATCTGAATAAGGATATGGTGAAAAATATGTTAATTTCAGGCTTGCAAGTTACACATCATGTTACTGAAGCAGCATTTAATTTGGAACATGAAAAATAAAATTAGAGAAGAGAAAGCAGTATTTCCCAGTGCATCATCACACCACATCAGCGTGGAGTAGAGCCAATGAATAATATTCCTGAATTCAGTGTCCTGTTGAGCATTTCAGCATAACTTAGTGTTCTCCATTTCAGAAAAGTCAGTCCAGGGTGGATTCTCACTCTGGTTTCCTCCCACAGTCCAAAAACACACATTGTTAGGTGGACTGCTAACTCAAATGTGTCCGTAGGTGTGAGTGTGTGAGTGAATGTGTGAATGTGTTTCACCCTGTGAAGGAGTGGCGCCCCCTCCAGGATGTGTTCCTTCCTTGTACCCAATGATTCTGGGTTGGCTCCAGACGATGGAGATGGAGATGTATTAGAGGAATGGCTGGAGATAGCAGTGGACTAATTGCATATTCATGAATTTGTGCGTACTAAAATGTAGTTATATCTAAGCCATTTTCAAGACATATTCATTTTCTAAAATTTCTTTTAAACGTGTCGTTAAAATGACCAGAGAGGAATTTTAGAGGTGTAATTGATGACTAGATTGGGATTTAAAAGACTTTAAAAAACTCCAAACCTGTTAGCACTGCAGGCAAATTCCTAAACTTGTGCTAAGCTTGTTCAGTGTGGTGTAATTGCTGGAAAGAGCATTTGCAGATTAGACAGACTTGGGCAGTGTTAGGCATGGACAGCTCAGGCAGAGAGAGAAGGGAATCCCTGTTAGAACCTCCAGACTGTCTAAACTGGTTCTGGCTGTCCCGCTCACGTAAACAAAAATAGCAGAATATAAATATATAAGTCAATACGTTCACTCAGTGGAAGCAGCAGAAAGGTTTGGTTTGGATTTCTGAGCATCCCTCTGCAGAAAGGATTTCCCGTCCGAACATTCCTGGCTCATAGATAAAAGTTAATGCTCTCCTTCTATTTTACTCTTCAAAGACCTTGCTGATTAAACATGCCCTAATATCCAAAAGTTCCTCCTGTAAAAGTGCGCTGAGCACAGCTCTGTGTGCTTCAAACCTAGAGATGCAGGACTAAAGAGCTGTCAGCTTGCAGCTTTGAAAGGAGGCGCAGAGTTGAGGAGAGAGACGTTGTGACACTTTTGGATCATTTAGCAGCATTAATATTGTGAATGCAACTCTTTGCACAACAGACGAGTCACACACATTCACACAGGCCTTCTGCTTCTGCTTCTGCTTCTGCTGGCCTCCCATAAGAAAGCTTTTCCTCAGCCTTGATCTTGTGGTTTTGCAATCCCTGAAATATATCTTTTGAATAAATACTCTAAGATCCAACCTACACAAATAGAATTTTAGAGAGGGTCCATCTTACTGGATGTAATACGTAAGCAAGTTCATCTCTTAACCTATGCAATCCATATATGGAAATTACAAATCAAAATCAGCACATTATCAGTTAACAAAAGCTACTAGCTACACTTTTAAATCCTGATAATAATTACAGTTTAACATTTTAAAATTGTTTCACTGGTAGGTCGATGTAACCTTTGGAGTCTTGGCCACTCTTATTAGTGTAGCATAGAGTGGTTGCCCAGGCAGGGAATCAAAAGCTAGTCTTCTATGTAGGAGGCAGCAGTATTACTCACTACAACACACCAAACATCATTTCACTACAAACATACTGTTAAACATCATCTCTTGATACTATGCATATGAACATGAGTGGGTGAGCTGCTAAGGGTTGTGTGAGGGCTAATGGATGAGTAGTAACTGGAGGAACGTAAAATTCTCTCTCACACCCCTCAGGCTCTCTAGTCTTCTGTCTGCCATCACACACACACTGAGTGCACACAGAAGAAAGAGCAGTCTGACAGATGCCTGAGAGTACATACATGCCTTCAGTAACATGCCTCAAGGTCCAAAATGAAAAGACCATTTGATTGAAGCATAAGATTGGAAATGGCCTGGGAGCTACCATTTCATGTATAAGGCCCAGAGACCACCAGCAGCTGAGGTGAATAAGAAAGCTTATCCTCAGCCTTGATGTTGTGGTTTTGCAATCCATTTTTTAAGTAAGAACAGTAATATCCAGCCTACACAAATGGAGATTTAGAGAGGGGTCTTCTTATTGGATGTAGCATATAAACATGTTAAAGTTCAACTCCCAATCAATGCAATCCATATATGGATATTAAGAAGCAAAATCAGCTTGTTATCCGTTACTAAAAGATGTAATTTAACAAGGGCGCACAAACTTTTTAAAACTGCTGTAAATGATAACTGAACATGAGAGGAGAAACTAATATCAGTCTATATCAACTCCTCCTCTAATTGTCCCACCTATCTTTAAAGGGAATGTAGGCAATTCTGGGCAACAGCTGTTCTCACAGCAAAATAAATTCCCCTCCTGTTTGTTTTCATTTTGTGTGGAACATTATGTTTGAATAAAAATCTGCCTGTAGCTTGTTCATGGTTGAAGTTTATCTTGCTTGTAAGTTTTTATTCACTCTTCGAATTACCAGAAAAACCTCTTTTGTAACTGAACTTGTTTTGTTTTGTAGCAATTTTAGTATGAATTTATGTTCATGGAAAGTAAGAGGTCAGTGTCAGTTCCACCTACTAAAGGAACACTATGCTGTATTTCTACTTTAAAATTACAGCTTCTAAATGATTGTACTGTTCCACAAAGCTGTAAAAGGGAGAATGCAGCCTCTGTTGCGGCTACACCGGGTCTTCTTCTGGTTTACTGCACTAAGCAACTTCTGATTCACGGGGCACAAGACTGTCGCAAAAAATAGGTAACGCTTAACGGCACATAGCCCACAGGTGGATGGTTACCTAGCTACAAGAATCTATCTCCGTATTCCTGGCATGAACATTATATGGCAGAGAGAGCAAGGAAGAGAAAAGAGAGAGAGAGAGAGAGAGAGAGAGAGAGAGAGAGAGAGAGAGAGAGAGAGAGAGAGAGAATGAGCAGCCGTAAAAGAGTTAATACTAGATTGAATTTACAGTAAAATGAGCTGAAACAGACATGAAGACACAAGTTGGATCAGCTAGTATTTGTTACCCTTTTTTCATGTGTTGCGGTGCCAGTTAGTGATATTTTTTTTGACAGAATGTTGTTATAATGTTTTTGAGAGTTACTGAGCAGTGAGCCAGGGTTTGCAGCTGCTAACTTTAGCCGGATTAGCTCACTTTATCAATTGTGGTAATAAGTGCTTTTCACCGGTTGCTATGTGGATTAAATGACTGACTTTGTGTCGGTGGAACCCAAGCTTTGTCAAGGACAGTGTTATAATCTGGTTTTGAAAGTTACTGATGAATGAGGACGAGTGGTGGTGCCTGCTTACTTTAGCCGGATTAGCTCAGTTTTTAGCATTGGACATTGACTCTAGTAACAAGTGCTTTACTTTCAGTTGCTGTGATTATAACAGCTAGAGTACCCCCAAGTTAGTCCAGTGTGTATTATGAGCACTATATGGGTTTTATCCTATAGTTGACATTGTTTTATTTGATGACACACATTCCCCAAGCTCAAAATCAGCTGGAGATCCAAAGCCGTTCACTACTTTTGTAAAAGTCACTCAATGAGTGAGTGAGTAAAAGAGAGAGTGACAGAGGTGTGTGTTTGTCTGTGAGAGAGGGACAGTGAGACTGTGTGCGAGTTTAATTGAGTGAGCGAGCGAGCAAGCAAGGAAGATGTGTGTGAGACTTGATTTCACGACAATACTGTAAACGTGAATTACACTCAGCAGCATGTAGGGGTTGCTCAGGAGACAAAAAAGCCAATTCTTATATTGTATTTCTTTAAGTTATAAATCAGAAACAGCTAAAACTAGTCAATATTACCCACCTAAGGAATAGAGAAACATCCTCTACCCCTTTCATGTTTTAAAACATCTGGATGTCTCTCCACTGTTGAAATACCTCCAGATAATTTTCTGTGGCATGTAAAAATTGTAAGGGAAATGCACAGTTAGCTTACTTTCAATCAAGTGTATAAACAAATAAAATAATAATAATTATTATTATTATATTGCACACGTTTATTCCAAATTAGTTTCTGGCAGACAGAGCAGGCAAACGACCAAGGTCTAAGTGGAGCTTAATAGGTTTATGGCATGGTGTTTGAAAACCTCCATGCAACGTGTTCTGACCAATTATGTTCATCCCCACCTGTTGGCTGGTAACCAATTACATTCATTTTACCTCATAGGCAACATGGCCTTCAGAACAAGTTTGAGTAATTATTTTGTGCACAAACTACAAGTGTGGAAGGAAATGGAAAAAAAATGGAAAAATGGAAATAATGCCCCATTATTATATAGCATTTCTAATGTACGTTGCACATTTGGTACATAAACCACTAGAGGATTATTAGCTTTACTGAATTTCAGAGAAAACACACAAGCATGAATAAACTAGATATGGGTTCTTTAAATAGTCTGACAGCATGGGGTGTTGGAGGAAGGGAACAGGGAGTTTTCATCAGTCAGGGCTTGTTTTTGTAAGACACATTCAGAAACATGTTCCATCTACCGCTCTGTGTCTCTCACGCAGCTCCAAAGACTGTCCAGAACTTGTTAGCTGTCAGGAGTGCTGGTACACAGCAACAAAAACAGTCATAATCTTAAAACCCAGATGGTGCGATAGAACACATTCAAATTATTCATGGCACTTTTGCAGTCCAATTGGTAAACAGCCTTGCAAATTAGTCACTATACAGCCAAGCCCACACAAAGCACACGTACATTAGCCATTACAGTCTTAACATCAACAAACCAAAACATGTGCAAATTACTCATAAGTATCAACTGTGTTTTTGGAACTCATTACCACAAATGATGTCCATATGAGTCCATCACTCTTATGATTCCCCTGCCCCCCATGGTTAAGGAGAGATCTGAGTATGGAGCACACAGGCTGAAACTCCTCAACATGTTTACCCACATGTATGGATTCAATTTCATCAGTTCATCTTATTCCTAATCACCACAGCTTACTGATTTGGTCTTATATAAATCTGAATGTGTACGGTAATGGTACAGGCAGGGGGTCTGCTTTGGAGAGCTTTCAGTGAAGGAGAACAAAGGCTGCCTTCAATAGCCTTGAGGAAGGCCATGCTCCAAATCCTCTTCCTCACTAAGAAAGTGGCTGTACATAAGAGACTGTGTGTGTGTGTGTGTGTGTGTGTGTGTGTGTGTGTGTGTGTGTGTTTGTTTGAGTGAATGTGTAGATGGTACCTCAAACTACTATGTAAGACCACCACCAACCCTATGACTATTTTAAAGATGATCTACTTCTTCATCAAATTAATTTGTTTTATACATCTTTTAACTGTGACCTGTGTCTGAAAGGATGGATGAGACAAGATTTATTTGATGTATTTCTAAATTGTTTGCATATCATAGCCTTCTGCATGATCTGTTTTGCTATGTATATGTAAGCCAATAGTGCAATGACAAGAAACAATATGTACTGTGTAGGCCTATCTGTGTGTTTGTGTGCGCGCTCGTGTGTGTGTTTTGTGTGTGTGTCTTTCTGATGGTTGCTTCTGAGGACAGGTGAGAGAGGAAACTGCTGAATGGTCTGCTGTGGCTTTGCCAGTGGCTGCTGTGAGAGGGAGCACTTGACAAGGTTGTTGAACTACATCTATTGCACTTGAACAGATACAAAGCCATTTTCCTCTGCCTGGAAAAAAACAAGCAAAAAAAAACAACAACAACTGGGCTGGTCATGTCTGTGTCTTGTTATATAAATATATCTGGAGACTGCAATGGATCATGCTGGCTTCCATTCAGCGGGTTGTTGTTCCACACATTAAAAAAAAAGCCATATGTGGCAGCTGACACTCTGGCACAGCCACGCAGTGTAATAATCTGAACCCACCAGTGACATGTGAAGTTGTATGGGACTGAAAGTGTAATGAGGGAGATACTGGCACTATGCGTTGTCACTTATAAATCATTACATGCGTTGGCTTCTGCATGCTGCATGTTTCTAAACAAACAAGCAGTCACCAGGAAAAATAACACTGTCTGGCAGGCTTCAGCAAGAGTGTCAAGCACATTCCCCAATGGCTGCTACAGCCAAGAGTGTGTGTGTGTGTGTGTGTGTGTGTGTGTGTGTGTGTGCGCGCACACACACACGTTTGTTTATATTTACACTTTTCCAGGCTCATTTTGTAGGAATATATATAAACAAATGCTAGTTAATTATTTCATATAGTTATTTACATATATCTTATACATACGGGACTTTATAATTACATTACATAACATGTTTTTATATTTTAGTATCTGAAATAATCAAAGTGATAGTAAGGAAACAGGTTACTGCCTCTTTTTTAAATTGACACTAAAACCTTTTTATTCCAGACCTCAGCATACTGGAAGATGATGCATTCATCATGATATTTCAACATAACTCTATATGTCACCAATCCAAATAATTTAATTCAGGTGTTCCATTCATTTCTATGGCCACAGGTGTATAAAACCAAACATCTAGGCATGCATCCAGTCAATCACTACAGAACTTTCACTATTTCATGTGGCCTTCAGATTAGCTCAAGAACAGTGCATACAGAGCTTCATGTAATGGGTTCCCATTGCCTCCAAGCCTTACATCACCAAGCCCAATGCAAAGTGTCGGATGCACTGGTGCAAAGCATGCCACCTCTGATCTCTAGAGCAGTGGAGACCTGTTCTCTGGAGTGATGAATCACGATTCTCCGAAATCTGATGGGCAAGTCTAGGTTTGGCAGTTACCAGGAGAACAGTACTTCTGCACAGTCTGACTGCATAGGTGCCAAGTTTAAAATTTGGTGGAGGAGGGATTATGGTAATGGTTGGTTTTTCAGGATTTGGGCTTGGCCCCTTAGTTTCAGTGAAAGGAACTGTTAATGATTCAGCATACCAAGAGATTTTGGAAAATTTCTTCGTCTTTGTGTGTGTTGCACAGAAAAGAGAGGATCAGACACAGCAGTGCTGCTCAAGATTTTTAAAACCCCTCAATGTCACTGCTGGATTGAGATCAGTCCACACACGTGTGTATGTGTGTGTGTGTGTGTGTGTGTGTGTGTGCCCATGCACATGCCTGTGTCTGTGTCTGTCAATGTGCCCATAAAATAACAGAACTAATCCACTAACAGTCTTAGCATTGTTTAACCAACCAGGCTCTAATTCCATGAGTGATATTTAATCAACAGCTCAGTGAAACATGAATAACATATGGGTCTTGAGGGGATAAATCCTCGATAACAAACGCCTCTACAGCTGAGCGATCTTACTGCCTCACAAACCCATGGGCCAGAGAAATGCTGCGCTGACCACCCAGGGACCTCCTCATAGCTGCCGATGAAAGGCCTAACACTGATGGGGGACACAGGAGAGAATTGGGACACTGCATGTGTCCGTTTGAGTTTAGGAGAGCTGATAGACAGTGTAGGGAGGATTGAGAGAGCGAGAGAGAGAGAGAGAGAGAGAGAGAGAGAGAGAGAGAAAGGAAAGAAGGGCTGGGCTGCATGCTCTAACCATCACAGATGGGGAGGAAAAAAGTCTGCAATAATGGGGAGGCCGACAGATGCTCCAGTTTCCTTGACAGAAATGGAGGTCAAGTGGAGCTTTATGTGAAAGGAACACAGGCGGAGAGGGAGCGAAGGCAAAGGAGCACATTATGACTAACTAGTGGATTGGGAGGACAGAGGAGCAGTGCAATTCTTTTAACTGGAAGGACTGGTAGTGAGGGAAATAGCAGAATGCCACAGAAAAGGCAGCAGAGAATCAATTATAAAGGTGTAAAAAAAAAGTATTCTTTTAGACCGATGGTGTATGAAAAACAGAAGCCTCGAGGCTCCTTCACACGTGCATATCTAACTCAGAAACATCTTGTCCCCATGCCTACCCTGTCAGCAAGGGCTGGGTACACAAATAATTGGGCAAGCAGTAGAGGGATGGCAAATAGAAACACTCAAATGCAAACAACATTTTTGAAATATAAAGAACCTCGACTTAATAGATAGAGACTATAGCAACTAAAGGTTTTCCTTGGAGCATTACATCCAAAATCAGACCCACTGAAGAGCCTTTATTGTTTAAAGTTAGAAACATTTTTCTCATGGGGTGAAGATGGAATGGGAGAGCAGCAGGCAGTCATCAAACAAAAAAAATAAATCCAGAGTAGTCTCTTTATGTGACACAATGACAGTCAGTCTTCACATCAAGACTATATTTCAACGTTCTGCCTCTCTGTGTTTTCACATTAGAGGTATTTACAACCGTGGTGTGACTCCTGCTGCTCTTTCTGCAGTAAGCACTTCAGACTTTCTGTGCCTTTTAGCACCTTGACTAACTTCTTGCAAATTTTACCCAATACCCCACACTTTATCCAGCTACTGACTTGCAGGAAGATAGATAAAGTGTACGCATTTACAACAGATTACACACTTAGCTCGGTGGCAAACAATGGATACCCTGATAGCCAAGAATTTTTGGCTCAAATGAGACACATCTGCAGTTTTTTTAAGACTGCCTCAACTGAGCCACAGGTCCACCTTATACAAGTCAGATATCAACATTTGGCAGACGTCTGGTCCACACAACATGTGCTATGAGTCAAGCCCGGCTCAAGACATTTGTGCCATATCTGTCCTACACACCACTTGCCAGTGCCATAACTGAGTTGTAAGTGGCAAATGTGAAACCGATTTGGCCCAAATGTGTCTGCTACCTGGGTGGTGCAAAGCACCTAGCACTGGACTGTAGAGCAGGGGTACTGTGTTGTCCTGAGCAGTCTCCAGAATTGTATGGATAAGTTGAAGCCTTCACATCAAGATGCCAGCACCTAATTTAATCCATAAACCTAAAGTTAAAGGACCTGAGCTACAAACATTTGAACATATAGTGCATGAGAACCTACAGAATCTTTCATAGACAACAAAAAAGGTAGTGTACACATTAAGATTAATGAGTCTTACCCAATCTAAGTCAAACTCAATCTTTTTTACAGAGGTAGACGGATATAGCATTGGGAGTTTTGCCCAAAGAGTCTTATGGTTGTAGCATATTTTAGCCTCCTAGACTGCTGCACGGAGGGCAGTGATCTCCACTACACTAACCACAGTAGAGGTAGACAGGGTTATGTACTATTAAGTGTCAGTACTAGGGAAAGTCTTTAACAGAGATAGACTACATATGCTATCACTATGCCTAGGAGGGAAAAAGGGGACAGTGAATGTGCTCTCTGCTCCCCAGAGACTCAGACAGCCTTGGAATGCAGCAGAAACACACAGTGCATGTCAGACAGACGGAGCACATCAGGTGGATGGTGATAGTAATAAGCATGTGTGTGTGTGTGTGTGTGTGTGTGTGTGTGTGTGTGTGTGTAGTCAGCTTGCAAAGCTGCTCTGACTGCACATAGGTTTTCATGTCTCGACAGCCCAAGGGCTTGGTGTACAGTGAACAGTAACAGACTGGGGAAACATGTCTCAGGCACTATACTCACCCCACTTTCACCCTTTTGTGGCTAGCAAACCTAATGTTAAGGGATCACACTATGGTCTCATGCAGAGTTTCTGTTGCAGAGGCAAGCTAAAGTCAAGGCTAACTCCATGCTAGCAGAAAGAAGCCCTTGAGAATAGGAGTGTTTTTCTCCTCAGGGACACTACTCAGTGAGTTACACTTTTGCCCTCAAGAAAATGGCTTAAATACACATTTCATCCAATGAACTTGAAAGGGCGTGTATTCTCATTGTCAGGGCTTGTATTTTTTTGACAAAATTTGAAGATATTGTATCAACATTTTATAATATGCCTCAGTATGATGTGACTCAGTTATTATTATCTCTCAAAGAGAGGTTTGATTTACAAGCAGTCATTAACAATACCATCCATACATACAGTAAAATATGTGAAAAAAGACATAAAATACAACTAAGAACAAGTTCATATACACCACAAAGGAGCAAACAATATGCAGCGGAGGACTGAGAACTTTACTTTGCTCTCTTATTTAGCAATAAAATTGCACTAGGAATAAAAAATTCTTAAAACTATTGCAGTGTATTTTCAGAAGACTGTAGCGTAAACAACAGATACAGTAATAACCAGGTAAGGAATGCGAAAGTCAAGACTGATTCATTCATTCATTCATTATCTGTAGCTGCTTATCCAGTTCGTGGAAGATCCAGAGCTGACCTGGAATCATTGGGTGCAAGGCAATAACACACCCTGGAGGGCAACACACACACTGACTCACACCTATGGACACTTTTGAGTCGCCAATCCACCTATCAGTGTGTGTTCTTGGACCGTGGGAGGAAACCCACGCGGACACATGGAGAACACACCAAACTCCTCACAGACAGTCACCCGGAACAGGACTCAAACCCACAACCTCCAGGTCCCTGGTGCTGTGTGACTGCGACACTACCTGCCGCACTAGACTGATTCAATAAAACACTTATAAATTAAGGTCATGAGTATTGAACACACAAGAATCCGGCTCAGATGTCAGTAGTATATATCCTACACCTTCTGTCAAACACCTCTGTGAATGATTTATGACCCCTTGATTTATGACCCCTGATTTATGACCCAGGTGACAGGTCAGTACAGGATGTCCTTATATGGGCTTCCCCTCACACCTACACCCCACCCCCTGACACCCTCACACCCCCCAACATGTTTGGGGTGGGTTGTGCTTGCATGTGTTATTTAAAATGACCCTGGTGGATTTCTATGGCTAAACGCTTTTTAAAATGTCTACAGTGTGTGTAAATCAGTCTCTTTTAAGAGAATCTACAGTTACACCAACTATTAGTTCTGAAACCAACGTTGCTTTTGCGCCAAGGAAGAAACGGCGTGGTAAAGCATTTGGTAGCAGCCCTCGCGAATATTTTAGGGATGTTAAAATTAACCTGTTTGATTCTCGGGCTTATGACGTTTGTGGGATGGTCAAAAGTGGATCAACGCCTTCCAGTGATGTCTGTTAAAAGAAACATAAGCTGACACTGAAACCACACGAAGTCAAGACACGAACAACACGCAAGCCATCATGTTTGAGGACATTCTTCCAGCAGACCATCCCGACACCCGTGGACCTATGTGGTGTGAAAATTATCGACTGTCGGACATTGAATATACGCCGATTGACACGGGTCATGGGCTTGTAAACTACAGCTATGGTGAATCGACGGCGGTTGCCAAAGCGGTATCAGACAACAGTTTGTTGGGTCAATATGGTGATGATCTCAGTTGTGTGGACATTGCGAACCCGCATGTTTTTCGACAAGACCCGGTGGATGATTTGGCAACGTTGATGGCTAGACAACTGACAATCGCTGAAGCTCCTGAAGACAACGCTATATCTGCTCCGATTGATGTGGTGGACGGGCAAGTAAGCTCTACGGCGCTAAAACTGATAAAGTCCACTGTCGTTGTAATCCTACAACATATCATAAACAACAAGCTGAAGGAAACATGTCTTGGTTGTGAAGTGGATCACCCTAGTCAACTTCGACATTCGTGTCTGTTTGAACCTGATATCTTCTTTTTTGAAAAATACTATAAAGATATAACAAGGGTATTGTTCACGCCCGCCTTAAAACATGCCATAGCTGGGCTTCTAAAGTGTTTTGGAATAGAACTACCCCTTCTAAAAATTCAAGGATGTGTTGAAACAGTCGTCTGTGAATTACAATGCGAGCCGTACATTGTGGAAAAGCTGCAGGAACTAAGAGAAAGTCTGATTGA
This sequence comes from Hoplias malabaricus, assembly GCF_029633855.1. Lineage (NCBI taxonomy): Eukaryota > Metazoa > Chordata > Actinopteri > Characiformes > Erythrinidae > Hoplias > Hoplias malabaricus. The sequence continues at coordinate 20,117,738 of NC_089806.1, read as the reverse complement.
TCAAACCTCTGAACAGTTTGTCAGCGATGCCGTTGACTGTTGGGAAGGTGATTCAAAGACTTGCAGAGCTGTTTAAGTGAAAATGGGGATAGTTTGCGGACACCAAAGTCTGTCAAAGCGTGTGCTGAAACACCGTGTGAACTGCGAATTGACACGTTTGTTGTATAAATGTATTGACGATAGTGTGGATGATTTTACACTCATTAATAATGTGTATGATGTCAATGTTAAACGTTTACAAAATTTCAAGAACCAAATGAATATTGTTAAATCAACATTGCATGATTGGTGTCATTTGACACAGTTATGTATAGATTCTGACGAAACAACCCTTGTGACTATTAGTAAATTACTGTCTCTCATGCCTAAGAGTGAAAATGTGGTAAAAATTGGTTATGTGCTTTGTCTATGTACATATATAATAGACATTTGTGTGATAAAACTTTCAACAAAGAAACCAATTGATGTTTGTAAAGTGATTGAAACATTTGTTGAATATCTAGTTGAGAAAAATGTAGATGTGTGTGCAAACTTTTTAGATTTCATCGATGCATTGTGAATAAAACAGTCAAACAAACAAATCTGGGGTCATTATTTTCAACAATGTCATCTATCGACACATCAAATCTTATGAGAACGGTATATTACACGCCGTCTAATTCTGGTTCATTAGGCGGTAAAAATCGTTTGAAACGGGGTGTTTTAGAGAATACAGGATTGTGTCTGTCTGATCAACAGGTTTCAGACTGGTTATCTGGAGAGGATGCATACACACTCCACAAACCCATACGACATAATTACAAAAGAAACCGGGTTATAGTATATGGCATTGACGCTCAATTCCAAGCTGATCTTGTTGATATGAGTGCGTATTCTAGGGAAAATGACGGATATAAATATATGTTGACATGTATTGACGTGTTCAGCAAATATGCGTGGGCTCGACTGTTAAAAAATAAGTCTGGTATAGAAGTCTCAAAGGCATTTGCGAACATATTAGAAGAAGGCAGAGTTCCTCAAAAGTTACAGACTGACAGGGGTAAAGAGTTTTTCAACAAACATTTTCAAAATTTAGTATCAAAAAACAAAATCACACATTTTGCTACAGGTAGTGAGCTAAAAGCCAGTGTCATAGAGCGGTTTAATAGAACGCTAAAAAGTCGTATGTGGCGTTATCTAACAGCTGTAAACTCCAAAAGGTACATTGATGTTTTACAAGATATTATGAGCGGTTACAATAATAGTTACCACCGTAGTATCAAAACCAAGCCAGCTGATGTGACGAAAGAAAACGAATCTAGCGTGTTTAAAACGCTGTATGGTGTGAGAAACAAATTAGACAAGAAAACCATATTTAAGTACAAGACTGGTGACGTTGTGCGTATTTCTAAAGTCAGGGGTCCGTTTACAAAGGGGTATGAGGAGAACTATACACAGGAGTTTTTCACTATATCAGAATGTATCCGACGACAACCACCCGTTTATAAATTGAAAGATTATGACGGTGACATTATACACGGCCGTTTCTATGAAGAAGAGTTGCAAAAAATACGCATGTCTACAGAAAAAGCATTCAAAGTTGAAAAGATTTTGGATAAAAAAAAACAGGGTAAAAAACAATGGTTTTAGTGAAATGGTTAGGTTGGCCGTCAAAATTTAACAGCTGGGTTCCTGAAAATGATGTTGTGGACATACAAAGGCCTTAAAAGGTGTTGTACTTTGTGAACTAGTTCATTTACATCAAAGGACAAATATGGGGGACAATGGTTTTTGCGTCACACTGCCGAGCAATTCGTCTATGTCGGTATACCCCGATAATCAAATTTCTAATTATAGAACAAAACTAGCGAAACCAATCGATCTAAAAGGTGACTGGGAAGTAGGGGTGATAGAGTTTCAATACCCACGAACGTGGACAACCTTTTGTGAGCTAGATGCCACATTTAGCGTAATTGATAAAAAATCTGGCAAAACAACACAAATAACACTACCTACAGGGTATTATAACCATATACCGGCATTAGTTGCTGAGATTAATATCCATCTAGCAGACCATTCAATAGGTCTTGTTTATGACCAAATAAGTCACAGGTTATTTATTAAGACGTTATCTGATATCGGTTTGATATTTAATGGTAAACTAGCCATCATCTTGGGTTTTAAACCGGGTGTGATACTAGAGTGTGTAGTTAAAACAAATGACCCGGATGTCGTACAAAAAGAGTACGCGCCACACCCTGTCGACATCTATGGTGGTTTCTACTCAATGTTTGTTTACACAGACATTGTTGATTACCAATTAATTGGTGACAGTTTTGTACCTATGTTAAGATGTGTACATATATCAGGGAACAACCATGATATTGTCACAGTTAGATACAGTAAGCCACACTACGTGTCGACAACAAAATCACAGATAAACGATATCGCTATAGAAGTGAAAACCGATCAGAACCAGCACGTAAATTTTTCTTATGGGAAAGTGGTTGTAAAGCTACACTTTAGACCTGTAAAACAAGGAATTAGGTTTTGAAAATGGAATCTTTCAACAGACTGGCCATGGATCCTGAACGTTACGTTTCTTACTATCAAAGTCAGGCCGGAGGCCACATGCCCGGCTATACAGGTAGCCCAACAATGTATGGTGCGGGATTTGGTGGGATTTTTAGAAATTTATTCAGAATGGCTATACCGTTGTTCAAGAAGGGTTTTAATATAGCCAAACCACATCTAAAAACAGCTGCTAAAAACATTGTAAGCGATGTTGTCAGTAACGGTCTGACGCGTATGATGGCACACAATCAAGATGGGTCGGGTATGTTGGTGATGGCTCGAAAATCTGTGAAACGACCCCCTGGTAAGAGGCGTGGCCGTCCTGCTAAGAAAACCAAGCTTGAGATGAAAAAACACATAGTGTCAAAAAGAAAGAGTAAGGGGAAGCAGACAACAACCTCGACCTGTAGGAAACCTATTAAAACCATTTTCTGATCATGGCTCTACTTCATCGCATGTCTGAGGAGTGTATTAAATCAGAACTGGACTTGTTTACAGTACCTTTAACACAAACCGCTATTGAGAAAAACACTTATGTCGAAATTCCGCCGCTGTCAGCAATTTCCGACACTGCCTCACTGGAGTTTTTCATAGCCGGCCATGGTGAAGATTATATGGATCTAAATAACACACTATTATACCTTCGTCTTAAAATCACAAAACCTGACGGAAGCGACATTGATGACGGAGCCGCTGTGGGGTTGATAAACTATCCTGGAGCTACAATATTTTCACAGGTCGACGTGTCCCTAGGAGACAGGCTGGTATCACAGAGTTCAAGTACCTACCCATACCGTAGCATGATAGAATGTCTCGCCAACTATGGTCGGGACACCCTGGAAACTGTCTTCTCTGCAGGCCTCTTTTATCTGGACACTGCAGGGCATATGGATGAAACAAACCCCGCAAGGAACAATCGCGGTTTGGCAAAGAGGGCCGCATTTACAAACGCTAGTAATGTGGTAGAACTGCTGACCCCGATTCATAGCGACATATTTTTTCAGGAGAAATTGATGCTTAACGGTGTTGATATAAAAATTCGCATGACTCGTAATAAGGATGATTTCTGTCTAATGCGGCATGACGCGTTAGCATACAAAGTGAATATTCTCTCTGCATCGTTATTTGTCAAAAAAGTATCTGTGTCACCAGCTGTAAGGTTGGGTCATGCCCAGACATTGTTGTCAACAACGGCTAAATACCCCATTGACAGAGTGTGTCTAAAAAATTTTTCCATACCTGCTGGAACACGTGTTTCTAACCAAGAAAATTTGTTCTTGGGGACTCTACCTAAGTCTATGATAATAGCCATGGTTGATAATGATGCATTCACAGGCGCGTATAATAAAAACCCCTTCGCGTTTAAACATTACAACTTGGAGTTTCTTGCGGTCTATTTAGACGGCCAACAATTTCCAGCCAAACCACACCAACCCGATTTCCACACTGGTTCCGCCGTGCGCGAATTCTTCCAGTTAGCGCTTGCATCTGGAAGACATCTGAAAAACCAGGCATTGCCAATTGATAGGCAGGATTTCCTACAGGGTTACACACTGTATGCTTTTAACCTCACACCTGATGAAGAATGTGGTCAGCACGTGTCTTTGGTCAAATCAGGTAATATTAGACTGGAGGTTCGTTTCAGACAGCCGCTCCCGCATACTGTAAATTTGGTTGTGTATGCTGTTTTTGACAGCATCATTGAAATCTCTAACCGAAGACAAGTTTTAGTGGATTATTACTAATGAATACGTTGGAGCTGTCTGCTGTAATGGACAAAGTGGCTGTTAACACACATTTTCTCGGTGTGTTAGCATGTGACCAATTACCAACAAATGGTATATGGAAATTACCTGTGACGGCTATTGTCAATACACACTCATCTGATCTTCCTGGCGAACATTGGCTTGCTATCTACATAAGTGAAGACCGTGTCGGGTGTTTTTTTGACAGTTTTGGAAATGCACCTACCTATGACAAGTTCCCTAAAATTATTAGTGATTTCCTTAAAACAACATGCACGACTTTGAGGTATTCTACCAGACAAGTTCAAGATTTTACATCAACTACATGCGGTCAACATTGTGTGTTTTTTCTATACCACATGGTTAGACTGTGTAATTATGAAGAAGTGATGTCAAAATATGGTTTTAATTTAACTAAAAATGACAATATGGTTTCAGCCTTTGTGAAACATTTGTATCCGTGTGTTTGTAAGAACAGGTCGTTTATTTGTATACAACATGTTCAAAAAGGAGAGATGTTTATTGTATAACCCTGTGTAGTGTAAAGCTGACGAATAAAAACACTGATTTTCAAAAAAGATTTTCAACTCTGGTTCGTTTATTTACAAATATACATGTAACAATAATAAAACAACAAATGACAGTTTTCAAACAATGTGAAAAATATTCAAAACAATCAATTAAACAACACAATCACACACACATCAAATAAAAATAAAAATAAAATATATAACAATTAGAAGTTTAACCAAACACTTCTGTCTAAAACGGGGGAGTGAAATCTGGGGTGTTCAACACTCTTAACAGGCGATTGCAAAGTGTCTTTCACTGGTGTAGCATAATCAGCAGACTTTTTATTTTTTAACAAATTAATTTTTTGTCTGACAAACTTATTTGGTATGGTAGAAAGAGGGATGTTTAAAACAGCAAAAGCCTCTAGAAACTCGCTCCACCCCTGAGGTCTACGATCATCGCTAACACGGTGTGCGGCGGTGATGCTTTTCACCAAGTCCAGAATATGTGACCCTGGGATCGTACGTCCATTTAAGACAAATTCTCCTAATTCATTCCAGGAAGACACATCTTTTGATTTAGACATTGTATCTAAAACATACTGAACATTCTGTCTGCTTCGCGAAGATACATTTCTAAGAACATCATCGAGTATGGAATGTTTGTTACCAGTCTGATCGACAACATTTATTTCCTTATTAACAGTATCCGCATGCGGCAATGACAATGTTAAAGTATTGGTCTCCATATCACCATGTTTAGCGATGGTTAAATATCTCTGTAACACGGATGTATAAAGTTTGGCCTTCTCGTGGGGGTCGAGATCCCTCCTGGCCAAAATATCTCTGATCGACACGTCCAAATCATTTTCTACAATTTGTCGGACAGCGCCCCGACTGTTATCACTCTTTAACTTATCCAACTGGTGCTGAGGTACCAAAAATAATTTTTCAGCATACTCCATGTCTTCAGTTTATCTCCCCGCTATCAAGCTTGCTATAAATGGTAAAGCAACGCTTAACAATGGTAAAAGAAAGCCGCCTTTCTGATTAATTATTTTCTTTTTCCGTGAAACACCAACCTTTTTATCAGCGATAAATTTAATTTCAGACTTCTTCTTCTTTAACTCACGATATTGTGTTGATGTGAGAGGTACAGTGCCATTAAGAACATTAAGGGCAACCTCACACAGAGTTAAGATAAGTTCATTAGACGCCGTTTGTAAAATAACACGTCTCTGTGCTGGTGTGGCTTTAAATAAAAGTTTAAGAAGCGGCAGGTTTCTATATAGTCTGTCCGACATGCTGATCTATCTGCGTATTTTCGGAATGTAAACAACAGGCGTGTTTGAAAGCAGATCTGTTCTGAGACGAAAGTTTTCAGGAGTCTTAGCTTTATAATCAATTAAAAGGTGACCGAACGGCTTGCTAACAGCATTTTGAAAACATTCCATGAAAAATTTGGTGTTGCCGGGGTACATCTGTCTACCTAATACACAAACCTGATTGTTGTCTCTTGGATTTTTAAATAATATGAGATAGTTTGTATTCAAACTAATTGTCCTACTAGACTTTCCTTGAAAAAACAAATTTTGCATTAAGTAAATGGCGCTTAAATTTCTGTGATGTACATACTGTGTAAACACCTTTTCCACTTCGGCATTATTGCTGGCATCTTTCATAACATCATCAATTATTAACAAATTATTTCTGTTAAGCGGTAAAAGTGTGTCGTCACATAGCGACGTTGGTATCCCTTGAACAAAAACAATATTTCTTATCTTTAACATTTCATCATAAAGGGGTTGCCAGCAGTCATAAATGTATACTATATTTTCTATTTTATTTGAAATCAACTCATCAGAACGCTCAATCAACTGTTTTACAAAAAAAGTTTTTCCGGAATTTGATGGTCCGCTTATTACACACGAAAATGGGTGTTGTAATCTAAAATCAAACCCGTCAACATCTATCACACCTCGACCGTCTTTAGTACCCATAAGGAAGTGTTGAAAAATCAGGCAACAGGACACGTTTGTTGTACACAACTTTAAACCGCTTCACTACTGATTTGTTTTTCAGCGTGAGGTTCTTTTTATTTCTCACAATGCCGTCAGCGCGAGCAAGTATGTGTCGGCTAGTATCGCGATTCGTCACATAATTATCAACAAGGTCAATAAGTGTGTCGAGTCTAATAACTTTTGAGTTTTCAGAATTTAGCGTAATGCCCTTTGCTTTCATGCATGTTTTACCACCAGCTGTAAGATAACCGTACGTCTTAGGACCTCCCGAGCAGAACTCTGTAATGTAATCACCACCACCAATCTCGTCTGTCAAATCGCTTAAATAAGGCCCCAGAGGGGGTTCCCAATCACCTTCACGAGAAACAAAAATAACACTGTCAGTGTCGCTATACAACAATCTGTCTCCCAATTTATCCATTAGATTATACAATTCTAAACGAGCGTGCGCTGTTGTAAATGCGCCGAGGAATACATTAATATCACGTGTTGGACAGCTGTCTCCAGCCGAATAGCACCACTGAATCAATGCTGTGGTGTCGGACACAAATGAAAAGTGTTTAACCTCATAGCCGTCACCAAAGATGTGTTGTGAAAACTGTTCAGGGTCCGTTAACACTTCAGACACGGGCAGGTTTTCCCTCATTGAAAAACGGCCCCACAAGCTGTTTAACAACAATTTGTTAATAGAGCGTGGTTAAGGCATATCTTGTCAGGATTCAGTTGGATATTTTCCTTTTCAAAATAATCCCTGATGTATTCGGCCCTCTCTTCCTCTGTGACAGCATGTGCTGGATAACCACTGGCCTCCTGCTTGTACTGTAAAAACGTCTTTACATACTCGCAGAACAACGTCTCTGAACTGTCTGGGAAATGCCAAACTTCATGGATTTTTGCAACTACATACCCTTTCTCAACAGCCTTCACTAGTTCAATACTGACCCATGACCCCGTTATAGATCTCTCTTCATCACTATGCATACATGAACGCAACTGGTTTTCGTGCTCGGCACATGTGCGGCACAGCGGGAACATTAACTTTCCATTACAACGGTATGGTAAAACAGGGTGGAGGAGTTTTCTTGGCGGATATACTGTTGCCTTGACTAGACCATAGTAATCCTCAAGAGGTTGAAAGTCTTTGAAAAATATTTGGGGGTGCCCTACCGGGTATTTCTTCCGGGCCTGGCAGAATGGGTACAAGCTTGTGAAGTCCAAATATCTAATCTTCTCACCCTCCTTTGCTTTGTAATACAAATTATACGCATTTGTTCGACCACCAAAAAGTGCGTCTCTTGGTTTGAGCCTTTCAGGAGCTGTGTAATTAGAAATGAACGTGGCAACATCCAAATCATCCCTCTTAGCAGATGCCCACTGACATTCCCACATCACTTCAACTTCTAGACCATATGCACGAACAAGCGTCTCCACCTTGGTATCAAACCGCATTCGCAAATCTCCATACAAGACCTTTGACATAGGATGGCACTGGTTCGGGTTGTAACGACATTCATGACCATGATGCATACAACCATTAAATTCTAAAGCTTTTCGCACACCATCTTTTTCATAATAACCATCCACATAATATGCGCCAAACTTCATTTCCCCGTGAGTTAAAGCGTGGTGCACATCAACATCTCTTACATGCTTAACATACTCAAGCCATTCAATAGAGACGTTAGAGAATGTCTTGTGCTGGTTAATGTATGCGTTGTTGTGTGTCAGCGCCAGCGTGTCTTTTGGTAGAAAATGTGTTTTGTATACTGCCATACAACATGATGCTAATGTCGTATAATTAAACGGGTCTAGCTTTGTGCACTGAATGAATTCTTCGCGATACTTGATACATGCTTCGCGCAGTAAAACAACGTCGTTCCTGCCGTAAACATACAACTCCTTTTGGAAGTCAAAAACACCGTTTGAGACTGTGTCGTACCATTCGTCAAACTCTTTTTTGCCTTTGTCGTTCATAGTGTCATAACCATAAAAACCCTTTTCAGGGTATTGCCCCACATAGTTCTCATTTTGTTTTAAATTGAATTTGTGTGGGAAATGTCCTTTCTCGGAGCATGTTAGATTTAAGGCTGATGTTGTTTTAGCCAAACGCATTGGAATGAATGAATATGAGTCTATGTAACGTTGTTTGTATGTTTCATCATACATGGAGATCAGTCTACACCCCATCATGGTGATTTTGACAGCGACACCCACACTAGAAAAATATTCCAATAATAGAAAATTGTCAAAACCGGCCGCATTGTGTGCTAACCATGTGTACCCTTGATATTTGAGCTGTCTAAACTTTCTCATAAGCCTTTCTATGCAGTCAGACCCTTCTGCAGTGAATTCTGTACCATCATATGTAATAGCGCAGACAAAATTAGCTTCATGCTTTCCATTTTCAAAGCGTGTCTCAAAGTCAAAAAAGATGTAGGAATTACTGGGTTCTTTTATTTTGATCGGCTGTATGTAACATTCATGTGTGGTGTCCGATATTAAATCTTCACCACAATGAACACAACGACCCGACACACACTTGTGGGGTTTTGGTTTTATTAAACTTACGTGATAACGATGGCCACATTTTTTGCAATACTTAGTTAGATCGCATGAGGATGCTATCACCCCTTTAATAGACTGTTGTTTTTGTTTCTTATGCTGCTCATAGCAATAGACAGACTTGCAGTAACGCGAACAGTCATCACAATATTTCACACACCTGGGGTGTTTGTGACACATCGCATCTTGACACACATCGCAACTATATTTACAGCTATGATCTCTGGCGTTAGTGTAGCCCGTATAACAAAACGTGCAAACATGTGGCACCCCCATGAACGCTTTCAAATTTTTTACCAAATAATAATGACCGTCATGGAGGTACAGAAACGCAGTCTTGGTATGTGGTTTGTCTTTGGTTTGGTACTTTTCTAATTTACCCGAACGACTCTTGTGGAACACAACTATTTTAATACCATACTTATATTCAAAACGACCAATATCATTAAAACCTACTCTATGGTCACGTGTGTAGCCAATGTTTATCTGTATCTGTTCGGCTATAGGTTCTAATGTGTTATGTGGTACATGCGGATTCAGAAAAAGAGCAATGCAGATTGCAAAACACAGATTGTTTGAGATGTTTGTTGGGCAGAAAAGATTCAGTCTGTTCCTTTTGATCACCTGATCGTGTGCTAGGTCACGCACCTTACGACGAACACCACCATTTTTAGCCACGACTATCGAGACAGTCAGAGCCAAACTCTCATCCGTTTTAATACTGTTATTGCTCTGCATAACCCTTTCAATAGCGTCTGAAAATCTGTCCACACTGTAACCGTCCCTTGAAGACAACACCGTGTTTACATCAGATGTTAAACTACTACCTCTTAGGGTGATGTCGATAACACCGCCATCACCAGCCAAGACCCTGGAGAATGACACAATTTCTGACAACACATCGTGTATATAGGACGTGTATGAAGCTATGTCTGTGGATGGCGCGTCATGTAAATTCAGCATCCGGTGAAGCACAACGCTGTTAAACCGATTCCTAGACACTATGGTATAATCGTCTACAACACCACCATTTCTCACCAATTCTGCTATATGACCGTCAGATAAACCAAAGTTAGGAGCTGTTGGGTCAAATGCTGAATGTCCAGGTGTTGTCACACCGCTACCTGTTTGTTCATTGTTTATGTGTTGTGTATTATTTTGAATATCGTTTTCTAGGTCTGCTATAGCCATGTCACATTCTTCGATAAGACAGTGTAGTTTTTCACTTGGAGACAACCGCCCCCAAGCATCATATGTTGTGTCATCACATGCAAAATCTGTTGATTGTTCGCCACTACTATCATATCTACAACGCTTAACCGGTTGTGTATGTGATGCTTGTCTTGTGTTTGTTAACCATTCGTCCAGTGTAATTTGTAATAAGCCATGTGCGTTACTGTTATCGCTGTCTTGTATGTCTACGTCTTGCTGGTTGCTAAGCGATTCAATACCCATATCATATTCGTCCATAAGACAAAGCATTTTTTCACTCGGAGACAACTGTTTCCACGCTTCATATATTGGGTCATCACGCGCAAAATCTGTAGATGCCATGACTGTTTAGACCTATTTGGTTTTCGATACACAAATTGTTGGTTTTTAAATGTCAATGGTTTAAAATAATGCTATTACTTTTGAATGTACGTTAATGATTTGATTTATTTAACACATACTTGAAAAAAAAACCACAGTATATTATTAACACAATAATAATAATAATAACAATTATAATATTAACTATTATCATCTACAAGACGGTCCTGCAACAGGGATCCGTGTTGATTTTTTTAACTGCAAAAGTCTGTTTAATTTATACAACAATTCTAACGCTGTTTCACTGTGCGCAACCTGTTTCTTACACAAACCATGAATATCCTTAACTAAATTGGCATTAGCTGTTTGTTCTTTACACAAGGCTTCAATACGTTCAAACTGTTTCTGAATAATATTGTCACGCCTGCGGTTTAAAGCAGCCTGCCTACGCTGTTCAATAGAGATTTTAGCGATCTCCTGTGACATCTGTCTCATCAACGTTATAAGCTCAACAGGGTTGTTAGCACAATTACAACCCCCCACCTGGTTTTGTTGTTGTTGTTGTTGTTGTTGTTGTTCGTGATCTTGATTGGATTTTATTTCATCCGTAACAGAGTCCCCAGGTTCGATCAGAGCATCATTTAACACATCATTCGGCACAACAGCAGCACCGTTGTCCTCCTTTACTGTAAAGCTGTTATCATTCCATGTTTTAAATAACTCATCAGACCATCCAGCGGCGCACAGACCAGGATCAACACAGTCCTCATACACCGACAGATCGAAAATGTCCAAATCTATGAACAGATAAAATAATGAAACACTCGTTAACACACAAACCTCATGTTATAAATAATACAAATAATATTTAATTGTGTTTTTATTACCGTTTGTTTTGTGGATATCGTCCAATCTAAGACGTTTACCACTACTTGAGCGCGATGTTTGAGCACCACCAGATCCAAAACTACCACGTTTTCCTTGTGGAACAGGCACCCTGATGTCCCTTGGGACGCTTTGATTGGATCGGGTAGGACTGCTTGTTAAACACGGCGTAAATGTTTGCGGCGCTTGGTCGTTGTTGGCGTACGTAGCATCCAATGGTTCAACAACGGCAGAGGTGCCGGGAACAACTTCAAACCCTGGCGGTGTTAAGAGATTTGTTTCTTCAACCAAACGTGTCAACCCTACTACAGAGAACATATAAATTACACACTATTGCGACACACAATCAAAATATAACACCATGAGTTATAAGATGTATCAGACAACCTACCAAGAGGATTTAAATACCCCGTAGCATCCACAGTTTCTGAAGAAATGAAAAAATAATCTCATGAATAACAACTAAAATCAAAAAAGACACATAAAATAATAAAGAGCAGAGTCATACCTTCACAAAGTTGTGATAAACCTTCAATGCTCCTAATGGCACGGATGGTTTCTAACTCAGATGTACCTAGACAAGATAAACCCTGTTAAGTGGGTAAGAAAATATTATATCACTGAAATTCTGACAAAAAAATTAGGTAGAAATCTGTAGTTTAACACTTACCGAAAATGTAGGACTCCATTGCGACTTCCAAATAGTGTCGGTATAGGCTTTCTCACAAACACAGGATTCAAGCTAACTATATATACATGGGGGCTGTGGGTGTGTCAGGGGTGTGGTGTGGGTGTGAGGGGAAACCCATATAAGGGCATCCTGTACTGACCTGTCAGTCATAAGCCCGAGAATCAAACTGGTTAATTTTAACACCCCTAAAATATTCGCGAGGGCTGCTACCAAATGCTTTACCACGCCGTTTCTTCCTTGGCGCAAAAGCAACGTTGGTTTCAGAACTAATAGTTGGTGTAACTGTAGATTCTCTTAAAAGAGACTGATTTACACACACTGTAGACATTTTAAAAAGCGTTTAGCCATAGAAATCCACCAGGGTCATTTTAAATAACACATGCAAGCACAACCCACCCCAAACATGTTGGGGGGTGTGAGGGTGTCAGGGGGTGGGGTGTAGGTGTGAGGGGAAGCCCATATAAGGACATCCTGTACTGACCTGTCACCTGGGTCATAAATCAGGGGTCATAAATCAAGGGGTCATAAATCATTCACAGAGGTGTTTGACAGAAGGTGTAGGATATATACTACTGATGTCTAAAGCAAAACAGCCTTTGTTGACATGTCTTAAGAATCCTGTTTTGTATTTTGATCAAAGCACATCTTGTCATCAATCACCGTTGCAAGATATATATAACTGCTAACCCTTTCAACTATGGTACCATCAATAGTTATAGGGTGGATCTCCTTATTCACTTCTAAAATCCATAACCATTTCCTTAGGTTTTTCAAGGTTAAGCTTCAAGAATGATTTTTTACACCACAACACAAACTCATCCACTATTGGTCCGTAACTATTCTCAGAGTCATGAAGTAGACTGACTATGACAGAGTTGTCAGCATATTTAAAAATGTATCTGTCTTCATACTGACATACTCAGTAAATGACCTGGTAGATATTGGTAGATTTAGTCACCTTCATGTTGTTTTGTTAGGGTATTTATTATTTTGGTGGCTTGAGGATTCATAGATTAGCATGATAGCTAGCTCTGTTTGCTCAGGCTAATGATTACCCCAGCCAAACTTTAGCCTATCTGTAGCAGGAGGTGGGGATGATTGCTGATATAATCGCTGTCTGAAGCTAGGAAAATTGCTCAGATGCTCAGTGTGGAGTGAAAGGTTAGCAAACATACCATGGGCGTGGCTCAGTACCAAGTGAGCAGCCTTGCATCTTTCCACTACTTAGACAGCTGCATAAGTAGACAGCATTTTCATCAAAAGCAGATCTTCAAACAGCTTATGGAGTCTCTCCTTTTAAAGTGCACCCATCACTAGACATTTAGTTTTCTACACAGTTTTTATAACCACCATAGAAAATCACTTACGCATAGAACACAGTGTTCTGGAGCAGCTGCAAACAAGCGGCAGATGACCATACACAGCATGAAGTGTAGGCTAGAGGGCTATAAATGTAGGGCAGTGCAGCTGGTGATGGTAATGGAACTCCATTCAATACTTCCGTGGTTGGAGTGGTGATCCAGCACTAAACAATCAACATCAGTAACTAATCACTTTAATAGAATGAAAGAAAAAAACTTGCAGTGGCGTCCCACAGCCTGTCTAGGTGTGTAGAAGCTGTTGCTGCAGCAAAGGTGGGACAGCCTCTCCATTTGCCATTTAATACCCTTGTTTTAGAAAAACACTGGGGGAGTGGGGGAGTCAGGTTTTTAGCTATACAAATGTTCCACAGAAGTGGTACGTCTCTAACGTTATCATGGAAAGCAGAGCACACTAATGAACCACTGAGCAGTTCCCACCCATCTTAGTAGCTTTAATGTGGAAATGACTGTACTAAGTACTCAGAAGCAATGTGAGAAAATGTCGGCTCAACACAAGAAGTCTGCTCACATTAAAAGCTTAGAGAGGAATGCTGAAAAGGCAGAGCTTGATCAATAAAGAGCTTTGGGAGAATCACAGGTGATGTTCAAGAGAGAACAGGTACATTTACACATATGTACATTACAGTCATAGAGCACATTGTTGCCGATCTGATATTTAAACACGTCAACATGTCTCAGACTGAATTTTGCATTGCTATCATTATTTCAAAGGGTAATTCCACCTGTCTTTCACATTTTCTAGCAATAAGTTCAGTAAAATTCATAAGAAAGTTTTCAAAGTAAACAAAGGAATTACACTGGTGGTAAGTATCGTAAACGGATACCATTTAAAAATTTCTTCGTTCAGTGCTTATATTAACTTACATAGACACTTTATGTACTTACTTATGGGGAGTGTTAAATAATGTATTCAAGCATGCAGTGTAGCCAACCAGCTAAATGTCAGGACTGAAATAAAATAATAAGCAAATAAAGTAATGATGATCATTATATTCTAATATGCATCCACACATTGACAGTGGGTTGAGGGGGTGGCATATAAGTCGAATGATGAAGAGTCATAGAGAGAGAGAGAGAGAGAGAGAGAGATACAGACAGGCAAACAGGCAGCGCTCTACACCTCAATAGCGATGACATCATGACAGTCGTGGGGCATTGATCATCGCGAGATTGGCTTTTTGAAAACACCGTCACAACTGAACGCACGAGCCTCGAGAGCTGCACGATTATAGTAAAAAAACCTTCAAAATAAATTGCACCAGCATTCCAGCGAACACCGACGCGTACAACTCTTTAATTCTTCTCTCTCTCTCTCTCTCTCTCTCTCTCTCTCTCTCTCTCTCTCTCTCTCTCTCTCTCTCTCTCTCTCTCTCTCTCTCTCACACACACACACACAGCGCGCCCGCCCGCCTACATGCCGGCACTGCGTCTGTCTGCTGCAGAGATTTTCCCCGAGTCTCACACACTCGTTTGTTTTCCTGTGTAGTGGGGACATTACATAGACCATTCATTTTATGGAGAGTTCTTTTAACCCTATCGATAAGAACAACCCTAGCCCAACATTAACCCTACAATTAAACCTCCAACCAAACCCTAATCTTCAAAAAATGTCTTCACCTTACAATGTAATGGTCTTCGTTGTGGGGACTAGCTTGTCGTCCCCAAAAAGTAGTAAATGCCTTACAGCGTCACAGTGTGAGTGTGTAAATAGAGATGGGTGCCCACAACTTAATATATACCTGGTGAACACACACACACACACACACAGACTGCTGCTCCGTCTGCCTCGTATAGAACACAGACATGACGCAAACTCCTTCCCTATACAAACATACACCATGATGACTGAGGTGCGTGACAAGCGGAGGGACAGAAGGACTAGAGAGAGGGGGAGTGAGATGCTGGCGGAGTCGTGGCTGGTTTGCCTCGCAGTGAGCGGGTCTCCTCTGGAGAGGCGCTGGATCCTCAGATGTACCGTGCACGCGCGCCTCATCATCATTACTACTCCAGCCTGCTCAGCATGCACCGCCACGCGCCCTGCTCACACACTCTCTGTCACACACTCAGTCTCGAGCTCGGGCTCGCCCATATCATATACAGCCTTGAAAAACAGTACCGCGTCTGGGCTTGTGTGCTGCTTTCAGCCTTTCCTCTCCTTTCACACTCAACCACTTCAAATGTAGTGCGAATATAATGTGTGTGTGTGTGTGTGTGTGTGTGTGTGTGTGTGTGGGTGGGTGGGTAGGTGAGGGGGAGGTGGAGGGGGTGTATTCTGATATTACACAAGATCATTACTCTATGGAGAGTTTTTGCATATGTTTTGAAATGTTGCCTATATTAATATTGATAATGAGTGTAATGGATACTTATTAGAAGCAATAACAGAGGCCAGAAAGGAATGTAAGTGTGCTGCAGCATTAACTAAGCTGCTAACTATTTTATATCAACCTTGATTAAGAGTGATTATTGTCTGTCTACACCATCAGTTGCCCACATGCCCAAAAAAACATGTTTTAATATTGATTTCTAAAGCAGTGGCCATCAGGAGACTATGGGAACACAATGGGAACACAATGTACTTTCTTCATTTAGCACACAGGGCTTATACTGCACTGTGAAAATGTGTGTGTGTGTTTTTTTTGTTGTTGTTTTTTTTTACTTCAGTAGTGGAACCCTGTTCTTGGTGCTCAATAGAACCTTGTTTAAACAGCCTCTTTAGAGAACCAGAGCCATTTAATCAGGCAAAAACCCACTTATGGTTTCAAACGTTTCATTGAGTATGTGAAGCTCTATATTAATAGTATATAATAGAGTCAAATAGAGTCTATTTATTAAAAGTAAAATGGTCTGAACACCCCTGGTCAAATAACATTATCTGTGGATTTTCTAGGTGTATCTTTTACACCCTCTGCAAATTTTAAAACTCATCTACTGTGCAGTGGGACGGAGGATGGGCTAATGCATAAAAAGTGTCCGGTGTAAAGTTATGGCACATTTTGCATTTAACTAATTAATACAAAGTGTAGAGATTTCAAACTGAACACCAATCAGCTGAAACGTTTAAATTAAATCCCTTGTTTCTACACCCAGAGTCCATTTTCAGCCTCACTGACGATACAGGAGACCTTTGTGGTTCTACAGTTACAGACTGTAGTACTACAATTACATCTGTTGCTCTGCACTTTGCTAGCCACCTTTCGACCTGTTCATCAGTGGCCATTGACCTTATGGTGGTTTGTTAGTGTGTGACACAGCAGAGCTGCTAGAGTTTTTTAAACCCTCACTATCACTGCTGGACAATCAACACAAAACCGTGCAACAACCTATGAACTACCGCTTCTGATTTTACAAGGTGGACCAATGAGGTAGGTGTGTCTAACAGAGTGGACAGTGAGTGCACACTGTGTTTATGAACTTCAGCAACACTGCTGTATCTGATCCACTCATACAGCACAACACACGCTATCACAACGGCACCACATCAGTGTCACTGCAGTGATGCTCCTGTTTGGTCATTGGAGCAGAGAGTGTAAAGAGCGAATGTAGAAACGAGGAGGCCTTTTTGATGTTATCATGTCATCGATTTCCATGCATTTATATAAAGTAAACTTCTTTTTTTCATGGATGACTTGGTTGGATCTACTAGAAACAACACTATGTTAACATTATAGATGTAATATCATTGTGATGCTTCACTGGGCTGTAATAAGAGAATAGAGCCCCTGTCGTTGCTACTCTACTGCACTTTTTAACTATAGGATTAAGGAATGAACACCAACCAACCAGGGCTTTCAAAGTGAATTGCATTTTGTAACTGCAGGGGAATCTCAGAAGCAGAAATAGTCAATCTTTCCTAGTGTTGTTTTAATTCAATTATATTCAAATTTGAGGGAATGGCTGACTTTGCGAGGCCATATCAGTAAGGACCATCCACTGAAATGTTCTGGACCAGGGATATTCCCATGACTTTATGGTGTAGATTGAGCACTCTGTGCCTATTGAAATTGCTTTTTAGATTGCTGGAGAAGATGTTGCATATGGTACAGCACCAAAAGTAGTTCTTCCACTGTATCATTCTGTTTATTTCAGTAGAAGTGCTATACAGTTACAAGAGTAACATCTCCATCAATCTCATGAACCATTGGGGCTAGAAATCATGGTACTAACAATTGCTTTTTCCAAAGAACCCGTTTTAAACGATTGGGCTGCTGTGTGTGTGTGTGTGTGTGTATATGTGGCTAATCGAACACACCGCGCTGCGTAAAAGCGAGCGCGGGGTGACGCGCGGTGGATGACGCGCGCGGGTTAAAGCAGGTGAGAAAGTCACCCGGTGGTAGCTGAAGTAGAGCCGCGCGTGCTGAGGGAGAATTAAGCGCGTGAACTCACCTCCACACTTGTCCCAGCTGCAGGAGGTGGATGAGCGCCTGCCAGAGCCAGACGGAGACGCGGCAGCACGCGCCCCTCGCGCCCCTCGCGCTCAGCCCCGCCGTCGCCGCGGCTCTGCGACCGCTGCTGAGACCGTCCACGGAGCCCAGGCCGCCGCCCGTGTAGTCCTGCACGAACCACCTGAAGCTGAGCACCTGCACCAGCACGGAGGGCACGAGCACGAAGAAGAGCGTGAGGCCGCCGGACACGTACTCGCGCTTGGCGTAGTAGTCGGCGGCCAGCCACACGTCCGTGCCCACGTCGCCGAAGAACACGAGCAGCGCGAGCACGATCCACAGACAGTCGAGCCACAGGCGCTCGTCGCCGTCGGGGGGCCGTCGTTGGCGCGCGTCCTCGTCCTCATCGTCGGCGTCATCGCGCCCCCGCCGCTGCTGCTGTTTGCCCCGCAGGTAATGCAGGCACGCGCTCCGGCAGCCCCAGTAGCACGAGGACGTGTTGCAGCAGTGGCAGATGTGGAAGGAGCTGGGCTCGCCCACCCCGCCGCCGCCGCAGCCCACCTCGTCCAGGTCGCGCAGCTGCGCGAAGCCGGTGACGACCCCCCGACCGTCGGACTTCGCGGCCATCTTGCTCTCTCCGGCGCCCACCTCCTGCCCACGTCACTTCCCTGACACCTGTTCAGCGCGGGGACCCCTAACGACGCAGCCATGGAGCTTTGGGGGTCGCCACGATGCGTCCCGCCAACTGCATCAGCACCAGCGGCATCAGAGGCAAACAGGCAAAAGGCAACGCGGGACAGAGAGAGAGAGAGAGAGAGAGAGAGAGAGAGTGGGGTTGAAGACAGAGGGTGAGAGAAAGAGAATGAGGATAAAGATAGGGAGAGGGGAGAGAGGATTAAGAAATTAAGGACAGAAAGGAAGTGATGGAGAGTTAGACAGACAGAGAGAGAGAGAGAGAGAGAGAGAGAGAGAGAGAGAGAGAGAGAGAGAGAGAGTGAGTCCACGCGTTCCTCTATGATAGTGTGTGAGAGTGTCGCGGGGTCAGAGATTAAAGCTCGATGAGCAGTCGGTTGCCAGGACACTGCATGTGTCACCTGCGCATGGTGAGTGCGTTCGTCGTGTTCCCTGCTGTATCTCCTTGTCTTCTCTTCTCTTCTCTTCTCTTCTCTTCTCTTCTCTCTCCGTCCCTGAGCTGTGCGAGGCGAGCAGCGCGTGCTTGCTTGCTGCTCCTCGGTCGAAATGCCCCTCAACGAAATACACGATCCACCTCCCTCCCTCCCCTCCTCCTCCTCCTCCTCCTCCTCTCCTACCTCCTCCTCCTCCTCTTCTCCTCATTGATGATGCCACCTAGTGTTTCTCTTTAAACCCTAACGCTGGACGGAGGGGATGCTGAATGATGTAATGCAGTAGTGAACACGTTCATGTCTCCCCCTTAACCCTCCGCAGACAAGGATTCGTGCACAATCTTGAGGTTCATATAACAGCGCTCACAGGAAAAAAACGTGTCCCTGAACGAACCGTGGAAACGTCCAAGAGGAGAATGCTGCGGGGAAAAACGACGACAGCTGTGTTTAGATGGGAGCCTGAATATTGAGACCACTAAGCATCAGTATGGGTGGTGTACAGGTCCAGAAGCTGAGCATAAATCTGTCCAGATATTTGAGAATACTAAATAGATGAACACAATACCTCCTTTACTGATAAAGCTATATACTTTAGATGGTGTTTAATGTATATCAAGATTTTAAGCTTTTGAACATGTGTGGTGGTTATTTACCTGAAGGTGTGTTATGAGTGAATTAAGAATCCAAAGCCATGGAAGAACAAATTCAGTTTGAAACTGAAGTGTTCAAAAGACACAAAAGCAAATTCAGTCAACCAGGGCTTCTGACATCATAAACCTACAGAACCAATTTAGTCAACTTGGGGCTTTGCTTTCAAGAAAAAGACAGGGGCTAATAGCATGGTCACAGATCTGCACCTAAATTTAAGCCACTTTTAATAGAAGTTTTGTCTTTGGAAATAACCTCTTATAACTTAATTAGGGTGGCACGGTGGCGCAACAGGTCGTGTCACTGTCACACAGCTCCAGGAATCTGGGGTTGGGGGTTTGAGTCCCGCTCTCTTGTGAGAAGTGTGGTGTGTTCTTCCCGTGTCCTCTGCATGCTTCAGTTTCCTCCCACGGTCCAAATACACATGTTGGTAGGTGGATTGGAGACTCAAAAGTTTCCACAGCTGTGAGTGTTAAATAGACAGGAACGGAACTGTCCATGGTGCTGAACTTAGTGATTCCATAATGGAAAACAAGCCAGTAGAAAGCGCGCGTCGTGTGTTAGTTGGATAACTAGATCCCTGTGAGTTTGTGAGCATAAGGAACCGTGTGGGCGCCATGTGGTGCCACTATGCGTCTCTGTAGGCGAGTGAAACATGCCGTGAATCATGATTAGTGGTGTGAGCAGGTGTGAGTGTTTTATTTAAGAATCACTCCAGTACACATACACACGAGCCCCTACCATCAACGTTTTCCTTCGATAACAAATCTCTCAAATGGTTAAAACCTTAACATTAAAGATAAACTCTTTGTTTCTACACTCATTTTCACTTTTATCAGCACCACTGACCTTACAGGAGCACTGTGAAATTCTATAGTCACAGTCTGTAGTCCATCTGTTGCCCTGTCTACTTTTTTAGACCCCATTCATCCTGTTCTTCAATGCTCAGGACCCACACAGGACCAACACAGAGCAAATATGATTAGGCTGGTGGATCATTCTCAGTGCTGCAGTGACACAGACGTTGTGGTGGTGGTGTTAGTCTGTGTTCCATTGGTACACGTGGATCAGATACAGTAGGGCTGCTCAAGTTTTTAAACAGTGTCCACTCACTGTTCACTTAGTTAGACACACCTACCTACCTGTCAGAGACAGTTGCTCACAGGACTTTATAGCATGGATGTTTTTGTTTGATGGAGTATTCTCAGTCCTGCAGTGACACTGAGGGTTTAGAAGCTCTAGCAGCACTGCTGTGTCTGATCCACTTATACCAGTGCAAACACAGCACCACCATGTCAGGGTCACTGCAGCTCTAAGGATAACCCACCACCCAAATCATACCTCCTCTGTGGTGGCCTTACAAGGATCCTGATAACTGAAGGATAATGTAAAAAGGGACTAACATAGTATGCAAAGGAGTACAATGGACTACAGTCTGTAACTATAGAACTACAATTCTTTCGAGCAGCTGCCTTTCACATAATGAACAGACCAATAGAAATGCTCCAGAATGACTCATAAAATATTTACATTGACTACCATGGAAAGGTATTTTCCTACTCATGTAAAGTTATTGTTTTGGAGATACAGGTGTTTCTTTGGACAGTGGTAATGTGTTTTCTGATATTTTCTGTCCAAATTCTGAAATTAATATGTATTTTATAACAGTGTTCACTGAAAATTCAAGCCATGAAGGATGGTCTGATGGACGTATACTTAAAGATCACACAACAACAGCAAACTTGTTTTGTTTACCAGCCCAAATACTACAGTGTTGTTTATTTCTACTATCCTTTGTCCACACACAGCCTCTTAATTCCTTAACACCTGTTCCTCCATCAGGGAGTCATTTACCAGGATTAAGACACTACAACTCTTACATTAAAGTCTGCTCCATTCCTCTAACTGCCAAAAGGCCCAGGCACTTCCATGAAGCTGAGTCATGATTTTCATATTAATATAATATATGTCATTTCATAAGCTTAATTACATCATGTTAATGAGTGAGCTGAATGATCCTAGATTCACTAGAGAATGAGAAATCCACTTCATTTATTCAATGTAGTAAGTTACAAAATTATTATTGATGCTGGCCTTTTAAACTGGAAAATCTTCCATGTTATATATTCATTGTTGTACTGTAAATGTGGCATACAGGTTCAGTATTGCAGCCTGGGCCTCTATGAGGTAGAGTTGCTGCCACATAAGTCTAAGACTTGGCCGTCTGGGTTCAAACATCGGCTGTTCATGTGGAGTTTGGTGTTTTGCCTTGCATCTGCTCCAAGCCATTGGGGTTGTGCTGGTGTGCTCCTGAAAAATGAAATAGGAGGGTGGCATTAGGAAGAGCTTATGTTTAAACATTGTACACAATATTGTGTGCTTATCATCAGCCAGATTTGAGGGCGACCTGTTGTGGCGACCCCTGGTGGGAGCACCTGAAAATGAAACAACAATTACACCAATATTGCAGTGTGACTAAGCACGATAAAATTGACCTATGGGCATAAGTGGCTTGGATCAACAACATTTAATATCTCTTAATATGGCTTATCTGCACTCCAGGATAGCCAGTTCATTACTGTGAACACCAGCAGGTTCTTATTTGACTTTTTGTCTTCTGTAAATCCTTTCCTTATAGGTTTTTGACAGCTACACATCCTTTCAGACTCATAACGTCACCTACTCACATTTTAGAGAGGAAGGATTGCCTATGCTTTTCTCTTGCAAGTTTTTTTTCTTAATCTCTGTGCATAATGTAGGAGGAACGGTGGCTGAAGTGTCTTGGGGTCTTAGGGATGTAGGTTCAATGTTTGTTTCGGACTGTGAGGAGTTTGGTGTATACTCCCTGGGTTTGGTTTTACTTTAGCTCTCTGGTTTCCTCCCACACGATCGTAGGTCAATTGGCTGTGTGAAATAGGCTTTAGGCCTGATTGTGTTAGTGTGTAGATGCCAGAAAATGAATGATTGAATGTGCACAGCTGATTATCTGTGGCTGTTTTGACTGTAATTAATGAAGGATAGATTTCAATGTCACTATAAGAAATGTATAAAATGTATTAATTTAAAAAACAACATTCTTTTCTTTGTTCATTTGACTCCCAAAGGACAAAAATTGAGTGTCCCTGATCTACAGCTTTAAAAATAAATGTTCTTTGTAATGAGGTAATTGCATGCCACGTCTGGTTCCTTAAAGGTGCACTAGGCAACTTCAGCAGAGTGTCTGTCCATTGCTGTACCTCACCTGCCTAGCCTGAATCTTGACCTCCAGTGGTCAGCAATTCTGGGGGGTGGGAGGGGGGTGCTATATTTCAGACAGATTTTCTCAGGCACAGACAGCACCTGTGGTGATGCCTGTCATGTTTTTCATATATTACCTTTAATTTGCACTATAAAACATGACATATAATCACTTAGTGCACCTGTTATTCTGTTAGTACAAGGAATTTATACCACTGTTTTTTCTTATTCAATCTGTTGAATCTGTAGCATACACAGTTAAAAATAATGGTTTCAGAATTGTCCTTAGCTTCAATGTGTGACTTTAAAAAAAGAAAGAAAATGGTTGAAAAAAAAAACCAGCTTTACTTTATGTGGAATTTGAACCAACAACTGAAATGTTCAAAGGTTGTTCTTTTGTTTGCTCTGACAGGAATCGCGTCTTCTAGCAAGACTTGTAGAGTCAGAATTGGTTACAGAAGTCATGATAGTGACGAGATTTTTGAAAAGTATATAGCATCAGACAACAGTTACATAAAATTTTCACATTAATGTTTTCAAATAAAATCAAGATGAAGTTGTATTATGTAATTATGCAAAAATTATATATTTAATTTCCTTTTAAAGTGGAAAAGTGGATTAGCCTTATTACATTTTGTTATATACATTTCTATGTTTTTTATTTTAGTGGAATGCAAGGTGTATGTACCATATCAGCTGTATGTACCACTTCAGCATTTAACTGTGAGAGTGTAAACTGGGAAATAAAAGCTGAATGCAGAGGCCTGTGAACCTCATTCTGCAGCCAGTTGAGCTGAAGTGTGCATTACACTCCAGCAGCTGTAGTGAGGCTGGTCAGCCCACTCTGTCAGTGTCAGCTGGAGGCTCTTTTTTGTGTTTCACTGCAGAGGAAATCTCATAGAGATGTTTGATGAGAAGCATTAAACCAGAATAAACAGCATTTCTGGGCTGCTGTGGTGAGAAGGGTCTATCAAAGCAGACCTTAGACATGGTGTGTGAGAACAATGTTTGTGAGATGCATGATGTTGTGGCGTTGCAGTGAGGCGAATGGCTCATCAAAGAGTTCTCTCTACACTCTCGTGGCCTTTGGGCTTTTAACAAGCCGCCTCTGTCACACTGCAATAGCAACACAAAGACAAGATTATTACAGCTCCAAATAAGAGACAGCAGCAGCAGCAGCAGACACCACTAGGTCTCTGTGTTCTCCTGCTGCCACACAGAGAACAGATACATAATCCTGAGCCAATAATGCATGCTCTCGTTTTCCACAGCTCACCTCTGCACACACAAGACACTTCTGTTTGGTTACAGCCGCTTAAATATCAGCTCTTAGTCAGGGGAATCTGTTTCTCCTGCAAACTCCATGCATTTTTAATGAAAGCAAATGGAGCCACATATTTTGGAGTTGTGGGCAATTTATGGTGCACATGTAACTCAAGCTAAATAATGCAGCGGATGCAATTGCAGGCATTTCCCCAGAGAATCGCTTATACTCCTATCACCTCACTCGGGATGTCTCTCTATTTCCAACTAAATCTTACAGCAATTACACTCACAAAATATGTAGAACGCTTCTCTGTTGGAGTGTGGTTTCAGAAAAGTAAAAAAGTTTACATAAACAATTTATTATAAAGGAGCATCACGGCGGCGCAGCGGGTAGTGTCACAGTCACACAGCTTCAGGGACCTGGAGGTTGGGGGTTCGAGTCCTGCTCCGGATGACTGTCTGTGAGGAGTTTGGTGTATTCTCCCCGTGTCCGCGAGGGTTTCCTCCGGGTGCTCCGGTTTCCTCCCATAGTCCAAAAACACACATTGTTAGGTGGATTTGCGACTTAAAAGTGTCCATAGGTGTGAGTGTGTGTCGCCCTGTGAAGGACTGGTGCTCCATCCAGGGTGTGTTTCTGCCTTGCGCCCAATGATTGTGGATAGGCTCTGGACCCACCACAACCCTGAATTGGATAAATTGAATGAATGAATGAATGAATGAATAAATGTATTATATTGTGGCATCTGTCATGCAAGGTGGCTACTTACATTTTTATTTTTAAATCCTCTCCTCTTTGTGTAAAGCGGCTTTGGGTATTAGAAAGGCGCTATATAAATCTAACTTATTATTATTACTTAATAATTTGTTGTAGCTTATTGTAGTTGTTTTTTTTGTGTAGTAATGTGTTGTTTTAAATTAGTTATGTTCTGTTGGTTTTGTGCAGAGCTGAAGTTATGGTCACTTTGTGTTAAAGAAACACTAGGAAAGAGTTGATATATTTGCTCCTGGGCTCCCAGAATATACTTCACTTTTACTCTCCTGAAATCAAGGTTGGATGGGTTTCTTACCCTCCTCCAAAAGTTAGTTAGTTAGTACCGTTTCTGCTTCATATATATATATATATATATTTCTACACAAGTGTCATATGTATCAAGACACTGCATGCAGTTAGTGGATTCGAATACTTTATGGTTCAGGTAATGCTGCCACAGGTGTGAAACTTATGTGTGGAACTTCCTCCAGCAGCTGCAGAGCCTGACCACGATCAGTGCTAAGCGTTCATAATGCATAAAGATTTTCTAACCCACTCTAACAAATTCACATCAAGGTGATTTTTTTCTTGTGGGTGTGAAATATAAATAACTAAATGTGCTCTGAATTGTAGTTTTCCCAGGCCAAGGTTCAGTTCTCTGTTTCAGTGTAGACTGTACTACATCTCTGTAATTGCAGCGTCTTAAAAATGACGTGGTGGTAGATTGAAACTTCCTTTTGTTGCTATATAAACCTTGCAGAAAAAAAACGATAATTTTACCGAAATATCAAATTTATTCTCCTCAGGAGGCTCCTCCCAGCAAACACAGCTACGTATTCACAACGTGGTAAAAACCACTATATTAGTCATTTGGAACGTTGTGTAAATATTGTCAGAAAGTCAAAATGAAACACTTTATAGGGTTGTCACAACGTTTTTGTGCAACATTACACTACCATTCAGCAACAGATTTGCAACATTCCAGAAGGCCCCTTTCCTGTATTCTGCAACATTCTGACAACCTAAAATGTAATTACTCATTTATAGTCACAAAGTAGACATAAAGTTACATCACATTATGCAAATACTGTTCTATATTTCTCATAGTAACATTGTCAGTGCATTTCTCCTGATCCACATCATCAATCATTTTTAGTCTGTTACAAAATACGGACATTACTGTGGCCAGAACAGAGATACTTAAAAAACGAGATATCATAGATTAAATTATGTCATCCATTTTGTTTTCATATTTCAGCATAATTACATGATAATGTACTTGTCATAGTTTTGTTTCCAAAATTGCAATGATGCAAAACATAACTACAAGCATTACACAAACATAATAAATATCAGACAATCACAATAAAATTCAGAATGCAGTTTAATCAAAAATAATTTTACAAAAAGAGTATGCACGTTTATACACATTACACACAAACACAAACATACACTCTTTACAACAGTTAAGCTCCATCCACTCACATTGAAGTTAAGAACAAATTTTAAACACAGAGCACAATAAACAGGAGTCAGTCAGAACAAAGTTCATTTATTCACACAACAAAAACAGTCTGATGAATTCTAAGGAACAGTGAGGTTGGAAAATGTTCATGTAGAAGTAAAGAAATTATAAGATGGTGATTCAGATTCCACTGGGTCTGAGTTCGCCAAAGGCTGTGGAGGGGAGGAAATGAGACAATTCAAAAGTGATGAACATTGCTTGTATCCCTATAATTGTGCTACAATTGCCATATAAGGAGCACTGTGTAAGATTTAGTGACATGTAGCAGTGAATTGGAAAATCCCTCCCTTCTGGTGCATCCCCATCTTCTCTGCACCTATCCAAGTTTTTAGTGGGGCTCATTCTTTCGTTTTTTTTTCTACTGCACAGATATAAGATATAAGTTTGGTGCATGTACTGAGAGCAAGGCAGAAAACGCATGTCTCGAGCTGCAGCACCTGCATGGCCAAACATCATCATCTATGAAAATGATCACTGAATTCATGTTCTGTGACTCTTGAACATAACCATCTAAAAAACTTTTATCTAATTTTTTATTGCTTTGGAGAGCGGCTCCTTGTTTGCACGTGGTCATGCACTGTGAAATGCCATGCATCCCAAAAGCCCCTGAGTGTTTATATCCAACAAAAAATAATGGAAATCAGCATGAAGCTTCCTGTCAATTTGCAAACCTACAGAAAAGTGATGTATGAAATTACGAAATCAATCCAAGGTTCAGATGGAATTTTTGTATGTGAAAGTAAACCAACTATGAGCTTCTTGCCCAACCAATTCCAGAAACGATCCTAGGTGAGGATTTGAGTATATGGGACTGGAAGTATGAAAGGTTAACAGTAGAAGTGACTGACATCTGACTGGTACAATGACCTCATGCAAGCTGTGCAGTGTTTTTGCCTCCTTAAAGTATGTTTTACTGTCAAACAAATTTTGAAAAAATAAAAATCGGTGCATCCCTACTTCTAATACCTAATGATGCTTCTCATAATGCTTCTAGCACACAGATTTGTAGTTACAGGTGATTATACTCTAATAAGCATATGGTTTTATATTGCATTTCTGCTAATTACTCCCCTAAATCTTACACACTGCATGTTTCACTAGATTTTTACTTACATTCCCTTTTCGTCGTGCAATCCCTGGTGCATGCTTCAGAGTTTCAGCTATGTGAGCCTCAATGTCTGCTGCGTTTAATCCTGGTTGGCTTCTCATCACTGCTTCTGCATAGATGAAGCATACATTTTTAAACCCAATCAACATTGATTTTTTTCCATAAACATCTAAGCTCGCAAGTACAGAGAAATACACTCACTCATTATTACTCTGTAAATGGTTAGATTCTGAAGTGAGATTTTCCCTTTCCTTCCTTTCAGACTAAATGAAGCCCATATTCTTGAGGATGCAATTGTGCGCATTGTACGTCTTACTGAATCTCCAAGGGAATGCCCCCCTAAGGTGGCAAGGTACCTGACCTATGAAGAGAATTGTATAGTTTACAGTTTTAATTTTCCTATTTATTGGAAATATTTCAACTTATAAACAATGGATTGATGGTGCGTATGAGAGGGTTTGATGGTGTGTGTGAGAGAAAGTTTAATGGTGAGTGTGAGAGCGTTTGATGGTGTGTGTGAGAAGTTCAATGGTGTGTATAAAAGGGTTTGATGGTGTGTCAGAGTTTGATGGTGTGTATGAGAGGATTGACAGCGTGTGTTAGAGGTAAGTTTGAAATGGTTATTTAGTAATGAAAATGGTTTTATATTTACATTGATAAGTCAAAAAAAAAAACCTTTTACAGATTAACAATTAAATGGTTCTTTGCATCATGAAGGGTTTCTTCAGATTGATTGAAAATGTGCTATAGACGGTTTCTGTATAGTGCCTTTAAGAGAAGACTTCTGTATGGCACCAAAAATGGTTCTATTGTTACAAGCTTAACATCATAACAATAGAAGATTACTTTTCTGAAAAGAACCATCTATAGCACATTCTCCATCAGTCTGAAGAACTCCTTCATGATGCAAAGAACCATTTAATCATGCAAAAGGTTCTTCGAGTGTTCAGGGTTCACACCATTTCCCTTAATAAAGAATCCTTATAAAACCATCAATTTTAACTGTGTAGTTGTCTATGCTGCATTTAAATTGGATTTGTAATTATGAATTTATTTTATATCATTGGATTAATTGAGCTTGTCACCATTTTTCTTTCTTCTTCTTCATCTTTCAGCTTAATTTCAATCTTATTAAAACCCTCCATATCATCCACAGTGACAAACTCCATATCCATTGGCACCTCACTTCTAGCATTAATCAGCTGTTTAAGGAGAAGGCTTTGTTCCTCCTGCTTCTGCAGTAGCTGGTCAAGTTTCATGAGGACATGCATTTGAAAATCTATGAAACAGAATTTTGTCAATATAATTTCCAAACATTATCAATAACATTAATGAACACTTACAAAGAAACTTACTGTCTCTTTGAGGAGGGCGCTCTGGTTGAATGGATGGTCCTAAAATAATTGCAGAAAACATTTATATTCTTAATATTCTGTTAAAATTCCAACAGGCAAAGGCTGTGTAGTAAATTATTATTTTACTGGTTGTTTTCCATATAAACAAACATCACTGTCTGAGGGCTAATGCTTCTCATAGTCACAATTCAGCAACTGTTGAAATGCAACAGAGCCATTTCCACAGTATTTGCTATAATGTTTAAAAGTACAAACAAACAATTTTTTTGTTTTTCAGATATCAGCAGCCTGCATTTCTTGTCATTCATGCATGTTCTAAATCATTCCAATCAATGCCCACTCTTAATTATTCTAACTAATGCTGCTCTGTGTGTGTATGTATGTGTGTTTACTGCCCCTAATCCCTAGTATGAGAGTGTGTTCACTGCCATGAATGAGTTAAATGCAGTGGTCAAACTTTGTTGTACTATTGTACAATCATAAAGCATGTAAGAAGTAGTAAGATGTAATGCTTCAATCAAATCAGCATTTTGGCTTCCAATATTATATTAAGATTCTTCACTGACAAATATAAAAGTCACAATAAAGCCTTAAAACTAGTCAAGTAAACTAGAAAGGGTACACGAAACAATAATAATAATAAAATAAATAAATAAATAACAATGTACATTTTCCATACATGAAAACCAATACCAAACCTGCATCACAGAAAATAAAACAAAATGTATTCTCTGTAACTCACTTTGGGCCATTTCCAGTTCTCTACCCACAACCACAGGAATCTCGGACCCTATAAGTAACATAATAATGTCTACATTATTTCATTTATTTAAACATGCCAGATTTTTTTCCCTTCTATTATTGTTTGTATGTATATGTGCATGTGGCTGTTTGTTATAAAAAGAAAATAACTCACAATTTGGCAAACTTGCTGGTTCTCTTGCCATATCCAACCCTCTTTCCATATCTAACACAGGCAATATAAACATTACATATACATGAATGCATTCAGACATACAACAGTTTTAATATTGATCAAATAAATAATGCCTTACCTTGGTAGAGAGCACATCTTGTTTGTGCAAGAAAGTCAGACAATCTAGGTGGAGATCTAGCTTGAACTTTAGGACCCTTGGTAGGTTGGAAACTATCATCTGCAGCACACAGTTAAGTAATATTTACTGATATATTGAACACCAAATTCTTAATATATTAAGACACATTGCCCTTTAAAATACATGCATCATATTAAATATTTACCATCCTCACTGGCAGAGGTATAACACAAATAGCGAGATGGTGGCCTCTTTTCCCTTAGCTTCTTCCCACTCCCATCTGACTCCTCTAAACAAGAAGTGTTCTCTGCCTTCCTCATTAGCTGATGAGCTGTTTTATAATCAACTTTGCAAAGAATTGGTGCCCAAGAGTTAAAATATTTGCTTCTAAACAATTAAAAATAATGATTACAATGAGCCTTCAGAAATTGATACACACCTGATGATTTAAAAACTCTGACTTCAAGTTTTTTCCACAACGCTTTGTCGGGCAAAGATCCACGTTGAATCAATTTTTGTTTATTTTTAGGTGGCCAGTAGCAAAAGTGTCCCTAAACATATAAGTGAAGTTGAATTACTTTGATGGGCCTCAACCTTTGTTTTGCAAACTCTCATATTTGCTGCTTTCTAGATTTAATTAAGCAGCGATTTTCTACGTCATTCAAGTGAGTGTGTTTAAGGAAAACATCAA
Source organism: Hoplias malabaricus (assembly GCF_029633855.1). Classification (NCBI taxonomy): domain Eukaryota; kingdom Metazoa; phylum Chordata; class Actinopteri; order Characiformes; family Erythrinidae; genus Hoplias; species Hoplias malabaricus. The sequence continues at coordinate 20,086,712 of NC_089806.1, read as the reverse complement.
AATGTGCATGTAAGGGCTACTCTAAAGCCAGAACAGGAAGCCATAAAATTTACTAGCATTTCAAGTTTACTAGCAAGTAAGATCATGTTACATACTTTCAATACTACTCTTGAAACACTGGACAAGCTTTACAGACTGGTGACAAAAATCCAATTTAACAAAATAGTAAATTGCAATACACATGTCTAAAAATGTAAGGAGTATTGTTAATTTCATATTAGTGTTATATATTGAATGATCCTGGGATCAGGGACTACCTACCTTAAATCTACATTCACTGTTCTTTTATTAGCTCCACTGACCATACAGGAGCACTTTGTAGTTCCCCCTGTTATTCAATGGACAGGACCCATACAGGACCCCCACAGAGGGTATGATTTGGGTGTTGGATCATTCTCAGTGCTGCAGTGACACTGACATTGTGGTGGTGTGAGTGGATCCGACACATCAGTGCTTCACACATCAGAGCTTTTAAAACCTATGCACACTCACTGTCCACTCTAATAGACACTCCTAACTTGTTAGTCCACCATGTAGATGTAAAGTCAAAGACAGTAGATGATCTGGTGCTGCAGAGTTTGTATAGGTTTTCCTCTAGTCCATCAGTGGACACAGGATGCAGCACACAGGACACTGTTGGCTGGAAATTTTTGGTTGATGGACTATTCTGAGTACAGCAGTGACCCTGAGGGCTTTAAAAATTCAGCAGCTGTGTCTGACCTCTTGTGCCAGCACAACACACACTAACACATCACCAACACGTCAGTGTCACTGCAGCGCTGAGAATGATCCACCACCCAATTCATGCCTGCTCTGTGCATCCTGTAGTGGTTCTGACCAATGAAAAACAGGGTGAAATCAGGATAAGAAAGTATGAAGAGAAACAGATGACTGCAGTCTAAATGTAGAACTACAAAGTGTTCTGGTGTTTTCAGTGGAGCTGATAAACTGGATGATGAGTATAGACACAAGGTAGGTTTTCCTAATTCAGTGTATAAATTGTTAACTACCTTAGTGTTTTAAACTGTAAGCTCTAAACTCTAACAGTATTTTAACTGAAATTAAGTTTTTTTTCAGCATACTGTAAAGTTCATACCTGTGTACAAACCAGTATGGATAGGTCAATTGTCATAGGTTTTGTTATAAAAACTACAAAAAACTGTGTACCAATCACATAATAATGGTATAGGAATTACATGCATTACATTAAAATAAAAATCTTACTTCAGATGTTCTCTCCACCCAGGAATCCGGGACAACAGCCACACTTCGCTCTTGTACAAATTCAAGAACTGAATACATACTGTTAACATATAAAAAAACATATATAAGTTGGTTATCTGATATTCTATTACACGTCATCAACTTAACCTTGAATCCAGTTTCTAGTCCTGAATTTTAAATAATTATTTATGTTTTGCGCTGCCTACCAGTGTTTAGTCTAGTCATTTTAGAATTCAGGAGCAGTAAACTGATTCAGGATTTGGAGTCGAAGACCTGTGCTGTATTATTGATGCTGAATGACAAGCAAATGTAAATATGAGGTACCTGACTTTTTTCTTGGCCACGAAATTTCACAATTCCATTTTACAATTATTGAATTCATTATTTATTCCTTGTTTGTTCATTTACATATATACATAGTTCTTGTTATTGCTGGGACGGCTAGTTACTGAATGCAGTTCATTCATTCACTCCTTATGAAGAAGGGTAAGGTACAAAATATGATTTCCTCGGTGAATTTTGATTGCCCTTTTCATGATTTTATTTTTTGGCACCATCCTTATGGTCATGTCTCCACAGTGAAATGTATATGCTCCAATGAATGTTGAATCACATGGCTCCACAAACATTGGCATTGGTTGGCTATAAATGCGGCACAAATATCCATTCTTTGTGTCATCAACAATTTCACAACACTGTCCATCCACTGACAGAAAAGCATTATCTGGTGTGTGACAAGTGAATGTTTCTCCTCTTTTTTTGGTTTGTAATGCCATTCCTGTCTCACTCTCCCAAATTCTTTTTGCAATCTGCACTAGTGGGTTTTTTGGGGATCTAACCATTTTCTTCAGTGTCTGCATGTAGTTCTCAAAAGGAAATCCAGAACAGTTATCCAGAGAATCATGAATGATTCCATCAGTTGCTATATGTAGCAAAGAATGCACATTGTATATTAAAAACTGAGATCCATATAGGTCCCTGCCTTCAGCTACAAAGTACTCCAAAAGACTTTGTGCATACATCCCATATTGTTTCACGTGGTCAGGACTTAACAAAATGCACAGTGCAACACTGAAACAAAGAAAATGCTCATATATGTCTTGTCTAAGTACACCAGGCAAAACAACTTTACCTGTATATAGCATAAACTGTCTAAGTTCAGTTGCCTTCCATCTGTCTAGGTGTTTCAGACTCCTGGGTCTTCGGGCAAAACATGTGGGAATGTTTTTCTGGAGATCTATGAGCCTAGTACTAACAATTTCAACCTGTCCTGCAGACATCATTGTCTCCCTGCTTCGTCCTCTTTCTCCTCTTGTCCAGATGAGTAGTAATTTTTTCATGACACCAAGACAAGTCTGGTGCATATAATCAATTGGAAAAGCTTTTACCATGTCAATTGGTAGTTCACAAAATGGTGTACCACCATGATGGTGTTCAGCTTGGCTCTGTGTATGGAATGTCCTATCTGTTCTGAGAAATAAGTGATCTATTTGTTGGTATGTCACAGTATTCTGCCAGGTGCCTCTCTGGTGACATCTATCACACCCATAGTAAGCAGAGTATTGCTTGGTGTTTTTAACCATTGCACGTGCAGGTGCATCACAGACAACACATTTTATTTTGATTTTGATATTCTTTCCTCCTATGTCAAAACCATTTTGTAGTACATCTTTTAGATCAGAAATGGCATCTTCAAGAAAGGACAAGTCTGTTGGTCTATGGTTTCCTGAGGTTAGAGTGAGAGGGAAGACAAATAATGGATCTAAATGCACTGCGCATAGCACTGGCCACAAGCAAGTTGCTGAGCTCTTAAATAGTGGCAGCCCATCAATATTTAGGGAAAGCTCCAAATACTCTAATGATGCTATTTTGTCCTGTGAATAGCGTTCCATTAGTCTTGACAGTTGGTGTCTTAATTGAAAATGTACATACTGCATTCCAGATTTAATTGTTGTTTCTACAGATCTAGCTGTCTTCAGAAGTGTGCGGGTGGTTAAAGGTACTGTTAAACCAACAGAGCTAAGGATTTTCAAAAGATCATCAACAGCCCTATGTGAAACACTGTTATCATTCACCCAGCATGCAAGCTGTTTCTGTATATCTTGTTTCAGCTCCTTTTTCCTCAGACTTGACTGAGAGGGAGTTGTTGCATTATATGTACATGTGTTACATGCAACACTGCAGCCAATCTCAACAGTGGCATCTTCGCTGTTTGCCTCAAATAAGGAATAATTGCAGTCAGTCTCATTGTCTTCCTGGCTGTATTCCTCAGACAAGTAAGGACTGCAAATTGTCCCTACAATAGGCTCCTGGCTGCTTGCCTCAGATATGAGAGAAGAAATTTTTATCATATTTTTTTCTGTTTTGTTTTCTGAGACCCCTAATCCTCCAAGAATTCTCCTGGCTGATCTCCATCTTTTGAGGTAGTCTTTCCTGCTCCATCCTCTTTTAACCATCCTTAAATATTAAGAGGTCCAATTTAAAGTCAGAAACTCATCAACTGTTATCACAAATCCATTATTATATTGCTGTAAAATAAGAGTGTAGGAGTGACTGGGTCATTAAATAATTTAAAATATAATTTACTCTGACATGCCAAATGTCGTAGAATAGCAGTTTGTGAATTGATTATTAAGTGATGTTACCTTAAAAGACTGTTTGAACGACGTGATAGTGGGTGCCAGACAGATGGGACATAACATTTTCAAAGTTTTGTGGCCACTTAATATTACTCAATCCATTGTACAGGGAATACATCATAGAAGGCATTACCACCCACAGTTTATAGCACAGTGTCCACCCACAAGAAGACCTACCAGAGTGCCTCTGTTCAAACCATGAAACCAAACACCACATTACATGGGCTCAGAAGGTTGCTAAAAGGACGCTAGAAGACTGGCAACATGTGGCTTGGTCCAATGAATCGGTTGTTTTGGACTGATTGTACAGTGTGTATGTGACCCAGACCCCATGAAGACATGGACTGGTGGACCTTGTGCTCCCATATCCTGCTGAAGCTAAAGAACATTGCACTGACCTGTGATCGCTTGTCTTGGTAAAGTCTTCGATTATGTATTCCTTGCACATGTTATACTGTAGATAGAGGAATGTTAAATGCCCACTCAACTTTGGAAGTGGAACATGCCATCTGTCTGACACATGCTCTCTTGCCTTTTCCAAACTCTGATAATATATGTCGCCTTGACATTAGCATGCTGGCCAATGTTCAACCTCACTCACAGGATAACACCTCACAATGTATACAGGTACGGGCATTGCCAAGTCATCCTCTGAGGTAACACTTGATAATCAATTTACATAACGCTACTCCATGACATTTGGCATGTCACTGTACATTAATAACTATCGCATTGGGAAAATAAATATTACAAACTATTCATTTACAGTATTTTTACATATTTGATTACATATTTTAAAAATTCTTTGAACAATAAATTGATAAATAAATATACATTGATGTATAATGAGTTAATGCATGAGTTCATTATTCTGAATAATTCATTTTTGTTTAGAGCATCCTTGATAGTGTCCTAATTACCCGAGACCTGTAAATTTGCACATTAGTAGTATTTAAGTGTAGAATAGAAACGTTTTAAACATTTTAACTAAAGTAAATGGGTTTTACATTATTGAGAATATGGATTAAAAACTTTTGTATTATTATTCTAAACTTCTAAATGGTAGGTTAGACCTATACGCAATTATTAATTACGAGATGATAAATGTATTTCAACATGTGGACGACAGGAAAACGGAAAAAAGAAATGCACACATTAAGTCCAGCTACCTCATAGTATCCACATAACACAACAGCAAGTGAAATTGCCTACAATTTATTGTTTGGGCAGTTAAAAGGTAGACATACCAAGACATTTATGTGAAATGCGTCTGACTGAACTTACAGTGAGATGCGTTAGCATTTGCTAATTAACCCATTCATGGCACTCGCAGTCACTCAAACTCTCTTTTGTTCAGAGACACACACCTCTATCAACATTTCCCTCAGTTGTAGCTATACAGTACGATGGCAAAAAGACAAAAGTATTTTGTCTATTGTAGTCATAGGAGTTTTAGAATCAGAAGAGTCGACTCCCAACACCCTTTTGCCACACTAATACTCGTTTAAAACGTCAAAATAACTTCAGGACCAACGAAAAAGGCAGGCGGGTATTGGAAGAGGTGTGGGACTCGAATGCTCTTTAAAATTATAGTTTTAAATATTAGTATAACTTATTAGTTATACGTTCTGTTCAGTAACATTAGCTAACTAGCTAACATCAATTGTACAAATAATGCTGATAAACTAAGCAAGAATACTGAGCTATCTACCCAGAATTGTCTGTAAATGGGGACTATGGTAGTACGTATATAGTATACAACATATACATTCGAAAATGTTCTAAAAATTATATTTTATAGTCATAATTTATAAATCACTCACCTGAAATCCTGTGAGACTTCAACGCAGCAACGGTTCTTCGCCAACTGACAAAAAATTGAATTTCTCTCGTGCCCTCTAGGAGCAGGTTGCAGAGAGGTGGACACAAGGTTGCAGCGGGACCAGTAGAATCTGATTCGCGCAGTTGTCATAACGTACTTCATTGGTTATGTTGGCACCAACCCACATAGTTCATAACTGCAACCTTTATCAATAGGTTGATAGAAAGTAGATGCAGGGTTTTATTGCCACCAACCTTAGTGCAACATATTAACAACATAGTAAGAGAGTGCCTGTTAAGTAACGTGGCCACCAACATAACCACAACTAAAATACAACGTTGTGTGGAAGTTGTGTGTTTGCTGGGCTGTTCGTCTGTGTGTCGCTCCAGGACTGTAGGGGGCGATATGTAGGAAGTTGACCCCTCCGCCACTCTGTAAACATCAGGAGAAGTGGAAGTCAACAGCAAGAGGAAAAGGTATACAGACCGTTTATGTACTGTATTTAACACCGACATTCAACACACACACATTTCACACATATTCAAGTGATTTATCCTCGATTCTCAGCTCAGTCCAAAATGTTTATGTGTGGTCTTTGTACAAGGCCCTCAGGCCTGAATCTCTTTCGGAGCCGAAATACATCATTAATATCAACACAACCGGCAAATAAATCAGTCCGATATTAAATTACCGCCTGAATACCTTCGTATCAATACTTCCCTCTGTCAGTGTGTGGCGTAAACGAACGGGCGAGGTTCGTTTTAACTGCTTTTTGGTTTATTTTTACTGTTCAGTGTTCTGGATTTGGAAGCTAGCGTAAACAGACGTTCGCCCACTGAACGTGTCTTCCGTCGCTGGTGCTATAGCGATATTTTTTATTATTTCATATCTTCAGTATTACCCGTATTTTTAATCCAGTCCCATTTTCATACTTGTTGGTGTTCTGTGTACAATGTAAATATAAGTCAGAATGCGGTGATGTTTAAATAATTATAACCCTATGTTTAATTTAATTTCAATTTTAATTTTAATTTAATGCGAGCAACACCTTTCAATAAAAAGCCGGGGCAGGGACATGTTTACCACTATACTCAATTGGCCAGAAGCCCCCTGTGTCAGGAATCGATGTGGTGGGACTGCATTATATTTGGAAGTGGTGATAAGGTAGGGCTGCAGAGTGTGATGTGCACGTTGGCAGATGAGTAGTCCAAAATTGTTTTGAGTGTCATCCAGTGAAAAATGATTAGCAGGTACACAAAAACAAAAATACAACACAAAAATAGATGGTAGGTAGGTTTTAATTTTGTTATTTAAATGTAGTTTATAACCAAATTACTTCAAAAAATTATATGCAAATATGTTTGCCTTCTTATTAGTTGAGGGGCTGTGGAATCTTCTGGTGGGCCGGATCAAACATCCTCACAGGCACCACTTTGATCAGTGTACAGTACTTTGGATCTACAATTTCCTTTTGTTTCTATTTTGTGTGCAGAATGGAGTTTGCTGAGCTAATAAAGACCCCACGAGTGGATGGAGTAGTTCTCCACCGTCCGTTCCTGCCCACAGTGGAGGGCACTCTTTGTCTGACTGGACATCACCTCATCCTCTCCTCTCGACAGGACAACACAGAAGAGCTGTGGCTGCTCCACTCCAACATTGATGCCATTGAAAAGAGGTAGGTTTTTCTGTGACGGTGTGGTTCTGTGATATTTGATTTGCTTTTATAAAACTACAGTATAGCTGAATATGTTAAATCTTAATTTCCAAAATACAAAAGAAAATTAGTGAAATCCTTTAATAGATAGGTCCAAAACCAAAATTTTGATAAATGTATAATTGTTTTAATGCAAATTAGTAATGCTGTTACAAATAGGAGAGAAAGAAGCAATTGATTACACCTTTAAAATTCTGTGTTTAGATTTGTTGGCTCTCTTGGTACCATTATTGTGAAATGCAAAGACCTTCGAATTATACAGCTGGACATTCCTGGCATGGATGAGTGCCTCAACATCGCCAGCTCCATTGAGGTATATTTGATTGCGTGCTAAGATAACTGTGGTCAGATTTTTCACTTTTGATTTATTACAAGCTTAACTGAGAATGATTAATCATTAATTTGGTCTGAGACCTGACCTCATTCATACTTCTCCTCCAGAGTGTACCTTTACACAAGATGGTAGATTGGTGATTTAGTCCCAAACTGGGCCATCCGTGATTGACTGTATGATTGTATTACATTTTTGTTTAGTTCCATGCATTTTGTACAAGTCTTATTTTTGGATAATTTCTCTTGTGGAAATATTGAAATTGAAGAGCTTTCTCAGGTCTTTCATTTTCTGTATGTCATGTGCCAGTGAATGCTATACCAGAGTTAACCAACAATCAGATAATGCCCATTTGTTCAAAGAATCAATATACGATTACTAGACAGAGCTTGAATACTCAGATAAAAAGATTAGGCTTGTTCTAAGTATATTTCTGAAAAAACATTAAAAACAAATCCAGACTGGAATTTGCTAAAATGAATATTAAAAGATTCAGTGCTTCTGAGAGAGTTTTCTATGGAAATATAAGGCAAAACTGGAGCAATTTGGCAAGTCACATCAACTCTATGTTCACAGAGAAAAAGGTGAAGAATTTAACGGAAAGAACACCATACTTTCGGTGAAACATGGAGGAGGCTTTGTTATGTTTTGGGGCTGCTTTGTTACGTCTGGTACTGGGTGACCGAATCAGTACAAGGCAATGAAATCTCAAGACTATCAAGGCATTCTGGACGTACTGCCAAGTGTCAGAAAGCTCTCAGTCACAGGTCATGGGTTTGCTGACAGGATAAGGACTGTTCTGAAATGGCCTTCTATGAGCCCTGATCTGAATCCTAATGAACATTGGTGGAATGAGCTTAAATATTTATCTCGAGAAGATACCCTCAGACAGCTGGAGCAGTTTATTTAGAAGAGTGCGCCAAATCTGCTGACAGGTGCAGAAGTCTCATTCAGAGCTACAGAAATCAATTACTTGTAGTTATTGCCTCTAACGTTTGTGCACCAAAATATTAGGGTAAATATCCCATCATTTTGTGAATGCCATTTTAATTTGTTTTATTCTATAAAATATTCTGTTGAATCAGAAATCAAAAGCAAAGTCTGATTTTTATTAACTATGGAATAAAGGTTCATAGGTCAACATAGGTTGAGAACGTCTGACATCTGACGTCTTATCACCTTTTTTCTTTAGGCTTTATCAACACTTGACTCAGTTTCCCTGATGTACCCTTTCTTCTACCGCCCTATGTTTGAGATCGTTGAGGATGGCTGGCACTTGTACTCTCAAGAAGAGGCCTTCAAAGACCTGGAGTCAATGGTAGGTTCTCATTTATTTTTTTTTTGTAGGCTTGTGACTATTTTTCAAATGGACACTTTTCAGACATGTATTGGATATATACTTGCAATGAAAATTGAATGCTGCAGAACAATCTGTGACAGCCTTAAATGTTATAGAGCGCAGCCTAAACAGAACTTTTTCTCTCCCCGTCCTGGCAGACAGATGAATGGAGACTAAGTGAAGTGAATAAAGACTTCACAGTTTGCCCCTCCTACCCTTCACTTGTGACTGTACCGAAGGACATCGATGATGACACTCTTTGCAAAGCTGCTGCTTTTCGTCATGGTGGACGCTTCCCTGTTCTCAGCTACTACCACAAGAAGAATGGCATGGTCAGCCTTACACTTTGAGGAATTTTGTAATTTTGCCAGAGTTAATTTCAGCAAAAACAGCTATTTTAATACAATGCGCTGTTGTTTGTTGTCAGGTGATGATGCGAGCAGGTCAGCCTCTCACTGGAACCAATGGGCGCCGCTGTAAAGAGGATGAGAAACTGATCAATGCCACACTTCGTGCAGGAAAACGTGGTTACATCATTGACACACGCACTATTGCTGTAGCACAACAGGCAAAGGCACGCGGGGGTGGGTTTGAACAGGAGGCCAATTACCCACAGTGGAGAAGAATTCACAAAGCTATCGAGAGGTGAGTGTCTGCACTTACTAAAACATACACACTAGGGGGAACTGATCATATGGTATTGCATTGTGTTCTACTGGAATATGTAAATACTGTGCTGGTGCTAGCTTTCAAATACTGTTCCAAATAATGGTTCAGATGTCAATGCCTAATATAGATCAGATTTTGGGGCATTGAGCATTGTGTTTTAATCTAAAATCATTCTTCCAAATTTCCATTTAATCTTCTTCAACCAAAGGCAGTTGTGTATTCCGCGACACAATTCAAAGCAGAATTATGTTTAGGGATTTTTAACTATTCGAAATGTTGTTCTCAGATAGAGTAACTAGAGTGTAATTTTACCCCTCTATTGCTGCTGTCCTTAGAAAAATCTATATCTCCATTTTTGTGGATTTTTAGTTTGCATGATCTGAACACAGTCCTTCACATTGTGTGAGAAGTTCATATTGAATAGAACACCAAATACTCCAAAATTACTTGAACAGCAAGAATATGTAATTATTATGAACTATGAAGGAATGTTTAAGTATTTTATGAAAGTGTTAAGCAGAAAATCATGTGGTTTGAATTAAAATCTAATGGGTTTTACCTTTTTTTCTACTGTTGTAATGTATGATATCCTCTCTCACAGGTCCAATATTCTGCAAGAAAGTTTGATTAAACTGGTGGATGCCTGTAATGATCATTCTAACAGCATGGATCGTTGGCTTAGCAAACTGGAGGCCTCCAACTGGCAGAGCCACGTTAAAGAGATCCTCACCACTGCCTGCCTGGCAGCTCAGTGCATTGACAGGTCAGTGTTGGCACTCTTTCTTCGTTCTGTGTCTCTGTGATATTCTAGAAAGAAAGAGGTAACCCCATCACCAGTTTGAGCCCCTCAAAGACTCTATTTTAAGGAAACTTAATGAACTTAACTTTTGTTCCCTGTGGGAGACGGGGTGCCTAAAAGGATGTCGCCAGCTAAGGGAGCTGGTCTTGTCCCTGGCGGGAGGATCTACCGTGTGGAGATAGGAGAGCCGTGCTCTCTTTAGTCAAACCTTGGAGATACATAGAAATCATCAGCCATTAGCAGTAGAAGGTTTATACAATAACCGGTTGAGTCATTATAGAGACATTTCAATTCACATTTATGATGGTGCATAGGAGCTCTTTTAATGTCATGACTATTCTTGTCATTGGCACTACCCAGGATAGTGGTTCATCCAGGGGTGGAGCTTGTGGTTTAAAAGCCCCATGAGGCCATGTGGGGAGAGAAGGGGGGTTATTGTTGGGACACTCTGCTAACCGCCATTGACGGAGGGTGTCAGCGTACTGAGAGGTCCCAGCTTTGTGGCTGCTCTTTCCGAGACAGAACCTCGACATTTTGTATATACCTTTTCCATACCGTTTCATTTCTGTTTTGTATAGTGTTTTCTTTATGTTTTGCCGTTGCACAATAAATCACTGTTTTGCATAGAGCTTGGCGATATGGCCAAAATATTTTCACGATAAGGTTTTCTATATTGATCAATCTCGATATTTATCGTGATATTGACATTTTGTCACATTGTGACAAAGGACATCCTTCTAAAAATATAGACTGAATACACCAAATGTTCATTACTATACATCATATATATGCACATTACTCAAATTCACTGCCTTTAACTGCTTACCCAGTTCAGAGATGTGGTGGGTCTGGAGCTTACCCAGGGAGAAAAATTCCAGGTTTTTATTTAAGAGAAACAGCATGGCATTGGAGCCAATTAAAAATTTGTGAGCAGAGAAAATAATTAATTGTGAGGGAAAACCACATAAGGCAACAAACAGTGCTCTCGCAAACCGGAAAACATTTCCCAGGAGGAAAATACACTTTGAGTGAAGAAAATCCCACCGGATTCTCCCTGCGCACGAGAGAAATTTTCGGTGCTTGTGTTCTGACAGGGGGTAGCCATACCAAACAAAATACACCCCAAAACACATAGCAAACAGGAGACTATAACATATTTAATATAGATGTATGTATATTTAATACATACACACAAGCACTTGAATTAAACCTATTACAGTCTTGTTTACCTTCTTGTGTTCATGTTCACCTGTTCATTTACAGTAATACCATGAGTATATGCGCCAGATAGCGTGTAGCTGGCTGTACTAACCAGGAATAGAAATCGGAATTTATCGAGCTCTAACCCAAAGCTTATCATCGTTATCAAGTGAAAATTAATCACGAAACATATCAATATTGTTTTATCGCCCCGCGCTAGTTTTGCACTTTACCTCCTCACTTCAAGTACCACCTCACCCTCCAGGACCTTGTCCGACCGACCTCACATAAACCCGAAATCCCTTCTAGGGTAATATCTTAGATAATACCAGAGATCGGGTAATACCTTAAGTTCCTCTTACCTTTCACACATGAACTCTGGAGAATTTCTTTCACACATGCAGCTGACAGCGTGAGATTTTCTGCGTCGGGCACACTCTTGCAGCAGGAAATGAAACACGTAGTTTATGCATGGAGCAACGCCTACACAGTGTATGCAGGAGAAACTGTGGAATATTTCACGCTCCGTTCTCACAGGCTCTCACTCAGATTTTACCTGGTGATTTTACTAGGGTTCTACCAGGATAAAGCCTGGGTAACGTCCAGGACGAGTGTTGTGGGTGGTCGCGTTTACACATACAGCTCCTCCGGGTAAAGTCCGGAACATTTTTGGATGCATGTGTGAAAGGGGCATCTCTGTTCTGTCTCTCTTATCCCTAGGTTTGAAACGCTTTTGCAAAACTCAAATTTAAAATCATTCATTTTCAGACTAAGAAGACAGGAATAATTTTGCGGGAATTATAACACTAAATATTAACCGGTATAATTTTGTATAGTAATAAAGTGGTTCAAATGAATGTTTTATTAAGTATAGTATAGATATTAAGTTAAGTATAGATATTCTTTGTGATGAAAGACAAATAACCCAGCCCCCTCTCATTGCTTCTTGCACATATGTACACTTCAGCTTAAATAAACAGATATCTCTCTCCTGCATAGATGCACTCACCAATCTTAAGACTCGTTTTAGAAAAAAACTGCATATAAGTAGTTTTATGACTGTGTTAATTACTGTTTTCTCACTGGTAGTTCTATTCTGAGCTAATTACCAAGTCTGTTATTGCCTTGTTTTGTGCAGCACTTGTTGCAGAGCCCATTTGAATGATAATTGCTAGCTGTTGTCTAGCCTACAATCATCATTAAATTCATGGAACCCTGGTACTGCTTTGCTCCACACTGATCTTGGCACACAGCTCATTACTGTGCTTTGTACTGCTGGGTCTTTGGATATGGGATCAATTCTGCGCTTTGTCATATATTTGAGCAAATTTAGCTTATTTCCTTATGGCCTTTAATGGTGAATTTGTGGAAGACTTTGGATTAATTTGGATCCACACAGACTGTTCACATTTTAAGCACTGTTTTATGAATAACATAGTGGTACTACTGTTTCAACACAAAGCTCTGGTTTAACCTTAATTCGACTAGAATGAATGTCCTCTGAACATGCCAGATATTAAAACATTTTGTGTGTGTCGTCCTGCAAAGGAATTGCGCCCCCTCCTATGTTTGTTCCCACTTTGCGCGCAAGGATTCCAAGTAGGCTCTGGACTCAGCGCCACCCTGAAATTGATCAGCAGTTATAGACAATGAATGAAGGAATTAATTAATTTAAATAGTGACGTGGTATTTGCAGATTTGGTGTAGAAATTTCCTAGACACAAAGGATGCAATATATATTTTAATGTGTAGTGACAGATATTCACAAGGGTAACATTATTGTTAGTTTGGTTCTATATTTGTCCCTGCCTGTGTCCTCAGAGAGGGTGCATCTGTATTAGTCCATGGAACAGAAGGCACAGACTCCACGCTCCAGGTGACATCTCTGGCCCAAATTATCCTGGAGCCAGACTGCAGAACCATTCGTGGCTTCCAGGCCCTAATTGAGCGAGAGTGGCTTCAGGTGAGGAAGAATACTATGAATAATTTGCTGGTGATTTACATTTCAAATATGACTTCACTGATTTCTCTTTAAAGAACATTATTGTTAATTCCAAGCAACTGACCAATCAGTTTTTTAAACCAAGTAAAGGTAAAAAGGTTTATGATGGATGTCATGATTTATTTAATTGTTTTTCAAGTGCAATTCACATAAGATGAACAATGAAATTTTGTTATTTTGTAGATGCTGAATAAACCAATTGATGCCTCATAGAGATAGTACCTCGCATGTGGTGTTAATGTTTAAAACAGATTCAATATAGAGTCTCTGATGCAGGTCACTAAGTGTTTGTATAAGACAATAAACTCTTACATGATGAAGAATAATTGGAGAAAATTACTTGTTAAACAACAATAATACCACTAAGGTAACATAAAACCTGCATAAAGCCTTATGCTGCTGAATTTGCTCAGAAGAAATTCAGCTGAGTTGCCAAAAAAGAGAGTGTGAAACAAAGGCATTGAGGTTAATTTCATTTTTTGCTGAGGTAATCTAAAATCATTCTTCCAGCATCTGTCGCCTTCCTGTGAGAACAGGAAGCTTCTGGTTTCCTGAATCTGAATCCAGTCATAGTCCGCCACATGTGCTCCAGATACTGAATCTCTCCATAATCATTGACAGCCTGAATTAGCATTTTATTACATGAAAGTAAGGGGAAGAATGATATATATACTGTAAATATTGGGACTAAACTCCACATGTGAGTACGTCTTTGAGTGGAGGTTTGCTGACTTCCAGATTAACGTGAACCCAATGAATTTGCAATCATTGGAAGTCTGGCTCAAAAGGAAACAAGTTGAGCCTGAGCCATATCTTAGACTGGAAAAGCAATTGAAAACATCTACTCTTAATATGCTGTGTCACATACAAGTTAAATAAAGCTAAATTAGTTAGCTATATATATGTTCACTGAAGTACGTTCCCTCAAACCAGATCACTCACAAAGCCAATACTCACCTGATATTTGGTCAATTGCAGTAAGACAATCCACTGCACTAGCATTGAAAGTGGTCCTAAAACGGGTTAAGAGCCTCAGCAGCCTTTCACTTGGGCTAAGGTACAGCAAGCCTCAGACTGCATAAACCCAGCACATATTTCGAGCCTTACACCAAATAAACACGGCTTGTTCCAAGCCTTACACAATTCTTGAGTTAATTTGGAGCTTCACATGGAGTAAACCCACTATTTGTTCTGAGCCTCAGAGTGAGTAAACCCAGCGCTCATTCTGATTCTCCCCGTGTGTAACGTAAACAAAGTGTTAGAGGGCTGCCAGTCATGCATGTACATTACAATATTAAGATCACACTCACCCCTTTCTCAGAGGTCTGATGAGAGCATTTTGGCTATTTATTTAGTAGTTTTTTAGTATTGTATGCATTAATTAAATAGTGTTTATATTACAGGCAAAGTGTATCCTGTAATATGGTTAAGCATTTGATGTTTACAAAGTCTTATAGTTTTAAATTACAGCTTAATAAGGTGTAAATTGACTCTGAGTCGGTTTTGATGACTACAGGCCGGTCACCCGTTCCAGCACCGCTGTGCTCAGTCTTCCTATTCTAATGGAAAGCCTCGGAGCGAGGCCCCAGTGTTCCTGCTGTTCCTGGACTGCGTGTGGCAAATCCTGCGCCAGTTCCCCTGCTCCTTCCAGTTCAATGAGCACTTCTTGGTCATGCTTTTCGAACATGCCTATGCGTCCCAGTTCGGCACCTTTCTGGGAAACAGTGCTGCGGAGAGGTCAGTTACACATTCATTGCAATTGTCAGAATTTTTCTTGAGATGTCTGATTTCTATCTTGTTTTTGGTCCATGCAATGTGTCTCAGAAACCTGACATGTTTTTTAAAATTATTCTAGTTGAGGTAGACAAAAACACCTTTTAAAAATACTATTGGAAACAATGATTACAGTGATTTTTAAAAAGTTGCACATATGCCCTGTGAAGGTCTGGCACCCTCTCCAGGGTGTGTTCCTGCCTTGGGCCCAGTTATTCCGGGTAGGTTTCGGACCCACCACGACCCTGGATAAGTGATTACATATAATGAATTAATGAATGAATGTTTCACATAGTGTTATGCACAAAGTCCAGTCACAGGACTTTCAACTGGTCAGTGTTCTTTAAATACAGATTGCATTCACAGTATACACTGTCAACAACATATATACATTTGTAACAATAAATGTAATCATTGCCCAGCTTCAAATATGTAATATGAGAATGTTGTCTTTATAATACGTTGGTGTCATGTTTCCTGTAGTTAAACCTGGAAGCAACAATTGCTGAGGTTTATGTATTTGTAAAATTATCTATGTGTTTTCAATATGTTTAATGATCCAGGGTGAAATTGAAGTTGTCCAGAAAGACGGTGTCTCTGTGGTCTTGGGTGAACAGGCCTCAAGAGCTGGAGCACTTCATTAATCCACTGTATGAGGCCAACAGCCTAGTCATCTGGCCCTCTGTGGCCCCGCAGAGCCTGCTACTGTGGGAAGGTGAGAACTAGACTCATGTACTTTCACTGCTTAACCCACATAGCCCTGCTGGTGAATACTGTGTCTACATTTCTTTGTGTGAGTGTTCTTTTTCTCCATCTGTCTCTAACTGTAAATGCATCTTATTCAAACTGGATTGGGTTTACCCAGATTGATGCTCTGATATCTGTTGTTTTTAGACGTTTAACATACAATATTACTACAGCAAATATCTATTGTATTTTTCTATTCCTGAAGCACAATATTCCTGTCCAAAACAACCTCCCAGCGATTCAGTAACATCCTGGTAGTCAAAAGGCAAATAGAACAAGAAATGGACCTGGTTAGCTATAGTAATTGTTCAAATTCTCTTAATTTTCACATAAATATGTGTGTACTTCTCTTCACCGGGTGAAATGTTAGGAACTTTTGTAATTAAAAACTTGTCTTCGGTAACCTTTAGGGGGCAGCAGTGCATCGATGTAGGGCCATTGCAGTGCAGTACATTTTGATGACTTTATTTAGCGGGCTTGTTAGAAAACTAAGTTAAGAATATGTTAGTGTTTTATAGTTTTATATATTTATAGATGCACATATAATGTGTGCAGACTATAATTGATGACTAACATTTTCATATAAACAGTTTAAACAAATATACTTCTCATGATGACTTTGATTCGTGACTAATGTATTTTAGCTTGGTCGGCTTCCCAGAATGTATACTAACAGGTTCCTGTTGCAATATATTTGTATGTTGTGTTCCTGTGAACATTTTCTGCCTTTATGAAAACAGTACTGTCAAACTGTGTTCTTAAGCAAGATGATTTTTTTGGGAGGGGTAAAGTAGTTTGGCTTCCTGCATTTGATTTTTTTTTATTAGCCATCAAGTGCTTCGTGTCCATTGTATACAATGGAGGATACCTAATTATTTTTTTTGTTTTGTTTTTGTTTTTAATGAGCAATTTTGTGTTTTATTTTTCAACACACATTAGTATTTTATCAACTACCAAATAAATGTTTTTGAAGACCAACACACACAGCGAATAGTTTTTGACTGGGTGGTAATATTAAGTAAAGAAAACAGCATTGGTTGTGACAGGACACTTGCACACTCGCTGTGGTCTCTTTTGAAAACTTTTAAGGCTGTGCAGAATGTAATTAAAGGTTAATTAAATATACATGCATTTGTATTTCTAAATATAAGATATTCATTTAAGCTTTCATTTTAATTTCCTGTTATGGATGGAGAAATTAGATTAGTGAATGTTAACTGTGTTAAAGTTTAAAATTTACAGTAAATGCTATTGTAGCTTCAGAGGTCATTGGGTTCAGGTTTTTTTTTTTTTTTTTTTTTTTTTTTTTTTTTTTTTTTTGGGCTGTCATTGGAGCATTTTGCAACCCACTGACAGACAAGTTTAACCTAGAGTTTGCATTTCCCACCTACTCTGAGCATGAAGAAAGTGTGTTGTAGGCTGAACATTCCTCATTCCTTTCTAAATAGAGGTCACACACATTTGAGACTATGAGGAAGAGATGAACGTTAAGCAAACTCTAAACGTAGAGTTATTCCCTGTGGTTCTTTGGTAATGGTAACTAGGCAAGGTCTGCATCAGTAACACAGAATAGCATCGACCTCCACATTTTATCTTATGTATTGCGTCCTCATATAATTAGCTGTCCAGAATGGAACACTCTTTATGGAGTCTAAATGAAAATGGGTCTGTAACACAAGGATCAAACACCACAGCACCATTCTCACGCAGTCTAAACAAGCCTATTCTGAACAACCTGTTGGAGTACCTTTTCCTATAAATGAGAATTAATGCTCACCCTCAAGTGCACAGCAATGAGAATAGGCACATAAGCACTTGTTGTGAGTAGCTCATTGCAATATTTATTAATAGTAATGATAATATAAAACATAAATGTTACACTTATATAGTGCCTTTCACAAACCCAATGTCACTTTACAGTGTTCAGGGGGAGGGCTGAAAAGGTGTGTAATTATTCTGAAAATTAGTCCTCACAAAAATGATAATGTAAATAAATTTTATAAAACACTCCATGTTCTGCTCTCAGATGGCACTGTTTACTTATTTGTAGAAGTCTTATAAACATTAAGTGCTGTCTGTTCTTAGAGTACAGTAATATGACCTATTCACCTCACTAAAAACAATGGTGTAAAGGTGGCTGGTAATGCCAACCATGACATACTGTTCTCACTTTACCCAAAGGGCATGAGACCCTAGTGACAGGTGTAAACTGCGTTAGCATCATGAGACTAGTCACAAGGGCTTATTTGTGTCTTACCATTTTGAGCTATAAACATTCTTGCATAACATGGCTGCATTTCTTCTTTTGCTATGTTCATGTTTTGGTCTCAGGTTAATTTTAAAGGCTGATTTGTGTATACTCATTTTCTAAAGTATTTTTTAATGTCATTTTGAAGTAGATTATATATGGCATACAGTTGTTTAATCTCTGAAGTGTAAGTCAGAAAATAAATATCTTAATACTCAAAACATTATGACAACCCACTTGTTTCTGCACTGTCCATTCTCTCAGCTCCACTAACTGTACAGGAGCACTAT
Organism: Hoplias malabaricus; assembly: GCF_029633855.1. NCBI lineage: Eukaryota > Metazoa > Chordata > Actinopteri > Characiformes > Erythrinidae > Hoplias > Hoplias malabaricus. The sequence goes on along the minus strand of NC_089806.1, from coordinate 20,067,915 downwards.
GTCGTTATACAATTACAGAATGTTGTCCACCTGTCGCTCTGCATAATGTGTTTGCCTTCTTTCACCCATGGGACCATCACGGAGTCTATATGGTTTGAGTGGTGGATGATTTTCTGTGCTGCAGTGACACAGTGTGTATTGGCATTAGTTGGCTGAATATTTTTGGCTAGTGGCTCAGCCACGTAGTAACATTGAGGTTTTTACCAAAAGTAGCAACTCTAGAAACTCTGCTGTGTCTGATCCATTTGTATGTGCGCAAAATATAAAACACACCATCACCACACCAGAATCACTGAAGTACTAAGGATGTTACACCATCCAAATCTTACCTGTCCTGTGGTGGTCCGTTTAGGGTCCTGATTATTGTAGAGCAGTAAGAAAGGGGGTAAATAATGTAAGCAGAGCAACAGATGGACTATAGTGTGTAATTGTAGAAATAGAAAGTGACCTTTATGGTCAGTGGAACTGAGAGAATGGATAATGAGTGTACAAACAAGGAGGTGGATTTAATGTAATGGCTGATCAATTATTTTTGTACATTTTATAAACCACTGTAATTTTACTTGGGTATTCACTATTTCCCACTTTCTTATAGGTGTATTCCTACGATGGAATCGCTCTACCAAATGTCTGGATGAAGCCTATGAGGAAATGGTCCATATTATTGAATACAATAAGGAGCTGCAGAATAAAGTTAACAGCTTAAGAAGACAGCTGGCCCAACTTGAGACACAGGATAGCCCTCTGCAGACTCCATAATACAGCTCCATGGTACTGAGAAATTTCACAAGAGCGGAACTCATTGGAGTTCCTCTTCAGCACTTCTGAGATTAGTCAGTCCTATTCACACATGTCCACACACACATACACATAACCTATAGTCTTTCGCCATTACTGCTGTTTTCTTAGAATCTGGCTCTATCCATTTGCTTCTCAACTTCTGTGTGGCTTATCTTTAGTCTTGTGTCCCTTCGAATTCTCACCCTTGCATTTGGCCTTCACATTACATAGACTAATTCATTGAATCTGGTAATGTGCCAGTGCAGTTATGTACTCACTCTATACTAACACTATTATCACATGTATGAGCCCTATGAGCACTTTCCAGACACTAAATACGATTACTGAAAAAAACAAATATACTGGCTTAAGTCTAGCCTCTACTTACTTGATGGTCAGTAGGTAGTGGTGGCTATTTGGGTGCCTACACTAAACTGTGCAACAGTTTTTGCTTTCTGCTACACAGGGCCATGGACATTGTATGTTGGTCTATAGCTGCTTGCTTATTTCTGTGACATTGTGGCCAATCATTTGGTGTTGAACTGTAATTAATTGTTTGACAGTGTATGAATCGTCTTCTAAAAAAGGGAAAAGGGTGTGACTGATTTGATTTTAGCCAGTAACTCTGCACTATGTACAAATGCAGTCGACTGTTAGTTGACAAAACAGAACTGGCATTCAGTGTTCTCTCCCCAGCAGGTTGTGCATTACGCTGATGTTGTGTTTGTGGCGATGGTTGAACTCCAGTGGCTTGGAGGAAACACTTCCAGTCCTTCACCTCCCAATTATTAACATAATGGGATGAATGAATTATTACAAATATCATTTCAGAAAGCTGCTTATAACATACCATTTCATTTAAAGCATTTCTATCTAGTTTTGGGATACCCCCTTTTGGTTGATAAGAGTTAGCTGTGGGGTTTTTTCTGATTGTTTGACACAGTGTCATCTCATTCTGGTTTAACCTAAACCCACATTGGATTATTCAAATCTTTAGTGTGTTTATTATTATTATGTTTATTTTTATTTTTTATTGTAATGTCAAAAGCCAAATGTGAAACAGATTTAAAAACTGCACTGTAATGCTGTTTTTGAGCTATAAATGGAGACTTGTTCCCTACATACCACCAAGCTAAAAAATATCAGCATTATTCTCATAAACCTTTAACTTTTCAGCTGTTTTCTTTTTTTTCTTCTTGTTTTTACATAGCAGTGGATTTACATCAATCAATCCTATAGTTATATATTTTTACATGTAGCAGGGTAAACAATGCTTTTGGATCCAAATATTTTACAAACAGATTCCACTCATGTGTCATTCATTGTCTTCTCTGCTGTTTTGTAGGTGCATTATTGCCAACCATTATACAGATACAGATTTTAGATTTTGTGCCTGATCACGTTTGGGGTGTTATGGATAAACTGACTGTGTAACGAGGGTTATGTTCCTAAAAGTATAACAGCTACAATAATGGTTCATTGTGATAATCTTGGTTTAACAAAATATATTTAAATATATATTACTTACATATGGACTCCACAAATCAGGCTTAGGAGTATCAGGCCTTTGTGAACATTGTCAATCATTAGGTAAAGCCTCATCCTGCTACATTCCCATAACATTTCCTCATTTAATTAAAGTACATTCATTACCTCAAAGGTGTCCATATATGGTTTGACTCTTTAGTGGTAGTTTTGAAGATGTAACAGTCTAGAATTACACCCATGAAAGCATGTTAACCAAATATTTTGTGATGTAATGTATTTGGTCACTGATTAATCAGAGCATACTTTATTTCAAGTAGTAATTGAAAATTATTTAGGCATTCCTGGCAGAGATGCCATTTGTCACTTTATGATTATCTTACATGTGTCTAGTTGTAATGCTTTTTGAAGAAGTGAAATCTATGCTTTTTTGTATTATTTTGTGTTTTGTTTGTAAAAAATTATGCAATTAACTTTTTTTTTTATGTGGTTTTCATGTATAATTACATTTTGTGGGCATTAAATATGAATGTTGTATGCACATTTTATTTCCACAATCCATTAATAAAGAGCAGATAAAACATTGTTATTTTCAGTGCAGTGATTTTGACAGTTGCAATAATTTATAACAAATTAACAAACAATATAACAAACTCTGGAAAGGATCAAGGGGCAGCTGTGGCCTAATATTTACAGAAGTGGGCTTGGGAAGGTTGCTGTTTCGATGTTTATAAACAACAGAAAAATTTGGGTTGAGGGTAGTGGAGGAACAGTGTTTACCCACCTTTACATAATCCACAACTGATGTGCCATTAACACACATCTGCAAATTAAAGAAACTGCTGGTGTTCATAGAAAAATGAGTTGGCTGCCCCAGAATGAATGTGTTTACGTTATTCATTCATTCATTCATTCATTACCTGTAACTACTTATCCAGTTCAGGGTCGCGGTCAGTCCAGAGCCTACCTGGAATCATTGGGTGCAAGGCGGGAATACACCCTGGAGGGGGCACCAGTCCTTCACAGGGCAGCACAGACACACACACACACACACATTCACTCACACACTCACACCTACGGACACTTTTGAGTCGCCAATCCACCTACCAACGTGTGTTTTTGGACTGTGGAAGGAAACCCACGCGGACACGGGGAGAACACACCAACTCCTCACAGACAGTCACCCGGAGCGGGAATCGAACCCACAACCTTCAATCCCTGGAGCTGTGTGACTGCGCCACCGTGCCGCCCCTGTTTACATTATTCAGTATTAGATTATTTATGTAGCAGAAAATAGTCAACTCCTAAGAATGACTTAAAGGGGACATCTATGATTGTGGAGAAACGTTGTTCTCTTTGGTTCATTTACATTCAGAAACTCCATGTCTTTAATGTGGAACGGTATTTTTAAGGAAAAAATTACTGTTGTTTGTATCTGGCTGAAATTTTAGTTGTCTGTAAGTTTTTATTCTCTTAATTACCGCAGAAACTCATTTGTTGTTTAGTTTCGTGTCACTTTGCAGTAAAGCAGCCATCTCTCAAATTTGGTGACATTTCCACCTCAGGTGGAAAAATGTCTCCCACCTATGGAGCAGAAATAGAGTAATATCCTCATCTTGGGTTGTGCTTTTGTTTGGAGTTCTCTTCATTGTCTTAAAAACCTGTAGATGCCTTTCTCGGCCAAGAGCAAAGAGAAAGCCTAGCATACTGGAGACACACTTTTTATATATTTTTTAATTAATTTACAGACCTTGGGCTTTCTTAATCACATTAGACTGATTCCAAGCACAAATAGACTGGAGAGCAGCACATGGTGAGGAAGCATCCTCAGAATTTTGTAAGTATATTTTGATTAAAATCTTGAATGGGTATAGAAGAAATATTCCTGAAACAACTTATAGGGTAAAAACAGCAAGAATGGAAGCAGTAATTGAAGCTAGGGATGGGCACACTATTGAAAATTTTATTATTATATTATTGAAATTGCAATTATTTAGTTTTATTTTACTTCTATGTAATATTCTTTTAAATGTTTGTGATTTTTTTTTTCTTGAAATTGAAACAATAATGATTAGATTTCATGACTGAATATGTGCATAAAGCATTGGCCTAAGAGTTAATTGGATATTGGTTCCTACAAAAGCACACAGACAGTTGTATACTTTTCTGTTTCCTTCTTCCTATACAGAGAAGCTCTCAAGTTTTTTCCTGGGGGGGAGGGGATCCAGCAGTGTGAGGAGCCATTTTGGGTCGTGCGTGTGCTCACGTTTCACATAATCTGTTGCTTCGTGTCCCACATGGCTGTCTGTAGCACAAGTTTATCTCATCAGGGCGTCTGACTACTCGTCCATGTACTTGAGATTGCACAGCCAAATCTTTTAAACAGATGTACTCATTTACCTCACACCTATATAGTATTTGTTATTCCAAGACCCTCATAAAAATAAAATGGTTAAAAGAGTACTTTTATTTAGTGGAGGCAAACATTTAAACTAGCACAATGTATTTGAGCGTGTTGAAAACACCCCCTCCCTTTATACTATTACAGCCTCAGGGAGGACGTGACCAATAGTAACCCCTCAAACACGTCTTGTGTGTGCCTAAATGTGTGTCACTTTGACTGTGGTACTAGCCTGTTGTTTTAGAGGTCATTAACAGTAATGGTTGTTTTTCAGGTCTGATTACTCAAAGGGGTAGTTTCCTAATATATTCCTATCAATACTGGACTTCCCTGCTTGGAAGCTACGTCTAACCTGATCCTGAAATCTAAAGAGACCGTAAGGTCATACACAAGTTTTTTTTTGGGCTGTTTTTAGAAATTTGCATTAGTCTGCATTAGAGATTCATTACACGATTCAAGTTATTATACTTTTTCTGGAATGATTTGTTTTGACAGATAGGGTTAAGGTTAGGTGAGGGTTGGTTTGTGATGACCTATAACTTAACACTGGGTTAAAGCTGATTCAGTTGCCCAGTTGGATGCAGAAGCTCACAAATGTATGATATATATATATATATATATATATATATATTGATATTTTGATGATTACATTACTACTGTTAACAGTTAATTTAGAGGGTTGGAAAAGTCACTGGTTTGAACAATGTTTTCTCCTCCCTTAACATTCAAAGCCTGAGTTGTGCTTATGCAAGGCACTCCCAGGGTGTTGAGGTGGCTCCTCATTAAAAGCATGTATGTTTGTTTTTTTGCTTGTCCTTGTAAATGCAGTAACAATAAATAAATAATTAAATAACACAGTCCAAAAACATACAGTGGTAGGTGGATTGGCGACTCAAAAGTGTCCGTAGGTGTAAGATTGTGTGTGTTGCCCTGTGAATGACCTGGTGTGTTCCTGCCTTACGCCCAGTGATTCAGGGTAGGCTCTGGACTCCCTGTGACCCTGAACTAGATAAGCAGTTACAGAGAATGAATGAATGAATGAATGAATGAACGAACAAACAAATAAAAGGAAATTGCACCTGTTTTTCTAAATATTTATTGTATTTATTTGATGTAAATTGTTGATTTAATTCAGACTAAAGGTTTTAATGTAAATGATGTTTTTGTATTAGAGGTGGCCTGGCTCCTCCCACCACCACAGTAAACAATACTGACTCTGCAAGCTTTTCTAGGATGGAGAAATTCTCATCAAACCTCTTTAAATTTCCACCCTTAATGACTTAATTGTTGTCATTAAAAAAGCATGAGTTTTTTTTAAGTAGATTTCCTTTTCAGCACATTAGCAGCTTAAATCAGTTAGTTTTCCTCAAATCCAGCCTGCAGTGATGTGTTGGAGAGTGTGAACGCTGAGCTGAATGGTCTACACTAAGAACGTATGTCTGTGTGTGAAAGACAGACTGAGAGGCACACGAGAGGCCATGACTGTTTCTGGCGAGGAGCTGTAATGTGCACGCGTGCATTTTCGGTGACGTCAAAGAGGCGTGGCTAGGGCCGGAGACCGCACCTCCGCCTCTCGGCCAATCAGAGCGCGAACCGGCTTCTCTTGAAAGCAGCTGGCAGCTGATATATAACCTCCTCTAAAAGCTGATGCAATTGTTGAAGGAGATATCCAGTCATTGGTTCAGAGCCCAGTTAAAGGAGCAGCGTGTGAGCATCGTGCACCGCAGCGAGTCACATCTCATTCAATCGACTTATTTTTTTATTGGTAAGTCATATCTGTTTAACTCTTTTATTTGTAACAGTACGGTGTCTTTGTAATTAAGTAATTGCTTTTGGTCTACTGTATTTGGCGCTGTTTGAGATGTGGACAGATAGAATTTCCGGATTTTGGTTACTGTCTCCATATTTGTCGGAGAGAAGCTTCCTTCTTCAGCTCATTCTTTACTGCTTTCTTGTGTTTTCTCTTAGCTCGGATTGGGAAAAATTGTCAGTTACATTTAGACTAACCCATTGCGACGTGATGTACACTCATAATATCCTATAAAACGGTTAACAGTTTGTATGCAAGGGAAATTATATTTCTTGTATTTGTAGGCTATATCCACTAACAGAAATATATAGGCTATCATGAAAACAAAGGAAACACTTGAAATTTCCCCATGTGGATGCTCTCGTTGAAACTGCTCAGATTGTAATTCTCAGTGTGTGTCTGTATTAAAGGAAAGGCGGAGGTTCAGTATATTCATGAGAATGAATGCTAGGCTGTGAGGTGGCGCGGTGGGTGTAACTTAAACAAGGGTTTAAAAAAAAAACAGTCTGTGCGTCAGGATTCCAGGAAGTCCTCTATAGGGTCTCTGTGTAGTGAGCCAAGTACACGCTGACTGAAGGGATACTGTTGTTGATGCAAGGCTGGTGTTTTATCTTTTGAAATGGGAGGTTTGCTCAACCCCCACCCCATCCCTTTTGTACTCCACTTGACCGCACCATTTCTATGTATAGTAGGTCACACTATTGTGCAAATCACATCAACTCTCAGCATTGACAATGGCTCAGTGATGAAGTCTTAAAGTCCTGTTTACTCTTCCTAACTGCGTCTAGACCATTTTTTTTCTTTTAAGGGTAATTTTAAGGGTTCTTTAGTAAATGTGATTGTCTATAGAGCCGTGAACCGAATTTAGAACAGAAGCACGAAAAGGAAGCCCAATTTCACATTGGTTCTTGTGGTGAAAAACTTGTTATAAATGGCTTCTTACCGAACATTTTAATACGATTTTATCTAGCAGCAAAACAGTGCTCCATTATTGTTAAAATAATTTTTTTAACCGCATTTACTAAGAATATTGTGTAGTTAAGTATTTAAGTCGACCTATCGTCTAATACAGGATTTTAGATCAGATACATTATGCTTTGTGTATAACATTTTTTAGAAAATATATAGCGCCACATGTCAAGATGTCTGCTTTAATGGGTAGGCTATTCGACCTTCTCATTTAGCTCCTCTTTTGAGTTAAAGAACGTTGCTTTTGCTCACACCTTACTTTTGTTATAGTTAGCCTTTATAGGACCAAAAAAAAAACGATAAAAAGGAGTAAGTCGCTCTGTTGGGGGCGGTTGATGTAGGCTGGTAATTCTACCATGTCGCTACCTGAATATTGGATGAGCTGATATAATTTTACCTTATTCATAAAATTTATTTTGGCAGATTGTTTAACCCTGTCTGTTTTATTTTCCTGATGTAACAATAAATTATGTAAATCAAGGGTATGGCCCTGGGTGGTTGTGCTTCTGAAAGGTTACTGTAGCGTTACTAGGAATATGAAAGTCGTTGCCATGACAACTCGTGTCTTTCGCTGGTCTGGCGCAGTTCTCAGTCTTGCGCGGGGTCTTTCTGGGCGTTGATTGGTTTACGGCGAAGGCAGGGCAGAATAAATAATCTCAGATTACACTCCCTCTCCCTTTCACCACCAAACTGCAACGTAAGCCATTCAGCCTGCAGAATTAGTGAGGACCCATCTATTTCTGTTATAGCAGTTTATGACGGGTATAGATTTCGAGTCCCGTATTTTCAGTCTTATTAAATTGAAGTTCTATCCAAACGAGTAAGGTTACTAAAAGTTGTACTGGAAAAAGTCGCTCTTCAAACGTACATCAAATCTTCCTCTACATTTCTCTTACTGTCCAGGGCACTACGACTATCATATGGGACACTCCTGTGCCCTTCCTCTCCTTTTATATGTGCCTTTGTGCTACTTAATCACATGTTCACATTCCGAGGATGGAGGTTGGGATGAGTGGGGGCAACTGCTTGATATGCAGAATAATTTTACCTGTTGCAACAGGGTTGTGGGTTCTATAATTCTTTGAAATCATATTTCACTGCTCTGATATACTGTGCAATTGCTGAAAGTTTGTCAAACCAGTTTGTAATAGCTCTGGGAAAGTAAATGTAGCATACCTGTAAAACTCTTCTGCATTACAGTCATTTATAATGGTATTTTGCAAAATGTTTTAACATGCTAAAACATTTAACAGATCAGACTGGAACAGTTGACTGAGAAAATGTAGCAGACAACAAAACTGAATTACTTCTGCCCATGTATGAAATTCATGCTCATCTTATATTATTTATTTGTCTGTCTGCATTGACATATCTTTAAGGTAAATTCAGGAATGCCCTGTTAAGGCTATTTCATGTGCCATCACTCAGAACAACACATAATTTCATGGATTTTCACTTTAATAAATTGGGTTTTTCCATTTACTCTCATTTCTGTTTACAGGTAACTGAAGATGCCAGTGTTCAGAGCTTTGAGCAAAGTGGCCAAGCAGGCCCTCCAGGCTCCTGGATGTGGCTGTCAGCCTATGGCAGTGGCTGTACGCAATATTAGCTTTTCCCCTCGCCAAGTGACGCCTGGCTCTGACGCCAGCTTTCACTCAGTGTCCTTCTCTGAAACAGACCACCCCAAAGTCCTTATCACAGGTATAATGAACATCTGCCATTCATTATTACCAAATATCACTGGCTTACAGTCAACTGTTGTTCACCCTCTGTCTCTATGACACAATACGACTGCTTTGCCTTTAAGCCTGCATGGTCTGTTTTGCTCTGGGTATAAAACTTCCTTGAAATTTATGCAATCCTAAAATAGCCAAGTGTGATTCTTCATTGTGTTTGAATCCTCTATTTTTCTTTCAACTCACAGGTGGCCTTGGGCAACTAGGGGTGGGCCTTGCTAAACTGTTGAGGTGAGGACATCAGTAGGATAGACCTATTTGCTTTACATATAACAGCTGTAAGAGTACCAGCTGATCCATATGCAACACACCTTTCCTTTGAGATTCTGACTCCCTGAAAGGGGCTTTAACTTGAGGGTTGTCTTTCCTATTCTCAGGAAGCGTTTTGGAAAGAACAATGTGATCCTTTCAGATATCAGGAAACCACCCAGCCATGTCTTTCACAGTGGTAAGTGCTATCTTTTTGTCTGTTTCACTCATGTAACCTTAGATGCAGTCTTGGAATTGTGGGCCTTTAACATACTTTCACTGCTTTGCCAGTGCATATAAAAAGTGTTTGTTGTCTGCACAGTTCTTGATGCTAAGTGTGGAGTTGTTGATTTCTTATTTGAAAATTTACAAGTAAATATTTTGTGATGTTGTCATACACAGGATCAAAAATGCTTTTATTTTTGTGAAAAATATGTGCCACTCAAGCCAATATCCTCTTTTTATGAAGTCCATGTTTTCACGGATATCAAATTATATTAGAAGCACTAAGGTTTTAAATAGCTGAATGTGCTAAGTAGAATGTAATCTTATTACTCTGATTTATTGCAGTTATCTGTCATGGCTTATGCAGGTTAAGCTTCTTGATGAGACTTCAAGGATGTATATGTGTCGCTACTTGATACCTAATTCCTTCTTTAAATCCTCCTTCCTGTCTTTTCTACTTTGACCAAACTAACCAAATTCATGAGCTTATTTTCTTTCTCATTTTTCACACAGGTCCCTTTATCTACTCTGACATTTTGGATTACAAGAACCTACGAGAAATTGTTGTCAATAATCGGATCACCTGGTTGGTGCATTACAGTGCCCTTCTCAGTGCTGTGGGGGAAGCCAATGTGGCCTTAGCACGCGCTGTCAACATTACTGGTGCGTCTGCATGCAAATGATAGCATTTTATGCTGATAAGCGTTAATTCTCATACATTAGTTAACATAGCATTGAATGCTTAAACTCCAAGAGCTTGTGAGTGGGCCTACACTTTCTTACTTATAATTACATAACTTTCAGATACGTGTCATGGTGGTTATTAGATAATTTACAATAGTTACTACATGACTTAATGTTAGTAGCCGAACAATAATGGAATGTGTTTTAACAGTAGTTGTTTATTCCTGGATTGATTTCATTCATATATTTATTTAACACTAAAAATATTAACGTAGTAATAGATCACACACAAATAACAACTTTTTTGGGTAGTTTTAAACAATGTATCATTATTTAAAATTGTTTTATGTTCCTAGGTCTTCACAACATCTTGGACATTGCTGCAGAGCATGGCCTTCGCCTCTTTGTGCCCAGTACCATTGGTGCCTTTGGCCCCACGTCCCCCCGGAATCCTACACCGGACCTCTGTGTGCAGAGACCTCGGACCATATACGGGGTCTCAAAAGTCCATGCTGAGCTAATGGGAGAAGTGAGTTCTGCATATATTGTCATGTGTAACCTCAGCTTACAATATCTGTAACTGATGACCAATGACCGCACACTCTATCTCACAACTCTTATCAATTACTTTCATCTGCAGTACTATCATCACCGTTGCGGCCTTGATTTCCGTTGTCTGCGGTACCCTGGCATCATCTCTGCAGACTCTCAGCCTGGTGGTGGCACAACAGGTACAGTATTCAAATACCCTTACAGTCTTAATAATGAAGGTTCCTAAAGAGTACTTGAGGAGTATATGATGTTAAAAAGAACCATGTTTGTTTACTTTGAACTGCTTAGTGTATAGTTCTTCAGAGTATTGATTCTCCAACCAGTCCTCTATTCCCATCATAATCCCTCTATTAACTTCAGCTAGTATATCGCTTACTTTATACATTATACAGATAAGAGTTTGCAGAGAATTGTACATCAAATGTAAGAAACCTATCGTGATGTGTGTCTTCTCATTTCATGGCTAGGACATGTGTAACGAAATTATATAACTGTGACATACCATATACCAGGCTGCGTGCTACTCGCAACACACCACACGACTATTTTTAGCTGTGCTGATAACATGAAGCCATACAGGCAAACTCAATTTCAGTGCCCTGCGTTAACCCTTGAAAAGAGAAAATTCCATTTTACAGCTTGCAAACATATTTTACATGAAACTGTTAATGACACAGAGTCTGCTTTTGCTCTGTAGATTATGCCGTGCAGATTTTCCATGATGCTGTTAAGACAGGCAAGTTTGAGTGTAACTTGAAGCCGGACACAAGATTGCCCATGATGTACATTGATGACTGTCTACGTGCCACACTTGAAGTGATGGAAGCTCCAGCTGAGACACTATCTATGCGAACGTACAACATTAATGCCATGAGCTTCACTCCTGAGGAACTCGCACAGGAGGTCAGGAAACAGCTCCCCGAACTGGAGGTGACATATGAAATTGATCATGTGCGACAGGCCATAGGTAAGGGTCATGCCACTGCCGCTGTATTTTATTCTTATCACAAAGACATACTTGAATTCTCACCCTTATGATGTGATCACATTTACATCTGTTTCCACAGCTGAGAGCTGGCCCATGAACTTTGATGACAGCAATGCCCGAAATGACTGGGGCTGGAAGCACGACTATGACCTGCCTGAGTTGGTTCAGACTATGCTCAATTTTATTGGATCAGAGTCAAGGGTAGCCCAAGCCAACTGAGTCAAGACCAGGAGAACAGAAACATGTACATTCATATGTTTAAAGACTGATTGCTTTAGAGATGGGAGACCCAAGATCTGTAAATAGTCATTTGCCCTCTCTGTCTCTACTGTGCCATTTGGAAAAACCCTGGCTTGGCTAGCGCATGCTGCCTGAAAAAAAATGTGACATTCTTTGGTCATATGATTAAGGTCTGCTATCCCTTCTCTTCCGTGGGAAGGGAGAGTTGTTCGTATTTAGGCAGTCTACTGTATCAGTGATCTACAGCTCAGGGGATGGGCGTGGGCCCCCTGGGAGCCTTCTGTGTTTAGTGTTCTGTATATGAACCAATTAAGCCTGAATTCTCTAGGATCAACAAACCAAACAGGTGTATCATTTAAAGGAATGGCAGCTGTATATTTTTGAGTGCTAAGAAACCATACACCCTTAAACACTACTTCCAAAGAGCTCTATTTTTCTTTTCAAACTTTAAACTATAACTTTACTTATTTCCAAAGCCATATGATATATAAATCATTACTGGCATTTAAGAAAATAAAACAATGCTCAGATTCCACTATCAGAAGCTGAAAACCTTGTTCCTTAAAATTCCTTTAAGGAAATGAAACAGAAAATGGCTGAGGCCTGCTGTGTGGAACTAAAAGGGTGTGACTGAAGGGAAGCAGGAGTCATTGTGATAAGTGTCACTGTCATTTTTCTTTTAACTGCTTTTCTTCTTATGCGCAATATTAGTTTGCTAACAAGTAAATGATATCCACATTTTCTTATAGCAACATGTCTATTTAAAGTAATGAACTTCCCTAAATTATTTTTTTTTTCTTAAAACACATCTTATATTAAAACATACCTTTTATTTAAAAATGTTTGAGCATTTTCTTTGCTTAGCAACACATTTTACTGAAAACAAAATAAAGCCTCTTTTTCAAGTATGCTGGAATAAAAATGGTTTTGTCTGGATTTTATTAATATACTGAATTAATAATGTTCTAGTTTTTGTCATTTACATAGTTTTTGACTTATATTTAAGAATAATAAAGGTGCATCAGTAGCAGTTATGCTTCTGCTATACTGTAAGAAGGAAAATAGGTCATTTTCTACAGTAATAATACAATGTATATAGAGCAGGTATATAAAGAACTTATCCATATCTTAAATGGCTTATTTTATGGTTTTAAAGACTTGTCTGTTTATTATAATGATAGGATATGTTATTACACTTGTAAAATCCAAAGTTTCCAATTGGCTCTTTGATGTATGAATTTACAAACAATAATGACAATGAATATATATATATATTTTTACTTACTTTATTCGTGTGGCATTGTGTTCTGTTTTAAGACCAGCCTTGTCAGATATTTACATAAAGCATGTCACCATTGCCCCTATTATTTACTATAAACACTTTCATGCTTTTAAATGATTAATATTTGTATTTCAAATATTTATGTTAAAGCACTTATGAGATCATTAATGATGCTTCACAAGCAAATTTTATGTCAATTTCTGAACACATAAGAATAGATAGAAAAAAAGAAAAACTGATGTTTTCTTAGCCAACAATGACTAATCGTGAAAGCTGGAGAGCAAATCCGTCATTTGTTTAACTTTATATTAAAAAATCTCTTGTTTTTTTGTTAAAAGTGAGTCATTGAGTTATATTTTATTTGCCATTTCAGCACACACCTTAGCTACTGGAAATGGCCATACGTTTCCTATGCTTTTCTAAGTAAACTCAGTGCCATTGTTTTTCAAGAGTATGAACATTTGGGTTCTTCTGTAGACTGTACATACTCCAAAGGTTACATAATGCACAGTATGTGAATGTAAAGACATGTCCTTTTATCATTGTACAAGCGAAGATTAATTTACCCTCCTCCTCCCAACCAAGTCTTGTGATAACATTCCCATGTTAGCTATGTAAGTATCTACTTTTTATTAACTTATATTTAATGCTGTAATGAGGATAGGTTATGTGCAGGCTGACTTTCACAATGTAAAATAATAACATCTCTCAACTCTCTTGCTTTATTACATAATGTGTTTCTATCAAAGCCATGTCAGGAGTCATGATTACTCTTCCACTGGCCTTATGTTGTGAGTAATTTGAATTGGAAGAAAGGAGCTGTCAGCATCCACTTGCTTGACAGTGAGGCCACTTTGGCACAGCTTGGAGAGAACATCTGAGGCATGTATAACATGAGAGACATTTCAGCCTGGGACAACTTTTACTGTCAAATGATCCCAGCCAAACGAAACCCTACCTCAAATTAACACATGAGCTTGTGATCAGTCAACGCAAATGGACTTGTTTGTGTTCAGTGTTTCTAAATGTGGGGATCAGTGTGATGTTTACTAGTTATACATGAGATCATGAGAGGTGTTTAGAAATGCTGGACTTCCACAAATGAAAGAAATCCAGGGTTTTATCCAATTGGTGATTAGCAAGAAACACGTCTGTGTATATATTATTTTGTTCTCATGGAGATGCAATCTTCAGTAAATACATAATCAACAAAAAAATACAAAAGAGACATATCGTGGTGGAAAATAGTATCATTAATCAACTTATGATGATTTACTTATTAATCTCTCATTTTGATTATAATCTTTTGATTCAGAGTTCAAACAAAACCTTTAACACAAGACTTAATATGAACATTTAAAAGAACATGCCATTAGAAGAACAGATGTAGATGCTAACTCCAATAATTATGTATATTTTTGTCACTTTCTTTTTAAATGCAAATGTGCAATTATTTGTCACTGAATCATTATTTTTGAATCGCCTGACTCACTAAGCTGAGTCTTGTACCTATCGTCACTTAACATGGCCAAGAACTACCTACTACTGCATAAAAATGTTTGAGGACCAATCACAAGTCTGCTATTTTGGCATATAAGTGTAGGAGGAGGCAGTTGTTGACGTCAGACCAGTACCAGATCTAGTACAAAATGATACACAGATGTGCCGAGCAGAATGCAACTGGCAGAATCCGGAAAGTGAGTCCAGATTAGCACACAGAAGGAGCAACTTTGGCTAAAACTACTGAACCATTTAAAACATACTGTGTTCCCATTTAACCCAGCTGTGGCAGTGAACACATGCCAAGAGCAGTTGGGTGCTTAGCTGTGGACTGAGTCAGGAGGATAGCACTGTTCCTTCACTCCCACCACCCCAGCTCTACTGCCAGTCATGGAAATTGAACCAGCAACCTCCCAGCCCCAAGCCCACTTCTCTAATTATTAGCCCATGGCTGCATACCTTAAACTGTCCTGTGTAAGATGTTTTAAGGTTCTTAAAATTAATGCAAGATATTCAAACTTAAATCAGATTAAATGCCTTATGAAGATATGGTAGGTAATGAAGCATTCATGTATATCAGAATATGTGGTTCTCCATGACCCAGAGGAAACTATGATGCAAAACGATTCAGAGTTCACGCAAAGGGAAGCAATGAATCTGTTTTTGAAAGGAGCTTCAAATCACTTAAGACAGTTTCCTTAATGAGACACGGATGCGCATACAGTCAGGCCTCATAAACTCTGATCAGCTCTGCTTGACTATAAGAGGAGCTCTGTTTGACCTCAGTGTGTCTATTTTGGGAAAAAAATGTAGAACCTTGCACAACCTTGTAGCAACCTTAAAAGGGTTATGAGGACAAAACTATTATTTGACAAGGTTAATTAAAAGTATCCAATATGGTATTATATGCAGTATTCCATATGTGCATATGGAAAGCAAAGGGACATGCAGAAAGAGGCTATAATTATTAATTAAAAAAATTATTTACAAAACCAAAATGTCATTTTATAGCTTGGGTCTTGTAATGCATCTTGGTGTTATTACTGCTTACAATTCTCACACAATGCAGCATTTTATTTGACTCTAATCTGATATTTCCCTAAACTGGCTCAATAGCTTTGCTATTCTTTTTCTGCAATGTGTAAGTAAGCAGTCAAAATATTCTTAAACCTTTAGCATTGCTGTGCTACTGTTTATCAACTTTTCTTTGCACTGCATTTTTTATGCCATTGGAAGCTCTTACATAACCTTGATTTAAATCCCCACCCTTCTTTCAGGGCCTTTTGTGAGATTTCCTTGTATAGATTGCTTGCTTATAGACGTGATTCCCAGTGATTCGAGGAATCGCATAGGGTTTCCTGGAACTGTCCGGGAGATTTGAAATAGCCTCACCACAGGTCAGCCAGTGTGTGTTTTGAGTATCAGCCAGAATCATGGAGGTAATGCTGGGATTGAAACCAAGTGCCAGAATATCCATTTTCTCCTCTGCTTCCTGGTTGAACATGTTACGCAAGGTCTCATTGTATGATCTGACCAATAGCAGATTCTGAGAACACAAGCCCTCCTGTGATGCACTGAGTTGTGTGGATTACATGTCAAGGCATGCAGTACTATAATAATTGTATAAACGTCTGGTGACTTGTTCGGCAAATGCCAAAACACACAGCTCTGCTGCTGTTATCGGCATGCTGGTTTGATACTGTGAGAAGGTTGAGTAACCTTCCTTGGCAACTCATATAAACATGGCTGGAAATGCCGTTTTATATAACATTTTAGACAAGAATTAATACTCAGAAGACATTTTATCAGTTGACCTCAGGTACAAAGCATGTTCAATATTGTAACGTTCCCATTAAGAAAAAAAAAGGGTCTCCAAAAGTGTAACTTTACTGTAGAAGGCATAAATACGTGTATATTCTAATGCAAATAAAAGTAGCTAGAGTATCATTTGAATCATTGTGATGTAAGTTGCTCTCACACAGCTCCAGGCTTTTGGGATTGTGGTTTCAAACCTCACTTGCATCACTCTGTGTCTCACTGTGTCTCTGTGGGTTTCCTCCAGGTACTCCAGTTCCCTCACACAGTCCAAAAACAAATGCTAGTAGGTGGTCTGGCTGTTCAAAACTGTCCATAGGAGTGAATGTGTGTGAATGATGCCCTGTGACAGGACTGTCACCCTGTTTAGGGTGTATTCCTGCCTTGCTTTTTACATACCTCTTTCTAACTATTTATTTGCAAAGGCAAATACAGTGGTATATTTGTCAGAAGGGTTCTTAATCATTGCTGACGCAACCTTTTGGTGACCTCTTTGAAATCCCTCTTCAGCAAGCTACAGCATAATCAATACAGCACAGGTTTGGATTTCAATAAAGCATTAAAAGCCATTTTCTGGTGACAGTGCGTGATTCACAGAAGCTGATCCATGGCCCATGCTGTAATGTATCACAGATGCACTCTTTAGACTTTCATTGGGTTTGACAAAGCTTTGCTGGAAAATGTACATAAAGTTTTACGAAAATATAATTTATGATTTTTGAGCTAATATTTAGACTGAAAAATCAACAACAATGACAAGTAAAATGACCTCTGCATATAAAATCAATCAGTATGGCGGCATATATAACCTAAATGGTCATCTGCTAATTATATTTTTTCTCAGATCTGAAGTCTGCAGACATTGAATTTAACTTTCCACTAAGCCTCTGCAAAGCAGACTGAAGTTTACTTCCCTACGTGTCGGCAGGAACACCATGCTACCTCAAGAACAGGCCTTGGTAAGATATCTAATGCTATACATTCACCTAGATTTGTTAGTGGCTTTGGATAAGAGCACTGGTAAAACCTGCAATAGTAAAATAAAATGTAAGTCTCTCTGCCAAACAGGTAAAAATCTGAAAAAAACAAAAAATCTTGGTATTACTTGCATTATCTGCTAAGTTGCATATTATGTAGTTGAACAGCAGTGTTTTTATCAGACAAAAAAAAACTAAGCATTATTTTATCTTTAAGATACTATAAAAAGATTACTGAGGCAAAGTGTATTGATACAAAAGTAATATCTTTCTTTCCTTCTCCTGTATCATTTAATGCAAATATTTTGTACACAAATATTTTTCAGGGAACTACAGTTGCAGATAAATCATGCTATGACTGACTACGCAAGATTTTGTGGACATAGTGCAGATAGGTTTAATCTCAACACACTTTCTTCTCAAATCAGATTTAAGGGTATTCAAGGTTAGAGCAAGATGCGTGTGCAGAATCAGATCCTGGCGCAGAAAGTGGCACACTGGGTTCTTTCCTGCTTTATATACAGCTACAAGACATACAGTGTTCTGAACTACAATGTAAGTAAGTAAGTAAATCTTTATTTTGTTTAGCACTTTTCTAGAGCAAGCCACACAATGCTTCACAATTCAACATGATTAAATACAAAATAAATATATAATATATATATCAAATAAAACAACAAACTCAAAATTGTCCAAAGGTGTGAGTGTATGAGATAATGTGTGAGTGTGTTTCGCCCTGTGAAGGATTGGCTTCCCTTCCCTCTCATTTTTCCCTGCCTTGTGCCCAGTGATTCCGGGTAGGCTCCGGACCCACCATGACCCTTAACTGGATAAGACTGAATGTCTAATGTCTGTGGGGAGATTATTCCACAGTTTAGGAGCATATGCTGCAAATGCTCTATCCGCTAAAATCAGGTCTAAAACTCACAGGCAGCCAATGAAGAGAGGTTAGATCTGGGGTGAAATGCTCCGTATGTTCACCTAGTTCTAAAGGTTCGGTCTGTTACACTGAGAGCCCTGTTAGAAATGTTTATTCCTACATTTTGTCAATTTTACTGTGAACGTACAACAAAATCAAAATGTGTCTTCCGCATTTAACCCATCTCTGACAGAGAACACTCACACACCTGACACACTCTAGTGCACTAGGAGCTGTGAACACACACCCAGAGTTGCGGTGAGATAATATGGCACTACAGTGACTCTGGTGTGGTGGGTGGTGGTGGGTGTGTGTTGTACTAGTTTGAGGGTTAGGGTTGGCCTAAGGCTTTTGGTTGATGGACTATTCTCTGTCCAGTGACACTGGGGGATTTAAAAACACAGCACACTACACCCGACCAACACATCAGTGTCACTGCAGTGCTGAGGATACTCAACACCGCTCTGGGTGTGTGTTCACAGCCCCAGGTGTTCACTGCCACAGAAGGGTTAAATGAGGGAGACACGTTTCGTTGTACGTTGTACAATGACAAATAATTGCACACATAATACCTGCTGTAGTAGTTCAGAGTGTCGAAGAACAGGGTGAAAGGGAACAAGGTATGCAAAGCATAAGATGGGCTTCAGTCTGCAACGATAGAAATAAAGTCCTCTTTATAGTCAGAGTGTAAACATTTTTTGAGCAAATTTAAAAGGTGATCAGGCTACAGAGATTTTAAACGCGACATTTGCGCCCTCTAGTGTTAAGGTCGCTATAAAACATAATGTACTCGGCAAATTGCGGCCTAAAAAAGAGCGGAAATATTTCACCTTATTTAAATAACACATGTATTCAAATTAATTTGACACATTTTCAAAATAAAAATGTATTGTTTTAATTTTTATTACGTGGCCGAAAAGCAAACATTGTTCTTTCAGTCAGGCGGAGGAAGACAGCCCCGGGGGGTCCGACCACATGTTACAGGACCCCAGGATGTCCATGCTGGCTGAACGTGAGTTTGGAGATTAATTTTCTTATTTCGGTGTCTCAGATACTGATCGGACGGTGTGTGTGCGGTAAAGGCCCGGGAGTGTGGTGGTGTGTGTTATTAGAAGAGATCTAGCCACTTTAGTCTGTGACTCAGCGATTAAGCGGTGTTTCAGTTTGAGATAAACAGTAACAGAGCTGTGGCTGCGGGTCTAAAGAGGTCCTGAAGCCCCCCTCTTTTGCCCTTATGTGCATTAGAGGGTCCGATTCACTCTGTTTAGCTCAAACCTTGGTATCGGTGAAATGCTAGCGATAATGAACTTTTCTCTGCTCCCGATTAACTCCTCTAACTGGAGGAGGGGGTGGGGTATAGATCACTTTAAATGTTAGACCCGAGACTAACCCACAAAGTAGGGTTTTGTCAGTTTAACCAGATAACTTAAGCCTAAAGTCAAGTCTGTCGAGTAGGAAAAAACGTGAAGAATATTCCTATTGGACAGTCCTCGACTTTGACCTAAACTTATCGACTAACAGAGAAACCGTGCTCGTGGGATTTTCCTAGGTCTGTGTCTGATCGACAAGTTGCGCTGAAGCTGCTCCTGCAGGAATGACCCAGGAAGCAACGAACAGCAGTGTAATAATGTTTTGTTCATTGAGTGAGTTGTAGAAATATTCACAGATATTGTATCACACGGACAAAATTACAGTAGCTTACCTCTCAAAAACAGTTTCCCGTCCTTCAGCTTCAGTGTTAGTGTGGTATTTAGACTGATTATGGCTGTCGTATTGTGTTTAACGTTAAAATCTAGAAATAATGTTATTGTTTAACGCTTTTTAACCCTTCAGTGAACGGTGATTACATATGTGGACAGTGCTACACATTCTTTAAAGACCCCCTAGAAACACAGACTTGGTGTCTATATGGTGGTGTTTACACGCAGTCAAGGCCATGGACAGGCGCTACGGTGTTCCAGAAACACAGATTCAGACAGCCATGGTTTCTTATTTCACAATCCTAAAGACCCAAGCCCATCAACTCGCTGAGTGGGGCTTAGAAACATATTGAATTAAGGTGGTGGTGTTAAATCAAACTACTTTTAAGGTTTGGGTGATTAATTTGATTGGCAATTAGATCTAAACTGGATGCTGCCCAGGGGACACTGATGGCTGGATATTTTTGGTTGGTGGAATATTCTTAGTCCAGCAGAGACACAGGTGTTTGATCTACTCATACCCTCACAACACACATTAACACACCGCCAAAATCATACCTCCTCTGTTATGGTTTTGTTGGGGTCATGACCTTTGAAGGACATGGTGAATCTGGGCAAACAATGTATGTAGAGCAACAACTAGATTATATTCTGTAATTGTAGAAGAATTAGAAACAAAAGAGGATCAAAGGGGTGTTCCTGTATGGTCAGTGGAGTTGAGAGGATGGACAGTGAGTGTAGAAATGTAGTCATAATGTTATGTTTGATCGCTGTATTTATAGAACAGAAATTGTTTTGATTTTTGAAATGTTTGTTAGGGTCATTTTTTTGGTCTAACTTTGGTGAGAAATTGTTGTTCAGTACATGCAAAATCTATAAAATATATTCCCGTCTGCATTTAGAGTTGTGTGACAGATTTTCCTCTCATGTCTCTTACTACAAATATACAAACTCTATGGAAAGATGGAGTGGAGAGATGAATGTGGCTGTATCTCAAAGCACAGTGCACTGCAGAGGTCATGAAAAGAGATTCTTCAACAAAGTAGTGGCTAAATTTATAAATGGCTCTCATTTAGATATGAGATTATTATCCCATTAAGCCATAATGTTTCATTAGGCACATTGTATAATAGTTTGAGTTGTTTGGGATTTGGCCAGTTTTTAAAACATAGGCCAATCCTTTAGTTAAAAATATCGTTCATTTTTGTTCTGTAACAGTACTTTGTACACACATTTCTTTGGTATTTTAGTCTACTGCATTTTCTTTTATTTCACTATTTTGATTGTTTTAAATGCTAATTCCTTATATATGTAATTCTTATTCTTAATTGCCTTTTGTATAGGTACAGCAATTTGAAATGCAATTTTGTGTACTCTGAAAAAAGCTTAATGTAGAGGTACCTTATTGGTCACTAAAGATACAAACAGTGTAAATGTGCCTTTAAAAATACAAGAGTGGTGTTAAAGTCCAGTTGGGTTCCCTAAAGGTATATTACATACTCCAGAAGGAGAGGTGAATATTTGTAAACTTTCTGAGGGTACCACCACAGTGACAGTGTATTAAAGGTGCTTTGTAAATAAAATTGCCTTTAAAATGAATGCTTCTGTGAGCTCTTTCAGAAAGCTATGTTCAGAAAAGGACTCTAGCAGTTCTCTGGCACACGACTATGATTTCTTTCATAACACCAAAAAACAGTTAAAATAAATGTTAGCAAGATATCCATATCAATAAGTTATATGAAAGTTGTGGAATTAAACAATACACAAGTGGCAACATATTTGAAAAAGGAGTAACATATCAAAGAGAATGTTATCATTAAAAAAATGAGACAAATATTCACTGCACCATTATTTGCTGCAGTTATGTTACAACTATCACTGGCATGTTCTGCTTAATGAAAAGAGACTTAAGTTTTGAAAAGGGAGATATAATTCAATTTGTTGCTGCTAAAAACAAACAAAAAAACAAAAAAACTTATTGGCAGCTGTCACTGAAATAACTAACAACTATGACTGACTGCTGTTTCCTTGCTGTCAGAGTTTGAACATTTACAGATTTCTGTGTTAAAAAGTCAGATACTGACACTTCTGTATTGTCCACCTCATGCTCCCATACAGTTTTGTGACTTATTTGCTCATACCAATTTGATTAATCTCTTTAGTTAATAACCTGATATCTTGTTTTATTAGCTCGCCGGAAGCTGAAGTGGTCTGTGGACCCGAGGAACAGTGCGTGGAGCAAAGATGAGTCCAAGTTCGGTCAGAAGATGCTGGAGCGAATGGGCTGGTCTAAAGGAAAGGTAAAATATGATTTACATTGTCAAGAATGCAGTTATGTCCTTTTTTTTCTGCTCTCCTTGGAAAGTTTACCCTAGATTCTGAACATGGCTCTGAGGATCTCACAGCATTCAGGCACATAAGCATTAACCCAGTGTTTACATAAGATGGCGACGGGTTTCTGAGGAACTGTCGAAACCAGTAATTTAATCTGTGTCATAACTCATTTGAGTTAAATAAAGAAAATCTTAAATCGACTTGCCCCTTGCTGCAACCTCAAAAATCACAGCTATAATTATTACATGAATGACTGGTTGCCTTCTAGTGCGAATGGGCCCCTTCATATTTGGCCCAGGCCTCAAAACTGGGTAGTTAAGAGGGTATTTGTGGAATGTATGGAAATCTGCACTTATACTTTTGAAACAATCCAGTGTTAAGGCACAAGAACTAGGGCAGGGGTCGGCAACCCGCGGCTCTTTGATCCCTCTGATGCGGCTCAGCTTTTGAAAATAATTAATGAGTATTTAATTAAAATGTATTTTATTTTAGTGCGTTCATTTTCAAAATGTAATTCTATGAAGATTATGGCGATCTTGTAACATCTAAAATATTGTAATATTTAAAATTACATACATTACATAATACACGTCACAACTTCCAACGTGCGACACCCGCCAGTGTGCGGTTTCTTGAACTTTTTGACAGCTGACTCCACGGCGCCAGTAAAATAATGACGGCACGCAGAGTAGGACAGCGTTGTTTGCTGCCAGTGGATAATTTAAGTTCGGCGGTTTTTTTTTTTTTTTCCATTACTACAAGGACTCAAATAGACATTGAGTATTTTACTTAACCTTCAACCCAACGTCTTTTTTTCTGAGTTAAAAATGTTTTGTTGCATGCAGAAAAGTTATTTCATTTTCTCTGCAGTCATTCATTGACTACATAAATCTAAAACAGTATAGCATGTTTATACATAGCACAAAGGCAAAAAAAAAAAAACCCTGTTATATGCAGTGTTATTTCATTTAGAAATTTCATTTATTTCAAAAGGGTTTTGTGGCTCCCAGTGTTTTCTTTACCGTGTGAAACAGGTCCAAATGGCTCTTTGAGTAGTAAAGGTTGCCGATCCCTGAATTAGGGCCATGCAAAGCAAGATTTATTTTTATTTTGTTTGTAACAAAAGCCCCTGTTCTATCAAACGTACTGTCTGTATTATAGTGTTTATTATTTTCCCTGTTCTTAGTCTCAGCCACAGATGCTCTGGCCACAAATAGATGGAGAATCTGGCACTTTCAGTGCTTTAATCTGTCCTCACAGTCAGGATTCTGCCATTTGCATTCTGGTTATTGGTGTATCTGCATATATGTGTATCATTTTTGTACTGGCTCTGACACTGGTCGCTCCCTTCTTCACGTCATTGCCAAAATAGCAGACTTGTGATTGGTCTTGTGACTTGTGATTGGTGTGCCAGTCAAATTTCTTTTCCTGCAGTAGTAGGAGGTTCTGGGCCACGTTTAGTGGCGAAAGGTACCAGAGTCCCTAGTGAGACTACCCTGTTCTAACAGACAGTCTTTAAAGAAATGATGTCTGCTGAAAGAAATTAAGTTAAAATATTGAAATTACTACATATTGGAGTGCTGATTGTGCAGATATGCCTTTTACACATTCACCAGTTTATCAATCCCAACTGGTTGGTTAAGTTTCAAATGTGTCAGCTGTTTGTGATGGAGCCATTATTATGAAGACATTTTGTAAGCAATAGCATAGGTATTTACATTTAAACATGTCTGTTCATCTCTTAAATCAGTGTCACAGTGCACATTAAAGCAAGAATACAAGAAATTGGTGCATTGGGTGTATTGGAGCTTGGCTTTTGTTGTTGCTAGCAAATTGTAATCAGTAAAATAATTAATTCTCAGTGAATGGCATAATAATAATTTTCATGTGGTGTATGTTTGCTAGGGTCTTGGCAAAAGTGAACAGGGTGCCACAGAACACATCAAAGTTAAAGTAAAGAACAACAGCTCTGGTTTAGGCACCGCAGCTTGTAATGAGGTGAGATATTTTATGAACTTTTTGTGAATCCTTATTTGATTTTTGTTTTTGTATTTGATCTCATTGTTTTATAATATTGTATTATTAATTATTAATACTCACCTAAATACATAAGCTGTTTGTGGTTTGTAGGATAACTGGATTGCCCATCAGGATGATTTTAATCAGCTTCTAGCAGATCTCAACAACTTCCATGGCCAGAACAACACTGAAGGTAATTAGACTAGTACATGTCATTTTGCATCTGATAGTCAATGTAATTCTGAAAGCTGATGGTGACCAAACACGTAAAATACATATGACACATTGAACATTTTTAATTGTCAAGTTTTTAAGTCTCTAACATCCTCAACCTGCCACTTGGTGGCGCTGGTGTAACACATGGGACAAAATATACAAGCTGACCTAATCTGTCAGACTATACCATGTAGTTTGCTGTAAAGAAAACACCAGGACTGTTTGGCTTTTTTGTCCAGCATACAGCTCTGTGATGAAATAATTGACTTTAACTCATTAAATATTATGTTTAATGCTATCTTCTTATGTGTATCATTTCTTATTTGATGCCCGGTTAAACTTTAAACCGTTTAACATGGTATTTTCTCTATATACAGAAACCACTCAGGAACAGACACAGGGATTCAGTTTGGAAGAGAAATCCAAGACCTCCAGAAAAAGGGTCCATTACATGAAATTCACCAAAGGTATGATCAACACACTTCCTGAATTGTCAGACCCTGCATTTAATTTCTAGTATGTTTTTCATATTCATTTTCACATTGTGTCATATTTTAAGTAATTTAATGTGCTATGAACAAATACACACTTTTGCATTTAAATATATTATGTTTAATATGTTTAGTAAATTAAATTTTTATCTATCTATCGGTACACTTATATAACGTCTTTCTAGATACCCAAGGACGCTTTAAAATCCACACTGCTCAGAACACTCAATCCACACACACATTGGTGAGAAGCGGCAGCCAAACGCTCACAGTATACTCTCGATCAGGAACGACCGTCCACATGGAGGTCTGCATTGAGCACTAGGATTTCACCCAGGACAGAGTGCCAATCTATATCTGGGCACACATACATTCATTCACACACCAGGACAGTTATTAGAGAAGCCAATTTACCTACCCTCCATGTTTTTGGACTGTCGGAGGAAACCGGAGACCCCGGAGGAAACCCACGCAGACACGGGGAGAACATGGAAACTCCACCCAGATGGGACTTGAACCCAGGATCCCAGCGCTGAGAGCCGAACATGCTAACGACTAAGCCACTGTGCCAAAACACGGTGGTCAAAACAAATATTAAATGTATATAGTCTTTGTCCAATTAAAAACATATATCTCCCAAAATATAAAATAAATATACAGGCGAAGGAAAAAATCATATTAACATTTAATTGAAGATTTTATTGTAAGTAATTGTGGAGCATTTCTATTGATTCATCCATCATGAAGTTTTCAGTGTGGAGGACATCTGCTGTGCTTGCCGATACATGTTTTTAATTGGACAGCAAAGATATAGAAATTTTTAAAAGTTTCTTTTAAAGTATTGGATTTTTTTTCTTTTTCCTTCCCCTCCCTCTCCCCCTCTGTCCTGACACTGAAAGGCAGTTTAACATGTCGTTAATGGCTGTTTTGACTAGACATTAAGTAAATGAATGTGTGACCTCTGATTGTCTGACTATAATGGATAAGAGCATGCCATGTCTCCCTGTCTTACTGCATGTGAGGGGATGAACCTGGAATTTTTTGGCACCAGCCGTAGCAACTCATGGGTCAGTGCTGCAGTAGATCAGCTTCCCAGGACAGTACGGTCAGCTTAACCAGAGAATGGCCTTGGTAACCGGGAGTGGCTTACACCCCACCTGGACAATTAGCCTGTAACGTGCCAGGAGTTTCTAACCTTCACTAGGTTAACTAGCAGCGTGATAAACACACTAATTTTTGATAGAGACATATAAAATCCCTTGGTTCAGCGAGATGGCAGTGTGTCTGAACTTTTATGCAGTCATATTTTTAGTGACTTTTGCCCCCCACCCCACCTAGTTAATGTTTTTTGAAAAATTCCAGGAATGTGGAGAAAAGGGCTCTCATCTCTTATCACCTGACAAGTTACCGTTGCACACGGCTTAAAAGCATGACTTCCTGTTTCCTGTGAGGAGCGCTGGCCAATGTATTTGCAGCTCAAAATGGCCTCAATCAGTGCCTGATGAGTCTCGCAGATAGCACAGAGTATGGGTGCAACTGCTGTTGTCATAGTCTCTGTGATTTCAGGCCCTTTATTTAGCGGTGAGACGGAAGGCTGTTTTCCCTACAGACAGGGATGGTGTGGATGTTCTCAGAAATGGATAGCTTATGAGGGAGAGTGCTTGTCCTCAGATAAACCTTGTTCCCATGGACAACCTCACTGACCCTGGTGCACCCTTAACTCAAAGGGGTCATGATGTGGGCTCTCATGTCAGAGTGCACTGTCTCTTGTGTTTGTAGGCCAAAAATAATTGCTGAAGTTCACAAAGCCCACACGACAGGATTTTCTACGTGTAACCAAATCAATGCTAAAAAACTGAGACCCAACACATAATGACATGTTCTACTCATACTAATGTTTAATCACACTTCAGCACCAAACCCCCTACAGGTTTGGCCAGATTTGCGGTTTTCTTGCTCACTAATCATTCTCCCGATAGATTCCATCTCTGAGAACTTGGTTTTGCAGTGAATTGCTTACGTAGCAGATGACTGAAATGAATAATGTTGAACTGGTTTCTTGTATATTCCTCAGTTTAAAATTAAAAGAAACATATTGGATGTTTTTTATTATATTGTAGATCAGGGGGATAAACATGTTTATGCTTGTGTTCCCTTCACCTCCCATAATTACTTAACAGCCTTTCACGTTTCAGAGAGACTTGGTGTTCCTGCCACACTACAGAGTGTTGCGTTTTAAATGTTCCAATTGTATTCCCCCAGACAGGTCATAACTGGACAGTGAGTAGTTTAGCAGTGTAAAGGTTAAGTTTTGTGAAGTATAATGTGGAAGCAATACTTTTTAGAACTTCTTTAAATCAGGATACATGTTATGACTATCAGGAATGGAGAAATGTCTGTCGGATTATCTTGTAGTTCAGACCAGATCTAAAGGATGTTTTTCCCCATGTACTGTTTGTCATCACATAACTGCTAATATATATAGAGGTCTATACCTTAGAATAGCTAATACTCAAGTTTCAGGCCAACTCTGTTGCACCTGTCTCTAATGACATGATATCAGCTTTGCTCCTGCTGCTGGGATTAAAACTAGCAAGTAGAACCAGAACTTCAGCTTTTTTTTTGTCCCGTGGTTACCAGGATGCCAATGTGGTTCCTTAGCAATCACTGTGTAACAAAAGCTGAAATAACCGACTAATAGCCACGTATGATTGGAGTCTGACCTCACAAACTCAAGGTCGCTTGTGTTGTGAAATCAGAATAGGGCAACATTAATTACCAGGCCTGTGAATCACCAGATAAGGTTTCTCATTCGATATTTCCTTTTTAAAGGCATCAGAATCACATCCGTCCCTTTTGGCAAGGCTCTGTCTGCTGTGTGACCTGTAAGATTCCTTGCCGTGTGTTCGGTACTTGGTTTCACCCACTGCTAGGTGAAGGATTTAGTGGAGATAAACCAGTTACATATGTAATCAAAGACAGTCTGTGTTGAGCTTTTGGTTATGCAACGGTATATCTACTAAGGCTTAGAGGGGCTCTACAATGCAAAGACATGAAACCTATTTCAGGTTGACAGAAACCGCAGCACAAAGAGGAGGAGCATTAAGCTCTTGACAGCCGTTCGGATTCACAGTCAGAGCAGGGTCTTGATACTCTGAGCTCACACGTAGCCAAGAAATAACGAAGAATGATAATGTGGCAGCAATGCAACAGTGTGTTGGAATGTCCAGGAATAAGTAGCATGTGATTATTACAGAAAGCATGTCTCTCTTGCCCTGTTCCACCTGGCTCTCGCTTTTGCGGTCAGCAGCACAGATTGATGGCTTTCAGTGCTGGGGAAAGGCACTGGCGTCTCCACTGCCCACCCTAGACACTCGAAATGTAAACCAGTAACCCAGATTTAATTGGGTGCCCATTTATCAAAGATTCAGAAGTTCTTGATGTGCATTGAGCTGCAGTATTTCATCATCTATGTGACTGAGTGGGGCAATCCATTATACAGTGGATGCATAAACCAGTTTTGGATTCTTTTGCCAAATAATTGGCCTTTTTTATTTTTTTTTAAGAGCTTAGCAGGTCCTTATCTGGGGAATGTCAGGTACACTACTGCTCGTTACACTTGTGTTAACTGCTCGTACTGTTCTTTCAGTTAAAGGAACACCCCCAGTTTATCGTGATCGTTTTCTGTCAGTAGAGGAAGGACCACAAAATACTTAGGGGAAAGATTTGCGAATCAGAACTACTATTTTTTTCTTTGAAATGTGAGAGCGAAAGCTTTGATCCTGCCCGGGTGTCTTTTAAGGCAGTCAATTAGTTTGTTGGTTGTCAGATTAGCAAGTCGATCCAAAAAAGCCTCTGTGATTACTAATCTGGTTTGGCCAGAGTTCCATGGCACTCATCGCTGTCTCAACGGTGACCTTGACAACTGCTCCCAACAGGATTTCCATAGCACCTCAAATGCACCAGCATACCAACACATCCTGCTGGTGGCCTACAGCTATGTTGGAAAATCTGTAAAAGCCAATCCTTACAACCACTCTGTGGCCCTGGTATGTGGCCTTAAAAATCTGCGCTGGCTTGACGGATGCCTGTGCAAAATGTGAAGAGGCCATTTTTGGGCAGCATTTGATTTCCACTGGATCAATAGACTGCTTGTGTGAGCTGGCCTTTTGTTTAGCCTTCTTACAGGATAACTTGGTTACAGGGAGGCAAGGTCTCCCCTTTGAAAGGCAGAGAGAAAAAGCGCTTAGAGCAATAAATAACCCACCGTTATCAGGGGCTGCTTGGAGGAAGAGGATGCAGCTGGACGAACAGGCCTGTAGGCTGAGACGGGCGCCCGCTCTCTCCTGGAGCCTTTGAGCCGCTGGAAAGCTGGAGGCGCGAGGCGGGGCCGCCCCTGCATCGTTTGTTTTTCTTCGTCCGTTTCATCCCCTGTGACCATGCAGCGCGCCCTCTTATGCCTTTAAAACCTTTCCTCTCGGCAGGAGTTCAAAACTGTCCTGCGACCCTTATCCATTTAAATCAATAATTTAGAGTCGAACCCCCATAGAAAAATATTCATTTGTCAACAGGTCGAGGCCGGAGACGTTTTCTTTTCATGTTAAAGAAAGCTCCAGTCTGAAAAACAATGATTCTTTTTAACTACAAGAGGTTTGTTCCTCAGCAAGAGCTACCAGGGTTCCATGCCCACGTCAGAAATTGACAGTGTACCTTTTTGCATTGAGGGTTATATCAAAGCATGTAGAAAGCAACTTCATTCATTAATTACTTCTGTACTTCCGGATCCCAACCTTGAGCAATTAAGAGCACAGGCAGAAAAATGAGACCTTTGATGTATGTTGTTGTGAATATCCGAGGTGAATTAAGACTCTCCTGAATTTTTTCTCACAGGAAAAGACCTGTCCAGTCGCAGTGAGACAGACCTTGCTTGCATCTTTGGGAAAAGGTTGAAGCAGACCAGAGATCAGGATGAGGTAAGGATCAGGATATTGTCTCTACTCCATTTCTCAAACTACTGATTTTATGTTTCGTCTTTCTTGTGCCTTCAGTCACCAAAAAGCCAAGACTTTTAGACCTGACCTAAGCAACAGTGTGATTAGCAAGGCTGGAAATATGCTCGGAGATGTTCAAACTTTTGACCATGGTGTGAGTTTGAGTGATTGCTTGGCAATATTCCTGATAGCTTTGGTACCTGTAAGCACCACTGACCTGCTCTGCGTCACGTGAGCCACCCTCGGGCCTATGGGCCGGTGATTAGCGTGTCATGGCGTGCAGTTGGACTCGGCGCAGGGAAAGCGAAGAAATCCCATTAACGGATTAACACCCCCACTCTCCCTGTCCTCCCCCTCCCACCCCTGGCCCACCATGGTCACGTCGGGTACCTCTGATCAGCCAGTGTGCTATCCGTTACTGTCCCTGGACATTTTGTTGCCTACTGTCCTTCAGGGCATGGGAAGTGATGAAATGAGCAAAAGGAATTTCTGATGACTCCTTCAAATCCCTGGAAAGTTAGTTTAAAGTTTGGGAGGATTACTTTGATAAGTTGCTTTTTGGCTTCTATAGCGCTTTGGCTCAGTAGACGTAACTTGGTTTGGTGGTGACGATGCTTCACACAACCAATAGAGGTCCTCTTTCATTTCACTTCTGTTTTTCTGTCTCTTTTGTTAAGCTTGATTTAAAGCATTGTATTTGCAGCTTTTGGATTGTGAACAAGCTTGCTAACCTATTTACGCCAATATGTTTTAGCAGCAATCTCTTTATTCCTCAAGCTTGTTTCGGGAAAATTCGTTCATCTTTTGGACACAATTGATATTTTCTTTTCTTTTGTGTTTTTTTTTCTTTTTTCTTAATCAAATTAATTCCTCCATGCATGGAGTATTTGGCAGTACATGTATATCACAGACGTGCCTGCCAGGCTTTGGAAAACGAAGGCTTTTGATATATCTGCTCAGGTGTTGGTTAGAGGTACTCTCCAACATCATCTTCTGTTTTGATTTCAACAGTGCAGTTGCTAAGTTCCAGTGTTTTCTCAGGGAAGATTGAAACTTACCTATTGGCAGGAACTTAAACCTTAGCCATTTTTTAAAAACTATTTATTCATTTAATTTGTTGCATAAATCAGTCATTTAAATCTCATGCACATTTATTTGGGGGGATAAATAAGGCTGAAAATAAGGATTTCTTTGTTAAGAGGATGGCTCTGAACTGTTCACCAAAGCCCATCTGATGAGTGTGTTCATCTTGTTAATGAAAGTGCAGGTAAATGAGGTTGAAGATGAAGTCAAATATACGTATGACATATATTTGTAACTGGAAGAAATTGATGTTTTAAGTCCTTAGTTTGCTCTAAACACCCTCCGTACCCCCACAAGTGCCACACAATAGCTACCATTCCTGCTCTGCCCAAAATTGGAGATGTTTGCCGTGTGTTATGTTTTTTCCCCCAGTAATCGTTTTGTTCCGGTTTGTTATTGTGCTGTTCAGGAGGGACTTCATTGACCGGATCGAAAACCAATCTGAGCAGAATCACAATGGCATCCCAGGAGGCTGTGCGGCAAGGGCTGGTGGCAAGCCCAGGAAAAGAGCGGGCAGTTAGGCCTGCAGAGGAAGTGTGGATGAGGAGGAGGTTGTATTATGTTGTGTGTGTTTGTGAGACATTGAGGCCAAATTAGTTTTTTTTAAATACAGTGGCTACAGTGAGAACTGTATTGTTGACTAAGCCCCAATGTGTCCTGAGGTGAATATCTCAGCATAGTGGCAGGAAAGACTTTGCGTGGCAGTGAATCACATTTTCTCCTAGCAGCTGATGGGACGTGTAAACGGTTGAGGTTTGCTCACACTTATAATGTCAAAGCAATTAGAATACAGAGTCATTACTCTCCAGTGTAGAACAGGTAGAGTGTGTGGCTGAGAGCTGATTGTTGAAGCACGGCTGTGCGACTGCTTACTCCAGGTTTGGCAGCGTTCTCTCCCACCTCTTGCACCAGGGGTTTTCCTCTCTCTTCGCTCAGCTTCCTGCCAGCCCCTTATCTCTTGTCACAATGCTCCCTGACACACACACACACACACACACACACCCCACGCACGCACATGCACACACACTCACAAAAGGTTCTCCCAGCTCACCCCTGCTCCAGCGGATGCCCCTTTACTTTAAGAGAGTCAGTGGAGAAAGGGGCAGTGCAGAGCGCAAGGAAATCATAGCTCAGGTTAGGGCTTGACTGATATATTAGTCGGACAATAATAATCACCAGTATTGACTTCCTGCACATTTATCAGCAAAATGGCCTCTTCTTGTATGTTTGTGATTTTCTGGTGTAAACAGAATTGTCTGACCTTTGTTGTGTTATGTAAAAATGACTTCTAGCTTACATGCTTGAACATAAAACACTCATAGTTAAATAACATAGAAAATTAATCCAGACTTATCCTTTAATATAAGGATACCAATACACACAATGCTTTTCTCTGGTGATGACCAATGGGAATTCATAAAATAATAAACAAAAACCCGAACCAAAACAAATACTCCAGCTTTTTGTGGAAAAACTGGGTCATGTTTAATATATAAATGTAAAATATAAAATATCAACCGTTTTTATTAATGGTTGTTAATCAGTTATTGGAACTTTTAACCCATTGTTAGTAGGATTCTTCAGTTTGGTTTGGTTTCAGGGTATTTAATTTATTTATATGTAATTCTGTCCTTCCATGGACAGTTCAGCGTTGCATGACACACTTTTGCAAACATGGAATCTCTTAATCATAGTTCCTTAAGTAATTGAGTGAGGCTGAAGCAGTCACAGAGGCTTTGTGGTGGAGTTGGAAGGCCTGGCTTGGCATTACAGGCGTCAGTGTGTGCTGGGTTGCAGTAACCATGTGACTGCAGGAATGTAGCTGCTCTCCATCTGCAGGCTTCACTCTGCTCCTTTCCCAAAGTTCTGTTCCAGCCCCAATTACTCTATCCACCACAACAGAGAGACGACAAGGAGACAGGCTCCTCTGGATCAAACCAAACAGAGCACTTAGGTGGTAGAAGGCTGTCCATTTTACAGCTTAGTGAGACAGTCCTTACCAAATCTCCTTTATGTCTGAGCACCGCAATGTATTAGAGTCCAGTATATCATCACCTTTCAATGAAAAACACGTATCCACATTTCTGTTGATTTTAGTTTACTACATCATTTGAACAAAGAAGCTGTCCTTCACATGGTGTGAAAATTTCATGATGAATGGACAAATAGAAATACTTAAAAATGACTTGGAATTAAAGCTTTTTACATTAACTTCCATGGAAAAGTTTTTTCCTTCTCCTGTAAAGTTAATATTTTGGAGATATGTTTTATTGGGAACTGACTATTTTATTTTTAGGCAAAATGAAAAATATTGTTATACATATTGGGATATTTTAATATTATCCCATACTGGCATTAAAAAATAAATAGTCACAACAAACAGTTAAGTGACCTACATAAACAATAACAGAATAATGCTAAATAGGAATGCAAATTCTGCCTAATATTTCATAAACTATGCGCTAATGAACAGATATTTACTGGAAGCCTAAAAAATAAATATAAACAAGTTTGACTGACATTATCAGAGGGCGGCCTACTTATGATTTCAGGTGATTCCCTTCATTTGCAGGGTACATAATCTGTAACGCAAATTTAGTGATGTGCATTTGAAAATGTTCAGACAAAACCACTGAGCTTACTCCAGACCAGGGGTGGGCACACCTGATTTCACTCCTTTAATTAGTTTGTCTCAGTAAAACAACGGATCATGTGACCTCCTGGTTGGTTGGAGCAAAAACCAGCAGCCACACCGGCTCTTTCCGGATACGATTGCACACTAGGGGGTCAGAATTTCCTACATATTTTTTCCCCCTCTATGGCCAGTCAGTGATATTTTTATTATGTCTGGACCAAGCTAACATTAGCTAGATTGGTTAAAAATGCATATAAATCATAAATTTAAGCAAATTTTAAATTAAAATATAAAAGCTGATACTTACATTTTACATGAAGTATGCTAACTATAATTAATACAATATGTAGGCTGTGTTATGCTCCATGAATTTTGTGAAATATCAATACATAATCTTATCAGTGCGCTGACAGAGATATCACCCACCTTCACACCCTGTTCTTTTTTTATTTCATAATGAGACTGCAGTGGATAAATTATTGGATATATTCTGTGTTTTAGGGCTTGTCATGAATTAAGATTAGAAAGTCTTAACTTTATAGTGTTTGAAATAATTCCCCACCAGGAGCACGTTATTTATCATGTTTTCTCCCTTTTTTTCATTAAAATAATAATAATATATATATAACTATTTTTTAATTACATTTTTGTTTATTTACAGTTTATTTTATAAACTGTAATGTGTATATTAATCATTATTTCCCTAACTTGCTTGTTTCCTAACATCTGTATTAAAGGCGTTTTTAAAGTATTTAATAATTATTCATAGGAAACAGTGATTTTGGAAACTTTCCAACACTTCAAAGAATGACATGCGCGTGTGAGGTTTCTGGGAGGACAATACTTTAACAGTCATTCGTTTCGATGATGTATAGGATAATCTTTTGAAGGTGTTTTGACATGTGTGAATGGTAGTAGCCACCTTTCATTCGGGATGTCTATTTCCTGCTGTATTTCAGGTTTTTAAAATCTCTCTCTCTTTCTCTATTTTGCTCTTTGTCCCTCTCTCCACCAAGCCTTTGGGGGGTTTGGTTAGGCTGCAGGGTGGGGTGTACGAATGTAGGAGTGTAGAAGTGTAGGTGTAGGTTTGATTTATCTCTCGTGCCCCCTCTGCAGCCCCCTCCACTGTAGCAGGCCTGAAAGAAAGAGCAGCGTTTGCTTGAACGTAGCTCGGTTAGCCAAGCCCCAGCATTAGCTGAAATAAACCCTCCTGCCGCTGGTGAAAAATGTCCTGTGATTGGCTAATTAATCAGTCAAAAGGAGAGCGTCGCGGCCTGTGACTTGAGGGACCCGAGCGGGCGACCACTGAGGGCCCGCTGATAAATGGACTCCCGCCTGCTTCATACATCAACCAAACTTAGTCATTTTTTACCACTGCTGCTCGCGTCAAAGGTGGATCACCAAGGCCTACACTTTTGGGTTTTTATTTTTTATTTTTTGCCTGCAATTTTATTTATTCGTGGAATTTCTTTGTCACTTCATCCATGCATTTGAAATAGATTTTCTGCTTCATTATGTGAGCAAAGGTGAAAATGTTGTTTATTTTTGGCAAAACTGCACAAGCATCATATTTAATTGCCTGTGCCGTTAATTGGCCATTGGCCAAGCCGTTAATAAATCTATAAAATGAATTAAAAATAATGCATAACAAAGTTAAACACACTTTAAATTTTAGTGGCAATTATCAATTACTCGAACGTGCCAAGTTGTATGAATTTGATTATTAATTTTTTTTCTTGCTATGACTTGTTGCTGGAGGTCAGATATGTTATCAGTTGTGGTCACTTTCTATAAGGCTGTTAGCCTTATTTTTTTTTCATAATGTTTTGTTTTCCATTAATGGAGGAGGTTGTCAGTTATTGCTGTTTAGAAAGTCATAAATGTGTTGTCAGATATATTAGTAATTATTCCTATTGAGTTTTTATTTTTTCTATTGAGTGATCTATTTTAAAAAAAAAAAGGTTGCTGCTGATGGTACAGTTCTCAGTCTTGGTTCAGTGGCCATTTAGTTTTTCTTTGACAAGAGCTGTATAGATGGTTGCAAATTTGGAAATGGCTCAACACTTTTTAGAAAATATCTATTTATGATTTTTCAGATAATTTTTGGATCATTTTTTGATGTAAGCACTGTGCATTTTTAGCCAAGGAGACTTGAACGTGAAGTCAGACTTCCCTACTTAAAGCTTCTACGTTTTTGTTTTCAAAAGCAACTAGAATTTTAATCATTATAATTGTGATTATTTTAAAAATTTTCGGTCTTATGATATGAAAATTGCTCCCTTTCAAATTGCGATTTCATTATTAAAAGGACTCAAGGGCTTAATTTAATTGTAAAGCTTAGTTATACCTAATAAGTAAGGATTGTGGTGCCCTGGCTTGTTTCTATGCTGCGGTTTCGTGTCTCTATTGACTTTGCTGCTTCAGGGGATGGTGTAACCCTTGGCGCCCTCTCTCACTCCCACACTGGAGCTGACACAAAGCCCCAGGATCAGCGGGTGCCACCTGTAGGTGCTCAGAATCCACCCACGCCCGTCCTCATGAAGAATCGCCCAGCAGCTCGCACACCCATTCCCACTGCTCCAGCCTCCTCCCCAAACGAAGAGCTGTCCAATCAGCCGGGCCGTTTGGCAGATGTGGCAATGCGAAGAGGGGCAACACCGTCATGGGACGCCAGGGAGACCCCCACGGACAGAGAGGAATACTGAATCCCTGCTGACGATGCACAACTTTTATTCTGCCTGATGTTTCATTCAGTGAAGCTCCTACAGCATCACCAAGAACTTCAGGATACCACCGTGATGAGAAAGTTTAGCTTCACATAGGATTTAAAGCTTACTGTGCACTCACTTTTTTTCAGATTGGTCCAGCATCGTTTTTACTGTGAAACTATTATTTTTCTAGAATTTTATACCTATTTATACTATTTTATATATAATAAAATGAAAGTTAAATACAGGACGTAATGGGCAACAAACAACAAAAAACTCTATACAATAAATGCATATATATATATATATATATATATATATATATATAATCATTGTAACTGCAGTTGGTTAGCAGGGATTTTCTGCTTTTGTTCACTGCTGATGTTTGGTATAAAGAGTGATTATAAACCTCTGGTCTAATGCTCCTCTTAAAACACACACATATGTGTAAATATACAGACTGGACATTCATTTCTTTGACAGTCCGTTTAAGAAACCCTGTGTTATGTTCTCGTAGAGAGGCTGACCCAGTCCAAAAAAAAGGTTAAATATATGACACATGGCTATTAGCAAAATTGTCTGAGTTTATGTTGTGGTGTCCTTATATAACTCATTTCAGTGTTGCATTGTGCAGGGATGCTGCATCGGCAGCAATTTCTTGCTCGCGTCTATTTTTTGCAGACCTATTTATTTTATATTGTGTAAATAAAAGCTACTATGTAATTCCCATTATCTGGCCTGGAAAATGAAAATTGATGACCAATCACTCTGTGACCATAATATGGTGGTGTGAGCTTGTGAGTGGGCGGTAAGGTAAATTTGTGCAAGCATGTGATCCGGCATGTTTAGCTTGTGCGGTAATGCGGTAACCGACCACTTGCACTCAAAAGGCATGTTTTGTTTGAAGTCAGGGAGCCTTAATTCGCTATCAGATAACATCTAATTCCCTCAAACAAAAGCACGGCCTCCCTCGCGCTGTTGACAGGGCGCTGTTGCTGCCGCCACGGAATAATAGAGAAACGAGCCAAAGTGACAACCACCCTGCCCTCACGTTCCCCCTTTCCCTCCTCTCCCTCCCCCATGCCTCTAGCGCACACTAGTGCTTTTCACATTCAAAGCCTTAGACATTATCAGGTTACTTTTACTGGTAATATTCAGGTTTTACCTCATTCACACATGCAGCCCTTTAACGGTATTTAACCGGAACACATGTTCATACATGACATGACATTTCAATTTTATTAATAGCTCCCTCGTATCTAAAATATAGAAAATAAAATTATATATAAAATTCACTTCATCCTAGAATTAATTACGAAATACACTTATTCATGCAGTTTTCACCCCACAAACACGCTCTCTTGGATGCAAAACACCAAAAGTTACTTGAGTGCCACAGTTTTGTTTACTGGTGCCACCCTTTGGAGAATCATCCATCTGTTAATATGATTGTGTTATAATCCATGTCCATTTAAAAATAGCCATAAACGCACTTATCTTTGTCGGCTGTAACATAAACGTCATTGTCATTGCCTAGAAGCATATATACTTTTACTCTCACTTTATCCCGTTGTTGTATTAGAACAGGTACAGCTAAACTGACAGATTTTGACTCCTGTTCTTAATCAGCTTCATATTTCCCAGCATAAAATGAGTATTTGTAGAAGTAACCTGACATCTATAGATAAGTGCTGTTGCATAAGTAAAAGGGCAGTAGGAGAGCCAGCAGGTAGCAGAGATGGTGGTGTGGCGCGTTAGCTGCAGGCCGTGGCAGGGTGATTACAGCCCAGCAGAGAAAGCTAACTGCCTGCCGCTCCTCAGAGCCGCTGCTGTTGCGGAGGGCCCAGCTCATGTTTAATCACTGCCCTTTTTAATCGAATAAATCACGGCCGGCGTGGAGAGTAAACGGCGCCTCCTCCATCTTGGGCCTGACACATCGGCTCCTCGGGGGGCATGGAGAGGCAAGCACTTTACAATGTAAAGCAAGCAGAGTTTAGCGATGATGCCCTATGCAGAGTGTTGTTGCAGAGTGTTGCCATTTGTTTCTGGTGATAAGTTATGTGAGCAGCTCCAGCGGAGGCCTGCCTCACAGACAGCACAGACACCCCACCTAAGCTTTGGGACTTCCTGGGTTTATTTAGCTGGTGGTTTCACTTTTTTTACTGATAACTTTCCCAAAGCTCTTTTGTTTAATTGGATGCTCAATAGCTTTCCTTATGTGGTTGCACTTGCGTGAAATGCATTTATTTTTTCCAAAATTTATTGACAGGTGTTAGGGCACAGATATATATATTAGTGCCCAAAAAACATATATATATATATACAATATTCTGACACAATGCACTAATACTAGAAATGCTATATTTTAAATCTACCATTAAAATTGTTTCATCTGTACATCTCCTCAGTTCATGAAAAAATAAGTTCACACATCCTCTAGAGTGAAGAGAGATTTTCTGTAAAAATTAAGTTTCCTTATATCTGAGGTCATATATATATATATATATTTTTTTTTTTTTTTTTTTTTTTTTTTTTTTTTTTTAATAAATTTTCAAAATTTCAGCAATCATAAATTAAAAAATATTTATGCTTCTCAATGTCGAGATTGTAGTGTGGTGTGTATTGCAGTTTGCTTCTCTATCTAGAAATTGTAGTGTGCTTCTTTATGTAGAGATTGTGTATTAATTTAAAAATAACATTTTAAAGCTGTTATTTGACCAGAGGTGTTATAGCTAAATCCAGTTTTATAAGAGCAGCTGTGCTTTCTTTGTGCTTGTACATGCAGTTGGTCAGTGTTCTATAAATGTTTTGATATAAATTATACTTACTGTTTATCAGCAGTACCAAAATGAAATGCTATAACACTTATTTGACGTATCGGTGAACGTTGTGTGGCAGGTTCCAATCTTGCTGAATCAAAACTAATGTGTTTCTTGTATGCTGCTCTTATCATTTTCATGTAAACGGAAGCGATTTCCATGCATTATCCTCACTATTGTTGGACAGGACCCTGGAGAGCTCGTTTTCTTTTTCTTTCTTTTTGGGAAATTCATTAATTTAAATCCCTTTCCTAAAGGATAGCTATTTTAACGTGACTTATAGGAAATGCATATTCTGATTAAAGGTGTCTGGCTTAGATGCCCCTCAGGGTTCCTGTGAGGACAAGAGAGCACAGCAGTATACAGGATTAGAGAGGGTAATTGAGTCTGGTAATTTCAGGGTCATTTAGTATCTTGTAATATCTGATGTTAGGGTCCCAATTAAAGCCAGTAGAGCACTGTATTGCGTGGGAGCCACCTGTTTTGCTGTCCGCCCACGTGAGTGGTATGAAGGATGGTACAATAGCACCCCTCTCCTCATCAGGGAGGGGCAGCTGGATAATCTCATGCCCGATCCATACACTCAGGCCACTGCCAAATTTATAATGGTGGCAGGACAATGAGAGCACATTCGCACAATCAGCCCTCTCCCCAATATTGGCCTGATATTAGCTATCGGCCAGTGTTTGTAATGGGCCTGGTTCGGGTTTGTTTAGCATGAGGCCAGTAGTGCTCAGAGGCGAGTAGAATCCTCAGAGGACTTTAACGCTGACACCCTTCTTTATTTTTCACAAAGCTGCTGATTGATTGGTCTGTCAGAACTTCAACCGCAGAATAAAGTGGGGCACGTTTATCTACAGCTTGCTACTCCCCCCACCCTCTTAAGCTCAGCAAAGTAACCTGTCTTTGCACGTTAGACCAGGGCCAGATTTTCTACTTCTTCCTTCCTGCCTTCCTCACGCAGACAATTAATAGGGACTTTAAGTAGCTCTGGCAACAGGGACAGCTAAAACTACAAGAAAAGCTGTGATGTTTTGTGCATGCACAAACCAGTCTCTCTGCTTCCTGCTGCCATGGCCTACAATCTTACTACAGCAAAAACACTGGTTTGGTGTACTAGCTTAAACATTATTTCTCCAAGTTTATTGTGTGCTGGACTGTAATTATAGTTACACTAGATGACACAGTTTGTTCCATGATTTTAGAGGAATTTGGTCCAAAACACAGTTTCATCAATATTTAGCTGTTCTGTGAAAATACATACTGTTCTTTGAAGATACACCAGAGTCCCACAAAGACCCTGAAGTGTCAGCTTATATTTCATGATTGTTGATTAGCATTCTTTAAGAATCTTAAAACTGTAACCTCAAAAGCTAAAGCTAAAACTTGCATTGAATTTGATCACATTAATTTTGTAAAATACTTAGCTTTTCACAATTTGATGTTTTGTTATTATTTGGACTTTGATAGCGCGTAATCTGTTGCATAAAGCAATGCTTCTCTTGACTTTTTCTTGGACCGCATAGAGTGTCAAATGCTCGGCTCCATTGCTACAGTGTTAGAAATGTTGCTTAGGGATTTTGGTTTCCAGAGCTCAGGTGCTATAATTTTATTTTATTTTAATTTTTTCAGCCACCATAGCAGTTTGTGTTGCCTTGGCTTCAAGTCCCGATTAATGAGGGGCCTAAACCATAGAATACAGCTGTAAGGTACTACACAGGATCAGACAAGTTACCCCTGTCACTGTCCTGAAATTACCATAAAAGTAATAAGTGCAGATAGTGTTTTGTGCCTAGTTGATAACTAAAACAGCATAAGCTCAAATAAACAAACAATACCAACCTCAGCCCTCCACCACCAGGCAGACATATATATAATGAAATATATTGTTATATTGTTTTTTTTAAAGTGTATTTTTTTATCCACAATTGTAATGGGCCCCACCTTCTCTGCATGTTTGAAAAATATGAGGTGTGGCAACAGTGACGCAGGGAGGTTGAGGTAGCACCAATATTAGCTGTGAAGCTTGTTAGCCTTATGCTAAATATGAACATCTTTCACCAAGTGAGATGGTTCTAGACCCAGAGAGCTGCTCTGAGAAAGTCTACTGAGGCGTAGGCCCCCACGTCCTGTTAATTCTTCTCCTCCTGTGCCAGACACAGTGCGCCCCACAGAAAACAGAACCCTTGTGCTGGCTGTACACTGTGGGTAGAAGCCAAAGAACAGCCCACTGCACTCTCCACCAGTTCCAACGAGCTGCCGCCAGGCTCCCCACACACTCCACCAGGTCTCTCTCTGTCCGAGCTGCTTCCCTCCTCAGAGTGTCTCTCTCTTCCTCCTCCACTTTCCCATCGGAAAGAGAGACCCAGGGAGAGAGAGACAGAGACAGACTCTCCTACACAGGAAAAAACATGTGTCTAAACTTGGGGTTTGAAGGGGGTGCTTACAGTCAAAACACCCGCGCACTTTTGATGTAATAGTAGGTAAAACCCTCACTATTTTATCATGAAATTGGGTGTGGCTGCAGATTCAGCTCATGTTTTCAGGGTCTTGCAGAGAAGTGTGTAGCATTTTAGTGATGGAAATCAGTGTATCAGTTACTGGCTTGTGGTAATAGAATCTTAACATCAAGGCAGTGTCTGAATAAACTTATAACTCAAAAAATTACTGTTAGGGTTTATTTACTGTTTAAATAGAGAAATTGTATTCAGGTTGCTTTCTTCTAATTTCATGCCTTTCCCCCAACTCATCAGATGAAATTTTTGCCCATGTGATCATCTAAAATATCTACAATGAAATCATAGTTATGTAATTAATTTTACAGGTTTACTGTGAGTACCTTTGTGACATGTCGTCACTGACAAAACAAAACCTCATACCAACAACAACAAAAAAAAACATTGTCATAAGAAAACGAGAAACATTAAAATGGAAATGAAAGTAAAATTATTTTCCAATGTTGTTTTTATGTAGTGCTTTTCATCAAAAATATAGGGTAGATCATGTTTACCAATTATGTTAAAAAAAATAGATGCAATACATTATCCTTTCAGCAATGCTATTCATTATGAAGAAGGTTTCTGGCATCTAGACAAGCATACTCATCCTGTTTAAAATACTACTGTGTTTACGGTTGTCTTTTCCAGTTTAATCTCAATTGAGCTGTTCTCCTGTGGAAGAAATGTTGATATCCTTCCATCACAGGTATACTGTGTAATATCTGTTTATGTTGATTGGTGTCAGAAGGGATAAGACCTCTTACAATAGCAGATATGTTTAAAGTATGAGAAATCTCTCCCTTTACCTGGTGATGCTCTTAAATATAGCACTGTGTCGCTGTGCTAGTTCTCCACCATATGCAGTCTTTAGTCCCTGGACACTAGAAGTTCTCGTTGCTGACGCAGCACTCACAATGCTAAACTAGCATAGTCTTTATGCAGTGAGGAATATTGCTTCTCTTTCATAAATTAGGGAGACGGTGTGACATAGCACAGAGTTGGAGAAATTTGTTGCCGTTTTCAGCAGCAAATTACTGAGTCCTGTACTACCAGGTTTTTTTTTTTTTTTTAATGAAACCCACCCAGTTGCATTTCATCATAATGGCATCCTGCTTTTTTTGCTGCTGTGCATTGGCATTGGTTGGCATGGCATGGTCTTGTTTTCAGCCTTTAAAATGTCCCCCTGTTCCCCTCTTTGCCTGTCCCAAGTCCCAGAGCTGCTCCTTTGGACCCCTCCCCACCCCCTGAAAGGTCTGCTCTGGGGATGGGAGAGCAGGAAAGAGCCGATGGCCTGCGCTGCTGGGCCTTATCTGAGTTCTGCACACGGCAGTGGGGAACGTATCCTCTTCCTGGGGCCTCCCCTGCTGCCAGGAGCAACGAGAAAAGGAGGGACAGGGAGGAGGAATGAAGAGAAGAAGAAGATGGAGTGGACAGTGGGTTGAAGTAAAAATTTGAGGGCTTTTTTCCCCCCTTTAAATTTATTAATGAATTTATTTATTATAAAGGTGGGCAATGTGGCAGTATAAAAATAATATTGACAAAAGGCATGTTTAATTACAGACAGGGATTAATTAGTAGGCCTAACTCAAATGAAAATTGGCCAACACCTTTTTCAGGAACCTGTGAATGTTGATAATTATTTGGCTGATATTGATATTAAATAGTTTAGATTGTGATCTTATAATCCAATAATTTAGTTAATTGCTGCTGTACTGACATGATTGCCTTTTTTCTAATTGTTTGTTTATTAAACACAAATAAACAGAAGTAATATATTTTCAGAGCCAACCAGATTTAAAAGTATTGACACATTATTTATGGTTTTATTTACCAATATCTGTAATAATCTGAGTGAAAATCATTGTGCCCACAGCTTGTAAATTGTTCATATTTTGGTACGATTACCCACCCCTAGCTCTATGGTGCTTTGATAATGTTGTTGTTGTTGGTTGTGGTGGTGTTATTGGTTTGTCAATGGGGATCTCTTAGTCACTTAAGCACAGTCATGTAAAGGGGTCTTACACTGTCTGTGTGTCAGCGAGATGCATGTTTTTTGCTTTTGTTTGTTTGTGCTCCTGTATGTGTGTGGCACAAGCTGGTCCCTGTTCAGCAATGCTGAGAGAGCGCTACCAGCAGCAGTCCTCTCGCCACATTAGAAAGATAAGGCTAATGGAGGTCCCCAGGCGGAGCCCAACGCACAACCACACACACACATACAGCATCACCACGGCTCTCTGATGAAGAGGATTTCCCCACTCACTCCATCTCTCTTCATCTCTTCCCTCTCTCCCTCCTTTTTCCCCTCTCCTGAGAGTAATTTCACAGTTCACTTTTAAAATGCCCCCCAGACATTCTGCTAAGA
Organism: Hoplias malabaricus; assembly: GCF_029633855.1. NCBI lineage: Eukaryota > Metazoa > Chordata > Actinopteri > Characiformes > Erythrinidae > Hoplias > Hoplias malabaricus. The sequence continues at coordinate 20,023,447 of NC_089806.1, read as the reverse complement.
CCCAGCTCCATGCCGCCTGCCTGGCCCATCACTTCTCCTCACACTAACACTCTGCCACTGCCCAAACCAGAGGGAATACAATTGTGCAGGAACTGGGAATTATAGATTTTTTATTTTTTTTGGGGGGGTGAGGAAAGTGGGAAAGTTTTCATTTAATGAGCCTACATCTGCACTTCTGCTCTCCCAGGCCTTGCAGTTGGGCACCTTTTTTGGCGAGATCTGAAGCAGCAGCTTTTAACGAAATGACCCCAGTATTCAGCACAAAGATTGTTGAATCATGTAATACAGCTGTGATTGTAACTGGCCAGCACATCAAGTCTGGTTTAACATAGTAAACTCTTCACATATGTGCTTAACAACAAAGGTGCCAAAAGCATTCTGTAGAGCAAAATCAGTCTGTGAGTGGCCACATTTATTGTATTCCCAGTCAGTAGGGTAATTAAGTACAAGCCGTTCATTCTTCAGCATTGGGAAGAAAAGCAGAAAACATTGTCACTGTAATGTTTTTGCATTTATATCCAACATCGCTTCTTTACACTGTGTGAAAATTTCATAGAGAACTGACTAAAAATGACCTGGAAGTTATGAACATTTTTGCTTTCTCCTGTGAATTTGATTTTGTAGATATACATGTTTACACCAACCTCCAAAACTAATCTAAACTAAACTATTTTTTAAGACTACAGTTATTCTGAGGCAATTTGCCTTTAGTACTTCAAAGAAATCCAACACTTATAAATTACAAACTCACCCTTAATCCACATAACTGCCATAATGACTAAACATTGAAATACACATTATATTGCGCACTGAAATTTGTGATATATATTTCTACATCAGGCTGTGGCTGTACTAGTCCATGAGACTGAACAAAGCCCAGAATCGGGTTTTCATTTGTTACACTGTGACATTGCCAGTAGAGGAACACTAACAGCCTTTTTTTTTTTTTTTTTTAAAGGTCCCTTGATAGGGCTATTGAAAAATGCCATTTTCATGCTGGACTGTGACATAATGTAGGGCTGCGTTGTTGTTTAGCACAGGCTTCAGAGCGGGTATTCTTCACCCCAAATCATTATGCATTGAGCAGCCCATTAGCAAAATGAAGATGAATGGGGCGGAGGTGCAGCAGTGACTAAGTGCTGGCTGCTTCACTTTAATCTAAAGTCTGCCTCTGTGGTCTTTTCAACATAGTCACTGTCCGTTGCCTTGTGGTGTGCTGTGATTGGGCAGGGATTTTTTGCTACATAAATGAATGCGGGTGTCTGTGTGTGGGGGTTTTATTTATTTATTTATTTATTTATTTATTAAATATAAATAATTGTAGTTCAATCAATATACACACCTGCATACAGTTGAGAGGTGCAAAATGTATATAAGTGCTGAACAACCTTACAAACCTGTGACAAATAAAAAAATAAATAAATAAATAAAGCATTACGTACAAACCCCATTTCCAGAAAAGTTGGGAAGCTGTGCAAAACAAGACACACAAAAACAGAATGCAATGATTTGCAAATAATTTAAAATCTATATATAATTGAAAGCCATACCAAAATAAAAATGTTAATTGTTGAAAAAGAGAAATGTAATAGTTTTTTTTTTTTTTTTTTTTTTTGTAAAGTGTCCATTTGATGTCACATAAATAAATTTGGGATAGGACCTGTTTACCGCTGTGTTGCATTACCTCTACTACCTCTACTCTAGGTCTGATTGTAGCCAGTGTCTACAAACATTTTAGACATTCATGTTTAGTTTTCTATGTGTACAGTTGGTTATTGATAATACTGAATGCCATGGTTTTATAGTTTTAGATGTAGATGTATGGCATTTATTATGGCCCACTTGGGAGTGGTAAGCTGTGGGTGTGTATAAGGTGGGTTAGTCTCGTTGCTAACAGTCATGTGTCCTCTCTGTATATTTGTCTAGACTGATGTATTTTGTTTTACTGCTCTCCTACATGTGGACTCTGTGATAGTGTGCATTCTCTGCTAAGAACGTCTAGAAGCCTGTGGTTGTATTCGTCTGAAATGAATCTAATGTAAATTGCTATACAAATGTTGTTTTTCATCAATGTCGTGTTGGTGTTGTTGGGTGGACTCTGAGGTGGCCAGTTCAGTGTTTTGAGAATCCTAATTTATTTTGTTTTATTTTAACAGCTACACATCCTTTCAGATCCACTGTTTTGAGTTGCTTTCTTACAGTGGAAATGTAGACATAGCTTTTTATCAGATCTTAAGTGGTGACAGTTTTGGTGGTCTGTCAAGTCTTGCAGGGTTTTGAGCTTCCGGGAACATGTATTTTTTACATTTTCTATGACATTTCCTGATGCCAGTGGAATTTTTTAGAAATCATGTTCATTAAATGTTTGTTTCATTGGTTAAACTTTGATCACTTGTTTTTTGCAGGCCAGCAGTGGTTCTGACTCTCAGGAGGAAAAAGAACAAGGCAACGATGACAAGGACAGTTCTTCTGCTCCAGAGCCGCAGCTCAACACAGTGACCAGCACACTGACCATGCAGGAATACTTCGCACAGCGAATGGCTCGGTTAAAGAAAGACCACTCTGTCACGTCCTCTCCAGCAGCCAGCAGCAACCACCAGTCTCCATCATCCTCCCCATCTACTGAGAACTCTCCCATCACTAGCGACACAGAACAGAGAAAGACAAAGAAGAAGAAGAAGCAAAAGAAGGCGTGTAAGGATGAAGGACAAGAGGATGAGGAAAAGGTGAAGGAAGCTGAGGGAGCTCTGCTGACAGATGAGGTTGTTGACTTAGAGCAGGGGGATACGGAGAGGAGGAAGAAGAAAAAGAAGAAAAAACAAGACACTACAGAGGAGGATGTAGCAGAGGATTGCAGCATCCCTACAGCAGCAGAAGACACAGCCAGAGAAAAAGCGGCCAAGAAGAATAAGAGGAAAAACAAAGAAACGCCTGCTTGCACACCTACAGATTCAGCCAATGAACCTGATACAGAAATAGAAACAAATATAGCAATAGACACTGGTCTTTCTGAGAAGAAGAAAAAGAAGAGAAAGAGGAGGGAACAGGTAGATGAATTGGCAGATGTAGTAGTGGAGGAAAAGAAACCCAAGAAGGACAAGAAGAAGAAGAAAGCTGATGATTAAACCGTTATACTGATTACTCAATCATGTTTTTAGTATCTCCAGTAATATTTCAAAATGGACAGCAGTAAAACTTGCAGACTTATTCTGCTCATTATTTACCTACATCATCAATTAAAATTTTAGCTTTGATTATGACGATGACTGCATCGATGAAATGACATGCAGGAGCCTTTTGTAATATTCAGCCCTGTAAGCATTTGAAACTCTTGTCTAGAAAAATAAATCGCTGTGTCCTCAGTGTGTCTTTTCTGTAAGGATGTCTATAAACATAAAGGAAGATTTATAGGGTCTGGGGTTTCCTTTGATCATCAAAAGTTTTGTGCTGTAAAACTTAAGCCAAGAAAAGCAGAACTCAAAAAATATATATTTTCTATGTGTTATTTAAAAAAGTGCTGCATCTTCTAGCTGTCATGATTTTCCTCACCCTGGTGTGATGTGTGAGGCATTGTAGCCTACACCTCGAAAATTCACCATTACTCTAAAAAATGGGTCATTTTTTACATTACGCGCGTCCCTCGTGCAATGTCGCAAAACCTGCTCTGGTAGACAATATACAACACACAAGACTGCTGTTTTGGGAGGATGTGGGATTTTACTTGTATTTATTTATTTATTGCAGTGGGTCCAGAGCCTACCCGAAATCATAGGGCACAAGGCGGGAACACACCCCAGAGGGGTGCCAGGCTTTCACAGGGTGACACACGCATTCACTCACACTCACACCTATGGACACTTTTGAGTCGCCAGTCCACCTACCAATGTGTTTTTGGACCGTGGCAGGAAAACTGGAGCACCCGGAGGAAACCCACGCGGACACAGGAAAAACACCAAACATCTCACAGACAATCACCCGGAGTGGCACTCGAACCCCTGCTGTGTGACTGCGGCAAACATTTTAGTCTTTGATCATTGCTCATTTAAATAATGTTTCATTTACCCAGCACTGCCACCACTGAGGCAAATGGTGCTTGGAGGCAGGTGAAGTCAGTTTATGGACACCAAATGCTGAATAATGTAGTAGAAAACCCATGTTAATGTGCTTTGTAACATGTTTAATAACAACATGAATTACATACTGATGTAGTTCAATTCAAGCACATGTAGAAATGAGGGTTTAACTTTGTTTCAAAGCTGTCAGCATTACCGCTTTAGATCAGATATGCCCTTCAACAAGCCTGTCACCATGTTGTTTTAACTGATAATTTGTAAATATGCCATGGATCTTAAATTTTAAACAGCCATTGTGAAACAGCCCTCATCAGCAGAGCTAAACAAACAGAGCGTCTTTCTCTCTGGAGGATTGATGGCACAGTGCGGAATGTTTGCCTTGGTGGACTGTGCCATGTGGCTTTAGAAGTGTTTTCACTGAGATTGTGCAGCTTACCTGACAAAGCGCATGTCATGTGTCTAAAGTCTTTTCTGCTAAATATAGCTGGCGTCTTTTATTTAGTGGAGGATGGCTGCTAACAAAGACAGTGTGGAAGCTTGATGACTTTGCCGAATGGTCAATATTGGTCTTCCAGTTATCCTCAATACAAGAGGATGTCCTAGTTTATGAGCTTAATCGAATTTAAGGGAGCCGTGGCTTTCAGCTGTTAACGGTTATTCATGCGCCATCCACTGGTTAAGACTTATTCAAAAGGAAAGCCCGTCCTGAGCCGAGACAAAGCTGCTTTTTTGAAGTAAATAATGTAGGGCTAGACTTGACAAAATTATGCAAGACTTGAAGCATGGACGAATCACCGAAGAGGACAACGGAAAACCCAAAAAAGATAATCTTATTTACAGGTTGAGAGTGGGAGTCTTGGACCACTAAAAAGGGGAAAAGGAAGCGCACGCTGCTAATGTTACTGAAAAATAATGAGTGCCACACACAGCCACAGCTTAGTCACTTTGTCACCACTGTCTCTGACAAGGATATTAACCTCAGAGAGTAAATAGAGAGGAAATCTCTGAGCTGAGTGGCAGAAATAATGGTATTAACGTCCCACTTCTTCTCACTGCACCACGCCCCCCATTTTTTTAAGAACAAGGAAAAGGAGAAGCTTCAGCTTTGGATTTAGAGAAAAAGTAAACAGAACGGAGCTGTTAGATTCAACAGCCCCTGATTTGATCAGCAGAATGCTGATTAGAAAGCAAAAGGAGCAATTCATCACTCTCTCTATTGTCTACACTTTATGATCCTGCGCTCTCTCTGATAGCTTTAAAACAGGTTTGCACAGGCCCTGTGATTATATTTGACTGGTTGCCTGAGGACAACGGAAGCAGAAACGTTCACTTTTTGATCTAAGCGCGTTAAAGTACAGTCAAATGAAGTAAGTACAGTAAAAGCTGATGTAAGATTCCACCTCTACATTTATCCTATACACACTGAAAAGAAGCCCACATCATTCAGTACACTGTATGTCCAGATGTTTGTAAACAACCCCTGTAATGACTAACTTCAGCTACTTTAAGGTGCCCTCATTGTGCAGAAAGGCATTCAAATACCCACACACAGCTCGTGCAATCTCCATAAAAAATGTGCCAAGTATGTGACGCTGAAGCAGATGCACATGAGCCTAATGTCATCGTCCTCAAACCAAGTGTCAGTTAAAGAGTTATAAAATGTAACACCTCTTTACTCTTGGGTAGCCTATGGCCTCTTTAGTTTATAATGCTGTCCCCCTCAGAGCCCAGCTCTCAGCATCACTGAATGTCAGTGCCCGGACTGTGAGAAACATAATATGTAGCCCATGTCTAAGACTAACCTTTGGAGATTTGGAAAAATGTCCACACTGTTTTATTTATGTACTGAAAGCACCACAGAAAGACCAGAACAAATGATAGTATTTTTAATTTTTGACAAATACAATATTATTACAGGGTTATTTCTTGATGCTGAAAAATAATTAGCTTTTACTTAATGGCAGTTTCACCAAAAATTAAAGAGAGAAAGGTGTGATCAGTGATTTTGAATAGTACTGGACTTAATGCACCCAACATGCACATGACCACAATATCCACCACATGCGCTTTATCATTCATCTAACAGACTGAACTCTAAATAGATAACAGACTACAGATAATCTCACACATGCCAACTGTTTGTAAGCAACAGAGATCAAACTGGAACCTGAGGAAATCAGAACCAAAACTGCAAAAGGCAAAAAAAAAAGAATTAGTCTCAGGTGAAGTAGCAACCTTTCAGCACTTATATAACACATACACCCATTCTAATACATAACCCACATTCTAATAGGTTACACCTTGAGGGACTAGGCACACTACACACACACACACATTAGAAACCATGGAGATACCCTCACCACCCTCGTATTCTTATTTACACATTGAAATGTTTCTTGGATTACATGCATGTTTATACTGCTTTTACTAAAAAGCTTTTATTGAAACTTTTGGACCCAAACCATGTTATGGAACTGTCTTTTAATTCACTCTCTCACTCACGCACACACACACACACACACACACACACACACACACACACACACACACACACACACAGACACACACACACAAACTCGTGTCTAACAGAATGCTCCACTGGGGGTGCTATTCACTGTTATATATCACTGTTCTTTTCCATAGAGAAAATATGTTCCCAAGCCTGATCTTAAACAAGAATTTAATTTTTATTTCTATAGAAATATAGCCCTCAATATGTTCTATAGTTGGCTCTTTTCAGAGTCTGGTATCACTCAGAGAAAACTCAAGTGTGGGGGGAGTACTGAGAATGTGCCTTAAACATGTCCTCCATGTTTTAGTGTTATTTTCCTGCTCTAATGTATCCACTTTGACTCAGGAAAGACATGTTAATGAGTAGATAATCTGGATCAAGTGTTAGAGCAGGAAATACATCATAATCTGCAGAACAGTTGTGTTCCAGGTCCAGGATGTTGAGCCACACATAATAAAGCTTTCTAAATAGTTGTTAGCTTGCATGTACAGGTCTACAAATCATTGGATTGGTAGTGTAACTTTGCATCGTGTGTAGGTTCTTTAAACTTCAAATATGCTATGTTCATAAATGTAAGAAAAACTGACCACAAAGGATTCTTTGAGTGATGTTAAAGATGATCTATTTTGTGTCCCTAAAAAAAACAATTTGAAGATAGATTTGTGCATATGAAGAACCTTTTAAATACTTCAAGTGCCTTCACAAAATATAAACATGCTTTCCCTATTTATTTTTACATTAATTGAGGGATATTTCAACCTTAAACAGACACATCCATTTCATTTACAAAAATGGGTCTCCTACGAATTAGCAACTGATTATATATATATTTTTCCCTTGGCATGGGAGTACATGGTGCTGTGCTGTACATATAATATTTGCCTTATCCTTCCATAGCCTTCTTTCACCCTTTTCTTCAGTAGTTAGGACCCCCCAAAAGACCGCCACAGAGCAGATATGGGTGAAAGTTTTCTCAGTGCTGCAGTGGCACTGACGTGTTGGTGGTGTATTAGTGTGTGTTGTGCTGGTACAAGTGGATCAGATACAGCAGTGATACTGAAGTTTTTTAAAGCTCTCAGTGTTACTGCTGGACTGAATATATCCAAAATATGCCAAACATATCCATGCAACGGTGTCTTATGTCCATATAGTACGACCAACACAAACCATGCAATAGAACATAAGTTATTTCCTGACATTACATCTGCAAAATGTGATAACAATGTAGGTGTGTCTAACAGAGTGGGCACAGTGTATAAAAACTCCCACAGCGCAACACACACTAACACACACTAACCATGTCAGTGTCATTGCAGCGCTGACAAGTACAGTTTGCACTTATATAAATATAAAATACACTAGTATGGTCAATGGAGCTTAAAAGCAGACAAAATTTATAAACCATGAAGTAATTTTAATGTTATGGCTGATCTGTCTTTCTAAATACAAATCGTATGCAAATGTGTAATTGTAAATATAATCTTTGTAGGGCTGTCATACTTAAATCATGGCTCTAGCACTGGTTTGGTGGTTAGGGGCTGAAACTCTCTCACACACTCTCATCCAGAGTTGTGGTTTTTTGCCGGCTCTTCCTGTCTCTCCCACAGCTTCCATGGGGGCGGCCGCCAGTGGAACGTTCTGTCAACAGGAACCCAGTGTCTGATAGGGACCCGCTCTGCTGAGTGTAGGGAAACCACCTCTATACAGAGGCCCTGCTTTACTCTACTGCCTTACATTAAGGCCTTAATCAGACAGGCAGAATAAATCAGAATAAGTCAGAAATTCTCCAGACTTCACCTGGAGGAGGTGTATGTGTGAGTGCGAACATCCATAACATTTCTTTCAGACTCTATAATGGACTCTAACTCACTGTCGGCCTAGTACCAGCCCTGAGTACTGTCAGAGTAAGACCATGTGTGTAAATAGAGCCGCTAATATTCCAGAGGATCGTGCCCCATCTTATGGCACATGACTCACATGCATCGCCTTATGCCTAACCTCCTTACCTGATTCTCTGGACTTTCTCCAGAGTTTGTGTGTGAAAACTAATTTAGTGAGATCAGAACTACTTTTGTGACTGTACTCACACCTGCATCATCACTGTGAATGATTATACGTTAGCAAATGTGTCTACTGTTTGGTCTGTTGTAACTTTTGTTGTGGACACTCAGTTCAAAAACTAGCTTTAAAAAACAAGTCCCATTTGCCCTGCATTGAGCAAAGACTAACAGGACATGCTTGTAATCATCTCAGGCCAGGAAGCATTTTGCTTTTTCTGGAATGAAGAGTACGTGCTTTTCCATTACTTGCAATGTGTCAATGGACATAAGACCTAAAGTGTATTTAAGGTGGAAGATTCTGGCCCTTGTGCAACACGTGTCGTCTTGCCTTTAAGAACATCTCATGAATTGTTTCTGTGTGAAGGTGCGGGGGTTGTACAAGCTTTACTGTTTCATGTCTCATTGAAGTCACAGTCAAAGCCGTGACGGTGTAATGAATGGAGGCGATGAAGTGCAGAGAGAATGTGACGTCATGTACTGGACCTTGCACAAAGGACTGCAAAACTCAGAGGGGGAAAAACAAAGAGGGGAAAATGGAGCAAAAGTAGACTACACTAGGTGAAACCAACTGCCTCAGATAATTAGATTTTTTTCTGCCTTTATTTAGGCCATCAGTCTTCATATTTTATATAAGAATCCCTCAAACGGCCCTATGCAATGAAATCAGTGGCCTGCATATTGACCATTGAAAGCAAACCCTTGATTCCACCTCTACACACTCCACCACATGTAAAACCTGGGGAAACTTTCACCCAGAGACATCACACCCTAGAGTCTTTAAAACACCTACCTTGCTCTGGTTAGGCTGAATATAAAGGGTTTATCTGTTGTTAATAAATGGTTAATAAACACCCTTAGAAATTACTAAAAAGCACTTATAACACATTGAGAAATACAGCCAGAGGGAACAGTTGCTTGCCAAATTATAAGCCCACATTCAACGTTAGACTTTATTCCTTTGTGTTCTCCTTATGTCAATATTAAACCAGTAATTTTCATATAGATATATATGATATATGTTAGCTTCAGACACACTTTCCCCTTCCACTGTGAATGTATGTTATAACTGCTCATGATGACGTATTTATTGACATTAAAAAGCCGACTTTAAACAGCTGTAAAACTTTGTGAACCACCCTCCCTAGCAGTTACAGTTTTTTTGTGCTGATACTATACAGGACAGTTGTACTTTTAACAAGGTGTTTACATTATTTGATCTTTGGTGAACAGTTTGTACCTGTACTGTGCCTTTATGACTGAGGAAAATATAAGTTAGCGCCTCAACAATAACCTTTCAGACAGGCATAATTCCCTAAAAAAGAAAATGCTTTTTGTTTGTGTAACAAGTGTTTGTTTAGATAACAAATTAATTCAGCAAATATCCAGAGTGGCTGAGAAACAATAGTGTCTGTCATTAGGCTTCTATAATCAAAATAACAAGGTCTGTAAATGGCAACCAATGGCTAATGACGTGACTGTGTAGTAAACGGTGTTGAAATATTTTCCTTTCTCCTCTCTGTGTGTGTGTGTGTGTGTGTGTGTGTGTGTGTGTGTGTAGTTTCAAGTTACATTATACTGCCAAAAGTATTCAATCACTTATTCAACTAATTTAATTCAAGTGTTCTAATCACTTCCATGGTCACATGTGTATATTACCAAGCACCTAGGTATACAGACTGCTTCTACACACATTTGCGTGTCACTTTCAGGAGCTCAGTGTATTCCAGTGTGGTACCGTGATAGGACACCACCTGTAGAACAAGTCCAGTCGTGAAATTTCCTCGGTAGTATATATTCCACAGCCAACTCTCAGTGGTATTATAACAAAGTGGAAGCAATTGGGAACGACAGCAACTCAGCCACAATGTGGTAGGCCATGTAAAATGATAGGGTGGGTTCAGTGGATGCTTTGGCACATAGTGCGCAGAGGTCACCTACTTTGTGCAGAGTCAATTGCGACAGACCTCTGAACTTCGTTAAATTGTCCTTCGTTAAATTGGTTTCCATGGCAGAGCAGCTGCATCCAAACGTTACATCTGGACATAGACATAGACTCTGGACTCTGGAACAATGGCAATATGTTCTCTGGAGTGGTGAATCACCGTTCTCCATCTGGTAATCTGATGGAAATGTCTGGGTTTGGTGGTTGTCGGAGAATGGTACTTGTCAGACTGCAGTGTGCCAAGTGTAAAGTTTGGTGTAGGGAGGATCATGTTGTGGGGTTGTTTATCAGGATTTGGGCTCAGCCCCTTAATAGCAGTGAAAGGAACTCTTAAAGAGAATGTCTACGATTGTGGGGAATCGCAGCATTAAGCTCTGCATCTTTTAAGATGGAATGATATGTTTAACAGAAATTATGACTGTTGTTTGTATGTGGCTGAGTTTAAACTTGTCTAAGTTTTTATTCACTGTTTGAATTAACACAGAAACTCATTTGTAACTCGAGCTGTTTAGTTTTTTAGCACTTTCGGTAATGCAGTTAACCGTCTCCCGAGTTTGGAGACATTTCCATCTAAAGTAAATGTAAAAAATCGTGGAAAGCCTTCCCAGAAAAGCTGAAGCTGTTAAAGCTGCAAAGAGTGGGCCGACATCATATGAAACTCTATGGATTAGGAATGGGATGTCACTCAAGTTCATATGTGTGCAAAAGCAGACGAGTGAATACTTTTGATAATTTAAAAACGTGGTAAATATCACGGTATGGGGACCAACACCTGTTTACACACTCACATTGTAAGGGTCTGTCCTCTTTTTTAAGGACAATTAATGTCCCCATAATGGAAGCTGTGTTAAGGTAAATGTATGGGCTAATTGTTGTTAGGGTAGGGTTTGGGATTTAGGGTAAAGTTAGAAGAAGTTATGGTGAAGATTATGGTTAGGGGTTTAAGGCAATTCTTACGTTAGGGTTATGCTATAGTTCAGGTGAAGGCTTGGATTTGGGTTTTAGGGTAAGTGTTAGGCTAATTAATTATGATTAATAATTAATAATGATTAAAACATTAACATGTAACACTTTTTAACACCCTCCATTACTTTAACACTAATCACTAGTGGTGATTTAACACTGATGAATTTGCTGGAGTTTCTGACCGGAGGAGGATGGGTAGAAGATTTGAGTCTTAGTTCCTCCCAGGATTTCTTCTCTTCGAAGAAGTTTTCCTTACCACTGTTACATTTGGATTGTTCACTGGATTTGTTTTGTACGTTATTTGATGCTTATATCTTTTGCCTTGTTTTTGGATTTCTGGAAAGCTCCTTTGCGAAAACATCACTTGTAAAAAAACACATTTTGACTGATCTATTGATACTTGTGGTTAAGGATGGTGTTAGGATTAGTTTAATGTTTAACCTGTGTTGAAGGTTTGGGTAGGTTTCCACGAAATTAATCTACATATCTATGTAACGTCCTCTGAAACCATGGAGACAAGACCGGGAGTGTGTGTGTGCGTGTGTGCGTGTGTGTGTTTTGTCGCAGGTCTCAGGTTGCAATCAAAGGAGGAGCTGAGAGTCCTGCGGGGCCTCGAGCTGGAAGCAGTTCCTCACATATAAAGCTCCCTCCAGCGCGCGGGGGAAACAGTGAATCACTGCTCTCGAGGACGTGTTTCTTTCGCTATCTCTCTTCCTCTCTCTGTCTTTCACTCTCTCTCAATTCCAGCCACAAACAAACCAAAGAGCTCCACACATCCACAGCAGCGCGTCCTCGCGGCTCCGAGCTCAGATCCGCTTTCTTTTTTCTTTTTTTCCCGCGCAGGTGGGAGCGCACCTGAGCACAGGTGCTTGGCACACACGGACGCGCGCGCGCACATTCCTAGTTTCGGCAGCGTGAGCGCGCACATGGCCGCGCTGATCAGTTCGTACTCTTCGTGGCCCGAGAGCTTTGAGTGCTCCGGCGCAGGGGACGCGCACGGCGGGGATGGACACGGCGGCGATGCTCGAGTGGGGCCGCGCGCACCCGCGGACAGGGCGCCGGAGCCGCGCATCCGCAGACCCATGAACGCGTTTATGGTTTGGGCCAAAGACGAACGCAAGAGGCTCGCGGTGCAGAACCCGGATCTCCACAACGCGGAGCTCAGCAAGATGCTCGGTAAGAATGAGAGACAGAACACACGGCCACTGAGGATGATGAGGAGGCTTTTCGTCTTTATTTATGTCCTTCTTCTACTTCTTTTTCTTCTTCTTTTATTTTCCTCCTCCTCCTTCTTCTTCTTATCATTATTACTGTTGTTGTTGTTATATTCTGCTGTTACTATATCTGTATAATCACCCGCAAAAAAGTTTAAAATCAAAGTTTCTTGACCAGAAACTGATAACTTAGTCAGAAAGTTACTATAGAAATGTTCTAAACCAGAAATTATTATCCCTCTTACTGTTCTTCATGGCTTTAATGATTATATAACTAATAATAATAATAATAATAATAATAATAATAATAATAATATACATTTTTTATTTTAATATATAATTATAACTTTTCTGATTTATTATTATTATTATTATTATTATTATTATTATATTATTATTATCCAAATAGCCAGAGTAAGGGCACAAATAATCAGCTGGTACCATCCCAAGGAAACCCCTTTATAGGAACGTGTATTGTTTCTGTCTTCTTACAATATACATTATAAAAGTTGTGATTTACATTTATGTTGAAAACTGTTCTCTAGTGAAGCTCCTGTGCGTAAGTTGGACCTAATAAGGAAAGTTATTGAACTCCAAAACTCCTGAAGCTGGAATTCCTCGTAATCGACAGCTTCGCTGAGCTTCAGAAACGCTTTACATTCTGGGGATAATTTCTTCATTTCTAATTCTGACCACATTTATATTTTATTCGCAAAAACGGCGAGCAGGAGGAAACCGCTCAATAATCACTAAGAGCTCCGATTGTGTCCCTTAAAACAGAAGGATATAAACAGAAGGAACACATACTTCATATTTTACATCACTTCAAAATGTAACTGAAGTCTCTAAAGTGTTTGTTCTGCGTCTGTCCAGAAAGTCAGCTAGTAGAGTTTTTATTTATATTATCCTTATAAAATTAGATTAACTCTCTCATAAGAAATGTATCAGTGGTTTCATTTTTACTCAATTTTCTAACACCAGTTTACCACCATTTTGTTACAAAAATATCTGTTTTGAATAAAGTGTGAATCAAAATTTAAATATTCCTTAATTATGCTTGAAGCAGAACTTCCATCGTATAAAATTTACAGAATTACTATTTTTCTGTTTGGATTTACTAAAAATAAATATTTAAACGCTATTTTGAAGATTAGATTTAGTAAATAACTACATTTAATTACTCACGGGACAGAGTGGAATATAGAGGTGCAATTTTAAAATATGGATTAATGAACATACGATGAAGGTGTGAATGTGAATAATACACAAACAAGTGTGGAACAAACAAGTGGGGAAATTATAGTGTCCATCATTCCAAGCAAAAATGCCATAACATTCCCACTTTGTTGTCTATGTGTTTGTAGGGAAATCATGGAAGGCCCTGACTCCAGTTCAGAAGAGGCCTTATGTGGAGGAGGCTGAGAGACTGAGGGTGCAGCACATGCAGGACTATCCCAACTACAAATATCGTCCTCGTAGGAAGAAGCAGCTGAAGCGCATCTGCAAGCGTGTGGAAACTGGTTTCCTACTGCCTGGCCTGGGCCCTGAGTCTCTTTCTGACCCTCGGGGCTGCTGTCACCCAGGAGACAAAGAGGATGAAGGCGGTGTGGGTGTTGGTGTTGGAGGCAATGGTGGATTCTCTTCATCCGGTGCAACTCTGCCTGGAGTGAGGGTTTTCAGGGACCCTACGAACTCCAGCAACAACTTTGACACGTATCCTTACGGCTTGCCCACGCCACCTGAGATGTCGCCCCTGGATGTGGTGGACCATGAGCACTCCTCCTCATATTATACTTCCTCCAGCTCCATCGCCACCAGCTCCTGTTCCTCGTCCAACTCTGGCCCCGATGATCGACGTCCAACACCATCCCACATGAGCAGCCCCCCGCCGTACCACCCAGACTACACCCATCAGGCTTCTCTCCACTGTGGCAGCACACACCTGAGCCATGTTTCAATGCCCCACCAAAGCAGTGGACCCACCCTTATCCCCACTCCCTCGATCGCCTACTACAGCACACCATTTCCTCAAGTCCCTGTCCACCACCATGGCCTCCAGGGTCACCTAGGTCAGCTCTCACCTCCACCTGAACAGGGTCACCTGGAGAGCCTGGACCAGCTCAGCCAGGCTGAACTGCTAGGAGAGGTAGACAGAGATGAGTTTGACCAGTACCTAAACTCCACCGCCTACCACCCTGAACAGGGAGGGATGACCGTCACCGGACATATCCAGGTAACGCCAGCCTCCACCTGCCCAAGCAGCACCACGGAAACCAGCCTCATTTCTGTGCTGGCTGACGCAACTGCCGCCTACTACAACAACTACAGCATTTCTTAAAGAACACTGGAACACAGCACTTAGTTGTGTGCAAAATTTTGGACACCCCTGGTCAAAAACACCTGTTTTGATATTTGTGAAATTAAGCAGCATTCATCCTCTACAGTTAACACACCTCTAGTTTAAAAATTATATATATATATATATATATATATATATATATATATATCCACCCAGTGTTGATATCCACAAATATACATAAAGTGTGCAGAGAATAAAATATTTAATTTCCTTGTAGAGGATGTTAACTTATTTTCACTTAGAGAATCAACAACAACATGGTTTTAGTCCAGTTGTGTTCAGGTTTTGCATCCGACTGTTTGTATGGACAGAGACCATGGGCTGCAGATGGTTCACAAATGTGACTGGCAGGTAAACAAGCAGAGGAAAAGAGAGAAACTACAGGATGTCAAGGGAAACCTCAGGGATGCATGAAAGCTCTAAAGTTCATTCCCATCTTTGTTTCCAAAAGAGGAAGAGAATAAAGAGACTGGACAAACTGTTAGTCCTACTGAAGTGTTCTCAGATGGTGCCACAGAAACTGTATATTTGCTCTATGGCTTATTTATGTATCTATATTTTTTTCAGTAATCCATATTTTACTGCTGTTATTTTCGTTCCAATAATCTCATGCCTTTATGACAAACCTCAGTTGTTTTACCTCAAGACACTGTATTTAAATGAAACTCTTCTCCACAAGACTCATGAAGGAAATTCTACAATCTCCTTTTTTTTCTATCAACACCTATATGAATATAAATATATAAATATATATATATAGTACTCGTAAAATGTTACCAAGAAAAATAATAATGATGAATACTATTGTATGCTGATTTAGGTTTGTGACATTAATTTAATTGAAATAAATAAAAAAATTTCTACATGAATATCTTTGTTGAAGATCCAGTCCACAGGAGCTTTATTAAAGAGAGGAGCTGAGTTGTAAGTGTTCATATAAGACCAGGACAATGCCACTGCTGTTTTTGGACAGTCTTCAAATAGTTTAACGCGTTGTGCTTTTGTTCTTAAACAATAAACTACATGTTCTAGGATCCGAATGAAACAGGCGTTAGAAAATAAAAATTTAACCAGATGATTATTTTTTGTTTACACATCTTTTTTGTCGTGAACAGGAAGACCCTCGAGCTGTGTTTTTGTTTTCTTTTTTTTAACAAATGTGTATTTTTACACTAAGTTTTAAACATTTAAATTCACCGTGTATGTTCCTTGTTTCTGAGGCAATAGCTAAATTTTCCAGAGCAGTTTTGAGCGAGTCATTTGGCGAGTCAATTTCTGCACAATGAAAAAAAATAATACAATCAAAATATAATATCTCTGACTCTTTAGCTTTTTTAGGCAAATTAGACATACATTTGTTTCAGTTATTAGTGTTTTCATGACAATAGCTTCGAGGTGTATGTGTCTGGGGTTATTCCTCAGTTTTTTCCTCAGCCATATTCCGGTGCTCTTTGGCGGGAAATGGAGGGAGACACACACCCGCCCGCGCGCCCCTCTCTCCCGCGGCTGAGGCTCGATTTCTCGCTCCTTATTTCAGGGGATTAGTGTAGAACAGGCTCCGTCTCCTCTTCCTCTCCGCCTCCGTCTCCGCGGCCTTTTGTTAGACCTTGTCTTATTCTCCGGGTTGCGTCTTTAGAAGCAACACGATCACCACCCCCCGCGCGCCTTTAACACTCCCCACCTTTAACAAACCAGCCCCCATCACCACCCTCCCCCTTCCCTTTTCCTATCTTGCTGATGCAGACTTCTTAATCTCAGCGAAATAAATAAATAAACACATCGGCGACTGTTTTCGTACGTTCGCTCATTTTTCTCTTTTCGCTCTTTATTTTCTCCCCAAAATCTTCTACTTTTCTGGATAAAATGGCTATGTAAAGGGTGGGGGTCCTGGGTTAGAGGGAGAGAAAGCGGGTGGTGGCGGGCGTTTGACAAATCCTGGAGTCTGGCTTGGTCTTCCTGCGTTTTTTGGGAACGGTTGAGTCGCGTTCCTTGTAAAGCGGATGTGGCGGAGGAGCAGTGTTTCCTGGCTGATAAGGGGAAAGCCTCTCTCCGTCAGGATGTTTGGGCCCTGGCCGGTTCCCCCGCATTAAACAGAGCCCGTGGCGGGGGAAAGGGAACCTGCTGTTCGCCTCAGCGAGGAGAGGAAACATGCCTCTCACTGATCCATATCTCACACATCGCCGTGGTTTAAGGGCTCTTCTTTTGACCCCTGCTCCTCTGGCCTGACGAAATTTATAAAATGTACAACAACAGTTCTCTGGTCTAATTCTGTAACTTAAACTTACTCGTCCATACACCATCGGTGTTACAATGTGGTCCCTTTTGTCAGAGACTAACTTACCCTTTAATATCATTGAGCGCTCTGCTTTGTTGTTTATTCACCTGCTCACTTATGGTCAATAATATTCAAATACAAAAGACTGAGTATCCCTGCTCAAATGTTTGGTTTTGTTGATTTCCAAAATGAAATCAAAACGAACTGGAACCATTCAAAATGTGGCATTATATGGAAGAATTATTGAAAAAAAAATTGTTTAGGTTGCAATACTGAACCAATATGATTCAATTCTTGCAGAGGCCATTTGAATAGAAAATAAATAGAGAATGAAGCATTTGTGTATCACAGTGTGCAGAAGTGTGTTCTCTGTGGAAGAGGTAAACATATATTTATTAAGAAATTAAATAAAATATTTTATAATTTTATCGTGATTTGACAAGGGGTGCACTTCTAATAATTTCTTTGTTAAGCTCTGTCTCTTTTTGCTGCTGAATAAAACACATAATAACATCAGCTTTATTTCTAATGGAGTAGTTGACATCTCATTTTGCTCCTCATTGGTCAATCTGATTAAAAGTCAATGAATTGATGACATTCATCATGTACTACTGTTTGAAAGAAATCCGTGTGAGATTGATATTGTTCCTGCCTGTGGCTGTATACTTTATGGGGGGGGGGGGGGGGGGGCTTTTGGGAGAAGGGGCTATAGACTGTGTCCCGCACTATAGCCCATCGCCCTCGGGGTAGGGTAAAGTGATATGCTAAAGGTAGTTATTTTAACAGGCTGTGAATGTGTGTGTTTGTGTGTGGTTTCTTTGTTATCATTTCTTTGTAAAATACTTTTAAATATTTAAAAATAGAAAAGTCTAATTATCTGTGCTCATTATAAAAAACATACAATATTGTTGCTGCCCCCAATTAAATAAATAAATACATGAACAAATAAATAAACCAAACAAAAAACATAAACTTTTTATTCAAACACATCCATGAAAAACATCCATGTAACAAATCTAAAAAAAAATAATAACAATTCTCTAAAATTATCTGGAATAACAATTTTTTTATTTTTAAATTGCACTGAAATTAAATTACTTTCTTTTGCTTTTGGAGAAAAATATTTTTTGTCAGTAAGAATATATTTTACATAATATAATTTAGCATCTATTTTCTGGGTTGTAGATTGTTCTTAGAAAACTGGCATAAAATATGTAAACATTACACATCAAATACAGAGCCAATGCACCTCTTAAGCCTGAATTTACATTGTTAGATACCCTCAATTCAACATATAGCAGTCACTAAAGTTTTTTCTGTTTATTAGGCTTTATCTTTTCATTTGAATATATGCTCACACAGAAACATTTTTGTCTCCACAGCTAAATCTGCACAAGAAGTGCTACAAAAATGACTGATATATATATATATATTTATACACACACACATATAGCACTGACAAACAGTATAAAGGGCATACCCAGGAAAATGCCCAGTGACAGTTATGAAAATATAAGTAATGCACAATTGTGCTAGGTATAGAGAAGACTGTTGACACTGAGGAAATGAGGGCAAACATTCAGTTCATCTGCTCCAGTCTTTTCCTGTGTGAGACTTGAATCATTCTCAGCTTGAGCTAAAAATACACCATTCTGAGTGTCATCCAAAGAGTGGCCTCTGCTTCCATTCTGTTCCTTAAATAGGCCAAAGTGATCTTAACAAAGGTGCTAAAAAACATGCTAAATGCTTCAATTATTCTAAAATTATAAAGTAGGAAATCTTCGCTCGAGCAAAAACAAGAGACTATATTCCGTCATGGAAGATAACATATTCATTATACACCATTAGTGATGTTACTCATGTAGGCTGTGTTTCTTACTGGAATCCTCAAGATGCTCGGTTTTTGTCACTGCAGGAAACAGGCTGAGTAAACAAATTTCCCTTTTTTTAATGGCCTCTTCTTGTTTTTTCTCTGTGATTGCTCCCTGGATTAGGTCCAGCCTCAGGTCAGCTCTCTGGAACTCGGCCGTCAGGTAGTCTCAACTATTTCCTGTTTCCCTTGTGGTGACGTCACATCACCAGCAGATAAACAAGCTAACTTTTGCAGTGTGAGCCATCCCTCTTATGGTAGGTATATGATGCTGAGACAGTGTGTAGGCAGCCCTGGTCAGAACATCTGGCCAAAATATTAAGCATCCTCTGGGAGAGGTGATCATACTTAATGACGTCCTTAATGGAGACACACTGGCCTGGACTCTGGTGTCTAAGCCTACCCAGGCATGGACAAAAGCTGCACAATCGCGTCAGACCTCATGCGGAAATGAGTGTGATAAACATCATATAGTGCCAATCTTAAAGGAAGTCTGGAACCTAAAGGAAGTGGCTTATTGTAGGTACGTGTCATGAGTGTAGTAGCCTGGCTCCTTGAAGATATGGGGGAATGATGACAATTGCATATGACCAAGTAGTTCATCACACAAACCTGGGCATCACGGGACACCTTAATTGCACGGGTTCAGCAGAATCAAACAGATCTGAAAAATGGTAATATATAAATAAAACACCTCTGGTCAAATTATATGCAATTCTAATTTTTAAAGAGAAAATAAGTTACCACAAGCAAGTGTTCATAAAGTGCTTAAGGAAGTCCAGTGTGAATACGAAGGCCAAAAAAAGTCTCAAGATTTTCCTCAAAGATATGTGCTGAAATCTTATAGATGCTTTTTGAAGCTGACATGCCAAGGCCAGTGAAAACTGATAAATGTCAGCAGAGTAAAATGGCTCTTTACGCTATCAGTATGATCAGAAACAAAACCATGTCTGCAGATATAGCTGAGAAAAACTGATCTGTACTTATTCAAAGTAGAGACCTCAAATGAATTAAAATACATTATTTGTCCAAGTTATATAATATGGTTTTTAGTCTGTGCGGTGGCATGGTGGCACAGCAGGTACAAGTCCTGTTGTGACTCTCTGTGAGAAGCTTGGTGTGTTCTCCCCGTGTCCCCATGGGTTTCCTCCCATGGTCCAAAAACACACATTTATAGGTGGATTGGTGACTCAAAAGTGTCCACATGTGTGAGTGTGTGTCACCCTGTGAAGGACTGGCACCCCCTCCAGGGTGTGTTCCTGCCTTGTGCCCAATACTTCTGGGTAGGCTCCGGACCCACCGCAATCAATACAATACTGTACTGATTGTCTTTTACTACTGTTTTATACTTAGATACATGCATTGATTGATTTGAGAGGGGGTGGGTGGAGATCTATGTGGTGCAGCTCTGATGATGCACCTTCCCCCCCACCACTTGGTTAAGAAACTCTCTTTGGCTCTAGAAATTTCAGTGTTCAATGAGTGCTTGAGCTGTGTATATGTTCTTGATCTACTAAATCATTTAGCTAAAAAAAAGAGCCATGTTGTCCTTGCCTTATTTGATGAGTTTGCAGCGAAATCTAATATTTCATTTCAATAAGTGGAATGATAGAGAAGTTGGATATCTGCCAAACCAGATGATAAACATTTAAATAAATATATTAATTTAATTAACACATTAAAATATGCAGTACATTTAAATCTGTAATCACACCAGAAT
Organism: Hoplias malabaricus; assembly: GCF_029633855.1. Classification (NCBI taxonomy): domain Eukaryota; kingdom Metazoa; phylum Chordata; class Actinopteri; order Characiformes; family Erythrinidae; genus Hoplias; species Hoplias malabaricus. The sequence goes on along the minus strand of NC_089806.1, from coordinate 20,002,456 downwards.
TCTCCAGATGTATAATATTTTAATGATATAATTGAATTCAAAGTTCTGCCACAAGCAAATATTGTGCTGTCTTTTGGTCTAAGCTATTGCAATGACATTCTGTTCAATCATTCCTTTAGGACATATCTTGTCATCCAAAGCTTCCTAAGTGAACACTAGCCTGTCTGCTGTGGTCACTCTGCAGACCAGCACATTCAGCCAACTGGGATCCAGAGCAATAATAACCTGCTTACTATTCATACTTGGCATCGATTACTGGTGGCTGGGGATTATAGGTCTAGCTATTCTCCCGCTCATTGTGGTGGAACAACAGGCTCGGCAGACAGTGGTGGTGCAGGCGTGGTGCAGGGTTGGTTGAAGAATGGAGCAGACCCGGCCCAGGGCCCTGTGCCATGTGGTTGGAGCCAGCACACCCCTACAGATGGAGACCCCTGGAAAACTTGAGGGACGCTGCAGCCGGCCAACGGCCACCCACCTGTACCTGCGTATGAATGCGCCAGCGGTATGGAGTACGACACCTGTTTTCTGCAGATACCGAAGGGTGCCATTAACTGGGAAAATGAGGCGGCTTTTCTTCTGCCAGGCTCGCAAATGGGAATGCAGCTCTTCATTTACCTTTTCAGAAGGAAAGTGATTCCAACATTAACATTGTACACACCTTGTTTGATAATGCTTATCCAGCAGACTTGCCATGCATACAAAATGATAGGATTATTTAACATTATGTATATGTTTTGCTGCATATACATTATGTATACACAACAAAAATGGACACCCATGCTCTAATTACTTATTTTGTTGATTTTCTTTTCATGGAAAATAAGTTTACACAAAGAGAACAAGCTAAAAAATGGCATTGTCAAAAACTAAATAAATATATAAACAAACAAACAAATAAATAATTAAAAAAAAGAAAATATGTCCTGGATAGAGGGTATATTTTATTAATCTTTTTTAAAAAATCAGTAAATAAACTGTGGCTGCATTAAATAACTTTGTACCCAGCAAGAAAATTATAAACAAACAAACAAACAAATAAATAATTGCATATAGCTCTTTATAAACACAAAACAAAGCGCACATTCACATTATTAGCACAATACCTGCTGTTGATCTTAGAAGACTAATCAATTAAACCAAAATCAGATTTAGAATAAAGGCTTTAGTAATCACAAGGAAACACCCTTGACCTACTGCTAAAAATAGCTCTTCCTCACTCTGTGTGACATGCATGTCAGGATCTTCCTCACTTTTGATCTGAAACACACATGACAAAATGACGTGTGTAGATAATTAGTGGCTCTGAGCCATACACATGGCAAATGACTGATAATACTAATGTGCACCTCCTAGCAGGGACAGTGTGAGTAAGCATCACAGGCTGCAGGTTTGTTTTTGTGCAGAAACAGAGCTCCCTGGGGTGTCATAACTCTTAACCCCAATGTGGAGGAGGATGTTCCTATTGTGCTTCCTAATTGCAATGTGGATCTTTCATTTATGTGCAAAAGTCTCATCACGTCCTGTTCTACCACTGGAAAGAGGTCTTGGTGGAAGCCCAAATGCAATGAAATGTCTTTGACTCACGGGCGAGACCAATGTATCGGTGGCCATTTTCAATGTACCCTCTTCGTCTGCATCACCAACAAGAACATAGACTGCTACAAATGAGGAACAAATCAGATGTCTTTGGAACAACAACAACCAACCCCCTCCCCCCAAACAAACAAACAAACAAACAAAAAACAAACATTACAAACCTAGTAAATTACCGATGTTGAATTATTCTTTGTGAAATTAAAAAGAAACAATCAAAATGCAGGTTGATTTATATTATAAAGCTATATATTGAAGTCTTTTAAAAATTATATCAAAAGTATAATTGTAAGTTTTTTATGGAACCAAAATTAGCTCTTTTTCTTACTCCATAAAAGCATTTGACACCCTTATTATTAAAAGAAAAAAAGCCACCTTTAAACAATAAAATCCCACATTTTCTGAACCTTCCTGTTTTAAAAAAGGAAAGACACTGAGCTGTTGTTTACTCAACTAATTTCCTGAAATGGTAGTAATAGCTATGATGAGTGATGTCTTATCCTGCTGTCTGTCTACCAGGGGGAGTGCCGTTCCTTGCAGACACATCATACTTGCACTGTGATAAGTGCTAATCAAATGTCTGGTTTAATTCTTTACAAAATGTAAAAGCTCACAGCTCCGGACTGTATACACTGCAGCAGGCAGATCACTATAGTCATTGCATTCTCAGCTTATATTGTCATACTGAGTATTTTCCTGAAGAAGTCATCACCTAGGAGGCTGCAAAATGTCTAAGTTTACATAGGAGCATTTTCCTGAGAAATACAGGTGAAATCCACAAGAAACTATACAGTTCTTAGTACAGTGACTCGTGACTCATAGGCAATAAATGTTTTGTGGCCTTGCCGATCTGTGTGTATATATTTCTCTGTATTATCTGAACTCTTTGATAATATCTTCTTTTGTATATTTAACATTTCACCTTTCTAACCTTAAATAGCCTGTCCCCACACTGATTTGTATGAATCAGTTTGATGTAGCAACAAAGATAAATTTATAAGCTGAGGTTCGTCCTAAACATTAAACATCTAGGTGAAATAATCAGCTTGAAATGAAAGGAATGTCCAGCGCCTTGATCCTATGATGTTTATATGTGGCAGCAGCAGGAGAAGCAGTAGCATGCTGACCTTGGCCACTACACAAAGTAGCCGCACTTCCCCACATGTGTGCAGACATTTTTGTATGGATGTTGTTGATGTCTGGATGTTGTTGATGTCTGTTAGGAATCTTTTCCTGGTGGATGCTCAGCCTCATTTCCTTTAAGACTTAACATCAAATGAAACTCCTGGAAATGACTCATAAGTCCCCAAAGCCTGACAGTGTGTCATAGCAGCATCTTGACAGGTGCAAAACAGGATGTTAACATTTTAATGAACGGTGTGAACAGCATATGCTTGAGTATTTCTTGAACGAATGGGTACAGATAGACTCTAAAATGAGCGAACTAAGTGTGTGATTTAATATCACGGCACACAGTCAACCGTTTTGAACCGTTTTGTTTCCAATTATATTAGTGATATTTATATATATATAGTGAATTTCAGTTCAATCATAATCATAAAAAATGTGTAAAGCCGCCAATGTAGAAAAAAATTGATGAAACTTATGACGTTTAACACTAGATGCGCCAAACTCTAGTCGTTTCTTTGCTGTGATGTCCTACTGCCACCCTGCTTCTACCCATAAGTGCCAAGCTCCTGCATTTAAAGGCTGTGACTCGTTTCTATCCCAGCAGCTGTCGCAAAGAATTTAACTGAAAAGAATTTCCCTGCTGACCAACAGAGGGAGCTTAAATTCCAAATGGCCTCATAACGCCTGGTGGTATTATAAGTCGACTGGTTTGGTCTCTCTCTCGAAATATTTGCCTGAAATATTTATCCATTTTAGGGCGGCATGGTAGTGCAGCAGGTAGTGTCGCAGGCACACAACTCCAGGGACCTGGAGGTTGTGGGTTTAATTCCCGCTCCTGTTGACTGTGAGGAGTTTGATGTGTTCTCCCCGTGTCCGTGCTCCGGTTTCCTCCACTGTTGCCCTGTGAAGGACTGGCGCCCCCTTCAGGGTGTGTTCCAGCCTTGCGTCCAGTGATTCCAGGTAGGCTCTGGACCCACCGCGACCCTGAACTGGATAAGCACTTACAGAGAATGAATGAAATTTATTTTATATCAGTTGATATGTCAAGGATTGCGATTTGTTGACTAAAAAAGCGTGTGTCCCTGGAAAATGGGACGTCTTGTCATCCTACATTTAACATTAATGTAGGATTACAAATATATATATATATAATGTGTGTATGTAGCTACATTCATTTTCTCTAAATCAGCTTACTTATGAAATGATTCATAATGATTGGCATATTTAGGTTAAATGTGTGATTAACTAACTTCTGGGACCTTCACAATTAGAAAGATTCTTAAGTGAGAGAAGAATGCCACAAGCCACAAAGCCTATAAAATGCGATTTTATAGTGTAGCAAGTAGAGTATAGAGACTATTACAATGTAGCTCCAGTGTCATAGTTGATTGGTGTGCTTCCTGTCCAGTTTAGAATATTTAAAAGAAAAATAATAAAGTTCAGCGCTGTCAGAAGTGGGATTCGAACCCACGCCTCCAGAGGAGACTGCGACCTGAACGCAGCGCCTTAGACCGCTCGGCCATCCTGACTGCTGTGAGCGTTCGTTAAAAACTCTGTCTTTTAAAGGTACCATATTAACATACCATATTAAAAGCATATTAAATGCTGAGCGTTGTGCCTTTATGAACATACTGCCTTTATGAACAACAGACAGCAAGCATCGGCCCACTTGTTTAAAGTTGTAAATACACCGCGGACAGGCCTCTCTGATTGGACCGCTCAGATTACTGTCCTGCGTACAAGTTATTAATCCCCTTAAACTGATTTAAAATGACATTTTACTCAGTAAAATAAATTAATACAAATATTACCAACAACTATTAGAGATACAATAGTAGGTTTCATAAAACAATATGCTGAAAATAACATTGTGCTAGATTAATATGTATTCATCTGATTTACAAAAAATAACAATAGAATGTAATGAAGGAAAAATTTAAAAAATTGAGGTGAATGGACAAGTGCTAAAACATGACAGGTTGTCTAAGACTGTTTAACAACAAACCGCCCGTCTAGAAAACACTGTGCAAAACGCCAGTAGACCTCCAACTTTGCCCTCAGTGGACCAACCGTGGCCTGCTGTTATTTTTCATTCAGACCAGCTACACCTACCAAACTGCACACTGTAGTTCTAATACGTTTAGCCCCTTACACCCTTATTCTTCAAATGACCATATGGCACCCAGAGAGAAGATACTGCTGAGATGTTTGATTATTTTCACCACTCTAGTAACACTGCACAGGAACAAGTGTATCAGAAACATCAGTGCTGCTATAATTATTTAATAATTTGTCCACTTTAATAGACAAAGGTACCATGCTGGTACATTTGTAGATGTAATGGTAGATGTAATGGGAGTGGTGGCAAAATATGGACAAGTTTGTGAGAGCTAAAACTGCATAAGATGAGATTTCTCAAGCCACAACTTTCAAAGGGAAACCAAGGAAATATGATGAGGCATATCTCAAAGCAAGCTCATACCAGTCACTGAAAAGATGTGGGAATTAAATGTGTCATTCATGCAGAGCAAATGTGCGGGTTTTAGTCTTTATTTCTCAGGATTTATTTCTCTTTATGCAGGGAAGCAATTTTTTTAAGGGGGCTGAAAATATCATCTACAAAAGGGGGCACAGCATAAAATGTTTGGGAACCACTGCTCTAAGCTTTCACCAGTGGTCACATGACATTGTAGGGTGGATATTTTTGGTAGGTGGACTTACTCCATCAGTGGCACTGAGGTACAATTAAACTCCAGCAGCACTACTGTGTCTGGTCCTCAAATATCAGCACAACACACTAAAATGCCACCATTATGTCTGTGTCACTGCAGCACTGAGAATGGTCCACCACACTGTCTTTCCTGTGATGGTCCTGTGGGAGTCTTGACTATTAAAGAACAAAGAGAAAGAGTTTAAAAACTAAGTATGAACAGCAGATGGTTTAGGCTGACTGGTTGTTGTAGGACAATGCTTCACAGTAAAAGAATAACTAAAATCTTTCTATTTTAAAGACATTTTGAAAAAATGTAAACTGTCCCATTCATTTTAGAATGCATCTTATATTTTAATACACAAAATAAAATTTGTTTTATCAAAATGTAACATATTTTTTCATCAACTTTAAGGATCTATGGATTTTAGATTTTGTCATTGTGCACCAGCAGGGAAGAAAACTTTTCATATGATTTTTCTCTTATCCCATGACAGTTCTTCTTATGGGCTTTTATTCATTTTGGGGGGAAATAAGGTGTGATTTAACTTTTTAAATTTGGGTTATATTCATTACCTTGGAGAAAATTTTATGCCTGAGAAAGTCACTACTTTGATGGGGCTGGGGAATTCTGTGTGAAAAATACATTCAGACCACTATCCTAGATTTAATATGTATTATGACCATGAAGGAAAACATAACATGCCCTGATAGCAAGGAGACACTGGATCAATGTTGACCCACTGAGGGCAAAGTTGGGGGTCCACTAGTGTTTTATACAGAGTTTTCTGGGCAGACCACAGGTGATTAAACAGACTTTAGACCAGATTTTTTCTTTAAACAATTTTTTCCTTCATTAGGTTCTTTTGTTGTCCTTTATAAATAAGAAAAGCAAAACAAGTATATTAAATAACCAGAGGACTTAACTATCATAAAATGGTCCTGTACACTCTATTTACAGTTGACAATCTCAATAAGACTGACAAAAGACTTCTTACAAGACCATGTTCATACTCTGACCCTCCACATTTCCTTGGAGAGGCCCAACTCTGATCCAAGAGAGTCCCACACTGAATATTTTAGTCTATTCCACATTCCAAAACTCTCCCTGGAATTCAGTAAAGGTTTGTTAATTACTTGATTGGTAATCAACAGGTAGTTATATCAATAGAGAATAGGTTTTCATCCCTGGTCCCTATGTTGCTTGTTTTTATAAATATATAATTACATTTTTAAAATCATTTTTGATACTTCACTGACCTGTAATAATACGTATCAGTACAGTCTCTGTCATTGCTATTCCAGGTCATGTAACCTCTGCTGGCAGGAAACCCAGATGCTCTAGAATCATCACTTAAAACTCAGATAAACATGTTTAAAGCAGTTTAATACAGAATTAACCCATGTATTTATGGCGGCTCTGGTGCTAAACATTTTCATTATAAAACAGAAATCAGCAACGGAATACTTTCAGTCAAACTGTACAAATGCATTAAACAACTTCAGTGCTCTGTAGCATGGATCAAGAAACGATACCAACAAGGTCCCATGTGACACTACCTATCTTATAAGAGGTGACGTGCACACTCTGCTAGTCCCTCGGAAACTTCACATGGTATCAACACGCATTGTTCAAGTGACAGGGCTCTCTGGTGCCTTATCTAGCTCCAAGATCAGGCAACAGCTGCCATCTGTCTTGGGAACAAGAAAAGAGATGAAACAGAAACCATGGAAGAAATTTGAGCTCTTGATCTCCTTTAGCTCATTTTGCTAAGAGGCAAGAGACTTTTTCCTGAAGAGCCACAACCTGAGCAAAACAGGAGTTGGTCTGAGCCACATGTGCTGAGTGTGTGGTAAACGCAGGGGTTGGGATGTCGAGGGACATTCTGCTATGGCTAATGGTGCTCAGATACAGAGCCCAATGCTTTTGGGCATCCTTAATGGCTGGTCCGAATAACTGCTTCGGCCCAAGAGGATTTGGGCAGGGGGCTCTGGGACAAAAAAGACCTGGTGGTGTATGCACACACATTGTTTGTATCTTCCTCCCTGGATGTGAACAGTGAATCTGTGGCTGCAGCAGAAACCACATCATCATTCATTGTCGTCCCGCCGCTTCTCGCGATCACTCAGGTTTGTTGACGGTGGAGCGGAGGGATGCCAGTGTTTCAGGATGCTCCCGTGTCTGTGTGTCCTCCTGGTTCTCTCCTTTTAGTTAATGCTGTCATAGTCAGATCTGCCGGAGTCATTAGCCACACTCTGGAAATTTTCATATTTTCTACTTTACAAACACAAAACAGTTCAAAACTAATTCCATCCCTTTACATCTTTCCGAGTAAACGACTGCCCACCTGTCTGTCTGGACACTGATGGATGACTGTCGAGATCCTCCTCCACTCTTCAGACCAGCTGCCCACGCTCCAGCAACCACCAAGTGCCTTGAAGCTGTCCCTACACTGAAGTTCTCATGGACTACTAACTATCATCACCAGTAGATTGACCAGAGGAGGATGGGTCACCCCTTGTGAGCCTTGGTTCCTCCCAAGGTTTCTTCCTCAGCTGGGGGAGTTTTTCCTTGCCACTGTCGCCCCTGGCTTGCTCACTTGAGGGTTTTACATTTGTCTTTACATTTCATGTCAAATCTTGTCTTACTGGAATTCTGTGAAGCTGCTTTGTGACAACATCAGTTGTGAAAAGCGCTATATAAATAAATTTGATTTGATTTGATTCATTCACAAGCTCCCTTACTAGGGGGAGCCTTAGACACAGGTTGGGCATGAGCGGGGCAAAAAGGAGACATGCCGCTGGGGCTGACACTGGCTCGGCTGGTACCCTAAACATGGAAGCATATTCAGTGTAGATGGCAGCTGTGGCTAGTCTGTGCTGGCATGATATCTGCAGAGAGTGTGTGGTAGTATGTACGTTAGCTGTGCAAGTGCAGGCTTCTTTGTGAGTGCAGCTTCTGAGTAGCTGGGTGAGTCCATTATCCCTCACAAACTCTGTTGAAAACTGGACATCAGAGGGGTTAAAAACCTCATTTAACAGATTTACAACAATGTTACAACATGGCCTGTTCTTATGACTTGTGTATGTCAAATTAAGGACTTTTTGTAACGGATAAAACTGGATGCTACATTCTGGCTGTCTGTGGCAGCTGTGTCCCACTCATGTAAACCTGAAACACTAACACAATTTTAGATAATGTAGCTGATAATTATTTGGTTTTATGGAATAGTTGTTACTCATATTTATGCAATCACAACAGGGGCAGCTCAGCATGCATGGGCTGTTTCTGTGAACATCCTTGGTCTATCAAGTCAGTGCAGTCAGCGCACAAGACGTGCAAAAGATAATCATGGTTAAAATAAAAAGTACACGTTACCTCAACAACAAACAACGGTTGTTATGTCACGTTAATGAAATGAACAATTGGTAATTAAGGCAAAACACAAAGAAAATGCCGATAGTAAGGAGATGGCGTACCACAGTTGGTCCATTGAGGGGTTTGGAGGTCCACTGCCGTTTTGTACAGCGTTTTCTGGGCAGACCACCTGTGATTAAACAGAATTTTAGACAAAATGTCACACTGTTCCAGGCACAGTTCAATTTACTAATTTTTCCTTCATTTGGTTCTTTTGTTATTCTTTATAAATTAGATTAGTAAATCATTCTAATCAAGCACAGTGTCAACATATTTAGCATAATTATTTTATATCAGGCTTATACTCATTATCCTATATTTACTTCTCTGTAATAATTTTATTAGTTTGTTTTCCAGGATAAAAGTCTCTGTGAATTTAAAATCTGAGGAGATTAAAAATGTGTTACGTCCTGTACAGTAATCTGAGTGGTCTTTTCAGATTTGGGACTGCTCTCAGAAATGTAGGGTATTGTATCAGAAATATTCAAAATGGTGGTGAAAAGAACAAAACGCCTGAAGCATTAAATGTTTTTGAAGGGAGTTATTATATTAAATTGTTATGAATACACTGTTTTTACCTATATGTAAAATTGTTTTACATATAGGATCCCTTCTCATTTCAAAAAGTAAATCAATTTGTAGACAGTGCAATCTCTGGTTCATATAGCCACCATTTTAAAGAAACTTGAAACTGTAAATGTTTTTTCAAAACCTTGTCACATTAAACAATTTAAATACATACAAAAAAGTGAAAAGTTAATGCGAACATTTAAGATTATTAACACTGAGATACACAGGAAGCTTATGGCCAAGTAAAATCTCATGCCTTGTCCTAATTTGGGTCTCTCTCTCTCTCTCTCTCTCTCTCTCTCTCTCTCTCTCTCACACACACACACACACACACACACACACACACACACACACACACACACACACATACATTTACATACACACATGCGATTAAGGACACTGGCTTGTAAAGAGTATTGAGGATGACTATTGTTATAGTGAAAACAATCACCTACTGCAGCTATTATTATGCAAAGATGGGTTTAACATCACCTATATTTTGCTAATCCTGTAAGGGTGCATCAGCTTTGCAGTGTAATATAAGATGATGATTGTACAGCACAGTTACAAAACCAGCAGTCAATACAGTTAGGAAATGCATGATTAAGTTATGCATGTTATATTTCCTCCAATCTTGTTCAACAGACTTGGTAATATGTATAGTGTGAATTTTAGTAAGGACAAAACAACATGATCATAATTTATGAATTCATTATAATTAATTAATTTCTTAATTTTTTGAGAGAACCAATTGAAAGGTTTCTTACCTGGTTAAAATAGTCTGTTTGCTGGAAAACTTTCTTTAACTAACCTTTTAAAATAGCATAATAAAGCAACATCAAGAATTCCACTATGGTCCTGAGACCAAAAAAATAAGCAATTTTTTCCCCACTATTTCATAAAACCCTCTCTTTCTATGTAAAGTGTAAATAGTATTAATATTTATTAAAATCTTTTATGTTGTATTCTGAAAAGCCTATGGTGTTTCATTATAGCCTTTAGTTGTGTTGTACTTGCTGTGAATTTACAATATTTTTACAAATTCAACCTTCAAAAACAGGAAAATCCTGAAAAGGACAGTGACCAACAAAGCTGCAGCTCGTTGAGGAGGTTCTTGGTAATTAGGCTTGACGCGTCTTCTGAGGCAGCAGCGGCTAAGCCCGGGCGTCAGCATTCACGTGTGGGCCAGAGAATTAGGTCTCCTGCTGAGAAAGTGATGCTACCCAGGGCCACAGAGGTGGAACAGAAGGAGCACAGTAAGCTATTCCAACTGAGGAGCTCTGGTTACTATACTGTAAGACTTTCTCTCATAAACCCCATATTTTTTTAATCTTTTTTTCTGTATGCAGTTCATTGTATTTGTGATAAATTCACTCAAAATAGGGAGACCTAGATGAATAGTTAATTGAATGTATATCTGCCCAGTCCTGATTTTCAAGTTTATTCAAAAAGACCATACCATTACTATGTATCCTGTGAAAAATAGTTTTTTTTTCTACTAAATAAAATAATGACATTTGATAATATTTAACAATCATTTCAGAATTTCACTTGGACTGCTCCTGATCTTTAGTCATTTTGTTTAAGATATCAAAAGCACTTAGAAATGTTCAGGAAATGGCTTATCTCATTGGTAGAGGGGAACAGAGGGTGGGGATATTCGTCAGTATATCAGCTACTGTTCCTCTGACTCAGGAGTGGCCTCCCGGGGTCTTGCAACACATGACTCTCAATAAAATAAATCCGCCAGCTCATTTCTCCTAGCCAAGCTCCTTAGGACATATACACTGGTGGTGGGACAAGAGTTCGCACTTGGTATGTGTAATGACTCATTGTAAGCAGGGGCCCCAGTGATGAATAAGCACTTCTTAGATCTATGCCTTCTTGCCATTACCAGTAAAGACCTTCCTTCAGTTTGCTTGGAATGGTCTTGCAACCTGCAGGTGCCTGATAAGAATGTCATCAAGTCATTACAGGCCTAGAGAAGTATTTACACAGACTCAGCTTTCAACAACAATATGTTTCCTACTGTTTTGGCTATGTACGTATATGTATCCTCCATGCCTGATCATGACTAATTACACAAGACTATGCATCTGTAGACTGTTGTTTTAGGTAAAAGCTAAAACAAAATATTTCAGGTACAATATTATGATTCGAATTTTAAGCTAAATAATCAATACATTCATTGAATATATTAGTTCTTGTGATATATGCTATAAACTTTTCTCAGCACTTGGAAACAAATTGATTTAACAGAACTTATGTCAGATTTGGTCTGTTTGGACTGTATTATAAAAATGCTGTTCATTTATTTCATCGTGTATGACAGAAGTAAACTTTGAGTTTTGAAATGGAGTCTCTCAGGTACATAACTATTTTCTAAAACCATACAATCATTTACTGCCAATATATCTGAAAGTATAACAGAGCCATTTACCCATCAACTATCATCTGGACCACCCATCTAGTTAACAGGATCAATTTGATCACCCTCTACACTCCTCTGTCTTCTCTGTTTCACTGTAGCTGTTTCCCAGCATTGCTGAGTTATAGCTGATATTATTGTTTAAGTCAGTGTTGTGCTGGAAGACCAGCCGCACCTGATTCAGTTCAGGCTTTTAATATTGTTCCAACTAATTCCAACTGTTCATTGGAATCACATGTTTTAGAGCAGGAAAACACTTTGTAATATTCTGGCCTTTCAAAACGGAAAATGTGAAGTGTAGAAATTGTAAGAAGCCCAGCATATGTTTATCAAGGCAATGAATAAAATACAAACCTGATTAATTATTTTGTGGTTTGCAAGTAAGATATGTGGTCATTTGTAGGATGATATGATGATTTGTAGTCAATGATACCTGTCATTAATTTAGTGAAATGAATCCTTCCTGGTTTCAAATGATCTAAAATCATAGGTTTGGTTGGTGGATTGACTGTACAAATTAAGTGGGTGAGTATGTGCTGCCCTGTGATGGACTAGCGCCCTGTTCAGAGAGTGGTCCTGCCTTGTGCCCAGTGACTCCGGTTAGACTCTGGACACTCCATGACCCTGAAAAGGATGAATGAGTTACAGAAAATGAATGTATTCAAATATGGAATTATCTGCTGCTACAATGCCTGCAGCACTACCAATTTCTAAAGAACATCAGGCAATGAACAGCATCATTAGTTCTAGTGAGTTATATACCTGTAAATGTCCTCTTTTTTGCTTATGGTAATTTTATTATAAACATTGAAACGGGAATGAATGCTTTAAGATGAAGTCCCCTGTTTTCCAATTTAATTTTGGCACACAGTGTATTTACTTGTGTAATGATAATGATATGTTACTGGTATTTATCACAGTTTTGGGGCCCATACTGAGAGACATCAGTAGAGCCAGGAGCAGATACTATAGGAACTTTGGGTAAGATTCTAGTACATGAATCAATTTCATATCAGCTGAACGCACTAGAAAAATAATGCAAATACACTGTTTAAATAGACTTGAGCAATTCTCGAAATCTCACAATTGCTTATGAACAGCATATTATGCATCTCTGAATGATTCAGTAGGCCCACTAAATAGTAAATCATTTTGTTACCTCGAACAACTATTGTTGTTTAAAGAAGTATTGAACTCCAGTTTCACTAAAAGACACTGTGTTCTGTGCTGTAACTGACCTATGTTATTGATGTTTCTTTTAAAATTAAGCATATTTAGTTTCAATGTACTTACAATTTCTAATTCATATTCATGTTAGTTTTGGATCAAAATAGGTGTTTGGCATGGCAGTTTATGGTGGCAACCTCTTATATTTGCCTGTCATTAGATTTTAGGACCTAAGTTTACTGTTTCATGTTCATTCAACCTGCAGTACAACATCAATAAGGACCTGCATCCTAAGTTTGCCCTCTTTATGCAGTGGGGTAGGTCTTACCATGCGTTCAAGCCTCAGCAGATTTTGATGCAATCAGGGTGATTAGTGAGGCTTTTCGTTCTATCCTTAGCTTCCCAAGGCCCTGATTAGCAGATAGGCCCTCATCTGGAGGAGGGCTTTTGAATTGGCAGTTTACTGCAGCTTCTGCTTACTCCCAAATCACTCGATGTGGAGTCACTTTGGAGGAACCATTACACCTTTATGGATGGTTTACCTAATTTTTTCACCACCTGAAGTCCTGTTTTTAAGATGGTGAGTATGCTTTATAGTTAAATATCCATTTTAAACTGTGCAGTGAGTGTGCATGAAGCTTTACTGTCCCATCTGTTACTTATACAGCTTGCATCTCACACAACTGACATCACTGTTGTTGTTTGGAGAAACATAATGGCTTTCTTACGAGTTATGTTTATTGTTGACACTACTTTGTGTCATTGCTCTCATCAGAAGGAGAATCAGAACCGGCCTGTGGGTAATAGGAAGTGAATGCTGTGTCTTCAATTTTGCCAGAGAGAAGGATGTGGTTTTAAATTGCCTCATTTCACTCTGCCAGTACACCAAGAGGCAAGATTAGGTCTGGATTTTTTTTTTCTTGATGGCTATTTATCATAGACATTTTAAAGCACTAAATCTACAGTAAGGAAATAAAAAAGTTGTAATAGGAAGTCTTCTTTTGCAGTGCTTGGTAGAAAGTTAAATTATAGTGTGTCTGATTTTCTTGCACATCCATGTAGATGTTTGCAGATATAACTATTTTTCCCATTCATTTCTATGTTAGGGACATTCTGTAAAATAGTGAGACAGATTTCTTCTGAGGCAGAGAATAGATTAGGGGTCTCTCAGTCTTTTCCACACAGAGGCCAAATTGCTTATTAATAGAGTCATTTATTATTATTGTTATTATTATTATTATTATTATTATTATTATTATTATTATTATTATTATTATTATTATTTTCTTTTTCTTTTTTGTAAATTGCAAAGCTGCTTGTATACTATGCTCTCTAAGAAATATTTCATCCCCCCACAGTAAAGGTCCAGGGGCCAACAGAGAGTGCTTAACAGCCCACTTGTTGAGCTGAGTAAACCTAGAATAGATTAGTTATAAAGAATGTTATATAGGGAACTGTTGTTGCTGTGTAAAACATTACAATTACTACTTAACAATCTGTACCCAGATTATGATTTAATCTTACTGAACAACTGTAAAAATAAAAACCACAAATTAAAACACTGCTTCATTGAATGCATTCTAAATCCATCAAATTAGTCATATGATTATTCACTGATCATTTAAATAACCCTTAAAAAGGTGTTGGCCAAATGTTGTTAACATTATTTCTTTTATATATTCAAAAGCATATTTCATGTATTTATTCTACACATATTCTCTTGCTTATGTAAGCTTCATGGTCTTTTGTAATTCCTAAAGTTAGCTGGTTTACCTTTGCTGAACTCTTAAACTGTTAATTGTGCACATCACTTTTTTCTCTCTTCAAGTGAAGATAAGCTCTTTAAGTCAGACAAAGCTCCATGTCTGCTCTTTTTATTCCATGTTACTTTTAGCCTCTGACACTTGTCCACAGGTGACATTGGCAGTTTATATATATATAGATCACTTTTTATATTTCTGCAAGTACAGTTATATATTTTCTTTATTATTCTGTCACTTATTGCATTATACTTTTTTGGCAAAGTGGCTATATAACTAATAATTCAAAGCAGTTTTGACCATCACATTATAACAAGAATCAAACATTCCTGGTTTCAGAATATGAGCTATATACAGAACATTGTGGAAACATATGATGACACTGTAAACCGGTTCAGAGGGTCATTCAGAAACACACTGCAACACAATCAAAAGGAAAGAAAAAAACACACACATTAAATAAAGCAGTGATTCACAGAATAATTCCCTGCAGTATCAATGTTTTCCTTGTAATTTTCCTGTTGGTGCTGTCTGCTGTTATTGTTTAAGGTGCTGCTCAATTTTAATTAATGAATATGCAAAATAAGATAGCATATTATTTATTATAGTCATCTATGAGGTCTTAGATCATGTTAGAAACATTGGTTATGAGGCAGCATGTTAACTATGAAAACTTTTCAGTTGCCAATAAATGCTAGATTGAAGCAGAAGATAATTACATATTTCCTGCAGTCATAACATTTTAAGGAAGGTGGAAAAATACTGGGCGGTGACTTATATAATCTCCCAGTGGAATATCCACTCTGTCTGAGATGTTGTAGGACAATTAAATCAAACATTTTTATGGGTTTGTAGTTTTTTAATTCAGCTTTTTTTGTAATTAGTTTTTATTCTTTTAATAAGATGGGCAACTGTTACATTTTTCTATGTTCATAAAATATACCTGAAATATTTCACACCTTTTTTAAAGCCTTAATCCTCTGTGGATTACTACAAATAAGAGTGCTACAATTTGGCTTGATCAGGCAACATTAATCCTTTTTAAAAACAGGATCGAATTAAAAGTATCTGGAGATTAAAGAAACTGTCCGTACCTTTAAACTGTCCCTTTAATCGTTCAGCCATTGCGTACCTACTTTGTTTGCCCCCTTTGTAGATGTAAAATAAAAAAGAGACATAATGCTCATCTGCTTCTGATAAGTTTGTGTTGGTCCCTCTCTACTCCTTCATCAGTGATCACTGGACATTGGTTGGAAATTCTTGGTTTGTGGACTATTCTCAGTCTAGCAGTGACACTGAAGGGGTTTAAAATCTCCATCAGCACTGCTGAGTCTGATCCACTTGTACCAGCACAACACACACTAACAGGCCACCATCACGTCAGTGTCACTGCAGTCCTGAGAATGATCCAACACCCAGATAATACCTGCTATTTGGTCCTGACCATTGAAGAACAGGGTGACCTCCTTATTTCTACACCCTCTGTTCATTCTCTCAATTCCACTGACAATTTTACAATTACATACTGTAGTCCATCAGTTGCACTGCATACATTGTTTGCCCAATTTCACCCTGTTTTTTAATATTTAGGACTCCAACTGGGCCACTACTGAACAGGTATGATTTGGGTGGTTGACCATTCTCAGTGCTACAGTGACACTAAGGTTGTGCTGTTTTAGTGTGTATTATGCTGGTATGAGTGGATCAGACAAAGCAGTGTTGCTAGAGTTTTTAAAGCCCTCAGTGTTAGTGCTGGACTGAGAATAGTGCACCAACCATATATACATTCTGCCAACAGTGTCCTTTGGGCAGTGTCCTGTATCCAATGATGAAGGACTAGAGGACAAGCAACACAAACTGTGCAGCAACAGATGACCTACTGCCTTTACAGCTACAGGGTGGAGCAACAAGATAGGTTTGTCTAACAGAGTGAACAGTGAACGGAAACAGTTTTTAAAAACTCCTGCAGCACTGCTGTGTTTAAGTAACAGCAGCACTGAGAGTGACCCACTTCCAAATCATGCCTTCTCTCTGGTGATCCTGTGAGGGTCTTGACCTTTAAAGAACAGGGTGAAAGGGGCAAAGCAAGATGCAGGACAACAGATGGAGTAAAGTAAAGAACTACTCAATGCTCCTGTACACCCTGAGAAGAAAAGGTATGGTAGGTACAAACAGCGTAAATGTATCTTTAAAGGTACAACATTGGTGTTAATGTCCAGGCGTGTTCCCAAAAGGTACGATTCATTCTCTTCTCCAGAATGAGAAGTGAATATCTGTGAATTAATTATAGAACTGTGTAAAATAAAAGAACACAGTATAAGTGCAGGAGATTAAATGCAGCGTATGAAGTCAACACTGTACAATTCAAAGTAAAAAATGTACAATTATATTAGAATAAGGTACAATTATGATCCCTAATATATACATATACATATATATATATATATATATATATATATATATATATATATATATATATATATATATATATATATATATATATATATACACACAGAAATCTTGCATTTTAGCCAAAATCAAGTAGACCATTCTTGACCAGAATTTCTTGCTTATTGTGCTGTTGTGTTTTTCAGCAAGGAATGAAGGAGAAGAGAGGGCGTGTGTATGGACTGCCAAGCTACGCGTGTTTTTGGAGAAAACTGACACCCACGTCCCTGTTTTGATGTGATTCATTGTGCTTCTGTTTGGGGCCACTGGTCTGACACTGACCATTGAGCAAAATGGCTTCTCATAAGCGTAGCTTTCAATGCTTTGATGCCATTGGGGACCACAACCCTGAGAAGCCCTCTTTCCCAGTTGGGCATCGATTTGGGCCACCACAGAGAAGCCCTCAAAGCTTGACTCGCTTGGAGCCAGTGGAGGATAGTGGATGCTATCTATGTGCAGACCACCAGCAGGCCAAGCCAATGACCTCAGAGGCCTCAGGGAGTCAGCCTTCTTCATGGTATCATCCTCAAACTCAGCCACATCAACATTCTCAGAGGAGGCCCAGAAGACCAGAAGAAGAGCCTGTTGAGGGCACATCACATTACCAACATCAGCACCATCACAGGCACTCCAAGAGGATCGTGCTTGTAAAAAATACTGACCCATCCATTCAGAAGACCATTGTGATGCACCGCCGGAATGTGCATAGCCTTGGTGTCTTTTTGGATGATGTATCTGAACTTATGCAGTGTCTTGTTAGAAAACTGTACACACTGGAAGGCCACAAGGTAAGACACCCAGTGATATTTTGTTTTGTGTTTGAAGTTGATTGCCAGTCACAACTCCCTAAGTATTCCTTCCATAATAAAGTGATAAAAAAACAGATCACCTTAAAACAAATGTATAGCGTTTGAACTGTGGTTTCATAAATATATTAGACTAAGAAATTGTTGAAACTGAGCAAAAATTAATGCCTGAAACATGCTGTTCTGATCATTGGAGAGTGGTGGTTATCTGTGTCTCGTTCCTGAAGCAAAATAATAATAATAATAATAATAAATAAATAAAAATTTGATCATTATTTTGTAGGTCCGCATTCACAGTTAAAAGCAAAACTAAAAAACACTAAAAAACTAAAAAACTTTACATACTGTATTGATATGACATATTTAAACTATTGATAATAGCTTAGTTATATGCTTTTCATAACTTAACTACACACATGTGTTGAAAAACAAATCAGATCATACTATGGCTCACAATTTAGTTTTAAAATAAGGTGGATAACAACAAACAATGTTTTTGTACACATGCGATTGTAAAATGTATGTTTTGTGAAAGAAAATCCTAAATCCTCAGTACACAACGGTACTCTGACTAGCTCCATTGTTAATATTAGATTTACATCTTCTGTGGTATCACTAGTAATACCTTATTTCCCTATTAGATATGAAAAAAACCCATCACCTTAACAGACTGACTAAATGATTGTCCTTGTTTTAATTAATGTGACCATGGTTTCTGTAAACCTACAAGCATATTTAGTCAGCTCTCAAACAATGTATAACTATAATAAAAAAAATAAAAAAAATAAAAATATATATATATATATATATATATATATATATATATATATATATATATATATATATATATATATATATATATAAAGCTGAACTGCTTTTTGTACTTCTAAACAGGATTGAGGAAAAAGGCTTCCCACTATAATATAGAGGCCTCTAGTGGTAAAAACTGGGAAAATGTTTTATGTGTATATTATGTTATCTGCACATTTTATCCGTGGCATATTCTAACTGATAAAAATGTAAAACATTTTTATAACCAAGTGTTTTATACTGTACAACTTCTCCACATGCCCTGGGTCATGACAAAAAAAAAAAAAAAAAAACTATCATAAGGAAATCTAGGGTTTATTTTTGGTCATTCATAATATGACCAAAGGCATGTGGAGAGGTTGAACAGTTGGTTACTCTCAGTTGCCAGAACTCTCAGAACCAGTGAGTCTGTTGGACATGCTGTTATTACAGACGATATGTCATTCTTTTCTGGTAGTGAAACTTTATTTCTCAGTACTGATACAGAACAGATATTTTTTCTTTGAAATTACTAAGATATACAATTTTTTATTTTTACTTTAAAAAATGATTATAAAGTGTGCGGCATGGTGGGGCAGCAGGTAGTGTCGCAGTCACACAGCTCCAGGGACCTGGAGGGTGTAGGTTCAAGTCCTGCTCTGGGTCACTGTCTGTGAGGAGTTGGTGTGTTCTACCTGTGTCTGTGTGGGTTTCCTCCGGGTGCTCCGGTTTCCTCACACAGTCCAAAAACACGTTGGTAGGAACAGGGTGTGTTCCTGCCTTGCGCCCAATGATTCCAGGTAGGCTCTGGACCCGCCGCTGAACTGGATAAGCGTTTACAGAAAATGGATGATTATAATTAGCATTTTGAGAGAAAATAACACAATTTTTTCAATACTCTCCCACAAGAAATATGACTATAATAACATGACATCTTAAAATTTTTGTGTGTGCTTTTTCAGACTAAGTTTGTATAATGATTAAATTAATTTTTTAAACCTTTCCTGTATTCAGTCCAGAATTTTGCACTGCTGTTGATCCAGTAAAGACAACTCTTTTTTGAAATGTCATTTCTGTTCACTAGAACTGAAGCAGTCTAAAAAAAGTGCTAAAAGGGACTTTTTACATGAGTGGAAGATTGGAAAAATGTGGAATAAATAGGGAAGGCATCTTGGCTTAATTCCTGCAACTGATCCAGGCTTTTCCTGTTCATCAGAATTGACCAGGCATTGCTTTTGCTAAGAACTGCTGGCCTCTGTGGGTCTGGAGCAGGCACATCCTTTTAGCCCTTCCACAGACATGTATTTTCCAGAGAAAACATGCTGTAAAGCAGCAAACACCCCTCCATGGGGACCTGACTGATACAGAGGTGCCACTGGGAATGCCACAAGGACAGTACTGCAGCACGTCCTACAAGGGGTAGAGCTAAGACTTTCTTGTCAGCAGTTAAAAAGTTGAACTTCTAAGAGAACAAGAGATAACAGAATGAAATGGAACAGTCAGCAGAACCTGTGTTGTTCAAGATAAAGCTCATTGCCAAAACCCTGTGCTTATGTAAGTGATATAATTAGGTTAATGTATGTTCAAAATAATATTTAACTATTACATATGTTACTAATTATGGTTAATCTAATTTGAACTTTAACCTTCCTAAACTTCATAATCTATAAATTATAGTGACCCTATTTCCTACACTTTTGTGGGTCCAGAGCCTATCTGGAATCATTGGGCACCAGGAATACACTCTGGAGGGGGTGCCAGTAAAATGAACATTTTAAAATGAAAATGTGAAATAAAACACAAGAATTTGTAATTTGTTCATTATCTTGAACATTTACCTGACAAAAGAACAAAGAAAAAGATTTTCACTGTTTTCACAGACCAACTAAAACAGAGACAGAGGTATGCTTTCCAAATTTTTACATCACCTTTACTTTTATTTACACTTTTTTAATTGTTTGTGAACTGAGGATACAAATTGTTGTACATTTGTGGAACCTATGTCAAAGACTTCAGTTGCTCAACAGTCCGTAGTCTTTTGTTTTATGATGCGGTCTCTGAGACAGAATGAGCTAATGGACATCCCAGGAAAAGATGTAACCATGAGGGCAACGTATGTCTTTCTGAAATCCCTATGTACACCTTCACACATTCAGTCCACATATGCCATGGACATCATTCATTCATTCATTATGTGTAACCGCTTATCCAATTCAGGGTCGCAGTGGGTCCAGAGCCTACCTGGAATCATTGGGCGCAAGGCGGGAATACACCCTGGAGAGGGCGCTAGTCCTTCACAGGGCAACACAGACACACACACACATTTACACCTACGGACACTTTTTGAGTCGCCAATCCACCTGCAACGTGTGTTTTTGGACTGTGGGAGGAAACCGGAGCACCCGGAGGAAACCCACGCGGACACGGGGAGGACACACCAACTTCTCACAGGTAGTCACCCGGAGCGGGAATCGAACCCACAACCTCCAGGTCCCTAGAGCTGTGTGACTGCAACACTACCTGCTGCGCCGCCCCCATGGACACCAATGCACACTATATATATATATATATATATATATATATATATATATATATATGTATATATGTATATATATATATATGTGTGTATATATATATATATATATATATATATATATACACACATATATATATATATACATATATACATATATATATATATATATATATATGTATATATATATATATATATATATATGTATATATATATATATATATGTATATATATATATATATATATATATATATATGTATATATATATATATATATATATATATATATATATACATATATATATATATATATATATATATATATATAATAAAAAAAACAGCATCTCTTATATATGTATATATATATATATATACATATATAAGAGATGCTGTTTTTTTTATTATTCACTTCTTGCTGATAACCATGTGGATGGCCCCTTTTATGTTCACATGTTTCCAATGTCTTTTGAATGGCCTACGATGAGTTTCTAGAATTGATTTAGAAGATGTTCAGGTGGTGTTTCTAGATGCAGAAAAAGACTGTGATAAGTGATATTTGTATCACAGTAGGATGAGTGTTTTTCATTCAGTACCACCTGAGTGTTCAAAGTCAAGCTAATCCAACAGTGGTTTCTCCAGATCTCTTGAACCATTTCTCAATTTTATATATTGTAGATGGTTAAAGACCAAAGTTATTTAATATCCTGTATTAAGAAATATTGTTTTTGTATTGTTTACTCCTATTTTGCCCCTACACAAATGGAGTGTGTTACAGACATCGAATACTTATTAAAGGTTTATATTATGTCTAAACCAGTGAAAACTTTTGAAATCTATTGTTTGTAGATTTTATTACATTAAAAAATCACATTGTTTCCGAAAACAAGTTTTGTAATGCAACCTCCTTCAATCTTTTTTCTCTGTTTTGCTTTAAGGGAGCATATTACACCCTTTGTCGACAAGAACAGGTCCCTGGGGCCTTAAGAAATGTCTGTGACATGCTTTGGTCAAAAGACCAAAAATCAAACAATATTCTTTCTTAACCATCCAACAATCTTACATAATTAGCACCATTCAGTGACTGTTCTTTTACACAAGAATGAGCCACAGCTTTAAAAACTTTAAAATGACTGCACTGCAGTAATTGAATCTCTAGTTTTTAGCCCTTTTTGCTTGTTTCACTTTCTTGTTCTTGTTTTGGCCACATCAGTACCATTATTTTCCATGCTCATTGTATATGTTTTCCTAAGTTTAACTACCTATTTATGCTATCGCATAAACACAAGTCCAGCACTGTGATTGGAGAGACTCAGATGAGGAGGTGGGCAGTTCTAAAGTCTCTGCACACATAAAATGCAGGTCAAAGCCATGACATCATATATTAAAAAACTGTATTATCTTATATCACTGTTTGTTTGTAAGTGGACTAGATACCCAAATTAATGTGCTTTTGCACTAAAAAAGCATTTAGCAGACTGGCAATTCCAGAGCCCCATCAATCACCATCACCAGGGAATCCTGATGAACAATGCAAATAGACAAGGTTACTGGTACGCGGTTTCTGCTTTAGTGTGCCTTCGAGTGTTGCAGAATGTTAGGATGGGAATAGAAAAGAAAATTTTTGAAGTTTGAATTATGGGTTAGGTTCATATCTTTAAAATTAAATTAAAAGTGTCTTCCAACAAACCGCTACAGACCCACATGGGATATACAATTTAACTAGAATTGCTAGTTATTGGCAATCATAAATTTTACATTTAAGAACTGTTTTGTTTACAGTAAACAAAAAAACAGGTAATAAAGAGAAAAAAATTGTATTTTGGCTGATAAAAGTATTTATGGTATTTCATTATGACAGAAACTGTTTTCAAACTTTTTAGAGTTTAGTCATTTACTGTCATGGTTTTACAGGTTTCCACCGTAAAATTCACAGAAATTTTTTACAATACGCTAACAAAGACAAAGAAGAGTTTTAACAGAATCTATTTAAGAGTATAATATTTACAAAAAGGTCAAAACATCATTAAAAATGTGAAAATATATATGCTAATTTCTAACCAGTCTAACAGTCTAATCTTGTCACTATCTTGCACTGGACAAATTTTACATTTTAATTTTCCCTATATGTTAGATCCAGCACATTTAATTATGCATTCAATTATACAACAGAATGTACTCTGTGGAGCTGTACCTGTTTCTCAACATATTTTCACTAACTAAACTAAATAAATCTGATTTGACCATATGACCATTGGCAATTTGACTGCATGTACTAAAAGTATATTCTAAGGGTTTATTGCAAATACATGTTAAGTGGTGCTCATGCTCTCATCAATAAAACTATCATCCTGTTATCTGGCTTTACCTGGCGTATAGGCTGTGTTTAAATACTGTTTCCAAATCTATTTCTAAGACATATCTGGGCCTAGTCTTGCAAAACATATAAGTGTTAAGATCATGTAATTTGTAGAAAGAATCTTTTTTTCTGTTAACATGTTTCTGGGAAACCCAGCCCTGTTAAATGAAAAACATCCTCCAATACATGCCATTTTAATTCTTTACATTACTATTCCATATCACATGACATTAGTCATCTGATTAAAGGATTAACAGGGTGGGAAAATTAAAAGCACAGATGCTTGCACTTCCTGACAAAATCATCCATGTCGTATTTGTGGCTTTAATCCAGATCATTGAACTTCCTTGGCAGATTTTATCTTGCCTTTATTTAAACATTGAAAATCATCAAAACAATTCTGTGAATTATACTCAAATGTATTGTAATATCAAAATATTGTGTTCTTCTTTCAGATTGATAGCATTCAGAGTCTCTTACAGTGTCCCAGTATCTTGGTTTGTGTGGGCCGTGAACCATTCCACCCATTGTTGTTGGACAGCTTCCAGAAAAGTTCTGATGATAAACTTCCAAAGCTTGTCTTAAAGTCACGACCCAGTGCCTGCAATGATGAACAAGGATGCAAAAATGGTATGCTATTGACTTTTTACATTATATTTGGATTTTGTAAAACTAATGGATGGATCAATGGGTTTGGAGGATGGAAATATTGCATGGATAGATTTGAAAAAAAAAGACTGTATAAACCATAAAGCTCTGAAATCATAAAACACTTGCTTCATTCTTACAATTTTTTTGTTTCAAATTTACAGTTAACTTTGGACTTGAAACCAAGAAAAGCATCATCCATCAAAGACCATACTCAAATGAGAAGTCAGCCAGGCTAACTATGTCATCAGAAAAATCATTTCCAAGTGGTCTTAATTCCATTCCACCGGGAAGGGAAAGTATGATTAATGATGACATTGAAAAACGAGTTCTTATCAATAAGGATGGTAGCCTGTCAATGGAGATGAAAGTACGATTTCGACTTTTAAATGATGAAACACTGCACTGGTCCACAGAGATTAAAAAGTCATCAGGCACCTTTAATGAATCTTACATGGGATACCATGATGCACACTATCTCCAACACAGCAATAGTGAGAGTTGCTCAGAGGCAGAGTCTCTTTCAGCTGGAGATGCTGATAATGCTAAATTTCATCATAAGCATTTTGAGGAGCATCACTGTCAGCACTGTTGTGCTAAATGCCAAGAATATGACATTTGGAAAAATCCAGCTCTGGGTGAACAAGGACCTGTACGACACATCAGATCATCCAGTTCCAGTGCATCCTCAAGTAAAATAGTCTGCAAAAAAGCATCAGTTGACAGCATGCATACTATGTCTAGTGAGGAATATACAGAGGAGGTAGTAGAAAAATCAACTTGCGTTCAACAGACTGTTGGAGGGGAAGGTGACACCACCATGGAGTATTGCACCATCAGTCGTTGCAATCGCAGTGAACTATGTTCACTGTCTGCAAAGAAGACTAACATTGAAGAGAAGCATGTAAAAGGTGAAATAAATCTACCATTTATTAATAATGAGAATAAACTTCAGAATGTCCAAACTACTCACATCTCCCAAGAAGAAAGGTCTGTATCTGTTGAAAACAAGACCTCACAAGACATGGCATCCCTAAATAAGAATCAGGATAATGAGGAAACGGATGTTCCTCAAAGTAACTCCAGAGCATTGCATCATAACAATCAAGAAGACAATATAAAAACCAAAGATGTGACTTTAAGTCCACAATCTGTCAAATCCTCTAAGTCACCTGTATCTCCAAAACATCACTTAACACCTAGGCCACCAAGTAAAGATTCAGGTTGCTCAGTGAAATCTAGATCCAGACTCTATCAAAAATCAAAGGATATGGCTTTGGTTGTAGAAAAAGAGACATCTGAATGCCATATATCAGTGGAGACTATCTCACATGAAAAGGATGTCCAAGATACAGCAACTGAAGAGAGAGTTATAAGCTCAACATCAGCATTATCAAACCCAGAAAATGATATTGGAGATGATACTGTGGAACATGCAGATACACAAAAAAAGGAACTTTCATCAAGTGCCATGTCAATTAGATCAGATGCCTCTGGAAAATCAGGTACATCCAAAGTCAAGGTAAAAGCTGAACAGGAGACAGACAATCCTGAGGAAAGAACAGCAAGTGCCATGTCATCAAGTTCGAATATCTCAGTAAGATCAAGTCAGTCCAAACTGTCTGAGGTAGAAGCTAAAGGAACAAATGAAGCTGAGAAACAGATGGAGGGAAGAGCTCAAAGTGCCATGTCTAACACTTCTACAAAATCAAGGCAGTCAAGAGTTTCAGAAGTGGTAGCTCATGAATTTGCTGAAGCAGAAGAGAGAGTTCCAAGTGCAATGTCAGCAATATCTGCTAAATCTAAATCATCAAGAATATCAGAATTGGAGTTTTCTGAGTTGAAAGAATGGGACAACCAAATAGAGGACAGACCTCCTAGTACTATGTCTATCAAATCTAATGCCTCTGCGCTATCAACGAAATCAGATATTTCAGAAGTAACATCTTTAAAACCTGAAGAAACAGAGTCACAAGAAAGAGTACAAAGCCCCATGTCAAACAAGTCTAAAGTATCTACAGCATCGAAAAGTCTGATCAAATCCAAGCTCACACAAGGAACAGCAGCTGACCCTATGGAAGCTGGTGATACAGACTTAGAGGAGCGAGTACCAAGTGCCATGTCTGATAAATCTCATACCTCAATGAAATCAGATATTTCTACCATTTCAGAAACAGTCCCTTTGGTGACCTGTGAAAGCTCAGGAGAAAGATTTAAACAGAAATCTGAACGTGCCATGTCACATACCTCTGTAGGATCAGGAACATCAGTTGTTCTTGCAGAGGAGGACTCACACAGCAATGAAGCAAGGGAAGAGACTATAGAGGAACGGGCTCCAAGCACAAGGTCTATCAAGTCAAATGCATCTGCAAAGTCAAATAAATCAAAGATTTCATCAGTAACCCCTGAAGGAATAGAAGAAGAATTAGAGAAAAGAACCTCAAGTGCTATGTCTTCTAAATCTGCTGTTTCGAGATCTGAGATATACAAAGTCTCAGAGTGTAAAGATTTAGAAGAAAAGACAGACAGTCAGAAAGAGAGAGTCTCAAGTGCTATGTCTTCTAAATCCCAAGCTTCTGAAAGGTGTAAGGATAAAAGTACAGAGGCTGCAGGAGATGAATTAGAAGATTTTACAGACAAAACTGAAGATCGGGTTCCCAGTGCAATGTCTACAAAATCCAATACCTCTACAAAAACAAACAAGTCAAGAATATCAGAGTATGTAACTGATTTTGCTGATGAAGAAGCCTCAGTTCGGTCAAAAAGTGCTATGTCCTCTGTATCTTATGTTTCAACAAAAGAACCTGTAGAATTAGAGAGTCAAACCGAAGAACGACCCCTAAGTACACTGTCAGCTAAATCAAACACTTCTGAAAGGTCTATAAAATCAAAAGATTCAGACAACGAAAATAAGGAGGAAAGGTCTCCAAGTGCTATGACATCAATATCTAATGTGTCTGCAAGATCAGCGCAGTCTAAGTCCTCAGAATTAAAGCATCAAATAGAACAACGTCCAGCAAGTGAAATGTCATATAAATCTAATATTTCAGGACAGTCTAAGAAGTCAAACATTTCTAATGTGGAGATGGAAATGCTTTGTGCAGAACAGAAAGATTCAAGTGCATTGTCTAAAAAATCTAATCATTCTGTGAAATCAAAAAAATCTGGAACTAATGAGGAGCATGCAGAGAGAGTGGCAAGTGCTTTGTCAACAAAGTCCAATAAGTCTGCTAAATCAGATATATCTGTGAAGTCTAACAAATCAAAAGCATCAGAACCTGCTTTAGAAAAATCTGAACATGGAGGTGAAGGCCAACAGGAAAGGGCATCAAGTGGTTTGTCCTCTAAGACTGATGTTTCAGTAAAATCTAATAGTTCAAAAGTTTCTGCTGTGGAGCAAACTGTTTCAGAAGCTACGTCTATAAAAAGTGTGAAAACAAATGAAGAGGAAACAGTAGAAAAAGCCTCAAGTGCAAAGTCTGTTAGTTGCAGTTTCTGCAAAAAATCTGAGAGATCCTTTGTTGCAAAAGCAAAAAATAATTCACAATCAGAGATACATGAGCAACATGAAGAAAGAGCAAGTGTTATGTCTCTGAAGTCTAATACTTCAGTGAAATCTGAGAAATCAGTGATATCAAATGCACAGAGTGAAAATGTGGACTCAGAATCACATCAACCTGGTGAAAGATCCCAAAGTGCATTGTCACTAAGATCCAATACTTCTGCAAGATCTGTGTCATCTAAAGTGTCAGAGACTCTTGGACAAGGACTTACTGGTCAAGATAAGTGTGAAAGGGCATTGAGTGCCATGTCTTGTAAATCTAATGTTTCTACTAAATCGAACAAATCAAAGTTTTCAGACACAGTGGGTTTTAAGGCTGCAGAGGGAGGTAATGACTTAGAAGAGAGAGTGTCAAGCACAACATCAGATAAATCTTTTGGTTCAGCAAAATCTAAGATTTCAGGACTGTCAGAGGAGGCACTTAATAAAACTGAAACTATAGGTGTGGAAGAAGAAGAGGAGAGAGCTGCCACTGCAATGTCTTCTTGTTCTTTGTCAGCAAGATCCAATGCTTCTGCAAGATCCAAAACCTCAAAGATTTCTGAGACTTGTCCAGTAGATCATGAGGATGAAGATAAAGAAAAGACCAAAAGAGCCTCAAGTGCAGCATCGCTCAAATCAAACTTATCTGCAAGATCTGAAAAATCAAAATCTTCTGATATTGTAACTGATAATTCCAGAAATATAGAAGATCAGACTGTAACGAGAACTCCAAGTGCATTGTCAGCTAAGTCAAATATCTCTGTAACATCTAAGAAATCCAGAGGTTCAGAGATGGTATTTAAAGCAAAAACAGATGAAGTAGTTGAGAGGTCTCCAAGTGAGATGTCTGCTAAATCTACAAGTTCAGTCACATCAAAGAGGTCAAAATTGTCTGAAGTGCAACAAGTGGGATTAGAGGAACAGCAATTGGAGAAAAGAGCTCCCAGTACTGTTTCTATTGAATGTGATACTTCTGTCAAATCTAATATTTCTACCCAAAGAGACAGTCATGTAAAGGTTGACCCTGCTAAGAGTGAAAATGTTGAAGGTATGAAGGTGGAAGAAAGAGTACCAAGTCCAGTGCCTCCTAAATCTAACCGGTCCTCTAGATCCACTAAGTCAAAGAGTTCAGCTTTGGCCATTGGGCAGAATAATGAATATGTAGATATGAATGAGAAGTCTGCTAGTGCCCTGTCAAATGTATCTGTAGAATCTAACAAATCACTGAATTCAGAAAGGATAGGTGATAAACACGAACATTGTGAGTACAGTGAGAAGAGCACACCCTCACTACATTCATTTAGCCCTGCGTCTGTCAAAACACACTCTTCTGCAAAGTCAAAAAAATCATCAGCATCCAGGATCCAGGCTAAAGTAATTGTTCAAGAAAAATTAAAAGTTATGGGTGACATGTCAGCTGAGTCAAATGCCTCCATAAAATCAAAGTCCATTTCTGATAACGAGAATGAAAATGAGAATAAACTTGAAAATACAGACATGAGTGACCAAAGAGTGAAACGTCCTCTTTCAGACAAATCACAGGCATCAGATAGATGTGTCTGTGGTGGCTTGAAGAAGTCAAAACCTGCAGTAGAAAGTTCTGCTAAATCCAAAACAAGTTCTGTCAGCAGCACTACTGAAAGAGATTTAACTCCAGCAAGTGCTTCTGTTTCCATTGGAATTGTAGAAGAATATGACGTTGATAATGTTGAAGAGGAACCTAGTGTGTCATTCACATCCACAAGCAAACATGGCACACAAACACCAGATGAGGGACCTGGAATTTCAGCAGGAATAAATGTCTCAGACAAATCAAACAAGTCTGAACATTTTCATAGCAGCCCAGCTGTGCCAACATCAGATGACGTATTTGGAGCAGATGATGAGATTGCAAGCAATAAATCTGCAGCAAAGAATTCTGTGGAAAATATAGCTGATATCCTTATAAATACAAGTAGCCCAGTGGAGCAGAAATCTTTAATCAGCGAGGAACATTCTACCAGTAGGGCCTCCAATGTTTCTTACTCTAAAGAAAAGAAACCTTCATCAGTGACTGACAGACCAAAAAGTACCATGTCCAGTGCATCATCACATTTAGAAGTAAAAGGACACAAGAGTAATCGTACAGCCAAAAATGTCAATGCAAATGACAAATCCAACAGAACAACTAATTTAAGCGAGAGACCCGCTAAGAAAGATGATGAGGTATCAAGGCCTCGATCAGCAGACCTGTATGCAACCTCAGGGAATCTTCTCAGTCCCAGCCCATCAAAATCCCCCAAAAGATCTAAAAAACCTGTAATTCTCCTTGGGGACTCTAATGATAGTGTATTGTCTCAGTCTGTTTCAGCTCCAGAGCCATTAAGTGAAAATTCCAAAAATCTGAATACAGCAGGGGATGACTCTGATAACAATGTATCTGATAGGGCTTGTAATGACCTCCAGAATGTTACAGATTTCAGTAGGGATGTCAGTGACAAAACAAGTGAAAAAAGCTGTAAATGCAAAAACAGAAAAAACAGCAGCTCTTCACAACAGAGGGCGGAAGATGAAACTTCTGTGTTAGTTCCTTCGAGCTTACCCAATGCCTCTCCAACTGAGGTTGTGAATGAATGGTTGAATAAAATTCCACTAGACAGTAATCTGTATGATGTTGGGGATGAATTACATGACAACTGTGAAGAACTAGAAAGGCTAAACAGATTAGAAGAGCCTATTCACACTGAAAAAGGGAATGAAAGTGAAAGAAATGCAGATGTAGCTCCGCTTCAGCCAGGAATAGAAAATGAACCTCAAATGACAACTGAAGAAATGAGTAATAATGAGGACAAAGAAGAGGATATTGGACAAATTACTGAAAAAGGCCTGGAACATAGTCAGTCTTGTTCTGAGAAAGATGATGTCTCAAAAAGTTTCCATTCCTCTGTCCATGTAATGAGAGTTTTGTTAAGCCCTAGACTTGACAGATGCAGCAGCTTACCCGAAGTATCTACTGCATATGGACGAAAACTCAGCACCTCAGCCAGAGGACTCTTAGACTGCCTTGTGAATCTTCAGCTGATTGATTTTGATCCTAATGATGTGAATGGTAAAGCTGAAAAATACAAGGATCTCATGAGCATGCTTCAGTCCCTTTGGCTTTGTGACCCATATGACAAGATGACAGTCACACAAAAACGTAAATCCAATGATCAACAATCTATAGATGATGAACTGAAGGCCAAGTCTTCCTCTGGAGTAGAGGTAAGCAGTGGTTCGGCTGGCTCTGGAAAGAGCAGTGTTAATGACAGCGCACAGGCTCAGAAATCCCAAACCAATACAGAAGCTGAGGGCCCTGAGACACTGACAAAGGTGCAAGAGGGGGATGAAACAGAAGGAGAAGAGGGCTTAGAGATAGTAGAAACAAAATCAGATCCAGCAACACCAGATATTGCAAGTCGAGTCCAATGGACTCCAGAGACTGAAGCAGAGGCTATTGTGGAAGACAGAATTAAAGACAGTAACATTCCAGCATCAGACGATACAATTAGGAGCAATGATGATCAAACAGAACCGCTCGAAACACCTCCTTCATCAACCAAGAGTGCTGGAAATGAGCATCAAGACGACACAAGTTCAGGCACTCCACCGTCAGTGCAGAGGGCTCCATTAACAAAAAAGGTTTCTCAAGATCCTGATCCAGTCTGGGTGTTAAATCTGTTAAGTAAAATAGAAAAACAGTTTATGGCACATTATGTCAACGCAATGATTGAATTCAAAATGCGCTGGAACTTAGGTGACAATGAGCAGCTTGATGTCATGATATGCGAACTGCGGGACGAAGTCCATAAGAGGATACAAACAAGCATCAACAGAGAACTCAAGAAAATTCATGGTCGTGCAGGAAGACCTAGACCTCCAAAAGGTGCCATGTCACGTGAGTCAACTGCTCAAACAGACCAAAGACGCAGGCGTCTGAAAGGAATGATCAACCAGTCCATAGATCCAGCAGCAAAAAGCGAAGATGATTACACAGCGACAGGGACTGATTTTAGTGATCAGCGCAGTGATGATGAGTACTGTCCATGTGACACTTGCATGAAAAAGAAAATGGCATCAAGGCCTGTATTGCCTGTTGAAGTCTTAAATTCTGCTCCAGTGATGTTGGATTTTGATTTGAGAAAAATTCTCCAGCTAAAAAGAGAAGATTTACATGAGGATGTGAAAGAGGAGGATGGAGAGAATAAATCATATCTTCAGCATAAAGCCCAATCCACAGAGCAAGACCAAAATGAACCAAACTCAGATCCTAACCAGGAAAACACTGATTCTGCAAAGGAACATGAAGCAGTGGAGAGTGAAAGTGAAAACCAAGACATAAAGGAAGAAGCAGCTGAATTTAAAACTGATAAATCTACACTGGCAGCTGAAATTTCTACTGAACATATTACTAATGAGCAAGAATATGTGAGAGAAGTGGATACAGCTGATGATGATGCAGAAGGACAGGGTGAGACAACTGTATCTGAAACTGTGGAGGCAACCAAGTCTGAAATAGTATCAGAAGAGAAAATGACAGAGGAAGGATCAGCGGGAGAGGTAGGGGTAGAAGACGATGAGGCTGAAGTAGAAACGGATGCTGGGGAAGGTGAAGTATCGCCTGAGGGAAAAGAACGGCCTCCAGAAGCTGCAGATACAGAAGAAAATGAGACACTTGAGGCCGAAAAGGAACCAGAAGATGCAGTGGTTGATGTAGAAATGAAGAAAGAAGGTGATTCAGAAAATGCTAAATCTGAACCTTCAAAAGAACATGAAACAACTGACAGTCAAATAAGAGAGGAGCATGAGGACGCTGATACTGAAACATCAGAGAAAGATGACACTTTGGAGGCAGACTTGGCAGGTGAAGAGGAAGATGACGGGGGGAAAACAGCAACTGAAAATGAATCTGTACAGACTTCCAATGCTGAAATAGGAGACAATGAAGAGGAAGTTGAGCATGAAGTAGAAGAGGAAGAAGAGTCTCTGAAAAATGGAATAGAAGAAGAGGAATCTCCAGAGGCAGAAAAAGGGCAAAATGCAGAAGGTGATTCAACTGGAGATGAGTATATAACAGGGATTCATGGTGGAGAAAGTGATGATGTGGAGGCAACAAAATTAGAAAAAGCAGAAGAGGAAGACGCAGGAGATGAAACAGCAGAAGACAATGAGATGGATAAAGGTGAAATTGTAGAAGAGGATGGAACAGCTGATGAAATAGTAGAAGACATAGAGACAGGTAAAGCTATAAAAGCAGAAGACGGAGAGTCAGTTTATGGAAAAACACAAGAAGATGGAATGACTAACGATGAACCAGCAGAAGGTGAAGAGGGAGCTAAACCTGAAATAGCAAGAAAAGATGAAATGACAAAAGATGGTGAGACAAGTCTTGATGAACACACAGGTGATAATGAAGCAGAGAAAGATAAAGAAGTAGAAAGAGGAGAATATGGAGAGGATATTGATAGAGAAAAAGCTAAAGTGGAAAGTGTAGAAGATAGAGATTCATTTAATGATGAAAGTCCAGAAGATGGAGAGACAGCTGATCATGAAACTGCACAGGTAAAAGAGACCTCTAAAGCTTATACAGCAGAAGATGAAAAGACTGCTGATGAAGAGACAGTTGACAATGGATTGGAAGATGAAGGGACAGCAGGAAATGAAACAGCAGAAGATGAGGAGACTTCAGCAGCTGAAATTGAAGAAAAGGGGAACCCTGTGGCTAATGGAACAACAGAAGACGAAGAAGTGTCAGGACATGAAACAGTAGAAGATGGAGAGACAGCCAAAACAGTAACAGCAGAAGATGCAGAGACAGCTGATGATGCAACAGCAGCTGGAGAGACTGGTAATGAAGTAGCTGCTGATGAAGAGACTGTTGTAGATGAAATGGCAGAGGAAGGAAGAGATTACCCTGAAACCCCAAAAGATGTAGAACCAACTGATGCTATAACAGAAGAGGACGGAGAGACAACTGATGATGCAACTGCAGAAGATGAGGAGAATGCTGATGATGGAACAGCAGAAGAGGGAGAGACAGCTGATGATGGGACAGAAGAAGAGGGAGAGACAGCTGATGATGGAATAGCAGGAGAGGGACAGACAGATGATGATGGAACAGCAGAAGAAGGAGAGACAGCTGATGATGGAATAGCAGAAGAGGGAGAGTCAGCTGATGATGGAATAGCAGAAGAAGGAGAGACAGATGGAACAGCTGAAGAGGGAGAGACAGTTGTAACAGCCGAAGAGGGAGAGACAGCTGGAGATGGAGCTGCACAAGAGGGAGTGACAGCTGGTGATGGAAGATCAGAAGAAGAAGAGACAGTTGGTGATGGAACAGCAGAAGAGGGAGAGACAGAGGATGATGGAACAGCAGAAGAGGGAAAGACAGAGGATGATGGAACAGCAGAAGAGGGAGAGACAACTAGTGACGGAAGAGCTGAGGAGGGAGAAAGAGCTGTTGATGAAACAGCAGAAGAGGGAGAGACAGTTGATGATGGAACAGCAGAAGAGGGAGAGACAGCTGATGATGGAACAGCAGAAGAGGGAGAGACAGCTGATGATGGAACAGCAGAAGAGGGAGAGACAGTTGATAATGAAACAGTCGAAGAGGGAGAAACAGCTGGTGATGGAAGAGCAAAAGACAGAGAAATAGCTGATGATGGAGCAGCAGAAGAGGGAGAGACAGCTGATGATGGAGCAGCAGAAGAGGGAGAGACAGCTGATGATGGAGCAGCGGAAGAGGGAGAGACAGTTGATGATGCAACAGCAGAAGAGGAAGAGACAGCTGATGATGGAACAGCAGAAGAGGGACAGACAGCTGATGATGGAACAGCCGAAGAGGGAGAGACAGCTGATGATGGAACAGCAGAAGAGAGACAGACAGCTGATGATGGAACAGCCAAAGAGGGAGAGACAGCTGATGATGGAACAGCAGAAGAGGCAGAGACAGCTGATGATGGAACAGCCGATGAGGGAGAGACAGCTGATGATGGAACAGCTGATGAGGGAGAGACAGCTGATGATGGAACAGCAGAAGAGGGAGAGACAGCTGATGATGGAACAGCTGAAGAGGGAGAGACAGCTGATGATGGAACAGCTGAAGAGGGAGAGACAGTTGATGATGGAACAGCCAATGAGGGAGCGACAGCTGATGATGGAACAGCCAATGAGGGAGCGACAGCTGATGATGGAACAGCTGATGAAGAAGAGACAGTTGATGATGGAACAGCCAATGAGGGAGCAACAGCTGATGATGGAACAGCCGATGAAGAAGAGACAGCTGATGATGGAACAGCCAAAGAGGGAGAGACAGCTGATGATGGAACAGCCGATGAGGGAGAGACAGCTGATGATGGAACAGCCGATGAGGGAGAGACAGCTGATGATGGAACAGCCGATGAGGGATCGACAGCTGATGACGGAACAGCAGAAGAGGGAGAGGCAGCTAATGATGGAACTGTCGATGAGGGGGAAATAGATAAAACAGAAATACAAAAACATGAAGAGTCAGTTAAAGATGAAAGTGTAGAAAAGGAGACCACTGGTGAAGTGGAAGAAATAAACAGTGAATCTGATGAAAGTGACACTACTGAAGGAGAGGAAAGACAGAGAGAGAAGGCTGACGTATCAATTAAGGAACAAATAGATAGCTCTGATATTAATTCCAGCATTGAAAATATGCAAATTCATGATGAAGTGACTGAATTAAAAGCAGATGATGAGGATGATGATGAAGAAGATGCACCACTTAAAAATGAGGGTGATGTTGTTATACACAGCATTGAAGAGCATGCTAGTATTGAAGATAGCAAAGAAGAGTGCACTGATAACCTAAAAGCTGAAGAAAGCTCAGAGCTTCTGAGTGACAGTCAAGAAAAGGGATATTCTGGGCTTCTGGAAACAGACAATATGCAAGAATATTTAAATGGACATATGGTAAACATAGGAGAATCCGCTGAAGGGGGAGATGAAGCTGAGGATGAAACTGACCCAGATTTGGAAACAGACGAAGAAGGGCAAGAGAGAAAGCTTTGTGCCGCTCACTCTGCGGTATGGCCATTGCAGGACGAAGACCATACTGATGAAAACACAGTGACATCATTCAATGCTTTAGTGACATTGTGTGCAGGCTCTGAAGATGGAGCAGATGCAGATGTCGAAGATTCAGAATCAGAATTTCATAATAAGTATGAGAATACTGAAAATGAGGATGAAGATAATTCTACAACTGAAGGTAGAAAGCATGATTTTGCGCATAGTCCTGTGGAAAAGAAAGAGCATGAGGGTCTTGCAAAACTGTCTGACATTGCAGAGGATGCAGAAGATGAGGAAACATCTAAATTAGATGCAATAGCAGAAGATACTGACTGCAGGGAAGAATCAGCTAATGACTGCTTGATAAGGCAAATAACTAAGTCATCCATTGAATCTCAGCCAGGATCTCTAGAAGAGGTTTTGGAGGAGGAGATGGAAAGTCAGAAAAGTCCAAATCATCTGACTGTGAAAGGCAACCGTATGTATCCCTCCACAACCTCGGAAGAAGACAGCAAAGACACACAAGAAAAAAGTGACTCTGAGTCGGTAGACAGCCCTAGGAAAGCTGCTAAAAAATCCAGCAAAAAGCATTGAATGAGGTGATTTTATAAATAATGCTGGTAAATATTGGTTTGATTTATCAAAGACTGTATACTGTGTATGATGCACTTTATTTATTGCTGCTACGGTACTTGCACCCATCAAAGCACAACTTACCTTGTTAAAAGGGAATAACAGAAACTTGAAAACAATAACAAAAATACAAGGGAACCGCTTCCTTGCATTATACGTAGATAATCACAAATATAGACCATTTTTGTATTGAGCTGCATTAAGTTATTCTTTATATACTGTACTCTACTGGAGCCTTAGCCTTTGTATATATTCCCATCTAGACAACAGCAAAGTAAAACTGTGCAATACAAAATGTATTCTGTACACATGAAACCATATAAAAAAGATAATTCCTAGGCTGAAATGCCATGGTGACAGTTTGTGTAATAAGTGTGAATATGTGTTTCTGAGCTTGTAACAGAAGAAGGGAAATTTTCTTTCATTTAGCAGAATTATTTGTGATTCTGTGATCATTCAAAATATTACACACTTTGACCAAAACCTGATTCAGATGTTGAGACGAATTAAGATACACAGGCTATAAGCACATCAATAGCATTATATATATATGACATTATATTCTTTTACTTTTATGAAATTATTATCAATAATAGCTTTGTTGGTTATATTTGTCCTTGTCAGCATTCTGACTTGACCTAAGAATAGCAGAAAAATAATCCTAGAAAGAAAGAAACCCTCAGAATAAACATCAGAACGTGTATTATTATAATTCTATTTATTTAACTTGGCCCTTAAAATAAAAGCTACTTAATTCATAGGCTGGTATCACATGACACATGGATGATGCTTTCCATTCTGTTGATGCATGTACAATATGCCCCATATTGGAAGCCTTTAATTCATAGAAAGCCTGCCTTAGATGCTTTGCCACATGCACCAGTGCAAGGTATATTTTTTTTTACCTCATCCATGACCTCTGCCTGAACATGGCTGCACATATTACTTGAGAAATTGAGAAAAGTCAAACAAAAAGGCTTAACAGTACTGAGAAACACAGTTGCATTATAAATGTTTAATTGAAATTCTGTTTGTGTGGTGTGTGCACATTGCATTAAAAGAAACCTAAAGATTGCAGTTCATACTATATATGAATTTTTTCCCCCTTGAGTCAAGATTATTGTACTATACCATAGCTGCATTGGATGGTCACAATTTCTGAGACTTGAATGTATTGATGTTCTCAATAAAATAAAATGTAATCTAGTTACAATATTTGTCTTTAAATATTGAAAACAATCAACAGAGTTCGGCACTAAACATAGCAGAGTAATGATTTTATATGTCTGCTTGGTTAACTATTTCCAAATGCTCCTAGACAAATTACCACAGAAGTCTAATCACATGAGCTCTTGATGTTCACTTCAATTTTGCTGCTTAAGCCTTGCATTCTGAGGTGTCTACTACATCCATGTCACAATGTCTCAGATTTTTCTAATATTGTAGCCTTCGCAAGTTTTAAATAAGGTTATTAAGTTTTAAATAAGAGTTATTATTCTAAGAGTGCAGGATTTATTTCTGAACCTTCGATAGATCATAGTGTGACATATATGACAAAATAAAAAATGCTCTCCAAAAATATTGAAGGAGGAAATCAGCAAACTATTAATAATTTGCCCCACCTCATCCATCAGCCAGAGTCCCTCTAGTTAAGAGTCAATTCCCAGCCATTGCAACACCTCAAGCATTTTTTTTTTGTTTCCTAACTTGGTTGTTTTAACAGATTGGTCAGTTCATTGAATAGGGGCAGAGCCCAAGGATCCAATACCCTGACAACTGCAATAACTCAGGGCACCCAATACTGTGAGGACATCGGGAGTCCACTGTGATAATGGATGATCTGAGAAGCATTTTATAGAGGGGACCCTCATCTAACTTATTCCCTTCTATCTTCAAGACCTGTCCAGGCCAATTCTGAATTAGACTTAATTTGAATTGAACTACATGTCAGGTGTTTATTTTTGACTGAATGATCGTATATACACAAAGACTCTGATCAATTCTAACTCTTTAGTCTTCCTTTCCTTATTTTGGCATTTATATCAATTTAAATGAATCAAGAGCCACATATTCTAAGCCTATGTATATTTTGGAAGTTTTAATTAACGTCTGCCTTTGACAGGGCAAGTGTGTGGCTAGGTATTTGAAACTGTCCTCAGAGACTTCATTCCCTACCTGCGCTGTGCTGGAGTCAGAGGTGTGCAGCCCCACTGGACAAGCTTGATGGATAGTCCTCTCTTTGTGAGTTTCCATCCACTGCTTCCGGAGGGGATGTGACATAAATAATTGGTGTCACTCCCATCGACCGAGTGCCACACTTGGAGAAGGGGCTGGAGTGACTCACATAACACCAGAGCCTATTCCCCTTCCTTCACTACACAATGCCTACAGAGTGCATGCAGAGAAAGTTAGTGATAATAAGACCACACAAGGTAAAATGCACCATAGTAACAGATAAAGGATTTTCCACTTGCCACAGAATAACTGGAATAGAATCCCAACTCCTGCAAGATTTCCTTTAATGGAACAATGAATGTATTTCTTATACTGGTAAGCATTCACTTTTGTTACAAATAAACAAAAAGTGTTTTGTAGCTATTAAAAAAAATATATATTATGTGATATATCTTCCCAGGGATATAGTCAAGTAGCTATTTTCTAAATATTATATATAAATTATATATATGTTTAAATCTATATCTACATATGTATATAATGTTATATTATTATATATGTACATAAAAATACTGTAAATAAAAATTATACTCCATCTAGAAATTACATAATTTGGGGGGAAACATTCTCTCCAGAACCTCTCATCAACCTCTAGATGCCGTTAGCATACAGAACTGAGACTATTTGCTTTTTACCCATTTACCTGAAACTGGGGCTTTGTAAACACAGCACAAACAGACTGGAGAGCTAGCAACTGGTTAGGAAACAGCTTCAGAAATGTATAAAATTAATATTTTTAATATGATATTGTTAATGTCACCTTTAATGTGTGTCAAAAACATTAATAACGATTGTGTATAAATATTCAGGTTATTAAATTATGTAATAATGAAAATGAGGACATGTACTAGGTCCACATTAATCTCTGTCCCTAAAGTCGACTTGGTGACCGTACATCAGCACTTGAAGTCCAAAGGCTACACTAAGGGCAAATAAAGACCATACGTAAGCCATGTATGAGAGGGGGGACGGTTCGGGCGGACGACGACGACTACTGACGTGCAGACTGACCAATTAAATGATTACAGAGAAGGTTATCGACCAATAACGGTAGCTCTACAGTCAGTCCGTCCAATCCGAAGATTTTAGGCTACTTTACCACGCCCCCTTCTCACTCAAGCGAACCAATCGGAGTAGGGGAGGGCGGGACTAGTTTGTGAATGAAACGCTTCTCGAAGTTCTATGTAAGCTCTAGAAAAACTAAATCCCGGACGTTTGTGAAATTCCGCCCGGACATTATTTTAAGTCTAAAAAGGAGGACATGTCCGGGTAAAAGAGGACATCTGGTCACCCTAATTTATTATCAGTCATCATTCTCACTATGTAGTTTTTTCTGAGTTTGTTCAGAATTCTGAGATTTACCACTGTTTAGAGACGTTTGTGATTGGCTGAGAGACATGGTAATCACTGTTTAGCCAATAGTTGTGTGCTCGCTGGGACACAGCTAGAGGCCCGGTTTATGGGGTAAGGAAAGGTTCACACTACTAAACAGGAAAGTGAAACGGGAAGGTCATTTAAGTTTCACTCTTTACATAAGCCGATTTCAGAAAACACTAATTCAAGAGAGGAAGAAAAATAGCGAAAGATTAAAAACCACGGGCGCGAGCCATTTCTGTTTCTAGTGTCTGAGATGTAGTTGCTGGATACCGCAGACGTGAGAAACCTCTAAGAATTGTAGTAAAAAGTGACTTTTACTAATATGGAAGCATTTACAAGTGCAACCTTGCAGTCATCGTTGCCCAACACTTGTCTGAAAAATGTAGACAAATAAGAAGAAATGCAGGAGGAAGCACCTGCTTTGCTGACGAGGAGCTATTTCCACCCTCAGCGCTGGGAGATGTGGAGCTCTATTCCGGTGGATAACACAGGGGGCTTTCCCCATTTTCCCTGTTTACCTTCAAATGCAGTGCCAGCAACCAGCTGCGCAGAGCTGCTCCCATGCCTCCAGATGTTTCAAACAAACAAGTGTGCCAGCCTGTTGATAGGGAGGAGAGACATGTGACCCTTGCTGCCAGAATTTCCTGCTAAAAGCTTAATGTGTTGCACAGGTGAATGTCAGACACAAGTGCCATACAGTGCAGCTGCCCAGTGTGCTGTGTTCTGTTTTTCATGCCACACTGGGGCTGTATATTAGAAATAAGTTTATTTATATTACAAATAAGTTTTAAAACGTTTTTGTGTGATTGTATTTCAAAATTCAAACATTCTTATGTTCTTTTGTATTTTATGGTTGTGTAGTATTAAAACTGACTATTGTAATTTTATATTTTAAAAAAACCCTAAAATCTATGTATTTTACATTCACTATTGCTAACAACATAATCTTTAATCTTTAATTTGTCTAAACCAAAACAACATTATCCCACAGAACATATCAATATATATATATATATTACATACACACACACACACACACACACACAACATCACTGGACTGGGAACACCTACCTTGTATCTCTTGTATCTACACTCCTTATCCTTTTATTCAGCCCTACTGAATAAAGCACTTTGTAGTTCTACAATAACAGACTGTAGTCCACCTGTTTTTCTGCATGTATATAATATACCCTGGGGGGAGCACACACCAATGTCTCATATGCCTATATGGGA
The DNA here is from genome assembly GCF_029633855.1 of Hoplias malabaricus. NCBI lineage: Eukaryota > Metazoa > Chordata > Actinopteri > Characiformes > Erythrinidae > Hoplias > Hoplias malabaricus. Next base: position 19,961,023 of record NC_089806.1, on the reverse strand, counting down.
CAGTGTAGAGGTCCCTGTTTATAGAGGACAGTGGTACTCAGCAGGTGGACCCAAGAAGCCAAGAAGAAAATGCAATTTTTTACAGAAAAAAAAATCCTCCTTTCAAACCATCATCCTTTCATTTGTGGAAGTCCAATTACAGAGCTTGCAAATCTATGTCCTTGAGATCAATCATTAGGCAGAAAATCAGTGCTCTACAAATCAGCCTAGTCACTGGTCACCTTTTGCAGTAATAAACTTTCAAATATAAAACTCTTAAGTGTAATGTTGCCAGACTTAGTGTTGGGTGATGACACCATTGAATTCATGAATCAAAATGTGCTATAAATCTCTGGTGTAAATGACTGAATCACAGACAAATAGACTGGATTTAAACACGGTGCTGCAAAGTTGGATGATGTGTAATGTGATCTAGCAGACATCAAGGTCTGGGCCTGTGATGAGGTTTTTCTCTATTTATGGTAGATATAATTTTATTGTGGAAGGAATTAGCCATATCGAAGCACCAGGTAGTGTCACAGTCACACAGCTCCAGGGACCTGGAGGTTGTGGGTTCAATTCTCGCTCCGGGTGACTGTCTGTGAGGAGTTTGATGTGTTCTCCTTGTGTCCCTGTGGGTTTCCTCTGGGTGCTCCGGTTTCCTCACACGGTCCAAAAACGCACCTTGGTAGGTGGATTGGTGACTCAAAATTGTCCGTAGGTGTGAGTGTGTGGGTTGCCCTGTGAAGGACTGGCGCCCCCTCCAGGGTGTATTCCCACCTTGCGCCCAATGTTTCCAGGTAGGCTCTGGACCCACCATGACCCTGAACTGGATAAGCGCTTACAGATAATAAATTAAACAATGAAACATGCTTTAAAGGGTATATATGGCTCCTTTATTTTATCTATAGTAATAAAGCAGTAGAACACTTGTGGCTCTGTTTTACCACAGTTAACATCACAATTTGTGACAGTCTGCGAATCACAGTCTCGATGTTCATTGTAGCTGCTTAATTTTATTGTAGCTTTAAACTCGTCTCAGCCAATCAACAGAATAGAACAGGATATATTGGATATTTCATGTCAAATTCAGCATTTAAAGCCTGTGTTAAAATCTGGGATTTCAGGGTTTAAATATAGTCTACTCTTCTGCTTTGCCACAGGGTTGGTGTCTTTTGTATTACTATATTTTAAAACATCACCATTTAAACACTACTGCAGTGATATAGCAAAGCTGGCATGGCTTGACCTTCATGTTTAGATGTAGGCTTTATGCCAAGGCCATGTCTTCTCAAGCCATCAGCATTGGACAGACTGATTCCACAGAGGAAGTCCAACGTGTGAGACTGTCCCAGCAGCTACAGCTAAACAACTGGCCCTCAAATGCATTGTCCAGTTTATTGCTGAGTTGATTTGTCCATCGTCTCATATAATAAAGGGAATGAATGCGCTAGCCCCTGTCCGGTTTGATGTGTGAGACGGTCAGAGGAGTTTTCCCACACGGTGAGAGGAAGAGTGAAAATGCTCTCACACTATGCAGCTTCACCCCCCTCTTTCCATTTAGGAAGCACCCTGGACGCTTGTGAATGGGGCTTCTCTCCTTTTGTCCTCAGATGGAGGGTGATTGGCACAGTTTACACTAGGTGCGTGAGTATGGGAATGGGATGAGGATGAGAAAGCTCTCCTTCACTTTTACCATGCTTTTACTTATTGTTCTTTGAAAGGTTATACCTCCTTCACAATTGCCATTCAGAAAGTCAATATTAGCAAGTCTCATTAAGATATATCCTGTGCTTGGGAAGAGTGGTGTACTGGGGTCTATGATTTGCCAGCTTGGCCTGCACTTTGAAATCGACATTAAAGGTTTTTACATTCAAGCACATGCTCTCGCTCTCTCTCTCTCTCTCTCTCTCTCTCTCTCTCTCTCTCTCTCTCTCTCACACACACACACACACACACACACACACACACACACACAATGGAAGGGAGCAGAAGGACAAAATTTGCTGTGTTAGCACATGGTTGACAATATAGGCAGAGTCTTTCTCTTCTTTTCTCATTCTTTCGCCCCTCTTTCTTTCCCAGCGCTATATTCAGGTTATACTGGGGGACAGGATGCAGCGTCTGGGGACCTGGCTTGTGGGGACAGAGTATCCGCAGACCCTGGGAAAAGGAGGGTGAGAAAAGATGAATACATAACCAGGACAACCTCAACAAAGCACCCATCACACACCTGCAGCAGATGCTGTCAGAGAGGCCTCTCTCACTGAACATCACAAACACAGGTGGTCTACCCCCAAACCCACAGTAGCCTGGTCTCAAAGTCATGCTATTGCTATGTGTGACTATGTTAAAAAAAAAAACAAATTCCCATAGGAAACCAATAACGTAGGAAACAAGTTTGTGGTGCTGTAAGATTTATTGTTCCTCCTTAATATAATATTGTTCATGTAAGTTTTCATATTAATCTGATAGATGTCTTCCTGATTTGTAGGGAAATGGAAGGACATTTGTTTAGGATAAAAACATTTATCAGAAGCTCATTGTTTGATGCCTAGTCTATTTCCTTCCTTTCTCTACTCATGGAATCCCTCAAATGTGTGAGCATGAAACTCTTTAAGATCTATGATTACACATCACAAGTGTGAAATCAGTGGCATTGCAGTATGAAGGCATAGGAATAAAGACCTCTGCCTATTTTTATTTATTTATTTATTTTTATCACCAAGCCCAATGCGTTAATTACCTCAAATAATATCAAGTAATCAGATAATAGACAGTAGAATCTTACAAGTTTGCTTCATGACTATTATACTCCAAACCTGATGATGTTTACTCATGTCTGTGTGTTTTTTCAAAACATTGTAAGACTTATTATCAAAATATATTTGGAGAGTATTTAATATTTACTACTCGGTTTTTAATCATCACAGTATCACACTCCAATCTCCAGTTTGTTTAGATATGTTTTAAGACTAGTCCCAGGGAATGACTCATATGATGAACAGGGAATGCTGATACAGGTTTAGTGTTAAACTAAACATAAGTGTTAAAGAAGTTGTCTTGCTCGCTGGCACTCAATGATTTCATGGTTTGTAAGCTTTGCTGCCATCTAGTGGGCATTTCTGTAAATTTGAGGGTGCTTTGATTGAAAGAGGTGGGGGGGAAACCATGTGTAAGTCACCAGTCATAACCCAGTAGTACAAACAGAAAGTTCAAACATTCTACAGTGTAAGGTCACACACACAGTATGAACAGTTTCATATGAACAAGTTCTTCCACTGTAGCTTTTCACCTTGGCCACATCAGAAAAGCACACACTTGTTTGACAGACCTGGTAGTTTTCATTCAATAACTTTTGAATAGTAAATATTTAATCTTTTATGTAAAGTTACAAGTGACTGATGATTAGAGAGTTTAAAAATATTTGGACTTATTTGGAATGAGCTGATTATGTGTTTCAGCAGACACTGTCAGCTCCAAATATATGGCATATAGGTAAATATGAAAGATTTGATCTGTGTGAAAAAGCTGCAATTTACTTAGACCCATGCCTCAACTCATGCCTCAAAATACCACAAGATAGCAAATGCTGCTTTTGCGTGTGCCCCTTATATAACTTGTCAGTAGGTTTGCTGTATCAGATCTAAACAGAACTATTTATCTCAGAAATAATGCCATACTGCTATATGAACTAGACTGAAGGCCCGTGGTCTGCAAAGTATTTTATTACTTGTCACACTGATTTAGCTGAAGACAACACAATTTCATACGGCTATACCTCTTCATCCTGCAATGTTTGAACAAACCGATTACGAACACATTCATTTGTAGGCACAAACGTAGCCATGTACTTATCTTGATTGAGAAATCCTCTGGAATAGTAAAATTTTAGACAAACAGTATGTATTTGTCTAAACATATTTTTTCTAAGCATATTACTTGTGTCAGAATTTGTCACACTTAACAACTGTATGTTTTAGTACAAAGCAAGGATAATTACACAAAACAGTCACTCATACTTCTTTATAATATTGTCTCTATTCTTTTATTGCTTAGTGTTTATTAGTTACTGTGTAGAGAAAAGTTTAATTAGTACTATTTTTATATTTGTACATATACTAGCAAATAGTACATTGTCTCTGTGACAAAATACTTGTACATAGATCATATTTCCTGATAATGTCTGTTAGTAACATATATTATAATATTTTTGCCATATTGCCCACTTCTAATTTTTATCCCTGCTTTTATTGATGCCAATACACTGAGATGTCCATTTGATACAGCTTTCTAGCAGTGGCTCGTGTTCTTTTTTGGCATGTATATGAACTGGACAGGTGTTTGATTGCTGACAAAAAAAAAGCATGTTACATATCACATTGATTTTATTGATTTTTAATAGACAATGTCAAATTTCATTTATTAGTCCTTTTTTTGCTTGAGAACTTCATTAATTATACATTAAAGTATAGGCCAACTGCTCACAAATTGAGTGAACTGCCCTTTGAAAGAAAAAAATATATATTGTTTACAGATTTCCTGGCTACAGTACATTGCACAAATGACTGAATTGTGCTGTCGCTGTAAATTGGATGTCTGCACAATCTTGCTATCTCCCAGGTCAGTGAAGTGCTAAAAATCGTACCAGCATGTTTCTTTAACCTTTTATGGATGTGTTGCATATTCATGCTAGAAGTGTGAATAAACTGTAGCCAAAAAGAAACAAATTGCTCCTTAATGTTTTGCTGTGCTTTTCAGAAATTCTCTGATTATCAGAGTTGATAAGGGAAAGAAATCACTTCCCACATCATTACATCATTACTTCATGGAATGTATCTGTGTAAAGGTGGTGGTGACCTAATAAACCACTCAGCACAGCACATTTCAACTGTTAAGCATGTCACTTCCCATCAGAGATGAGGCTTTACGCAACACACCTCCTTCCTCTTGTGAATAAGGGCTGTGATGGGTTTGAGTTTGTTCCATGTTGCTCTGTTTATAATATATATAATAATATATTTCTTAATCCATTTGTTTTTATGTGTTATCCATTAGTAAGTTCAGATATGAGCTATTTGATGGCCAGTCCAAGAGTTATCCAGCAATGTGTTTGCTTGATTTGCAAATTGTTCAACTTTTCTTTTAGTTCCACATGATTTCAGACCCATAATGTGAACAGAAACATGGATTACTTTAATTAGTTTTATATTATTTATCTATTTTAATTTTGGATCTGAAGCAAGAGTGCACTAGATTTTCTGTGTTTTCTCCTACTGCTTATTTGATGGTGATGGTTTGGGTACTCTACCAGTTCTTTTGTGGATGTACCATTTTGTCTGTTTATTCTTCAGTTCAGGAAAGACTTTTTCCTCAGTAATTTTTTGGCCAGGTAAAGTTCTTTGAATGTGCCAGAACATTTTCCAGAAAAATTGTCACATTTTGTAAAATGTAAGAGAAGAATATGTTATTTAATATGTTATTAAAAGAATATATAAATGTTGTTTAATACCCTTTAATTTTCACTGAACAACAGGATTATATTTTTTAATAAACATTTTTTGATTCAAGACTGCAAAGAATTTAGGTCTTTTATCAACTACTGTACATAATATATTGTGAAATGGTTCAGGAAATCAAGAGATATACCAGTCCATGTCAGTTAAGGCTGGGCACAAATGTGAATGAGTTTGAGCCTTTAGATGGCAGTGCATAAGAAACTGTCATGCTACAGTCTTAAATACAGCCACATGGGCTTGGAAGCATTTACAAAGTCTCATAACTGTGAGCATAAAGTATAGTATAGTAAGTGTCTTCTGAATGTTTTGTCTGTTTCAGCTTCTTTACTGTCTCTTTTAACCCAAACTCAGTGCAAAATTCACAACTGCGGTGAGCTACTGGGCTTGGGTTATTTCCCCATGCTAGTGATATGCGGACTGATACTGAAATATCGATACCTCTGATACCAGATCTTTATTTTCTGAAATCGATTCTCAAATTTGAAATATTGATACTTTTGATACTTCAGTCATTAGAAGTAAACTTTTTCATTAACAGCATGGTATGGGAGAGGGGTACTGGAGTTACCACGTTTAGTTAAGGAATTTAAATGTGCAAAGGTGAGTCGCGAGATGATTTTTCAGGATTGAAGCAGTGGTTAAAGCAGCAGTGCCTGTCACAAAAGCAGGAAGGAAGTGGAATGCACGAGTGGCAGTGAAGGTAGCCAGGAGCTCATTAAAGCTACGGGATGTGATTTGCCAAGTGCAATCACCGGCCTTGGGTCTGGTAATTCATGGAAAGCACTTAGTAAGGCCACATCACCAGAGAGAAGGCAAATGATGACTAGATTTATTTGTGATCAGGAAGAGGAGGCATGGTGTGCAACAGCAGTGTCACAGGCAAAATAAGGCCAGTGGCTTTGCTGGGAGAATCTAGAGAAGCGGAAGATCACTTGGCAGGAATTGTGGGTGATGGAGGCAAGTCATATTTAGTTTTAGCTTGGAGCAACTCATGATGTCCTTCCAACACTGCAAAATCTTGGACAGTAGGTAGGTGAAGACCCTAGTTGTAGATAATGTACAGGGGTTGGCATGCTGAAGCTTATTCTATCTAAAGTTTGTTGCATGAGAGGTATACATGGAGACATAATCAGGTGCTTAGGGTTTTAGCATGTTTGTTGGACAGGAAACGCTTAGATGTAAACACATTAACGAGTGGTTGTAGTAATAAAGTAATTAGGTTTGTTCATGAGAGTGAACGTATTTGAGTGTGCACTGGCTACAATTTTTTTTAGATGGGGCGAAGCAAAAGATTGGAAACTGCTGGTTTATGGTTGTTGATACTTAAGGGTAAGGTAGGACTGTAAAGCTAGCTTGGAGGGGGATGGGTATATATATATATGGGGGATGCCAGACTTCACTGTTGAGCCTTCTGGAGGTGTTGTGGGCTTAATTCAGTGAAACACTGACAAGGGAAGGTGCCTGTCCTGATGACCCCTGTGAAGAGAGTGATACACTGGGTGGTTTGAGTGATGGGCTCAATGAGTATTTGTAGATGTTAAGGGTAGCTGGTTGCGGCCACAGCAACTTAGGGTATAGCTGTAGGATTGGAACAATAGAAATGATGGGGATGCTGGTAGGAAGAGAGTGGGGTGGGCCCTATGTGAAGCTCTAATGGATTGGCATAGAATACTTTACATCTTATTTTTTGTATGATTATAATATTAAAAGGAACACAGTGGAAAGTACCTAAAATATTGAGATCTTGTCTATATAATACGCGGTTGGTGGGAACTACTTTTTCTTTCGCCTGGGTAAATGCATAATGTGGGAGTGCTGCGGCAGTCAATCACTCAGTCTGTATACAGACACAGTGGCAGAGCATAAATGGAGCATATATATATATATATATATATATATATATATATATATATATATATATACTCTGATGTCTTATAATCTTTATGAAGCTATGATTCTAAGACATATGATATGACATAAGACATATGATTCTACCAGACACAATAGATTTACCAGACATATTATGGGTATCGCCTATACCGGTCTGAATTTTACTCAATATTGGATCGGAAAATAAATTTGTGGTATCGAACATCTCTACCTCATGGCTTTTCAGTGAGCTCCAGCAGCGCCCTCTCCCTGTGGCTTTCTTAACTGCATATGAATAAGTTTTACTTAAAAGACACAGAACAGAAATTTGACACACCATACATGTCATAAATACGGCCCTCATTTTGAGATACCATCCACATTAGCGTTATACTGCCCAACCCTACTTGGGAGTACTTTAAAATATCTGTTGTCACTTAAGAGTCTACTACTGCATCAGTAAATGCAACCTGAAACTATTACAGAAGGAGAAAAACATGAATTGTATGTGGAACTGCTAACAAAGCTCATCTCCAATGGTCCAAAAGGCAGTAGAAATGTGTGCTGTGGTCAAAGGAGTCAATGTTTCGGATTGTTTTCTTGAAAAATGAATGTTGTGTTTCCATGTTAATGAAGAAAGGGACAATTCAGACTGCTGTCAACCAGCATAAGTGACTATGGCATGGGTAACTTGCATGTGTGAAATGTGGAGGCAAATACGGTGATTTTAGAGAGACATACTGCTATCAAAATCTTTTCCTGGTAAATCCATGGTAATTTCAGCAAGGTAATTCCAAGCCTCATTCTATAAGTGCTAAAAACAAGGCTTCAAATACACAGATTGTATGTGTGTAACTGGTCTGTCTGCAGTCTATTCATGAAGAGGAGTATCAGGCAACAACAGCCACAGACTCAGCTCAGTTCAGCTGAAGTCTTGCATCACATCAACATGGGCAAATATTCCAATGGCAAAATTTTAACAATTGGTATCCTTTGTTCAAAAACGATTAAACAATTTAAAAGGAAATGTAATGGAACATGTTGGTAAAAAGACTCTATTTCCAACTTTTTATTAGTGTTGCATATATTCAATTCTAACTGTTTATGTTTATAAAACACGATCAAGTTGGTCACTGAAAACAGTGAAAATCTTTTTGTGTGTGCTTTTGTATATTAAATAAATATATTAACAAATTTACAAATCAAAGGTTCTTATTTTTATTGCATTTTACAAAATGTACCATCTTTTCTGTAAATTATGTTAGTAATTTGAGATTCTTTAAGAGATTTAAAAATGTGCATATATGTTGCTTCATTTCATGTCCAAAACCAAATACAGATGCCTATAAAGATTTTGTGTAATAATCAGATTCAGATAAAGATATAGATTATGCTGTTGCTCTACACCCATCCAAAAAAGTATCTAAAGCTAGAGTCGAAGTAAGAGAATATTGTAGGATCACATACACGTTTAAATTATCTTTTTAAATGTTTATTTTAAATTCTGTCCATTTAGAATTGGAAAGCATGAGCATATTTACTGTAACCGAAAAAAAAACCCACAACGGTCAAAGCAGGAAATACATCTCTGTGGCTAGTAAACAACATCCTGTAGAGATGCTAAAGTGGTCTCTCTCATAACATTTGCCTCCATGTATCTCACAAACGTTTGAACAAAGTGGGCTACTGTTTATGAACGTTGTATGTATTCTTGCTACAATTTATGGCCATATATTTTTGATCTAAGAAGAGTAAACCTGTGAAATGGATTATTTGTGATAGAGACTAGAGAACTGCATCCAGGAGAGAGCTCTTCAAAATACAAGAGATGTGTAAGAAAGTCTTCAACCAACCTCCCTGTGTTTAAACTAACAATTTGTTTGGGGTAACTGGGTATGATTGCTTTACAGTCTTGAAGTTAAACATAACATTTGCGTAGTATAATTATATGCTCTGTATTTTTATTTGTCTTGTTCTGTGTGAAGAAGCAGCAGAGTTTGTGAATTGAGCTCTGGCAAAGAGGAAAGGGAGGGGATAAGCAGACTAAATAAACACAACAACTGCTCTGTATTTATCTATTTCTGCTAATGTGGTCTCTCAGGGCAGGCACTGGGCCTCAGCTGCTTTGAGATGGCATTTGGGAGTGTGTGTGTGCGCGCGAGCAAGTAAGGAACAGATAGATGAAATGCAAGAAAGAGGGAGGAAGACTCCTAAGACCTTCTCCTGCCAGCACTAAAACTGGATTCTAGTTTACAAGAAGTTGAGGGCACAGATGTAAGTAGGAGAACACTACTTATTTTTCACAGGAACTGATATTCTGAAATAATGAATATCATATAAAAAAATAGCCTCATATTTTCTAATATTTTGTTAAAAGGTCTAAACATAAAAAGAAAATCTTTGTAAATTTTTGTAATAATAAGATTATTATTTTTAAACAACGTATTTATATGTCACTGTCACACAATTTGAATAGTAACTGGACATGGAAGGAATTTTTTTAATTTAGTGCAGCAGGGTTATTATGCTCTTATAATAATGTCCTGCATACGTAAAAATATTTTTTACACATCCTAAGCATGGAAATGTAACTTTAAAAAAACCCGTTTTCTGAAAGAAAAGTCCTGAGTGTGGAAAAATTGTCCCGGAATGTCATTTATATAAAATGATCACATTTAAATGATAATAAATTCATTAAAAAAAAAAAAAAGGAAGAAAAGAATATTTACCTCAAATGATCAGCCCTAGTCTACAGTTATTACACATATATATCACTGGTGCTTTTTACAACGTGTAAAGTAGAATTATGTAATTAATACAAAGTACATTTTCTAACATTCTAACAATGTATTATAATTGGCACATTTTATGCATTTTATATATTTTTTGTATTGTCCCTGTCAGCACCACCGCCCACCAAATGTCTTTATAAATTTAACTTTGAAGGACTAGGCAAAAAATTTAATTAATTTAGATATTTTATGTTGAGTAATTTTTCTTCATTAGTCTTGAAAGGTTTACGCAATGTACATGAATACAGTTTTTAAATAATGTCAAAAGATGAAAAAGGCTGCATGTTTTTGCACTGGTGGGAATTAGTAGGCTAATAAACTGCTGGTGTGTTTAGCCCACAAATTGCACAGTGAACTAATAGGTAGAATGCAATTTTTGATTACGCTTTATCCAGTTCCTCAGTGACCCTTCCTGTTAGGTCATCATTTTTGTAAACCAGTCTAGCTTTATAGATTAACTTACTTTATTTTCTGATCTTTTTCAGCTGTTTGGTTTGGTTTATGTTTCTCTGACTGCAGTGCTTTAAAGGCACTGAAGATTTTTCTCTCATTCAGCCCTCATTATGAGAACACCAATGCTCATATGGACTACAGAGCTGAGTGCTGACACCAGTGGGGACTGACACATATGCAATAAAGATTGGTTGTGGACTGGCAGGTATCACTACAATCCTTTACAGTGTTATAAAAGAATCTACAGCTTAGCATATTCTAAAGTATAATGGGTGCTGTTAGCCTAGCACCGCATAAAATCTGTGTATCAATAACGTGGATATGTTTACTAAAAATTCCGTCAAAGAATTATAGAATTAGGAAGGTGGCCTAATTTTTTTTTAAAGAACTGTTCATCTCTCTTTCTGTCTTTTAAGAATGGGCTGTACTTGCAGTGGTCAAGTGAATCATAAAGAAAAAGGACATGCAAATAATAATTCAGCAGCAAACAAATCTCATGTACGTATCCTTAGTTACCTGCTGGTTTCGAACATTACATTCATTATATCACAGTGAGAGTTTTTGCTTGCAGTGCATGGCTTGTGTTCATTTTTCACCTGCCTTGCCTAATTTAAAAAACAAATGAATTTTAACACCATGTTCTTTCCACATTTATTTTCAGCCAAGAAAACAGCAGCGTGGTGCAGACAACGGTAATGTCTGTCAGCATTTCCAAAGCCATGATTTTTATTAACATACATATGAATGTTATTTGGGACTGTGGCAGCTGATCTTGATGTGTGGAGCTACTACCCTCAATATTCAAAGAGCCTTTTTAACAATAATAGCCAGCAGCTGAGTCACATGAACTTCATGGCCATTATATCACTGTTAGTTCAATTTTGGCCTGGAGCCTGTAGTTGCTTTCTCTGACATTAGTGTTTGACTATAATAATAAGTCCAGATGTCGGACACAAAATATATTACACATCCCAGCTCTCCAATAATTATGCCTCAGTGATATACTCCAGATACTGATGTTTTCCATAATACACCATGATTTAATGCTACCAAGAAAGTTATGAAACCATCTAAAAATAATATAGAGTAGCTGGGCTTATGCAATGAGTGTTAAAATAATAAATCATTTACTTTCATTAGAAAACCATTAAAGTTACTTCATTTTAATGTTGGAAACTTGTGTCACGATAAGTTTAATATATTTTCCAAACATTGTTTAATTGCAGTCATTGTAAAGACTTAATTTGTTCATCTTTCCTTTTAATTTGCTTTTATTTTAAGAAGACGATATTGTCGTCGCTCAGCATGACTTCAATCCAACCAACGAGAGCGATCTTCAGTTTAAGAAAGGAGAGAAACTCAAGATCATTCAAGAGTGGGTTGATAGAACTCTGAAAACGAGTTAATGTTGTATGAAGTAAATTTACTTGATCCATTTAACATGCCTAACTTCTTATCTCTTAAAACTGAAGTAATTAGCCTGACTGATGCTGTTGGGTTGTTGTTAAGCATTTATTTCATTGCTAAGATCTCAGAAGAGAGATTTCAGAGATTTCAAAGATTAAGAACTAATTTACAAGACACTGCATTAAAACTTGTCTTTGACTCTGATTTCATGTTAGAAATGGGGATTGGTGGTTGGCTAAATCCCTTGTCACCGGAGATGAGGGATACATACCCTGTACATACGTGGCACGGGCTCACACACTGGATGTGGAGAAGTAAGCTGTTGATTTCTCTTAAACACAGTTATTCAGATGTAAAACCAAATATTACTTACATATTGTTTTTGTTTTTTTCTGCCTCATAATTGGAAATCAGCAGCTGCATTTATGTTATATATAAATCTAATGAAAAATGCCTTTAAAATGATTCAGAATACAATTTCTTTGCATTAACCTAAAGTACTTTATGGTTCATCTCCTGTTAAATGTAGTTTTTTTTTTATTATTATTTTACTTATTTGGATTGTGGAAATATAATCCATTCTGACTTGGCAAGATGAATGTCATAACTGGGAAGCATCAGCTGAAATGTATTTCCATTTCGCTCCATGAATGACCTTACTAAAGAAGCTTAATTTTGCTTTCAGAGCAATAAAGTAATTTTACTGGAGTAATACATTCTTAATTATTCATGAAAATGAATGGAATAAAGTTGTTTTATAATATTTTTTGAGTCATTTCTATATGGAATTCAGAAAATATCTCTATGTATATAAGCCTATTTGGTACATTCATTGTATAATTTTATAAACGGCAGCTGACATTTTTAAATTAAACACAAAAAAAAAACACAAAATGAGAGATGGAGATACCAGTTTTTATTACTGGTATCTCCATCTCCATCTCCGAATGTTTGAGAAGCTGTCATTTATTTATTTTTTTATTTATTTTTGTGGTCTAGATGGTTCTTTAGGGATCTGAGTCGCAGAGAGACAGAACGTCTCCTTCTGGCTCCAGGGAACAGGATTGGTGCATTCCTTGTGCGAGAAAGTGAGACGACCCCAGGTCAGTAGCATAACACTGCCCTTTTAATTCCTTTAATCTCAGTTTTTCTCTGATTGCCTGTACATGAACTTTACCGCTTGGATAAACAGTGGACACTGTTTAAAAACAACAGTTATAGTAATAATGAAGGAAATCCTGCAGGTTTTCAATGGGTGATTGTTTGCTTGTGATTGTTCAACATGTCAGATATATGTTATGCTATAAGAAAGATTAAAGTCCAACAATGATATCAATGCCTAGGAACGGCAACAAAAAATGAGCCACTGTGGGAATTATTATTAGGTCAGTATGGTCTCGAATTGTGTAGCAGACTGGTGTCTATTCCAAATTTGGCCAGGAACCCCACACTCCTTTGCCTAGAGCCCTAATTCCACCTTCACGTAGCTTTGATCATTTTTTCAGTTGCATGCAAATGAGGTCACTATACACAGTTATTTTAACAGCTAAGCCTCTGGAAGCCACAATACCATTTTGTGTTGCCTCAAAAGGGTGACACACTTCAAAGACAATTCTAAGTGTTCTAACCACTTTATTCTGGACCGCAGCTATACCACAATTTGGCCATGGTCATTTAAGTGAATCTGAGAAAGTGGTTACTGGGCAAACACACAAAGGCTACAAAGACATACCACTACAAAAAAAATAAATAAATGAACATCCAAGTACATTAACTTTTGTATTTCACTATGTGACTGATACTTCTGTGTATTTACAATGCTCAGGGCTTGAGGAAGTTTCCTAACTGAGGTTTTGCATACAGGTGCTTTCTCCTTGTCCATAAGAGACTCTGCTGGAGACCAAGGGGACGTGGTCAAGCACTATAAGATTCGTGCCTTAGACAAAGGCGGCTACTATATTTCTCCATCCCTAACCTTCCCCACACTGCAGGAAATGGTACAGTACTACTCCAGTGAGTAAAACAGAACCTCTCCTTCAACAGCAATTTATCTGATGTTACCTTGGCACGTAATAATAAATGTTCAAATAACTTCCTCTAATAACATATAAAGCATCAGTTTAACTTATAACTTGCCCCAAATTACATTGAATCCAGATGAGGCATCAGCAAAGTACACTGATGAAAATGCTGTATCTGTCAAATGCGAGATATGAGAGTCTTGAAAAAGTCCAGTATGAAATTCCTTGAACATAACCTTGTTTTGTCTATTATAGCACCTTCTTCAAAATGTAACTATTTGAGCCATAGGGATGGTAGCTTTTTCTCTTTTGGAGAAAGAGGAAATGATTATTGACAGTGAACATCCAAATACACATTTCCTGCCAATGTTTCTGACTCTGACTGAATAGGAGTCAACTCTGGAGTTGTTCATCACTCTATTGACTGTAATCTGTAGTTCAGTGTTTCTTAATGATTGGTCATGGTTGCGGTTGGCATGAAAACTTCCACAACTGTATTATAGTTTAGCACTCTACATTCATCACTCAAAATTAAAGCCATTTTTTCTTGGGCTTCTTTTCTATAACATTTTTTGTAAAACTTTTTTTATGCACACAATAGACTTTGTAGACATTATGTACACCAGTGTGCAATACAAGAGCAAGTTAATACTGATGATCTGAACCTGAAAAATTAAACTAAACCAAAATTCTGTTTTATTAATCTTGATCAGCTGAGAGATGGTTTGGTTTTCATCTCATTTCTTGAGCAAGGGGCCCGCCTCTCTACTGCAGGGTGCACTTCCTGTGGTGTCTCTGAACGCTCTCTCAGTCTAAACCACCAGATAAGCAGGCCAACGCTAGCCTCGGTTCATCACAAGAAGCACAGACAAAGTAGAAGGTGTATGTTTTTATAGATTTGTCTGTCATATTCTCCGTGTAAGGCCATCTTCCTGCTTTAAGATCTACGCCTCTATGACATATGTGTGGTACAGTCACTTAACTTTGTGTTATGGAATCTTGTCACCAATTATATTTTCCCTTACATAAGATATTCTGTTCCTTAAACGATTATTTAATGTTCATCATAACAGTCATTCCACCTCCAGAGTTACGAGGGCTTTTTAAATGATTAGAAATAGAATTAAAAGCAGGTGGAAATTGAATCACCAGCTGGTTGAACTATTTCCAGTAATGTTTGTAATCATTACTCATATGTGTGTGTAGGATCAGCAGATGGTCTTTGTCAGAGATTGGGAAGTCCTTGTAAATCTGCTACTCCTCAGAGGCCCTGGGCCCAGGATGAGTGGGAAATCCCAAGGGAGACGTTGAAGATGATGAAGAGACTGGGTGCTGGACAGTTTGGAGAGGTCTGGATGGGTAAGAGCCTATATGCCCACATCCAATTCCTGTGAAATAAAAGAAAGAAGCCTTGTAGGAACATTTGATTACAGACATCCAGGAAAATATTAATGAGATCAGGTACTGATGATGAATGATTAGATCAGGATCCCAAACCCCACTCCAGTTCATTCCAAAGGTTTTGAATGATGCTCCATTACTCCAGAGAACACACAGCTCAACTCCTCCCCAACCCACTGCTTTGAAACATCTGAGCACACTTTCTACTGGTCATGCTGACCTCAGACTCACATGTGGCTGACACATTTCTGGTGATGTTAAACCAACTGTATGTGCACAACTTAACACTGGTATTAGAGTACTTAGTGACTGCAATAATGACTGCAAGTTTGACATGTTAGAGGTTGCATTATAAAGCTTCTTACCAAAAACAACTGTTTATTTCTTGTACCTAATAATGGTAATTGTATGGGTGGTGTAGATGTAATGAACAGGCTTTACATGACATGACCACTAAGCTGAAGATTATTGATTATATTCACTATCAATGTGCTGAGTCAAGGACTTTGATACAGTATTTCTGATGATTTCCTCAAAATATAAACTGACTCTAAATTATTTATCTGTTTAGTTTGACTGTTTTATCTATCTGCTTTTAAAATATGTGATTAAAAAAAGCACAACAATCACGTCTGTCTCAAAATAGTACCCCAGAATAACTTTGCAGTCAAATCACTGAGTTAAAAAAATGTAAGGGGAAATTCTAAAAATAATCCCTAGCAAACTTCACTCAGCTCTATTACTTGCAGATAAAATCTGCCCAAGAGGCAAAACATAAAATGTAAATACCAGTTAATTTTAAAATAGCTTGAGAAAAGTCTTTTTGTATTTCACTTTTTGAAAGAAAAGGCCACATGGCTCTTTGGCAACTGCACGTGGGCATAAGCACACCATGCCCAATGCCAAGCATGAACTAGAGAGGTATAAAGCCCCAGCAATGGCCTCTGGAGCAATGTATCAATGTAGCAAAATATCATATTTTTCAATATTGCAGTTTCATCCAATATCTTTGGAATGAGCTAGGCTATTTTTTAATAATTCCAGCCTCAGTAACACCCTCAAAACTGAATGTAATGAAAATGCTGCTGCTCAGAGTGTGTGTGTGTTCACAGCTCCTAATTACCAGTGTGTGTGTGTGTGTTTGGGTGTTTGTGTGTGTGTCTGTGTTCGAGTTCACAGGGGTTAAATCAAACTATTGTATGATGACCATAAAGCAACATTTATTGATTTCTCAATACACAAAATTTTTTTTTCAAACATCCTGTCTTAAGCCTTCCCAAAGTGTCGACGGTGTTAGTGCAAAGGGGGAAAACTGCTATTCATACACTCTGGTAAGGCTTAAGACTGGATGTTTGAACATTTTTTGTGTAATTCAGAAGAAATTGGCAGGTATCCATAAATGTTTAGCCATACAGTGCATATATGGTTTTAATAAAACTAGTTTAATTGCTTATGACGTTGAGCCATTTTATTGTCTGCATGTATATTTTCTTTTTTTTTTAGGCTACTATAAAAACAACCAGAAAGTTGCCATTAAGACTTTAAAAGAGGGCACCATGGAGCCAGATGCATTCCTGCAGGAGGCTAACCTCATGAAAAAGCTTCAACATGAGCGGCTAGTGAAACTTCACGCTGTAGTTACACAGACACCCATCCTCATTGTTACAGAGTTCATGGCAAATGGTGAGTATGTTTCAGCCATCACACTATGCTCATTTGTGCATTCAGCTTCAGAAAACCCTTCAGTGCAAAACTATAACTTGGCTTGCACTCTCATATCACTGGGGTGAGCTACAAGGCAGGCATGCCTAATTTAACTGAGAAACTCATCCAACATGGCGCCCTCCGTGGAAAACGTGTTTGCTCGTTCTTTCTACTTATTGCTGTTTTTGATTGTTGCACTCGTTCACTTTACCGTTCACCTATGTATATAATCTCAGTGAACTTTGCACTTTATTAGTTATCTAGTTATTCGTTGTATTTTCTCTTCCATTTGGCATTCTTGGTGAGGAGCAAAAGAAAGAATTTCATTGTACACAGAACCTGTTCCTTACTGTGCAAATGGCAATAAACTCTGTGCAAATGGCAATAAACTCTTTGAACTTTGAACTTGAACTTGAAATTACTATGTTGGCCAGAGGTTTCCAAACTTTTCTTCTATGAGCCAGAATGGATGATGCCAAAATAACTGAAGGCCAGTTCATCTTTGCCCAAACATTATACATAATGTGTACATTATTATATATCCAGATTAGTTCATATTCAGTTTGCTTTGGTAAAAGTTGATGACGTGGAAGCAAACAACAGCTTTATTTTCCTTCCTGCTCATCCACATAAATATTTATTGTACTATATCACACCATAATGTATTTTGGTGTTAAATGCACAATGCTGTCTCTGTAAGGGATGGATTATTTGCCACAGTAGTGTGCTAGCTAGTGTATAGGGCCAGTTTATTCTGTAAGTACATAGTGTTACTCTTACTATTAAATGAAAGGAAAAGCTGAGGCTTATTGTCTGATCAGTTGTAATGCATCTTAAGACAGAAGTTCAAAAGCTTTGTGTCTCAAGAGATGAGCCTCCTAAAATGTATGCCCTAAAACCAGGAATTAGATCCTTCTGGACAATTTAAATAATAATAATAATAATAATAATAATAATAATTGACAAATATTTAGCACATCATAACTAAGAAGGTTCTTCCCTTGGATGAGAAGTGGTTCGGTTCTTGTCTTTATTTTACTGCAGCTGAACTTGAGCGATATTTTGTGCTCTCTAAAAGAGGAGACAAAAGAATTCTGGGCTCTCTTTCTCTGGAGCAATAAGCAAAAATATAGGCTGACTTGGGCTTATAGGGCTGTGTAAGCAATTTAATCACCAAAAGCTGCTGGACATGTTGGATCCCCATCCCAGCACTAAAGCATAGATCATGTTTTAAAAATATGCTTTTTAAGCAAATGTTTGTTGATTTGCAGTTCTCTGTGTATAATTCATATTATTAACATGGAAGCAATACACCATGTTCAGTGGGAGTTGACTGAGGCACATTAAAATTATTATGTGTCACTGATGTGTTTTTACTGGGCTCATTCCAGGGAGCTTATTAGACTTTCTGAAAACTGATGATGGCAGGAAACTAAAACTCCCCAAGTTAATAGACATGGCAGCTCAGGTAAGCACCGCTTTGATGTTTCTCATGCTGTTCGTCCATCCTTGAAGTATATATGACATATATTTTAATAGTATTTAAATGCTTGCAGTTTCCAGTTTGATATGTTTGTTTATAGTGGAAATGTGTATTTTTACATGCTTTGTTGTTAAACTAGAATTAGGCTTGACTATAACCTATCCCAGAGTACTATTTTGAGTGCTTCTCTCACAAAATTGTGTGATAAAAGTAGTGGGAAAAAAAAAGTCAGTGCTGTTCTCAGTTTGTGGTCACACTGTGAGCGTCTGCTTCTCACTGCCTCTCCGCAACTCGATTATTAACTTCCGGCCCGGAAGTGATGTCACTTTTTCCATCTAACACCCTCCCCTGAGGCAGCATGTATTCCCTAGTGTTGTTTGAGTGGTAATGTCCTGTTTAAATCCACTCTGCATAACTGTAAAAACTGTGTGTAACTGTACAAATATTTTACTCTACTGTAGATTGAGTGCAGAGCTGTAACAACTTTCAAATTACAAACAATGCACGTGCACATAAAACTTCTTTTATTTTATAAATACAGAATAAATAAATGTAAAGTTAAACAAGAAGCAATATACACTGTATGTTGCTTGATTTTTTTCTCTCTATGGTAGATTGCTGAGGGCATGGCCTACATAGAGAAGAAGAACTATATACATAGGGATCTCCGTGCTGCCAACATACTGGTATCAGAAACATTGCACTGTAAGATAGCTGACTTTGGCCTGGCCAGGATTATAGAATCTGAATACACTGCACAAGAAGGTATGGAGAATATTCTTCCTGAATATGCAATTGCAATGTTAACTGTATATTGTTAACTGTATAGATGTTAACTGTATATTGCATGGCTGCTTAAATGTTTCAGATGTGTTGGGTTCTTAGTCTAACCTTAATTTGGTGCTGTACAAGAAAGTGTTCCCCTATTTCTAACCTATTTATAACCCAGATATACATCTATCCATGAATGTTTAATACTTCTGTACTAGAGTTAGTAAAATATTATCTGAAAATCTATGCATTCACTTAAGTACATGCTTTGAAAACTAAACATACCATATTACACTCAGCACTAAGTACTCAAATATTAATACTGTACTTAGTCCACCAATGCTTAATATTAGTGTTATTTTCTGTCAGCCATCTTTTAGTTTTCCTGAATAGCTCAGGATGTTACAGACGTTACTTCTAAGCTGTGCTAAGCAGTTATGCAATTTTAATACATGCCTTCAGATGTTTCATTATATCTAATAGGTGAAAAGCATTTTATACACAAGCATACAAGCATGTCATGCCTCTTCTTTTTATCTTTGACTCTGATTAGGTGCAAAATTCCCGATTAAGTGGACAGCCCCTGAAGCGATCAATTTTGGCACTTTCAGCATCAAGTCAGATGTCTGGTCCTTTGGTGTGTTACTGACTGAGATAGTAACATATGGAAGAGTCCCATACCCAGGTAACACAATAACATTTAATTATTCATTCATTATCTGTAACTGCTTATCAAGTTCAGGGTCCAGAGCTTACCTGGAATCACTGGGCGGGGCAACACAATAACAGTTATAATAATAAAAATTGTATATATATATATATATATATATATATATATATATATATATATATATATATATATATATATATATATATATATACCCGCAAATAATAAAACAATAGACAGTAAAAACACTTGAAATAGGTTTAGGGTTAAAAAATATGCAGGAAATTCTGAAATTGTGAATATGCTGTGAATACCAGTGTCTTGGTCATAAATTATTGTGCCAGTTGCTAGAGACTGTGGGGCGGGGACACTGAATCTCCCCATTTTGTGTTTTTGTGTGTCCTGTATGTTTGTTTGTGACTGATGTGTTTGAAATGTGCTGTTGTTGGGGGCTGACCATCAGCCTAAAGTGTGTCTGCTGGCATGTGGTGCCCTTGGATCTTGCTAAACACCAAGCTCAAATATTGCTTTCTTTCTGTACTGTGTCCTTTTGAGGGCATGATTAACAGTTGCTTGTTTGCACTATGGCTGTGACTCAATTGCCAGCCTCCAAGACCATTACATAATTAACCATCTACGGAAAAGTATTTATGATGAACTTATTAAGCTTGATGGTATGGTGCTAGAAATAAAACATAATCTCCAATTGAGCGTCGTCTGATACCCTCTTAAAATTAAATCCACAGTTAGTTCAGACCTTGCAAGGTGATTGGCTGAGAGGCATAAAATAATTCTGCATGTTCAGTTGTATCCTAGCAACAAGATGCAAAATATATTGTAGCTTTCCAATGAAAAACATGTATCTCCAAAAATAGTAATTTTACAGAAGTAAAAAAAAATTTCAATGGATTGATTCCAGTAATTTTGAGTTTTTCAATTGGTGCATTCATCAGACCGTGTAGGTGCCCAAATGACTTAAACTGACAAAAATTATATTGCAAATGTATTTCTTCCAAAGACATTTCTGTCAGTCAGAGCAGGCAAACCACAGAAAGCTAGGCAGAAGTTCACTGGCATATAGCGTGATATTTGAAATGTGTTAACCAATGTGTGTTAACCATTCAGGCTCATTCCTGCTTATTGGCTGGTAACCAATTACATTTGTTCTGTTTTCAAGGTAGTGCTGCTTCCAAAACCATATTGAGTAGTGATTTTGCACATGAGCCTGTAAAATTTTATCCTCAAAGCAAACAGCACAAATATGATGACAACAAAACATAAACTCTCATGGTAATCAACAAACCTATCACACCTTAAAGCACAAACTAGGCACTAATCCATGAAGAAGAAAAGAGCGATATCACTGTGTGACCTGTATTTTTAATCATACTGTGGCAATTTGTAGGAAAAATGTTCTAAAATATAAATTGAAAACAACTGAGAGTAACTGATACAAGAGCCTGTGAAAAGATTGAACTTTCCTTACATAGTGCAAATTAACATTTTTGTACATTATTATTATTTTTTGTCTGTAAGTTATAAAACCCAAACACATTACAATGGAATAATAACAATAATATGCTCTAAACTCATGAATTCATGCCTAAAGCACAACCAAAGCTAATATTTCATAGCATAGTATTCTTAATTGTGTAATATTCTGTTACTATTTTACATCTGCTAAAAAAATATTTGGTCTGAAGTCATAACAAATTTCAAATGTAAAGAGCACTTCTTCCTAATTATTCCTACCTGCTGCATCTTTAGAGTAAAGTCAAGCCCAGACAATATGTTCAAGACAAAGCAGTGACTCAAAAAATATTTATAACACCTCATTTGTTTCCACTGTTTTTCAACCTACACTCATTCTATAATTTTTATTAAGTTGTATTAAGTATACAATTAGGTAAGTTCTCATTTCTTGTATTTAGGGATAATGTTCTTCTATGACAGCAGTACTCAAATGGTGCATTTACACTTCATGGCATTGCTCTACATGCTTTTCCCTGGACACTTTTACACTAGCAAAACTCCCCCTTCTCTGAAGGGAACGTGCAGGCTTTGAAAACCACAAAACAACTGCAGTGGTAAAATTAGGTGTTATTTACTCGTGTATTAGTGTGTTGTTTTTGTTTGTATGAACTGAACATGGCTCTGCACCTCGGTTCTCACAGCAGAGTTTTCTCAGTCTGTTCAATTATAAACAAGTGGATTGCAATGTTGACTTTGTTTGAAACAGAGCCATTTTGACACCACTATTGTAGTTTTAGGCTATTAGCCTACTGTGTTTGATACCTTGTTCATTTTGCCAAGCAGCTAACTTCCTGTTGAGTAGTGCACTTCATGTCATGGACAGTTCAAAAGCTCCATGACTTGACAAGTATCGAAAGGAAATGACAACA
Organism: Hoplias malabaricus; assembly: GCF_029633855.1. Taxonomy (NCBI): domain Eukaryota; kingdom Metazoa; phylum Chordata; class Actinopteri; order Characiformes; family Erythrinidae; genus Hoplias; species Hoplias malabaricus. The sequence goes on along the minus strand of NC_089806.1, from coordinate 19,938,555 downwards.
TTTTTATGTACTATTCTCTTGCTTATATTTTGTTGTTAGTTAGTAATTAATTGCATTTAGGTTTGGATTTGTACTGGATTCCACACATTAAGTACAACTGTTACATGGCGATGCCCAAAGAGGCCTTTCTGCATCTTTTATAAAAGTATATATCTACTGTACAACCAGGAATATATCTTAAATTGGCTTTTTAAGCCTACTGATTTTTTTTGTTTGTTTGTTTTTTTTGACAGGCATGACAAATCCAGAGGTGATTCGAAATCTGGACAAGATGTACAGAATGCCATGTCCAGATGCCTGCCCTGAGGAGCTGTATGATATCATGTTGATGTGCTGGCGGGAGAAAGCAGAGGAGAGACCAACATTTGAATACCTGCAGGACACACTCAATGACTTTTACATTGCTACGGAGGGCCAGTATGAGATGCAGCCATAGACATTTGCATTACCCAAGAACAGAGAAATGAACCGATGGACATATTTAAAAACATCAGAGGTAGTGGAACTATCAAGACTGACCATGATACATTGCACATGACAGTTGGGTGGTAAAATTAGGAAATGGCATCTGGGCCCATTTATGGATTTTTTTTAACAATATCTCAGTTCGATAAGAGTTCATCCCTGAATTTCTATAAAACATCACTCACCTGGTATTGGATGAATATAGTTTGTGGTATCTTTTTGCACATTTATCGTAACATCTGATGTGTCATACACAAATGTTAACAGATTTGTGCAGCTTCAGCAATACGCAACATACATCCTTAAAGGGAAATTTCATCTACACATTTCAAATTTTCTGCATCATTCAATCGTAGAGATGTAAACAGGGTAATTCAGAGTGGTTGAATAGGAAATTGTGCTTTGTGGAGAAACCTAACAACATGTGAAAAGAACCCGAATTCTTCGAGCCAAAAACAGCCTTTTCATTTACGATCCAAAATATTTATCATGTTATGATAATGATAAATTGGTGGTAAATATAGAAGTGATCTTTTTTGTACTGTACAACACTGTACATGTGGCTTTTGATTAAAAACAAGATGAATCACACAAACCTGTGCTAGGCACAAGCATTATATAGTAAATATTTGCTTTATTTAGATGGCTTTCAGAGAAACCCTGAACATTTCTGTGAGCCGCTCTGACTTGATGAGTTTCTCTACCACTTACCATTTCACAACAAACCACTCTGAGTGACTGTTTAAACCTTGAAGACAGACATTGTTAAACAGACATGTTATAAACACAAAGGAATTCCAGTTTAAGAAAACATGTGATAACAACACTTTATCACGTTACACAGCTTACATGAACTCATGATGTTCAGATCTTGTCATGCCACATCATGGTGTAATATAGTGAATAAGTGTTTCACAGTTTTCTTTTACTAATAGGCATTTTCTGGTGTTTATTTAATATTTTTTTGTGTTCAAGGGAATACAGTTTTGAGTGACCAAATAATTTAGGTATCTACCTTTGGGCTGATGTTTGCATATGACCTGCATTTTTGTCTTGATGTGTAACGAATGCAGGAAATCATCAAGTTATTGATGCTCTCTGGAAACGTGGTACATCACTTTTATTAATAACCATATTACATCAACATTTAAAAGCATTGACATTGAGCATAGTGTCCAGAAGTCCTGCAAATTCATGAAGGAGCCACCACTGACAGAGGTGCTTCATCAAGAAGAAACTGAGGCATCGGTGTGAAAGATCCAATAAGATCAATATTTTATTTTTCTTAAGACTAAAACCTGAGATTGTGTATAATATTCTCCCAGTGTATTCTTTGTCAAATAATTTTTTTCCACTAAATCCATTTTATATAAAGAAAAAGACACAGTGTGTCACTGATTTGAAGAACTGAGCTGTGCACTTGGGAACATTTTGTTAAATATTAGTAAGTGGATGTGTGAGTGAGTTAAAAGCCAGTACTTTATGGTGTTTTACCTATTAAAAAAAACCCTAATCTCCACATATTTTCAACATCTAAAAAAAACATGTATCTCAGTTTATTTTTACATTTTATAATTTCTTACATAATTTGAAAACTAAAGCTGCCCTTTACAACTGGTGAATTTGTCAGGATGAATGGACAGGCTCAAATGCTTCATAATCACTTAAGCATAATATTGTTCTATTAACTTCAGTTCAAAGTTAACAGTGATTTATGTTAATTGTAAAGTAATGAAGATATGAGACTGTCATTTGACAGTGGTTATATGTTTAAAAGAGAATTAAACCTTTACTGGTTACTAAGGCCACATGAGCCATTATTACCAAGTTAAAAATTACAACTCAGAAGCATTTGCTGAATTTCAGCTCTTAGTTTAGAATTAAAACCTTTGTTCAGGATAAAAACATAGACATGTACAAACTCCTAACCACCTAAAGCAAATCAACCCACCTTTTTTGAAAACAATGCTTTTCTTATCTTGCGATATTGTTAATGTTTGTTCAATCATATTTGAATAGGTGATGACTGAATATTTTACAGATATTTCTTACTATGGTTTGTCATTGATGTGGAGCACTGCCATGATGAAATTTCAAAAGTTATTTGATAGCTTATGGTGCCCCCTTGTGGAGACTTTTCCAGTTGCTAAATGTGAGTGAGATACAACCCAGTTCCATGAGGTGCTTAGCTGGATCCTTAAAACTGTTGTATTCACTGAACCTGTGAAACATGTTTCTATACTAATTCATTTTATTCTCTAAAACAATATGAGCAAGGAACTTATTAGAAAGCTATAAGCTGAAGATTGCATAGTTAAATACTGGAGAGTTCACTGTGCTGTCTAGGGCAAAATACACTGAAACACTTGCATACTACACTAAAACCTTTGCACACTACACTGAAACACTTGCACCTGTATACTCGTATATACATTAAACGAGAGAGAGAGAGATGCATTCAGTGTTGAGTGCGCCTGGAACTCATCTCAGTGTTACAGGAAGGTAGTTTCTGATGAACTGAGCATGCTCAGTAGCACAGAGGGAAATAATGTTTGATAAACTCCTGAGCTTTGAGTTTTTTAAGAAATTAACAAATATTTCTCCCTCTGTGTTTTTGTTGGTCTGTGCAGGTGATGAAACACTGATCTAAAATGAATTAGAGGCTGAATCCATGAATACAATAGACCCAGTAAACTCACAGCAGTTCTGCAATGGTGCTCATGACTGCAAACTGCAACTGACTAAACGCTGTGTCTGCAGACTGTTGTGGGTTTACTGGGGTCGCATGTAAAAACTGAGTGGAGCAATTTTTTGTTCAATTCTGAAAGCCCAAATCTAATGTTGTTAAACAATTATTATTTCCCTCTGTGCTAGGAGCACTCACAAGCTAGTATACATTGTTCAGTGTAGTGTGCAAGTTTTCAGTGCAGTGTGTGTGTAGTGTGTTCTGCAAGTGTTTCAATGTATTTTGCCCTAGACGGCCTCCCATATTCAAGACACACCTAGAGCCCCTCCCCCACCCCCCCCACCTCTCTCTCTCTCTCTCTCTCTCTCTCCCCAATTTCCCCATGAGGCAGAAACATGTTTGCAGATAAGTAAGAGAAAATGACACCAACACCCTAGAGCCAGTCCTGGGGTTTCCTGCTGAGCTGAAACAGGAAGCAATGAGTAAGCATTCCTCTCATACCACAGAGAGAGAACACACTCACTCACCAATGATAAGAGTTGCCCAGCCTAGAATTCCAAAGAGTCTTGATGCTTTCACCTCACATTTAGAAGTACTCAAGGTTAATGCTTAAAAGAATGTTTCCAAGAACGTTTTCCTCACAATCCTGAGACATGTATAAGATGTTAATGATGAGCCACTGTGTTTGTATCTCTACAATTGTTCTTAGAAAGACTTGTTTTTTTTATAAGAAAGATACATTATTTGTCTATAGATTTTTTGAAGAGTCAGGTCAGGTGCTGATGGTGGATGATTAGTTCTGAATCACCTGTGCTACTTTAACTCATCCCAAAAGTATTGGATATTGGGCTGCGTCTTAGTGCTGCAATAGTCTCAGAGTTATGTGAGATTAAATAAGTTGCAGATCAGTGCATCGTCACATAAATTTTTGTTTGGTGGTCCCCTTGATGATCCCCCTGATAAGATGACTAGAAAGGACAATGTACTCAGTAAACTGTATGAGCCAGCTCTGTGATTATGGAGCTGCATGCAGTATGTTTCCCAGGGCAATTATTCTAACACATCCTCACACATTGCTTATCTGTAAAATCTCACCCAATTATAATAATTACAGGGAAACATCCTCCTTGAAATATATACAATGGCAGTACTTTGATTTAAGCATCCAACTAAATTTTACGAAATGGTTTCAAGAAAAAGGGCCTGTATGTACAAATACTACAATGCATCATTTGAATAACTGAATAAAAAACACGTATATTTTTATTGACAGAGTAAATTTTACTAGCTTTATACTAGACTTTCTGCTTATTTCTGTATAATGCTGAGATGTCAAGAAAATGTTTGGTTTGATGTGAATTTGTCACAGCTTAGAAACCATGGGTATTGTAATATGGGCCTTTTTTATTTACTATTGAAATTGACCAGTTAACAAAGACTTATTTTAGTTTTGTATGTTGAATGTAGTCAAGTAGTGCATAAAGAATTTTTTTTTGAATCCTTAGATTTCTCAGTAAGTACCTCATTGCTATGTGTGATTTGTATGAAAGCGGAATTAGGGCAAAAGCTTATCCAGGCGTTTTGTACAATTACATACAATGAGGTCAATTTTATAAGATTTACACCTGTTTCCCATTACCTCCTCTGTGAACAGTTCTGTGCAGCAAAGGATTATACATGAAACCATTTTTAATAACTCTGGACCTTGATAATTGAATGATGCTAAATTTGAAATAATCAAATGAAAACGTTTAAGATTAATATGTAATTTGCCTACAGTTTATAATTAAGTCATGCTGAAAACTCTCATTAACCAATAGCTTTACCACACTCGAGTTGGGTGACTAAAAACTGCACACCTTTATTTCCATTTAAAAGATGCTGTATTTCAGTACTGCCACAACACACAACACATACCTTTTATGTTAACGGAGTTCTTAAATGTAGGTAGCACATTTTCAAGCTTAGTCTACAAGGGCATACTTGATTTAAAATTTTTAAAATAGTCTGTACCAGCTCCGAGCTCAAACTGATAAGGGAGATTCATCTATACATATTGCAGAAATGATTACAGGACAGCTCCCTCCTCATTGCCAGAGTCAAAGCTCATAAGGCACAGGATTATGGCTGTGGGCCATATTATGACAGAAGTGGGCCAGATTTACAGTCATTATTAGCCACATCTCAGGGACAGTGCAGATTCTCTGCCAGAAATGGACCCAATCTGTTGTGAGGAAATAAGGTCTTTATGGGCATTTTAAATCTGTGGGCCACTTTTGGTTGACGTACAGTTTGCCAGTGCCAACAAAGTGACAGTAGTCCAATATATTATCCAGAAATGGCCCACAACTTTAAGCTATATGGGTATAGTGTAGATAGCTTTTGTTTTAAGTTGATTTTATAATTAAATACTTCTGGATCTGAGTGAGGAAATGTGGACATGTTATATTCTTTTCTTTGGCATGGTTCAAAGTTTATCTATTTGTGAGACATACAAAACATAGCACTAATTTTGTGTGATATAATGTGTTTGTGTGTGGGTTATACATATATATATATATATATATATATATATATGTTTTTTTTTTTTTTTTTTTTTTTTTTCCTTTGTTAGGCACTATTCAGTGCAGCAGTTTGAGACACAACCTGAGATTAACATTAACTTGCTGCATGTTTAGAGTGCTTTCTTACAACCTGAACACAGATAATATTAATGTTCACTAATCATCATATCCTCCTGTGTTTCCCTAACAAGACGGTTATATACAATCCGCTTTCATAACTGTAATTAGCCATCATTATCTGTTATGCTCTCGTTACTGACCTCAAGCCCAGAGCTGGTAAAAACTAACTTTATAAACCAGACTCTGACGGCGAATCGGAGGCCAGTGAAGCTGAAGATATTTAGTTTAATTCTACGTCATTTGAACACAGCAGCTATCCCAGCCTGCGAAAATTGAATGAAGAATGGACCAATAGAAATGCTCCAAAATTACCTGGAATAAAATCTTGATTTCCATTGTAATTTAATACATTTTTCCTTCTCCTACAAAGATTTTAATTGGACAGTGCAGAAATATTGATATTGAATTATAAATATTGTTTGCTAATATTTAAAGATAAGTTATTAATTGCTCCAGATTAAAACCATCTCAGAAGAGAAGGTTAGTTGAACAGGTGTCCTCAAGGATTTGGCCATACTGGGTATTTTTAAATAGTCATTGCTCATGTCCAGCAGAGGGCAGTAAAGACTAAGGCTACAGAAAGATATAATTGTTTCAAATTGAAACAGACTTCAGCCTTGGAGGACCTTAAATGGACACAAATCTCTGACAATTTTTTCCTTTCTAAAGAAAATCTGCCTCTCCTTCTGTTGCCATTATATGCTCAAAACATTGCAACATTCACCGCAGATTGAAACATTTAGTCTGGATTGGTGAATTGTTTCTCAGTGAAAATAACATCATTTACTCTAGATTAGAATGTGTTATCAAGGGATCAAACGGGATCAATGCAAACGTCTGTGTAATTTATAACCATGGCAGATCTGAGCTTTAGAGGGATTCTTTTTTTTTGATTCTTTTAATGATCATCTAAATGTAATGCTTTTCCACTGGATAAGTCATCTGCGAGTTCCTGCAGAGAAAGAGCCCTGACTAACTGGCCATTAAAGAGAGAGCTGTGCCACTGTGAGAAAGGTCAGACCATAATCAGCCCTTTATGTCCCCTGCATCCGCCCTCAGAGAAATCACTGCTTTTAGCATAAAAGATGATCCCCCACCCACCCCTTCCTCTGTGGATACTGTCATCCATCCTCCCCTCAACTCCCTTAGGCTAGAATGAGTTTACATTACTGCTGCAGGAAGCCATGATTTTCCATCTCATCTCTGCGTTCCAGCCTCATTTGTTCATCCAGAACAAATGCTCTTAATCATTATCATTAAAAAGAAAATACAGACCTCACCCATAAATTGTAATAGCATTATATCTGCGATTCCATACAGCAGCCAAAAAATTTATGCCACACATAAAAATGTAACTCTCCCATAAAAAAATAAAAACTCTCCCATGGGCCCACCACCTGTGGGAGAGGTAGTAATCCGGGTCTGGTGCATTGTGGATCGGGTGGCGGTCGGGGTCGGGGGCCCTGGCGTTCTGATCCTCGGTTACTGAAACTGGCTTTTGGAACATGGAACGTAACCTCTCTGGTGGGAAAAGAGCCTGAGCTGGTGCGCGAGGTTGAGAGGTACCAGCTAGATATAGTTGGGCGCACCTCGACACACAGTATGGGCTCTGGAACCAATCTCCTTGAGAGAGGCTGGATGCTCTTTCACTCTGAAGTTGCCCAGGGTGAGAGGCGTAAGGCAGGAGTGGGCTTACTCATAGCCCCCCGGCTTAGCGCCTGTATGTTGGGGTTTACCCCAGTGGACGAGAGGGTAATTTCCCTGTGCCTTCGGGTTGGGGAAAGGGCTCTGACTGTTGTTTGTGCTTATGCACCGAACAGCAGTTAAGAGAACCATGCCTTCTTGGGGACCCTAGAGGGAGTGCTGGAGAACACTCATTCTGGGGACTCCATTGTTCTGCTGGGGGACTTCAACGCTCACGTGGGTAATGACAGTGAGACCTGAAGGGGCGTGATTTGGAGGAACGGCCCCGCTGATCTGAACCAGAGTGGTGTTCAGTTATTGGATTTCTGTGCCCATCACCGTTTGTCCATTACGAACACCATGTTCGAGCATAAGGGTGTCCACAAGTACACATGGCATCAGGACACCCTGCGCCGCATTTCGATGATCAACTTTATAGTCGTATCATCTGACCTGCTGCCATATGTTCTGGACACTCGGGTGAGGCGCTGAGCTGTCAACTGATCACCACCTTGTGGTGAGTTGGATCAGATGGCAGGGGAGGATGCCGGACAGACCTGGCAGGCCCAAACGTGTGCTGAGGGTTTACTGGGAATGTTTGGCAGAGGAACCTGTCAGAAAGAACTCCCACATCCATCAGAGCTTCGACTGCATCCCGGGGGAGTCTGGTGACACTGAGTCTGAGTGGGCCATGTTCCGGACCTCCATTGTTGAGGCGGCTGAATGGAGCTGTGGCTGCAAGGTTGTCGGTGCCTGTCGGGGTGGCAATCCCCGCACTCGGTGGTGGACACCCCGGGTGAGGGGGGCTGTCAAGCTGAAGAAAGAGTCCTATCAAGTCTGGTTGGCTCAGGGGACTCCGGAGGCAGCCGAAAGGTACAGAGGAGCCAAGCGGCTCACGGCCTCGGCGGTCGCTGAGGCAAAAACTCGGGTATGGGAGGAGTTCGGTGAGAACATGGAAAACGACTTTCGGTCGGCTCCGAGAAGTTTCTGGCAAACCATCAGCCGACTCAGGAGGGGAAAGCAGTTTTCCACCAACACTGTATATGGTGGGGGTGGGGAACTGTTGACCTCGACTGGGGATGTCACCAGATGGTGGAAGGAATACTTCGAGGATCTTCTCAATCCCTGTTCATCACTGGGGCTGAGGTGGCCAAGGTGGTAGGGAAACTCCTTGGCAGTAGGGCCCCAGGGGTGGATGAGGTTCACCCTGGGTTCCTCAAGGCTCTGGATGTTGTGGGGCTGTTCTGGCTGACACGTCTTTGCAACATCGCGTGGACATCGGGGGCAGTGCCTCTGGACTGGCAGACTGGGGTGGTGGTTCCCCTTTTTAAAAAGGAGGATCGGAGGGTGTGTTCCAACTATAGGGGGATCACACTCCTCAGCCTCCCCGTTAAGGTCTATGCGGGGGTACTGGAGAAGAGAGTCCGACTGATAGTTGAACCTCATATCCAGGAGGAACAATGCGGATTCCGCCCTGGTCGTGGAACACAGGACGAGCTCTTTACCCTCGCTAGGATCCTGGAGGGTGCATGGGAGTTTGCTCAACCAGTCTACATGTGTTTTGTGGACCTGGAGAAGGCATTCGACTGTGTCCCTTGGGGTATTCTGTGGGGGGTGCTCAGGGAGTATGGGGTACTGGGCTCTTTGCTACGAGCTATCCAGTCCCTGTACAAACAGAGCAGGAGTCTGGTTCATATGGCTGGCAGTAAGAGTTGGACTCCGTCAGGGCTGCCCATTGTCACATTGACAGGCGGATGGGTGCAGCGTCAGCAGTAATGTGGGCTCTGTACCGGTCTGTTGTGGTGAAGAGAGAGCTGAGCAGAAAAGCAAAGCTCTCTATTTACCTTTCAATCTATGTCCCAACCGTCACCTATGGTCACAAGCTTTGGGTAGTGACTGAAAGAATGAGATCGCGGGTACGGCTGAAATGAGTTTTCTCCGCAGGATGTCTGGACTCTCCCTTAGAGACAGGGTTAGGAGCTCGGACATCCGGGAGAGACTCAGAGTGGAGCTGCTGCTCCTCCACGTCGAGAGGAGCCAGTTGAGGTGATCTGGTCCGGATGCCTCCCGGGCGCCTTCCTGGTGAGGTGTTCCGGGCATGTCCAACGGGAAGGAGGCCCCGGGGCAGACCAAGAACATGCTGGAGAGACTACATGACTCGACTCGGCCTGGGAACGCCTCGGTATACCCCCGGAGGAGCTGGAGGCGGTGGCTGGGGAGAGGGAGGGCTGGGTTTCTTTGCTCCAACTGCTTCACCCGCGACCTGGACCCGGATAAGCGGTGGATAATGGATGGATGGATCGATGGATAAAAATGTATTAAGTGAACAATTGATTGTATATTAAAAAAAAGACATGTCACACCAACCAGGACTGCATTTCAAAAATACATGTGTACATTTAACAGATGTGTGCAGTCTTTTGTCATTAGACCAAGGTTTGTATATTTGAAACGCATTTATAATCGAGTTCATGATCCCATCAGTGAACATTCTGACATTGTCTCAACTATTCAAATATAATTTTGTTGAATATTGTATTATGTAATTTAACTACTTATTGACATTTATTAATATTAAAATTAATACATTGGTCCCTTTAGAACATGGATATGCCTTGTGGCGAATTTTAAGCACAAAAAGGACCTTGTGTTTCATGCAAATTAACTCTATTAGTGAAAAAAAAGCATATTACTGCACGAAAAAGCATAAAAAATGGTGATGCTAAGAATATGCTACTTAAAGGTTTGCTTTGGGGATTTTTTTTTGGTAGAGATTTTCTTCCCATTTGATGGAGGCAGTAGTTAGAACTCCTTGTGTTCTAACTAGCTGAAAGGTGTAATCATTGGACAATTGGAATGTATTTATGGGTAATTTCTACAAGTAAATGCACCTCTCAGTCCCATTACAACAAACAATATGGCTTTTATGATCAATTCAGACTGATTCATAACTAATATATTTATGAGCTTAAAAAAATATATTACTATTCCTATGCTAAGATTTCATTTGCAAAGATTCTGTATGGTTTTTATCCTTGAGGCAAAGTCTCCGCAATTTTTATTCATGTAATTTTCCCAGATTAAGGAGCACAATATTCATTTCACAATCATGCTCAGACACCAAATTCGCGCACACACACACACACACACACATGCACACACACTCAGAAACCCTCGCCCTCTGGGTTGCCGTCACCATGGAGAACACAATGTGAATGCCAAATGGGAATGAGAAAAAAGGTGCTTAAAGAAGACTGAATTCATTATCTTTTCCCATGTGCACAGATTTAAACTGCATATTAATATTATTTTAATTTTTTAAATAAATCCAGTTATATGAGAACAATTGAATACCCCTGGCCAAATAAAAGGTTTTGTAGATTTTTGGAGTTAAAGTAAGTACATATCCCATACAGAGAACACACTTCTCCATATTTAAATTCACATTTGCAATTTATTTACTATTGGGAAGGAGTGGGGTATGCAAACAAACCAACAAACCAACCAACAAAACCTCCTAAAACTACATTTGCCAAGCTATAAGGTCATCTTTATAATAATTAGACATGGAAGACACCCCTTATAACTAGTGCATTCACCTTCTTAAGGTGCACTTGTTATATAACGTGATGGTGTTCTATCTTTGGAGTACATGGAATTGTGCTTGTGAAATAAAACTAATGACCCAATGTCACATACAATAGTTTTGGTTAAACTAAGCCATATGTAGAATTTATTTTACTAAAATATCCAGAAAAATGTCATAATTTACCTGTGTCATCCATAGTGGATGTGTTAACTCCTTGTCATTTAGAAAATTTACCAAACTCTCAACTATTTAACTATAACCCAAACCTTCACATACATCTTCTAATATAATTTAAATTTTATAAAGAGTCGCTTACTGAGATTTCTCAAGTTAAGCCAGAATTCTTTTGACTTACTTCCAGGTTTTGTCCACAGCTCAGAGAGACTAGTAGAACTTTGGCTGTTTGGTAATTCATCAGTTGAGAGACATTTTTATTGAGCCTTTTAGGACAAAAAGCAATAACGCAGGCACTTATCACATCACAGTTCACTGCCAAGTTGCGTTTATGAATCTGCAATAGTACTCAATAAAAAAGAACTTCCCTGATGACAAACAAATGCTTCACTATCATGTTTTTAAAGTTGTCTTCTAAAGACCAACACAGAACAGCATGTTTCTAATGCTATTAACAGCAAGCACTTGTACATTCACAGCCAGATACAGAACTTTTGTCCTTCCCCTAAGAGTGCTTTTAAAAACACATGAGTATTCTTGGCCTAGCTGTGGAAATACATAAATGATCAAATACGACAGTACACAAAGATAATTATATACATTTCAAAATAATAGACCTTTATCTACAACCAGGCTTGAATGTAAATGTGAGAACTGAAGAGCTTCTTCCATAATTCAAAAGGCTGCTGCTCTGCTCAAATAATGTTGAAAAGTAAGAAATGAAAAAAATAGTTATGTGTTGTTGAAACATTTGATTATTTATGTGATACCAGCAAACATTCCAGTAAAATATTCAGTTTGCAGACAGGCCATGAATATGGACCATGCCTAAAATATAATATTTATAAAAGTTCAAACATGGAGAAGTGATATAAAGATGGCTGTGTACAGAACCATTTTCATTAATAAAGAACCCTTGAAGTACCGTCATATTTTAGTGTGATGTTAAAACTATGTTATATTACTCCACACTGTGGCATAAATAATGGCTCGTAATTTTTCTGGAGGCAGCACTGCCTTCAAGACAGAAATATTGTAATTGGGTACCAGGCAACTGATGGGGATGAATTGGATTTGTTAGCACACATTGGGCACAGATTATTAATAAATACCATGCTGTAAATTGGTAAATGCTCCTCCAAGACCCTTGTTGGTTTGCCTCCTCTAATTGCCAGAAATGACAATGAAATAAGAAGTAATAATATGCAATATAATTGTCTGTCTTTACTGTACAATCTCATATTGTAAAAGAAAAAATGTTCAAAGATCCTTTTGTATCACTTTTAATTTTAAGAGCGTACACTTGTTCATACACTCGTTAGAAATGTTGCAGAAAATCCAGTATTTGGTTTCACAAGAATGGAGGATAATATAACTACTTTTGGGGAAGCTAAAGAATGTTATAATGCTCTGCTGCCTCATTCCTGCAAATTTGAGTTATGATTGCTGCCTCAGAGGAAGGTGCAGAATGTTATTGCACTTTGTCTTGGTTTCTGCATCAGAGGAAGTAGAGCATTATTGTATAACATTCTGTAGGTCCTTCAAAGGCAGCAGTCATAACCTCAGTGTGCAGGAAAGTAGTTCTTCAGATTTTGCCTCAGAGCATTAGAAGAAATCTGCAGCTTCCTCAGAGGCAGTTACATTATCCTCCATTCAAGCAAAACCAAATACTGTGCTTCAAACAAATGATGAAACAGAACTAGGTCTACAGAAACAACAACAACTTATACTGCACATGCATTTCTTCCAAAGTTATTTTTTGGCAGTCAGAGCAGGCAAACATGGGGGTCTAGGCAGAGCTTGATTGGTTTATATTGAAAATGTCCACCGAATGTGTTCTAACCATCCCTGCCTTTTGGCTGGTTAACCAACTACATTCCTTCTGCCTATAAGACAGCGCTGCCTCCAGAACCATTTTAAGTATTGATTTTGCACATGAGCAAGATAATACAGCTACAGAATGATCTCTGTATCCAATGTCAAACTATACAAATGACACTACTATGAGAATAAGAAGAGCTGATTTAAAGCAGGTTAACTCAGAACTTGGCATTTAACAAAAAGACCAAGTTACATTTTATGCAATGTAACTTTGTGCCTGGCTACAGTAAAACATGTTGATGATGCATTACTGCATCAAATATAAAAACTCAAAAATCTTCTATTTTAACTATTTGTTGCACAAGGGCCTTGCACCTGAAGGGGAAAATGTTCTTAGATTCATTGTAATTTAATATCTAATCATTTTCAAATACAAAGCTTGCTTTGTCAGAAGTTCCAGATGCATGATTTCTGTGTTCTATGTGATGCTATCACAATGAGTCTTGCAGTGTCAGGTGTGCTAGAGCTGCACATAATTCCTCCTCAGGTTCCTCAAATAAAGTCAGTAAATAAAGCTCCATTTGTATTCAAGTGCAGCCTCTGTAACCAAACATACAAATTATTGATTCAGCAGGTCCCACAACAGCAGTTATTACTCTGTGGTGCCTGGAAAGCTAAGCTAAATAGTAAAAGCTCAACAAGTACAAGCAATGACCACTGATATTAATGTCTGGGTACAAATTCAGTTCACTTTGCAGTTCTGTTTGTGTACCCAACATAGCTTTCATATATTTTTAAAGTGATACCATAAGAACTTTTTACTGGTTTGAAGAGGGACACTTGGTCAAAATACTATAAGGATTAAACAACACTGCATTGCTCTCACCTTGTCCTAATAGACCTGTTCAGAACAGCACATATCAACTCCTATTCCTTTAAATGAGAATGAGCCACAGCCTAGTTCAGTGTGACAGCCCAGTACTGAGGATCGAGGAGCAGGTGCTCTGGATTTTAGTCACGTTCACAATTTATTTTCTGTTCTTGTGTCTGCTATCTTTACGGCTTAATGTGTCCTTATGTTTGTTTTGCTCCATTTAACTTTCTCACATAAACATGGATGCAGAGCTGTGACTGGAGAAAATGTGAATGGGGATCAGGCTACCCTGGAGTATCTGCTATGTATGTAAGATGCAGCACATAATCAAAATTACATGTTTTATGTCATGCTTATATTATAGAGGACAACCCATTAAAAATAGCCAAATTGTTTTATTTCACAGCTGGTGGGTTGGTAGGTGTTTTAGATCCACAAATAAATATTCAAATGCAAAATTAGAATTGTATTAGTTGAATATGTATATGTATATGTACATGTAATATAAGCATTCAAAACAAGTTCAAGGTTTTTTAATTGCAGTGGTCTGAGCCAAAGACTTATGTTAATGCTAGATAATGAGAAAAAGTACTGGAAGGGATAATTGTGTTAGAAGTGGAGGACATTATTGTGAGTGCTTGGTACTCACTTACAAATGACTTTAATGGCTAATTTAAAGAACTAAAAAGCTGTGAATGTGAAAATATTTTTCTTTCATTCTTACATGATGGAGTGGGGAGGTTCAAGATGTGGTGTATCATGCAAAGGCATGTTCTGCTCCAGGGCCTAATGGTGTACTAAGGGTAGCTCTGAAGGAGTGATCAGAAACTGCTGAAAGGTCTAGTTAGTGGTTGTGGATAAGGAGAACACAGATTAGTGGAGGAAATGCACTGTAGAGGTGCTGTTGTGGTGGTTGATGATGTAGCATGTAAAGATCACATGGAACTGGTGGCACTGAGGATGCATTAACAGTGCCAGTGGGGCTAAGTACAGCCTTAGTCATCAGGGAGGCCAGTTGTTGATACTTAAGAATAAGGTAGGACTGTAAAGCTAGCTTGGAGAGGGGTGGGTCTAGGACACCAGACTTTACTGTTGAAACCTCTGGAGGTGTCGTGGCGAAACACTGACAAAGGGAGGGGCCTACTTGATGACCCCTGTGAAGAATTAGTGATGGGGGGTGGGGGGTACTCATCTGATGCTTTAGGTGTAGCTTTAGGATTGGAACAATTGAAATTATGTGGCTGCCGGTAGGAAGATAGTGGGGTGGGCCCTATGTGAAGCTCTAATGGATTGGCATAGGATATCTTACATCTTATCTTGTGAATGTTTATAATTATGATGATGAAAAAGGCCACACTGTAAAAAAATTCACCAGCTTCAACTCAAAAACGTGAGATCAAAAGGATCAGTTAGGATTTAACTTAAATGGATTCCAATTAGAATCCAAATGACTTTATTTCAGCTCAAATAAAGTCAAGTTTGGCTTTGAATTACTTTCTGCAAGTTGATTTGATTTTAAACTGCTTGTTGTTTCAAATTAACTACATTCGTTGAAAGTACACATGACTCATTCCAACATAGATATTTAAGCTAAAAGAAACATTGTATTGATATTACATTTTTAAATGTAATTATTTCTAATGACCAGTGTCAAGAAGAACATTTAGCATCATAGTTGCCTTTAGCACATTTTATTAAAACGCTCGGAAAAGAACCGAGAGATCAGAGAATAAGAACAAGCGACAGGCAGCATTTGGGCATGGCCTGTAAAGAGACTCAGCCGGAACCTTACCAAGATGCAGTGATTCACTCTGAGGGTGAGAGCTCTGACAAAACAAAGTGCTCGCTACAAAGAAAGACCTGAACAACCTAAAACCATCATATATATTACTCCCACCCTCACAGCACACAAAAATAAAAATAAAACCTCAAAAAAGTGAAAAAGGTGAACCTGCTGTGCATGCTGGGAGCTCTTCCTGAACATACGAACACCCCATCCATAGCCATAACTCACAGTTTCAAGTTCATTTTACTCCTTCAAATTTCCTCTTCATTGGAGTAATTTAAAAACTTGAGTTGAAAGGCTGAATACTCATAAAATCCAGTTGAAATCACAAAACATAATTCGATAAGTTGAAGTAAATAAGGAAAACTATGTTGTCATGACATTTCATTTTTTTAATTCTTGTTGAATATTCTTTTGAAGGATTAGCATTCAGACAACACTGCACTCCACCTGAAATTATATTCTGATATAGTTCAGAGGTATATTTCCATTATGTCATAGGTAAGTTAGTGTATCTGGATCAAAAACCAGAAAAAAGCATCTTCTGAGCTTAAAGTTATGTAAGACCATATCTTGGATTAATGAAGACATCACTTCAGATAGTGAAGTTCATTTTTCTCCAGAGACCCTTATATTTTTGTCTGTTGTAAATGTTTCAGTGTCTGGCCTCTGACCTTCCCTTGCAGCCTGTCAAGTTAAAAGTGATGCTCCTCATCACTGTCAGTCTTCAGTCTGTCCAATATCAATCTATGGGAATAGTGTTCACTGCATAAATATTCATAAGATTCATTGACCTTGAGTGCTGACTTCTAACATCATGTAATTGACAGAAGTTGCTTTCTTGGTATTGCTGTGAAATAATTGGAATACGTTGTGGCCTGTTGCAGTAAAAATCAATAGCTGTACGTGCTTGTTATTCGAATATCTTCCAAAATAAACAAGTCTCCACAGCTCAGCCTTAGCTTAAAACAACTAGGGCTCCTCGATTAGAAACCTACCACTTAATTATGTGGCCATTCAATACCTGCATGGGAACCCCTGTGCAAAAATGTCCTTTTGGGAATGCCACAGAAAACCACTCTTGGCTCTGTGAAGAAAAGTCTTTAAAAGGTTATAAACAGTATTTTGTTGTAAATAAAATAAACCATTTTAAATTTTAAATAACCCCCAGTGAAAGGTAAACCTACCTTGTTAGCATATCCAGATGGCATATTGTGCTTAATAATCAGTTAATGCCATGACTGAGCATTTCCACTTCAAATTAGCAGTGATCCATGACTGTCTCAAAAGGGTGGATTCAGACTGACAGGATTTCTGACGTCATAAACCGAGAGACCAATCTTGGCAGCAGGGCCTTCAAGCAGGTTTGTGGTGAAATGGTAAGTCCAGACAGAGGCAGGCACTACATTAATATTCATAGATATGCACATAAAATCTGCATCAGACGCCTGCTTTAAAATCCGAAATCTGTGCTGCAGCTCCCGCTAACCTTCCTAACTTGCAGATGCACGATGCAGCTAAGGACACAGACTACATGAGTTAACCAGAGCTTCATGGAGGTGGTCTGGTCTAATTCGAGGTATAAAGGTGACATAATGAACTGTAGCTTTACTGCAATTTATTGTTGTAAGGTATTAGGTCCTGTTAGGCTTCATTCTGGACTTTTATGTTGATGAGGCTAAATACGGGTGAAGTGCTGGGGGAGCAGAACATTTTTCTTTTTCTTTTACCACTGCAGAGCCTGAATACAGATGGAATGAATCGTTGCCTTTATTGTTAACCACATGTATTTAAAAAAATAAATAAATACCCAAATCACAAAATTAAAAACCGAGTACCCACACAATGAATAAATATCTGAACAGCTGAATATTTATAACGGCCATCAGTTTCTAAAAATTTCAAGGTATTTCAAAGATCTTTACACTGACCATGTTTAACTTACCCATCTTTCAAGTAGCTTCACACTGGCCATGTATAACATATCCCCACCTCCCTACTCACAGGGAAATTAGGGAATAAAGATAAATTGATTTTTCAAATAAAACTCACTTATCCTTGACTTCACTTCATTGATGTCACTAGCTAACCAAACAGATATGACAGAGCAAAAGATAAGTTAAAAATACTGTTTTAACATAACATATAAACATTTTATATAAGATTGTTCAGCCTGGGTACAAGCTTTGCTTTAAAAATACTGTATATTTTCTTTTGATTGTTGCTAGCCATGTGGTCTTTAGACTTGCTATCTAGCAAGCTAAGAGAGTAAATCAACAAAGCTCTTGTGCTTTAATGTAGTTGTCTAGAATCCACTGTAATAAAATAAGAAAAAAATGATATAGTTTTAGAAATACTGGGTATTGTAAACTAGTTTGATAACTAATAAACATTGTTTGCCATCTTTTCAGGTTTGAAAATGTAAATGTGTCACTTTGCTGAATCTGACACTTATTTTTACTCAAACACGTTGATTTTTTTTCTTTTCTTTTTGTTTTTTTGCTCAAACTCTCATCTATCAAACATCACTTGAGCTATTACAATGGCATTGAGGATTTCCCCAAAAGCCGTTCATCCAACACCTAGTTTTAGCGTTAATAAATAATGTTTTTAGATAATGTGTGATATATAACAAATTCATTCAGTCAAGGAGAATTTGAGCAAAACATTGTTCTTCAAACTCACTCCACTACTTTATAGAAAAAATGCTCTTATATTTCTTATTTGTTTATATTATTATTATTATTATTATTATTATTATTATTATTATTGTAATTACTGTGATTATATATAACTTTATACAAGCACCACACTTACTGAGAAGGCATTAGTTTAAACATATATAATTATCTTAGGTGCCTAAGACTTCTGCACAGTACTGTATATATTAGAATTTTTATTTTGAATATGTAAGAGCATTCTACATTTGAGCTGAAACTAGGCAGGATTACAAACAAATAAATATATTGCAAATAATCAGAATTAATTAAACAAATTGAATAATATATTGTGTGCTATATTAAATTGAATAATGCAATATATGACTTTTTCTGTAGTCAGCATGATTTGACCTGTACAGTGCCAGTAAAGGCCAGTTCCTCTGATACCCTTGCCAAGAAAGATGACTTTAAAAAAGCATGACTCACAAGGAGCCCAATTCCATGATGAATTTCTGAAAATACCCACTTATATAAAAGAACAGCAATTTGCAAAATTGATGTGAAATTGCACAGACTGCATTTTTGCAAACTATGCAAATGCATGATTTACACCAAAAAACCTCTACTCTGCCCCGGAATAAACATATTTCTTAACTTATTTTCCAGGTTATATGGGACAAAGAATTCTATATTGTGCAGGAGCCTTTACATGTATAAGCTAATGTAACTAGAAGTGCAGTGTGCATTTATGTAACATGAATTTAAGTAAAGGGTAATATAACAACATTTTCACTTTGCAATTATCAGAGACAACCATTTGTTGTGTATTTTTTGTATATGGTCAGAAATGGCTCACTCACATGCCAAAAGGCATGCAATATAATTTACTTCTCACTATCCAACAAATCCCAAACATATTCAGTGATTCTGTTGCTCTGATGTGGTCTGATTTCCAGTTTGGAAAGTCCTGTTTTTTAAGTTCTGTTCTGCAGTGGTGCAGTAGGTAGTGTCACAGCCACACAGCTCCAGGGACCTGGAGTTTGGCGTGTTCTCCCTGTGTCCGCATGGATTTCCTCTGGGTGCTCCGGTTTCCTCCCAAGGTTCCTCAAAATGCTGCTAAATATACTTTTTATGTCCTTTGTGACTGCACTCAGAGAACAAGCAAAACATTGCTTACTCTTATGCAAGAAAAGCTGACCACCAAATGGCAAAAAAGTATTAACCTTTGAACTGCCAAAAGACTTTGCATGAATCAAACAAATACATATGCAACCTGACATGGGACAGCACTTAACTTTAATTCTTTGTTTTATTACATGTTGAAGCTTTACAGACAAGGTATGGCATAGAGAAGGGCCACTATTTTTTAAAATTTAACAGATTCTAAGAGCTGATGAGTAGTTAAAAACATTTAATCTGGATTTAATGTTCATTCATTCATTCATTCATTGAATGAATGAATGAATGAATGAATGAATGAATATAAATCTTGATTCTAATCAGAACAAAAAACATGAACCTTAATAAGTAATTCTCAAGACACCTTTTGTAGTTTGCAGTGTCTTCCTATTTCATGTTTAGCACATTAAACACTTGCCTCTCCCTGGGTGGCCAGAGGGTGAGGATGGACTCCTGCATCAATAAGCTGTGTCACCATATGTGCCTGTGTCCCACTCCGCAAAGTGGAATTGAAACCATTAGTTGCGGGAAAGTGCTTTAAACAACCTTGATATAGTCTCCAGAGCATGGGCCAAATTAATTGCTTTACAACTTTGGGGACTTTCACATGCACTGAAATCAAGACAGCAAGTCTTGCCCCCCAGGAAAACATTTGGACATTTAACAGAAATTTTAATCTACTAACTAAATGAGTGGCCAATAAATCTGTAGAGGTTGTAGCCCTATACTGGGGAATTCCACCAATGCTACAGCTTCTCCATAATTCAACAGTTAAGACATAATCAAAGCCATTCTGCATGGTTTAAAATTAAATGGCACATTTTAGGGTACCTGATTCAGTGACAGGAAACAGGTCTCAATCTTTACAGCTCAAATATAAGCAGATTTTTACTGTTCAAAGTGTATTTTTATTATTCAAAATGACCAGTGAATGAAAATAGTGGGAATGGGAATAGTGTTGAAGCAGTGGAAAATAATAATAAAAAATCAGGTGGACATCAGGTAGCTTGTTTGTAAATGGATAATAGCTTTCTGTCAGACGAGAGAGTAAACAATATTACTGTGAACCATTCTGACTCTAAATTTCTCTGAGAACATTTCAGACCTCTCTGAATGACTGCACATTAATCAATTCATCTGGCTATGGGTTTCAACGTATATTAACACTGCTATAACTTCAGAATAGCTTAGGCACTTTACATTACTGAATCCTAAGCCTTAGAATGTAAGGCTTTTGGTAATAGGTCCCTTTCTGATAATTCATTGAGGAAAAAAGTTGACAACAACATAAGATATTATTAAAAGCCTAAACAATGGAGCAGTATTGTCAGAAATGTGTTCTCATCTTTAACGGTGCTGTTTATTACACTGCTGTCCAGTTTTCCAAATTTGCCTTTCAACAGAAGAACAGATCACTGTGACTTAGAAAGCCAAAAGGTTATTGCTACCTAGACCTATGGGTTTACAATGAATAATGAATGTCAGGTGTAGTCTTCTACAATTGAATGTAAAATCATTTCATACTAACGTTGTGTTTACCGTACTGAGAATAACCGTGGCTGAATTTACATGATAGGAACATGTCAAGCACTTACACAAGAACAGAATTTATTACATCACAGCTGGTTTGTCTCATTAAAAACTGACTGAAAGCATACATCATCTCACTTCATCTCTTCTTTTCTGCATAATCCATTTCAGGGACGCAGTTTTGGCTGGACAATAATTCAGTATCAATATATATCGCAATATAAAATGTTTCAATAACAATATTGTTTTTATACACACATTCAATATTTCAATATACATAATTTACCACGTGTCACTGACTGATGTTCATTACAGGGCGCTGCCATCATTTCATTTCACTCAATTTTAAAGTTAGCTTAAAAATATGTAGTTGTAGTTCTTGGCAGGTTTTCTGTGGCTTTTTAATGTTCATATCAATATTGGAATGATATTGTTATAGAAATATAGATTAGAAATACGTATAAGAAATGTATATATGGCCAACATATACATTTTGGCCATATCGTCCAGCTCTAGATGCAGTCTGAGAAGTCAGAGATTGCACAGACACTGTGCAAATGTCAGAGACCACCCTATTTAATTTCAAATCAAAACTGCTAGTAAGTATTTAATTCATTCATTCGTTGTCTGTAGCCGCTTATCCAGTTCCAGGGTCACGGTGGGTCTGGAGCCTACCCAGAATCATTGGGAGCAAGGCCGGAAAACACTCTAGAGGAGGTGCCAGTGCTTCACAGGTCAACACACACACATTCACACCTATGGACACTTTTGAGTCGCCAATCCACCTACCAATATGTTTTTGGACCGCGGGAGGAAACCCACGCGGACACAACTCAAAGTCAGTCACCCGGCGTGGGACTCGAAACCCACAACCTCCAGGTCCCTGGAGCTTTGTGACAGAGACACTATCTGCTGCGCCACCCTATAATATCCCTATAATAATCCTACAATATTTTTTTGTTTGTTTAGAGGCCCTATATAAGATTATCTGCTTGCTTACAGAAGAGCTAAAGCAGAGGAAAATAAGTGAAAAAATGTGAATTTTCAAAACTGGAATTGCAAAGTGTAGAAATTGGTATATAAAAAAAGAAGAAAGAAATTTATAATAACCTTGCTAGACCTGGCAGACCACCAAACTGACACCATAAACAGAAAGCCAAAGAAGAAAGGAGAAAATCAAGCTTCATTCTTGCTTCAGATCTGGGAAGATAAGTGAACAATTGTTTTCCAGCTGTAATTATGTTTAGTAGCAGTGAAACAGCAAACTCTGTACAAAACAAAAAATGACTGATGCCATTTCAGACAAAGCTTGTTTCCTAGAACTGAGCTTTGTTCAAACTTGCAGTCATAACTTCCAGGGTCATATCTGTACTGCCTGTAAGAATCGTAAACCTCCATCTGTCCTACACTAAATATGGTTAAATGTAAACCCTTTATCTGCATTAAACAACATCTATTCTAGAATATAAAAGGCACTACATAGACATGTTATTGAGGCATAACACTTGTCTTTCATAGAAGGGGGGGTTTAAGTAGAAGGATTTCACCCCCCATTCAGTCAGCAAAAGCAAGTATTGGAATATAAGCGGTAGACAAATTTCAAGAATTCTGCAATAGCCTCAAATTCATAAATGCATCTCAATTTTTTTTATTTTTTTATTTTCTACATTAATTGAACACAACAGCTGTGCTTCACGTCGTGTGAAAATGTCATGACGAATGGACCAATGAATAATTACTTGTTAATAAAATATTTTATATTGACTTCCATTGAAAGTTTAAAAGGCTTTTTTCCTTCTCCTGTAAATGTACTATTTTGGGAGATACATGGTTTTTACTGGACAGCGACGATATGTAAAATATGCCTGGTATATGGTACGTCCAGAAAAGACACTGGACCTCAACATCAGCTGGTGATTTAGATCTAAATCGTAAACTGAACTTGGGAGATGTGGATGCAGATCTGAGCAGACTGGGAAACGGAAAGGATGCTGGAATGAGCGCAAAGGCTAGCTACATTAAAGGCTGGACCAAGGTAAATGAATGGCTATTTTCGGTTAATGTCAGGGAATGTTCTGCTCATAGAGAAGCTTTTTGTTTGAGAAGGGGGAGAAAACTTTGAGCCTCATTTAAAGGTGAGGTCAAACGAAATCAGTCTTTCACCTTGAACCACTTCCATCCAATCTCTCTCTCTCTCTCTCTCTCTCTCTCTCTCTCTCTCTCTCTCTCGTGTGTATGAGGCTCGTGCGCCGTTGTCAGGAGGCTCGAGGAGTGCACAGTCTGTGGTGAGGACTGACAGAAGGGCCAGTAGTTGACAGTGAGGGTGGTCAGCGGCAGACAAGGTAATCTCCTAATAACGGGAATGATTGATCGCGGAATTGAAACACGTGCCAGAAGCTGAGAGCAGGCTGGATGTCTAAAGAGCGTGTGGAGCTGGATGGAGAAGCTGGATTAGGCTGCATCCATAAATTAAGCCTTGTCTCCAGCAACGTATTCGAGCGCTGCTCCGCCGAGCACGAGCTGCTGAGGAGTTTTCAATAGGAAACGGATACCTTCCTTTCTGACTGGACGGACGCAGACAGAGCTCAAATGGAAGACTGGAGAAAAAGCTAACGGTGTGCTGCCGAGATTTGACCTGGAGATGAGCAGAAACAATCACATTTTGACTGTTTGAAGATGTCGGATTTGAACCAAAACACTTGAGGCACGCGCTCAGAAAGTGTCCGTGAACATGACCTCTCCCGCGAAACACATGAACTTCACTGACTTCTCTGAGAGCTTCGTGTTGTATTAAACGTTGGGACGGATGAAGATCACCTGAAGCGATTTGGGATTCACTGACATTTGCGAGAAGAACCGAACACGCGAAGGAGACATGGCTCGCCTGCTGCTCGTCTTTAACTCTGTCGCACTGTTGCTCTTCGGCACTGACATGTTCCTGGTTGGCGCAAGTAAGTTCACACCTGCACGTCTTTTTATTTTTGAACGCAAACCATATCGACCACATGCTCTTTCACGATTAGCGTTCGGTCTGCGTTGTTGTATATTAAGCGCACGTGATGGTTGCGCTGTTGGAACGTGAGAGTCAATCGAAAGCTGATAGTGTCAATGGACGCTGGAACGCTTGGCCACTGTGGGTGGTAGCTGTGCTGTGATTAAACCTGTGGCGGACTAATGTTAGCTCTGAATTCCTTACAGATATAGCTGCGTGTCACTGCTGTGACTTGCACCTATTAGCCTAAACAATAAAACCACCACCTTGTTTGTACTCTCATATTACTTTCGTGTCAGTATTATACAGGTTCACTTTGTAGTTCTACGCTTACAAAGTGTAGTCCATCTGTTGCTCACATTAGCCCAGTTTCACCCTGCCCTTCAATGGCATTATTTGGCTGGTGCATTATCCTCAGCGCTGCAGTGACACTGAAGTGGTGGTATTTTTAGTGTGTGTTACTCAGGTGTGAATGGATCGGACACAGCAGTGATGCTGGAGTTGTTATACACTGTATCCATTCACTGTCCACTCTGTAATACGTAACTACCTCGTTGGTCCACCTTGTGGATTTAAAGTCGGAGACAGTCCTAAAGTCATCCTCTAGTCTTTTATCAGAGGACAAAGGACACTTTGGTTTGGTGAACAATTCTCAGTCCAGCAGTGACACTGATGTCTTTGAAAACTCCAGCAGCACAGCTGTGTCTGATCCACTCATACAGGAGAAACATAGTCTAATATATTACCATAGCCATTTCATAGACACTGCCGTGTTGAGAATGATCCACGACACAAATCATACCTGCTCTGTGGTGGCCTTGTGGGGGTCCTTATGATGGACTGCATTCTGTAATTAGGGCACCTTTATGGACAATGGAGCTGATGTAACTGACATTGGGTAATTTTAATGTTAAAATGGTGGCTAAATGGTATATATTACACATTAAATATAACATACTCCTCATCAAAATCCCAGGCCTGTATGTTCTTGCCTGATTTTATTGTAATGTAACGATAATATTGTTTGATCTTTACACTAGTAATGCTCTCTGTGAAAACTGTAAACTGCATCTAGCCTGAAGATATTTTTGTGCATTGCCAGTGAAGCATTTATTGGATTCATTAACTCAGACAGAAATATCTCTGACAACTGAGTCACAGCATCACATCACATGTGTGAGAAATGGCCATAGTTTGTATACTTCCTGTATAATGTAGAAACCACCTTTTAAGTTTCTTCCATGTACATTAAATACAATATTTTTGTTTACAGTGACAGGATGGCTTCATCACATCCTTTCAGATCCATAGCCCTGAAGTGTCTTGTCTTCTCACAATGGAATGATGGACAGAAACACCTGAGGACTTTTTTATACATCTGAAGCTAGAGTAGCTTTTGGAAGCTGCAAGTGCTGCTTATCTTAAGGTGACAGTTTTGTGGGTGTACAAGATCATATAGTGTTGTTAGAATTCTTTAAACATTTAAAATAGACATCTTTACATGTTTGTTAAAGCCATTTTCAGAAACGACATATTTTGCTTTCATTCTTTTGACTTTCACACACTTAATACAAGTGGGTTAACATCTAATATATAAACTTACAATACAAAATATAAACTTATTTTGATTCCAAATAAATTAAATTAAAGAAATATGGTTGCTGCGTTGGTGTCAACGGATGTGAGGATGTCATAGTGTGTATAGACAAAATGCTGTTAATTAAGTGAGCAGTTTACCATTAACATTTACAAAGGTTTAAAGAGCCCCCAGCCCATTATTAACTCCCACCCAGACACAGGAGAAATGACATAAGGAACCACAAAGCACGGAAACTATGGACAGATTTTTAGAAGGGCTGTGATGCATGCTGGGAGCCACTTTGCATAACCTCACTCCCTGCGCTCTCCACCAAGGCATGGAGACTGTAGCAGATGCCACAATATAGATATGCACTATTTTCAAATTGTCAGACAATGCAGGCCTAATAATAAAAAATAAAAATAGTCATTTTAATACTCATAAGCAATCATTATATTTTTCCCTCCTTGGCAGCAGTGGCAGTTTGGCAGCTGTCAGTGCTCCTGTCCTATTTATCTTGTGACAGTTATCCTCGTATTCTTAATAAACACAGCTCCTTACTCTACCCTCGTCTACCACTCATAGAGTAACACGGGATTTGGATGAGCTTTGATAAGGCTCTGTTCGCTCCTGCTCTGTGTTTCTTGTTTGAAGTCCTCGCGCTCCCTGTAGTCAAAGTCACACAAGCTTTATTCTGAAAGCAGGGCAGCCGTGCATCTTTAATCTGCTCCTGGAAAAACATGCCAGGAGTGCCTGAGAGACATAGAATGCATGTCAGAATATGTAAGCATTAAAATCCAATAACCTCCCATGAGACAAGTGCAAGAGATGTTACTCATCCTTGTAGTGTTTGTGGTGTTGGATAGGAATTTACAGGATTTGGCTCCAGCAGGAATGTTTTAAAATTACATTAGAAAAATGTAATTAAATTTTATGGAGTAACTGCACTAATAAATTTACTACTCTGACAAATGAGTATTTCTGAATCCTCCCAAAACTGTGCCAGACACTGAAAATCTTACGTAGAGAACATTATATCCAAAAGAAGACAACTGGGTATGAATCAAATTAAATTAAATTACAACCACTTTTCCAGAAAAGGATGTGGACCAACATACGAATAAAACAGAACTGATTATGTGCAAATAATTTAACCCTATAGTTAATTCAAATGTTGAAACAGGGAAATATTTATTTATTTATTTATCTATCTATTTATTAATATTTACACATTTTTAATTTTGCTGCCAGCTACATGTTCCAAAAACCGAAATGTTGACAACATGAGGAAGAAAGTGCTGGCATAATAGTGTAATGCTAAAAAAAAAATAAAAATAGTAGGCAATAGGTCAGTGACATCACTCTATTTTAAAAATAGCCTCTTAGAGAGGGAGACTTTCAGAAGTAAAGATGGGCAGGGGTTCACACTCTGTAAAAGATAAGGTGAAGATAAGGATTCTCAGTGAAATCTCTTTTGGCAGTATTAACTGGCTTTTTCCTTCGGGCCCTCAGACAGCACCTAATTAATAACAGACAGTTCTGTAGTGAAAAATAACTTCATGGGCTCAGAAACATTTCCTAAAACCATTGTCTTAGAAGACAGTTTCATTTAAAACTCACAACTGCAGAGAAGAAATCATATACAAACATGATCCACAAACCCTGCCTACTTTTGGACTGAGGTGAAACGGAAAAGTTATTTTTGGAAATCATATGGAAAATTGGATGCTGCGTCCTCTGGGCTAAAGATGAGCTGGACCATCTGGCTTGTTTATAAGCTCACAGTTCAAAAGCCAGCATCCATGATGGTATGGGTGGTGAGTTAGTGCACATACCATGGGTAACATGCACATGTGTGAGGCACCTGTAATGCTTAATTAAATTATACAAGTTTTGGAGCAAAATACTGCCATCCAGAATGCGTCTTTTTTCTGTATCTTGTTTATTTCAGTATAATGGAGACCTTGAGCTGTTAAGCAGCTGAAATCCTATAGTAATCAAGAATTGGATAATGTATCACTTTCAAAACTGCAGCGACTGGTCTTCTCAGTTCTCAAACGCTTAAAGAGTTTTTTAAAAAATAAATGAACATTTTTAGGATTTTTTTGGAATATGTTGCTGGCATCAAACTCATATAGGCAAATATTTTTCCAAAACACATACTTTATACATTTTAACATTTAAACTGTGGTTATTGTACTATTTAAATTGAAATACAGGGTTTAAATTATTTGCACATCCATTTTTTTATTTACATTTTGCACAATGTTTTAACTTTTTTGGGAAACAAACTTTTATATGATGTAGATTGAACATGCATGAACCTATGGTCAGTATGCCCACCGGCAAGTATGTGCTAGATGGGGTTAAATCACTGCAATATTTGTATGTTCTCTAAGGTGATGGAGCACCATCCACTACAACTGAAATGAGTAGGAGTAGTATTAGTGTATTATAACCTATCAGCAATTACCTGACCTCAGTAATGTAGGAAGTCCATCAAAGCCTTACAGCAATATTTGAACACTGACTATACTTTATTGACAAACCTCTTAACACACTCATGATGATTTTATAGACTAATGTACACTTTTTTGAAAGTTCGTCATTCATAATATTTTTATATGCATCCTGATCTTTGTTTGCTTTGCTCCAGTGTCACCTAGAGGAGGATAGTTTCTGCGTTTTGAGTCCTGGTTTCTCCAGGTGTTCCTTGCCATGTCTGCATCAGCTTGCTCATTTGGGGTTAGTACCCAGAATTTTGTAAAGCTGCTATGTTACAACCCCAGTTGTAAAAAGCATTCCTTAAATAAATTTGAAATGAAAACCATTCCCAGAAAAATAATGGAAGGCACAGACAACTGCATATGAATACCTTCATTGAAACCCTGGATGAGCCGACTTTCAGCTTTTAGACATCCAGTGTATTCTTAATGCATGTTTAATTTACATTGAGTGGGATTGGAAAAGTGTAAAGAATTTTGGCTTTGCTTTGGCACAGCTTACATCACAGAAAATATTTACTGATCACTGCCTCTGAGTCTGTCATTCTGATCTTGGAGAAAAGAGAAATTCTCTGCCAGAAAAATGCGACAGGTGAGGAGGCTGCAGGACAGATGAGAGTGGTCACTGATTGTATTAACCTCAGCCTGGCACCTGGCTCCGCCTGGGTCCCTTCTGGAGAGCCATTCACACACGCACGCGCACACACACACACACACACCAACATCATGACTCAGACTGCACCAGAGGTCGCTCATCACCAAGATGGATTTATATTTGTTCAGTGGTGCATGGAGAAATGAAATAGTATTGTCTTCATGGGAAAGCACACATGTAGCCCAAAGGGATGTTTACATCATACTGTATTCATAGCAGAGGCTGAAGCTTTTTATTATTTGATGAATATTAAAGTAAATTACCAAATGTGCTAAAAGGTTTCTTTGCAGTGATGTCAGGAAAATACACTGTTCCTAAAAGAACCGTTGAGCCTTTAAAGCAGTACTCCAGCATTTTTTCTTAAGATCTTAGCATCTGGTCGCTTAACACAAACAGTAATTTAGGCTTTCTTTTTTCAGAAGTCCTAAATACTGCCCCATTGGCTTCTGTTGTCAATGTGTCTCTAGGCAACAGATTTATGACAAAAGATTTCCTGTCCGTTAGCTAAGTACATTCATTCATTCATTCATTCATTCATCCAAACTCTGTAACCGCTTACACAATTCAGGGTCGTAGTGGGTCCGGGGCCTCCCTAGAATTACCAAAGTGTAGAAAATATATTTTTTGTTGAAAGCAAATGTATTCTAAATATTGCCACTGTCCTATCCAAAACATATATCTCCAAAATAGCACCTTTACAGAAGAAAGTAAAACTCTCCAGGTAATTTTGGAGCATTTCTATTGGTCCATTTATCATGAAACGTTTAAAAAAAAAGAAAGCTGCTGTGTTCAAATTACGTATTAAACTAAAAATGAACAAAAATGAAGATAGATTCTTTTGATTTTACAGGGACATTTTTCCAGCAGACTACAGTTAAAGTTCAGAAACGCTGACCTGATTCATTAAAAACCGAAAGGAAGTCAAAAGTGGTTCTTTTATAACAGATGTTACCTGCATTTTTCCCTGGTCTGTTATACCACTCCAAAACACCCTAATAATATAAAGGAGCTCCATCATAAGTAAAATTCTCACTAAGTAATTTAGACTGTGACAGTTTTGCATACTCCTCATTCATAATTGTGCAGCTGGGTATAGCGGTCAGAGCCAGGGTCACTTCTGTTCCTCCACCTTGGGAGCTTTGCTTAAAGGAATGTGCTAACAGCAGTGTGGTTAACTTTCCACATCTGCTGCTAACAATAGTTTTTTCTTTTTTTATTTACTTTGTGTGTGTGTGTATGTGTGGATTTTTAAGCAGTTAAACACAGATGGTCATCTTTATTTCTTCTATTGTTTGCTTTACCCCATTAACATAGCCCAAATATTGCATTTAAAAGTACACCCAAATGCTTCCTGGGTACTCAGATGGTTGCTCACTGCTTCAGGTGTGTGTGTTGGGGGGGGGGGGTGTCTGTGTGTGTGTGTGTTGCCATGGATGGGTAAAATGCAGGATCCAAATTTAATTGTAATGCTGTGGAATGATGATAAATGCTCTTCTAATCTTTAGTGCACAACTGGCCCCTGGCTGGTCCCGAAATAATATCTTAAGATAAAAATAACTTTTCTTCTGGCAAGTGCTACTGACTGCTGAAAACAGTATTATGGGAAGGGTAAAGCCGCCAAGTACCCATCTACATTGTCTTTGAAAACATTGGCCAAATTAAGGTTCCAAATATAAGAAGATCTCAAGGGACATCAAAGAAAATGACTATGATTGTGGGGAACTGCAGTTCTCTCTAGTTGTTTATATTAAGAAGCTCCGCATCTTTTAAGGTGGAATGGTGTGATAGAGAGGGAAAAAACTGACTTTTGTTTGTACATGGCTGAAGTTTATCTTGTAAGTCTTTACTCACTGTTTGAATTACCACAGAAACTAATTTGTAACTCGAGTGCTTTCTGGTTAGCCGTCTCCCGAATTTGCAGATATTTCCAACTTAAGTAATCTGAAACAGCAAAAATAAGTCAATATTACCCACCTATGGAGCAGGAATGGAGTAATATCTTCATCTCGGTTTGTGCATTTCAAAGTTTGGAGTTCTCTCTGTTGTCTAAAAGAACTCCAGTTGCCTCTGCCATGAGCAGAGAGAGAGAGAGAGAGAGTGAGAAAGAGAGAGAGAGAGACAGAGAGAGAGAGGCTTGCTAAAACTGGGGCTTGTTTTACTACAATCATAAACGTCACCTGTAATCATGCACTCCCCCCCCCCCCCCATTTGTTTGAGGCCTCATGGACTGAAATGTTAAATATGCTGCCTTTATTTCACGTATGAAGTCTGTTTATTTTTATCTTCAAACACACTGTTCCAGATTGTATACTTTCCTAAATATATGTGAATTTAACTATCTGTCCATCCATTTTCCACTGCTTATCCGAGTGAAACCCAGACCTCCCTCTCCCCAGCCACTGCTTCCAGCTCCTCCAGGGGTATACCGAGGTGTTCCCAGGCCAGTCGAGACATGTAGTCTCTCCAGCATGTTCTTGGTCTTCCCTGGGGCCTCCTCCCCGTTGGACATGCCCGGAACACCTCACCAGGAAGGCACCCGGGAGGCATCCGGACCAGATGCCCAAACCACCTCAACTGGTTCCTCTCGACGTGGAGGAGCAGCGGCCCCACTCCGAGTCTCTCCTGGATGTCCGAGCTCCTAACCCTGTCTCTAAGGGAGAGTCCAGACATCCTGCAGAGGAAACTCATTTCAGCCGCTTGCACTCGCGATCTCATTCTTTCGGTCACTACCCAAAGCTCATGACCATAGGTGAGGGTTGGGACGTAGATTGAACAGTAAATCAAGAGCTTTGCTTTTCTGCTCAGCTCTCTCTTCACCACCACGGTCTGGTACAGAGCCCGCATTACTGCTGACGCTGAACCGATCCGCTTGTCAATCTGCCACTCCATCGTTCCCTCACTCGTGAACAAGACCCGAGGTATTTGAACACCTCCACTTGAGGCAGGATCTTGCTTCCAACCTGGAGAGAGCACTCCACCCTTTTCTGACTGAGTTCCATGGACTCGGCCTTGGAGGTGCTGATCCTCATCCCTGCTGCTTCACACTCGGCTGCAAACTGGAGGTCCCGGCTCGATGAAGCCAACAAGACCACATCATCCACAAAAAGCAGACATGAAATCCTGAGACCACCAAACCGGACACCTTCCGCCACTTGGCTACGCTGAGAAATTCTGTCCATAAAAATTATGAACAGAACCGGTGACAATGGGCAACCTGACGGAGTCCTACTCCGACTGAAAACCAGTCGAACTTACTGCCAGCCATACGAACCAGATTCCTGCTCTGTTTATACAGAGACTGGATAGCTTGTAGCAAAGAGCCCAGAACCCCATACTCCGAGAGCACCCCCCACAGAATATCCCGAGCGACATGGTCGAATGCCTGTGTTCCACGACCACGGTGGAATCTGCATTGTTCCTCCTGGATCTGAGGTTTAACTATCGGCTGGACTCTCTTCCCCAGTACCCCCGCATAGACCTTATTTAAGAATTTAACTACTTGCCCCAATTTTGGACAGATTTTATACAGCTTACATAATACCTGATGCCAAACACCCCACCCCCTCCAAATATTTGGGGTATGGAGCAGTGGAACTGTGTTCCCTAGAATGATAGATCTCCATTCAATACCACTGATAAGTTGAAGTGGTTTTGTGAATCAGCTAATTGTTCAACATCAGTATGTGACATCTATAATATTCTTTGTTGTATGCCAACAAATCTTCCAAACTATATTGTTAAGCCTTTCTAGTAGAGGCTGTTATTGCAGCAAATGTGGGGACATCCCCACTGTGAATACTGATGATAAAGCAAGAAATAATGAATAAGGAGGTGTCCACAAATATAGGAGTTATGTTTATCAGTACACAAAGGGGTCCACAAACATGTTTGTCTGTCAAATCAAGTTGAAATAGTTGTGGCTTTTGGCTTTACAGGCACAATAAGAACATTGGTATATTTGTGCAATGGTTACAGTTGGCTTTAGAGGACAGTATTGTTCTACTCTCGAGGGATAATTGCAGCTTCTGATGCGCTATGGTGATGAAACAGTCTGGAGCTCCATCTGTGTGTCCTGTGAGTCCTGGCAGGATCTGAACAGTGTGAACCTGCTCAAGATCCAGCACCCAGCTGAGAAAATTGAGCGGGCTCAGAGTAAATCCCCTCTCAGAATCTATTGCAATGTGCCTGTAGATATTTCAAGATTCCAATGGGAAAGAGAGACCAAAGAAAGACCAGCCTTCCATTCTTCCATTTCACTCCAATTTGTCCTCCCAATATGGTTTTATGGGTTATTCTACAAGCACAAGTGTAATTCACATGTTGTGGTTAGTGTAGCATAGTGGATTACACCATTGTTTTCCACTCTCTGTTTGGGTAAGCACAGTACACTACACAAATAAGCCTTGGGCAAGACTCCTATCACTGCATTTACCTATATCTTTAGCATGGTTTAAACTGGTAAGTTGCTTTGGATTAGAGTACCTACCAAATGCCATGAAAGCAAATGACCCTTTAATAATGGGCAAAAATAAATGAAGACTTCATGAGCAAAATACCATTGTAGGATGCATGTTGGCATGTTTACAATAAACGCAGGAATGGTTCATCTTTTGCTTTTGGTGCTATAGTTCCTTTAGGTCATGCAGAATTGTTTAAATATCACGTCAGACTTCTTGAAAATGATTGGCACTACACATTACCTAAGTCAGTTATCTCACTGAAGCTAACCTGGTTTACTTCTAGTTGTCATCTACTTCCTCTGTCTATTATGTAATTTAAGGCTCATCCAAACTCTAATGTGAATTTGGAGATCCCATGTTAACAACTGGTAAATGGAGGGGTGTCGAAGGATGTCCTGTTTATACATACCATGTGAGCTTGATGTATTCAGATCTGTTTTCCAACAGCAGTTGATTACCAACACATTTCCTTGGACAATAATTTGCTGAGATATACATCAGCTTCAATCATCACACAAGAGTGTTTTGTAGCAGGTTGGCAACAAAGCACAGTTAGACATGCTAGCTTGTAGTGAGCTTTGTATATTTTTAACAGAACAGACAAGGATATCATTCCTCTGAGTACATCACAAAGAAGACACACGGTGATGAACGTTCTTCAGTTCTACACACACAATCACCATGGTCCTTCCGCTCTTTTGAGCACACGGCGGCCGTATTTGCCGCATGAGTTCAAGGCCTTTCCAAGTTGCCTCTGGGGATACCGCGGCCCGTGCACAGGATGCTTCTTGAAGAGCAACTAATGTGCTGCAACAAGCCCATATCACACGATTCAGTCTGACAGGATGACTATGCCCCGTGTGGCTCCTTGCTTTTTTTCTGTACACTCATAAAGAGTCTTACCCAGTGTGATCTGGGTTCATCTGATGCCATGTTATGCAATGGATTTGCATATACCTCATACATTTGTGGCTATATTAAACTACAGTTGTGCAAACATACAATGCACTTGGGTGAAAATGTAAAAACACAACCTTATTAAAGGAGCAGTCATTATTACATTAACTCTTCATCATGTTACGAAACACTCAATCTCTGGTGCCTCTGAGGCAGTAGAGAGATTCTGTACACAGACGCACATACACACACACACACACACACACACACACACACATACACCACAGAGGGTAGCAGGTGTAATTTGGCTGGTGGATTATTCTCAGCACTGCAGTGTAACTAATGTGATGGTAGTGTTAGTGTGTGTTGTGCTGGTACGAGTGAATCAGACACAGCAGTGCTGATGGAGTTTTTAAACTCTGTGTCCACTTCCTGTCAACTCTGTAAGACACACCAACCTCATTACTCCACCTTGTAAATGTAAAGCCAGAGGCAGTAGCTCACCTGTCGCTGCACAGTTTGTGTTGGTCATTCTCTTGTCCTTCGTCAGTAAACATAGGACTCCGCTATTCTCAGCCCAGCAGTGACACTGAGGGCTTAAAAAACTCCTCAAGCACTGCTTTGTCAGATTCACTCGTACCAGCAAAACATACACTAACAATTCACCACCGTCAGTGGAATCTCTGCTGTTGCCTCTAGGCTTCCCTAATGAAACTGGCCCAAGACAATATAAGAAAAGTCTGAAAACAGAATAGATGGAAGTTCTTATCAAAAATAGGATTCGTTATCTGTGGGGAAAGGTGTTGCTAAAGCTAGAAATGCATCAGACATTCTGTGGTTGATAATAGAACCAAAGTAAGCTTGACTGAGCATCAGAAAACCTTTACAGACTTTAATCTGCAACGGAGTACTAAACTTTACAAGGTTGGGAGTATCACAAATTCTCGTGTCCTCAATCTCAAACAAGCTCAACATATGTCCATTATATATCCAATCAGCCTCTGCTTAGCACAGCCCTTTATGGCTGGTACTTAAAGAACTGCTATAAGTCATGTCTGCTTCTATCCAAGCAATCATTCCCTGCATCAGCACAGGGTTTACGTCCAGCCATGTATCATGGTTTATTCCCTGCTCGCTGCAGATATTCTACAGGCACTTGAAATCTTTATTACTTAGAGAACAATGAGCTTCTTCATGTGAGCTGTGCAAGGCAAATGTCATGCCTGAGCCAGAGAGATGAGCAGTAATGCTGTGAGATAAAAAAAAAATTATGTAAATAAATACATAAATAAATAAAAAAGACCAGGGACCAATTCTCAGGTCTCTAAACTACTCATACATGAGAAATATGACTGATATTTGTAGTGGAGCATATATATATATATATATATGCATATATATATACATATACATACATATATATATATATATATATCTTGTTATGACACTAGCCTAACTATTTAGGGTAGGGTATGTTTTTTAAAATGCAGTCATTGAGCACACAAAAGCAAAGTATAGCAATACATGGAAATGCCTTAAAAGCATATGACAGGCTTGTTAACCAAATTTTTTTTTTCATTTTTTAGGACGCATTTTTTTACGTTTTTAAACATATTAACTAAATGCGTAAACCAACATCTCTACACAAAGAGGAGGTATAAGTGTAGGCACGAAGTATAGGTTTTGTGTGTGTTATTAAAAGGAAAGAAACTAAATTAAAGTTTTCATTTGTTCTATATACTGAAAGACTTACTGCATTGAAGACAGCTACATGAATGTCCAAGAAGTTTCACATTTTTGTACATAACTCACAGCTGCAGGAATCCCATGAAACCAGTGTGGGAAAGTGAATGCTACACTAAAATCACTTTTTTTCTGTTTATTCTGTAACTGCAATCTGGTGTGTTACTAGTAGTTTATATTCAGTCATAGCAATGAAAAAAGTGAAAAGGGTCACAGTACTCGGGCATACAATACCTGAGCAAGACTACAAACTACCAAAGGAATTAGGTGATGACTGGGGGTGAATAGCCCCCACAACACATGTCTCTGGGCCCGTGAACACTCACAACACATTCTATTCTCAATGTAATGTATACAGTATGTGCCAGTGCAATTATTGGTGAAGGCCTGGGATACACTGCACTAGAGGTGAGTGACTTCTACATTGCCTGTGTTTAGACCTCTGTAATGAAAAGAGATATCCATCACCATGGCTACAGCATGCCCTCACTATAACCCTTTCTACACTCACACTTGCTGTGAATATAGAGCCTCATTAAATCAAATGGTGCCATTCCCGTGAACCGTGGACCTTCTGATGTCACACCCTTATATCCCTATTAATAAATAGCCATGGATTTGTGTCAGTCGAGCTTTTGCTACATCCAAATCGCCCAGCCTTCACCTCCAAGCTGTCAGGAGTCCAGTGTAATTGACAATGTTCTCTTGTGTAATCATGGGTTGAATGAAAGTATTGACATCTGACTGTCACATACCTTTGCTGCAGTTATCAGGCATTGATTAGCTTTCTGATACTAGGGGCGATTCTCCTGGATAACATGTCAGTTATAGAATGTGGGTCAGTAACCCATGAACTTACCATCCCTATGAGCTAAAACCTATGTCTTCTACATAGATAAAGAGTAAAGGGACCGTCCTCATACAATTTATTAAAATCCCCTGAAAATGTAAAAGACATATTTACCTCAGTGAGCAATAGACACTCTTAAACACATGAGCACTTAATGGGAATCTTAAACCTGGGAACATGAGGTGAGAACAGTTTTTTTGAATTGTATACTTTTTTGTAGATACTTATCCCAAACTGAACTTTAATTTTTTCTCACAGATGCCATAACAATCCACTTCCTCCATTTGTTAAAAAGGGCTAATTTTCTTGTTCATGAATGTATATTGTCACCGTCCAATTAAAAACATGTAACTGCAATTTGTCAATATTTAGTTTATCACATCAATTGAACACAGCAGCTCTCCTTCACATTTTCACATTTCACAGTAGTAATGCTCCCATAATTATTTTACATTGACTTCTACTGTAGGTTACTAAGGTTTTAATTTTGGAGTTTTTAAGTTTGGAGATGCATGTTTTTCATTGAACAGTAAATATATGATATATAAAAAAACAGCAAACTAGTGTTAAATGTATACATTTATAGAAGTGTTGACTTAATATGATAAAGTTATGTTTATATTACCAAGAAAGTTGCAGTCATCAGTTTTATTTTTGGCACAATCATCTTAAAAACATAACTCCAGGAGTACTGCTGTGTTTGATCCACTTGTACCAGAGGACCTTGTAAATGTAAAGTCAGAGAAAGTAGCCCATCTATAGCTGCTTAGCTTGCGTTTCTCATCCTCTAGTCCTTCATCAGGACGCTGTTGGCTTAATATTTTTGGTTGGTGGACTATTCTTAGTCCAACAGTGATACTGAGGGGTTTAAAAATTCCAGCAACACTGCTGTGTCTGATCCACTTGTACCTGCACAACACACACTAACACACCTCCTTCATGGTAGTGTCAATTCAGTGCTGACACTGTGCAGGTCCTGACCATTGCAAAATGGTAAAATGGGGCTTAATACCTAAGCAGAGCTACAAATGGACCACATTTTATATTTCAAAACACCTGTTTCGTAAGTGGTGTACATCTCATGGACAAAGTGTAGAAACAAGGAGTTAATGTTTTGGCTGATTGATGTATATCTGTCCGAGAATAAGTCATTACATAATTCAGAAAAGTGTTTGTTGTTGGTGGCAGAGACATGTAAGACTGGAGAGAGGAAACACAGACACTGGAAAAACCCTGCCTTTTCTGTTTTTTTGTCACCCGTAAAAACACAGAGTCCATTAGAGCAGTGGAGGAGCCACCAAAAAATGCCAGCACTGAAAAACATGGTTCAGGCCAGTTCACCAACTTTCTATTTTCTTCTTGCACCCTGGCAACAGAGGCATGCTCCCTGGTATTGAATCTGTCACTGTGCGCTCTCTGCCTTAGAGTTTGCCTTTTGTGAGACTAATTAGCTTGTCTATTGCCTGCTAAATCATGATAGAGCACACAGCAGTAGGGATGAAAACAGAGAGAGAGAGAGAGAGAGAGAGAGAGAGAGAGAGAGAGAGAGAGAGAGAGAGAGAATAAACAAAGACACAGTATAGGACACAGTGTCCAGAATTCAATCAAGTGCTAAAACAGAATGCAATTCAGCCACAAAGGCAGCAGTGGGAAAGAAGAACATACATCCTGAGTCTCATTTGTTAATTTGTTTTAAATAGGGTATATTGATTTTTTTCCGCACTAATAGGTTTTGACGACATTCCAGGTGCATGGCTCTTAAAAAAATAATAAAGTTTTACTGCCAAAATTCATGGACGCCCACAGTTCTATATTCCCCTAATCTCTATTCTACTGAGGCACCCTTTCAAAGAGCTGAGAGAGAAATAGCAGTGAGCACATTTAATGAAGACTGACGTTTACAATCATGTGAACAGACAAATGTGCTCTAACATTAGGTAACAGGTTTTAAAATTGATTTTGCCTCTGTCTCTTACCCCTGGGTTCTCAGAACTTAAGCTGTGGCTTTTGACAGAGATGGGCTTATAGGCTTATGTTCAAGACCTCCATCAAAATCTGTGCCTCGATTTAAGCAATGGAGGCTTCTCCCTCTAAGGAGAACAGAGATTAAAATCCCGTAATACATCTTCAAGTGTTTTACTGAAATTGCTTTCAAAGGAAGCTCTATGACCTCAGAGGGCTCGTTGAAGAAAGGAGGGGGGAGGGAGAGGGGAGAAGAACATGGCAGCAGGTGGATGTTTTACATTCCAAAGCCACTCGGCCAGATTGGATAGCATTGTTGGCAGGAAACCCAAATACTCTGGGGATGGCGGAAAACAAATAATAATAAAAAAAATGGATGCACTGCAACATATTTCAGACTTATGGAGGCCTGTTGTATTCCAAGAGATTGTAATGACTTGTCCGTGATGCTAATGGGATTCTGTCTAATAGGAGTCAAGACATGTTACTTTGTTATGGATAGAAGGAATTAAGAAACAATGTCCTGCCGTCATGGTGATATTTTTGGCCTGGATGTAAATATTGATTCGTAACAGTGAATGGAGGAAGTCAAATTATTCCGTTCATTCCCATCCAGTCATTTGCAGTTTCTTCATTTAAAACCGTAGCATGTCATTCTGAAAATAGCAACAGGCCAGACAAGTTTAATACAGAGGCTACTCTTGTTTAGCCATTACATCTCGCATTGCTGTAGGGCCTCACAGCTTTACCACAGCTCGAGAAACTCCACCATACACAGGTGTTCAGTTTTGGTAATTTATCTATAGACATTTAAAAATAATGGGTGCAATTTTATTAAAACTTATATTCATAGAGATTTAAAAACATGTATAAGTATTTAATATATTTATAAAGCAATACATGAACAAATATATGAACAGTATACCAGTAATATGCCAGCAAGTGGCCTGTGACACTGTATTCTCACAAATAAGGTGCCAACATTTTAATAAATTGATTTAGGATGATCTAAAAGTTCATGATGACATAACGGCAATGATCATAAATGTCTAATCTGTTTTATTCTGTTTCTTAGATCGGCCCCCTGCTCCAGTAAATGTGTCTGTGATGAACGTGAAAGCTGACTCAGTAACAGTGTCCTGGGAGGTTCCAGAAGGTGAAGTTATCATTGGCTTCTCCATTTTGCAACAGGTAAGAGTATGTCAGCTTTAGCTTTGAAGGGGACTACTTTTTTATATATTTTAATTTTTCTTGGATATTTAGTATGTGATAGAAAATGTTAACTGATTTAGGACTTGTTATGAACAAGATACATAGTACTGAAATGTTGAATTGCATGAAGCCAATTCATTCATTGTCCAGTTGGGTCCAGGGCCTATCTGGAATCACTGGGTGCAAGGCGGGAACACACCCTGTGAGTCGTCAGTCCTTCACAGGGCGACTCACACTCACACACTCACTCACATCTATTTTGAGTATCAAATCAAATCAAATCAAATTTATTTATATAGCGCTTTTCACAACTGATGTTGTCACAAAGCAGCTTCACAGAATTCCAGTAAGACAAGATTTGACATGAAATGTAAAGACAAATGTAAAACCCTCAAGTGAGCAAGCCAGGGGCGACAGTGGCAAGGAAAAACTCCCCCAGCTGAGGAAGAAACCTTGGGAGGAACCAAGGCTCACAAGGGGTGACCCATCCTCCTCTGGTCAATCTACTGGTGATGATAGTTAGTAGTCCATGAGAACTTCAGTGTAGGGACAGCTTCAAGGCACTTGGTGGTTGCTGGAGCGTGGGCAGCTGGTCTGAAGCGTGGAGGAGGATCTCGACAGTCATCCATCAGTGTCCAGACAGACAGGTGGGCAGTCGTTTACTCGGAAAGATGTAAAGGGATGGAATTAGTTTTGAACTGTTTTGTGTTTGTAAAGTAGAAAATATGAAAATTTCCAGAGTGTGGCTAATGACTCCGGCAGATCTGACTATGACAGCATTAACTAAAAGGAGAGAACCAGGAGGACACACAGACACGGGAGCATCCTGAAACACTGGCATCCCTCCGCTCCACCGTCAACAAACCTGAGTGATCGCGAGAAACGGCGGGACGACAGCACCAGCATCTCAGTTTACTATAATTCCCTGTGTCCATGGACCCCCCGGATCTGCCGCCTTTATCTATGGGGGAGCATTAGCTACCAAATGATAAACTAAACAAATGAGTTTTTAGCCTACATTTGAAGATTGCGACTGTGTCTGAGTCCCGAACATTTTCTGGAAGATCATTCCAGAGTTGGGGGGCTTTATAAGAAAAGGCTCTTCCCCCAGCTGAGGCCTTCTGAATTCTGGGGACATTTAAAAATCCAGTATTCTGTGATCTGAGTGAACGTGGGGGCTCATAATAGGAAATTGTATCTTGAAGATATTCAGGAGCAAGCCCATGTAGAGCTTTATATGTTAATAACAAAATTTTGTAGTCAATGCGGAATTTAACAGGCAGCCAATGAAGTGATGATAAAACTGGGCTGATATGTTCAAATTTTCTAGTTTTAGTGAGGACCCTAGCTGCAGCATTTTGAACTAGTTGAAGTTTTCTTAAATTGCTGCTGGTGCATCCTGACAGTAGTGCGTTACAGTAGTCAAGCCTTGAAGTAATAAAGGCATGTACTAATGTTTCTGCGTCCTGGAGGGATAAGGCATTTCTAATCTTAGCAATATTGCGAAGATGTAAAAAAGCTGTCCTAGTGATACTACCTATGTGTTGATCAAATGATAAATCCGGGTCAATTATGACACCAAGATTTTTTGCTGCTGAACCAGGTTTAACTGGAAAGTTAGCTAGATTTAAAATTAAGTCTGATAATTTATTTCTTGTCACTTTTGGACCCAAAAGCAGGACCTCTGTTTTGTTGCTGTTTAGGAGGAGGAAATTACGCAACATCCAGCCTTTCACGTCTTTTACACAGTCCTCTATTTTCTTTAATCTGTGTTTGTCATCGGGCTTGGCTGAAATATACAATTGTGTGTCGTCTGCGTAACAGTGAAAGTTAATGTCATGGTTTCTTATAACTGTGCCTAGCGGTAACATGTATAATGTAAATAATAATGGTCCTAAAATAGAGCCTTGTGGAATTCCAAATCTTACTTTAGAATAATTTGAATTTAGATTGTTTACTTTTACGAATTGATAACGTTCCGTTAAGTAAGATTTAAACCATAATAGGGCTGTCCCTGTGATTCCAACCATGTTTTCTAACCTTTCTATGAGAATATTGTGGTCTATTGTATCGAAGGCTGCGCTTAGGTCAAGAAGCACCAACAGGGATACGTGGCCTTGATCAGAGGCAAGAAGAAGATCATTTGTTATCTTGACTAGAGCTGTCTCTGTACTATGATGTTGCCTGAATCAAGATTGGAATTTTTCATATATATGATTCTTATGTAGATATGAACTAAGTTGTTGGGCCACAGCTTTTTCTAAGATCTTAGACAGAAATGGCAAATTAGAAATAGGCCTGTAATTAGACAGTGTACTAGCATCAAGATTTGGTTTCTTGATCATAGGTTTAATAACTGCTAGTTTAAAAGCTTTGGGTACATGGCCCAGACTAAGCGATGAGTTTACTATAGTTAAAAGAGGATCAATAATAGCTGGTAGTACTTCTTTGAGCAACTTTGTGGGAATTGCATCAAGTGTGCAAGTTGTACAGTTTGCGGAGGTGATAATCTTCTCTAGTTCTAATTGTGGGAGTGGGCAAAAGGTTTCAAGTCTTTCTTTTACAGTTATATTATGTTTTATTTCATTCACATCAGGTGGCAGCCAGGATGGATTTGATCCTGTGGCTAGAGTTTGTTGTCTAATATTCTCAATTTTATTATTAAAAAAGTCCATAAAATCTTTACTGGTGAGAGTTGCTGGAATTAGTTGTTCAGAACCTGCTTGATTTTTTGTAATTCTAGAAAACACACTAAACAGTGCTCTCGGATTATTTTTATTATGGGAGATCAGCGAGGCCAGATATGCTGAGCGAGCTTTAGTGAGGGCATTTCTATACTCTATAAGGCTGTCCTTCCAGGCAGAATGGAACACTTCAAGCTTGGTTGATCGCCATTTCCGCTCTAGTTTTCGTAATGTTTGTTTTAAAGTACGGGTCTTATCGTTATACCATGGTGCGAGCTTTTTCTGTCTTATACTTTTATGTTTAAGTGGTGCTACCTTTTCTAAAGTAGATCGACAGGTATTTTCTAGGTAATCAGTTAGTACATCTAGGTCCATTTGGTCTGATGGAGTTGGAACTGGGGTCGATAGTTCTGGTAGGTTTTCTATAAATTGTAGGGCGGTAGATGGTTTTATTATACGCCTTGTAGAATAGCGAGGGTTCTTACATATATTATGGATAAAACGTAGCTCATATGAAATTAAGTAATGATCGGAGATTGCTGAGGATTGCGGTAAGATATTAATTTTGTCAATGTTAAGACCTAGTGTCAGAACTAAGTCTAAAGTGTGGCTGCAGTAGTGTGTAGGCCCTGTTACATTTTGAGTAATACCAATAGAGTCTAAGATTGAGGTAAATGCCTTTTTTAGTGGGTCACTTTCCTTCTCAAAATGGATATTGAAATCTCCTACAATTATAACTTTATGATTGCACACCGCTAGGTTTGTAGCAAAATCGCTGAATTCTTTCAGAAATTCTAAGTAAGGCCCTGGTGGTCTGTAAATGTTGCATAATAAAAATGCGTCCTTTTTTGTGACCGGATTTGTAATAATAGTGGAGAGAACCTCAAAAGAAGAGAAGGTGTCACATTGTTTAAGACTAATTTCTAGGGTATTTTGGTAAATTACACATACTCCACCTCCTTTGCCTGATATTCTTGGACTATGTGCATAATTATAGCCTAGGGGGGTGGCTTCATTTAGTGCTAAATATTCATTTGGTTTAACCCACGTTTCCGTGAGACAGAAAACATTGAATTTATGATCACTTATAATATAATTTACGATGAGTGCTTTTGAGTTTAGTGATCTTATGTTGAGTAACCCAAATTTTAGTTCTGAGGTGTTGCTGCTAGGTGTTGTGTATGATTTAATATTGATTAGGTTGCTGAAACAGGCTGATTTTGTTTTTCTACTTTTACATT
Organism: Hoplias malabaricus; assembly: GCF_029633855.1. Classification (NCBI taxonomy): domain Eukaryota; kingdom Metazoa; phylum Chordata; class Actinopteri; order Characiformes; family Erythrinidae; genus Hoplias; species Hoplias malabaricus. Next base: position 19,894,645 of record NC_089806.1, on the reverse strand, counting down.
TAGTTCGGGGGAAAGACACAGTCTCAATACAGTTGAACCTGGGTGACGTCTCAAGACAGTTCGCAGACGGTCGGTTTAGCCTGTCTGTCTGCGGCCTGGTCCCGGCTCTGGATTGTCAGCAGCTATCTACACTACTCTGCCGACTAACTAAAAGACTATGTGCTATACTGCAAGAAAGTAAGGCAGCACCCTCCCGCGTGGGGTGGATACCATCCCTACCTATAAGACCAGGCTTGCCCTCAAAACGTAACCAATTGTCTATAAAGCCCACTTGATTTTCGGAACACCACTTGGACATCCAGCAGTTTAACGCCCAAAGTCTGCTGTAAGCTTCGTCGCCACGCCGCATTGGTATGGGACCAGAGCAGATTACGGCATCGGACATAGTCTGGGCCAGTTTAATCACCTCTGTAATATTACCCTTAGTTACCTCAGACTGCCGCAGACGAATATCATTGGCCCCTACATGAATGACTACCCTCGAATATCTCCTATTAGCTAACAGTCTAAGGTTGCCACTAATATCCGGCGCTCTGGCTCCCGATAAACAGCTAACTGTTACTGCCGGCGCCCCTAAAGGAGTAGCTAATTTCACGTGCCGAACAATAGAGTCTCCTATAACCAGAGCACTCTTAACAGGCTCCTCAGCGGGTGCTTCGCTGAGCGGGGCAAACCTGTTTGACACGCGAATCGGAGGAGCGTGGTGTCCCGGTGGGCTAGCTTTGGCCTCAGCGTTAGCATCAGCCTTAGCTTTCCGGCTATGACGCCGAGACGTCACCCATTCACCCCGCTGTGAGGGCTCTAACGCCGGAGTCGTGGGGGTGCTAACTCTCCCTAAGTAGAGGTCCAGCATGTATTTCAATATCAAGAGTATTAAGGACTTACACAAACTCAGGTCCAAAAATTTGAAATAGCAGGAAAAATGTGAATAAAAACAATAATTTGTAAATCCACTTTGAATCAATTAGCACACTTTACCTAACCAGATTGCTTGTTTTTGTAGGCATGCACTTCTTCTATATTTTATGCAGCAGGTTCCAAAAACATTGAGACACTGGCAATTTAAGACTAAAAATATGAAATGTCCTTTCATGTCCTCATTCGGTAACGTAATCTTGCTTGAGTCCAAAATCTGCATCCAGGCCTAGTTCTTTATGAGCAGGAATGGATTGAGGCATGACAGTAAATAATCCAACAATTTAAGGTGCAGGAGTTGTTGCAGGGGTTTTGCGTATTTTACTTTCCACAATGCATAATATAATCAAAGGATTCAGGGATTCAGGGGATATCGCTATGTGCAAAGATTAAGAAACCATATACGATAACAAAGGCCCAGCCGAAATATGCACTGTGTGTTTATTATACTCTGAAATATGGTGTTACATTTTGGAATACGGGAATATGTGGCAAGTGCTGTCAATATGTCAGTGCTTTATTTGGAAGATTAGCAAAGATGCTTACATGCCTCCATGCATTATTCAAGTGCTATTTATTCCATCTAAGTGACAGAAAGCTTTCCACATCCAACCAATTACAGATATAGCTGTGCATCATGTTATGCAACAGGCAGTCTATAGTTGTGGTAATAGCTTTGTGTACTTGTATTATTCATTATCGAAGAACTTAATGAGAACTTCTATCAAACTCCTCCACACAGGCTGCCTCAGGGTTTGGATGGAGACTGAAATGCCTCAAGCCTGTTTAGAGAAGTGTGCTCTATTCAAAACTGTCAGGCATTTAGATAGTGGGGTGCTTTAAAAAAGACTTTTTTTTTGTTTGTCAGTCTGTGTGTGTGTGTGTATGTGTATGGGAGTGTCTAAATATGCAATTATAGTGCATTAAGGAAAAGAAAATGCACTTAACTGGCATTTGTAGGGCATAAATTATAGGAATGCAAAGTATGCAACTGAACCCAGGTCTAATAGCAGAAATAACCTTTCCAAGCATTTTTTCATCAACGTGAAGGGGTTGCAGATGGCTGACACTAGAAAGTACTTCAGTTTACCAGACCCAATCTAAGTAAATGCAAAACCTGCAGCCAACCTGGCAGACGGCCTAAGAGAAAGGTGTTCTAATCTTGGTAATGAGATAACAAAAAAAAGTAAAGCAAGATGACAAGATAAGAAAACCACTGACTAAAGGCATTTGTCATTTCTGCTGTTTCAGAGGCAGGATGGACGCATGCAGCGCTTCATCCGAGAGATTAACACCACCAGCAGGGCCTGTGTACTCTGGGACCTAGAAGAGGAGACAGGCTACGTTGTCCAGGTCCAGTCCATCGGTCTGTATGGAGAGAGTCAGGCCAGCGAGCGCGTCCATTTCAAAACCCTGAACAAATCAGACCGCTTCCCCTCTAACAGCTCCAACCAAGGTACTGTATTCTCTCAAATAGATAAACTCACCCTTAATACATTTATTTCCAGCAGAAATGGTCTTTAACCACAAGTAATTAGTTGATACGAAAACTACAGTTCGCAAAACTGGTAGAAAACCCAAACTGAGAATGTAACTCCTTTCAACATTGGTTGAAAAAATGTGTTGCTGCAAATAAAACAAAAAATGCTGGTGTTGCCTGTCCAACAGACTGGCCACAAAAAGCCCAGACCTCATTGTCATTGAATTGTTCTTACCCTGTCCTCTGGAGAGGATTTTTAATTGTGTTTAATAATGGCATTACTATTTTGGAATTACATGTGGGATATAACCCTGTATCACCTCCATGGTTTTCACTACTCAAATAACTCTCATAAACACTCTGAAAAAAGCCTGTAAACAATGAGAACAGGCTGTAAAACCATGTAAGCTGGCCAGTGGACCCAAAGACTTCAGCTCTGTCCTGTGAGCATGCACACTTTCATTTGACTCAGTTCAAACACAGCTGAATCCTCTTCTCAGCCAATTATCAACTCCTTCAAGAGTTGAATCAAAAGCTCTATTGATCGTCACACATTCATTCAGACGATGCTCTCAAACAAGTCATTTACACTGCCTTCAAAAATGAATCAATGAAATGTAGTGTTAGAAAATTAATTAGACACTGTCTCAAATGTGGGGTCAAAAGTGTGCAACTCACTGGCCTTCTGGAACCAATTCGAATGACTCAGTGTTTTTGTATTCTAGAGGATGAGAGTAGGAAACTGGTCGACTGCTTGACTGAATCACTGAACTGAGGTTGACAGATAATGCAAGCATGGATGGGCACTTGGTTTGTTTTACAGACAAAAAAAGACCTATAAAACATTCTGCTTATCAGTTATGGCATTAAAAAGTGTGTGTGTTTGTGCGAGATGTTGGAATGACTGAACTTTGTTTTGAGGATTTGCCACATAAACATTACTGTGGTCATGTTCTCAGGTTAGATGATTAGTTCTGTATCTCCCAAAGGTACTGAATGGTGTTGGTGAGGCAGCACTGTCACTTTATGGTACAGCTGCTTTAAAGTATCTCATTTCATTTTAAGCTTTTCTCTAGAGATTATTGAATATCTCTGTCGCCAGTGTGTGAAGCAAATGAGCTGAATTCAGTAATTATATAATGCTTGCCTACAAACACATTTGTAGTATTTTCATGTGGAAATATTGGATAGGCTTTTGAAAGGACCCTCTATCCACGCTCTACCTTGATGAAGTCATACTGATCACAGGCATACGTCCATTTTTGCTGCAGTTTCAAACACTGTTCCTTTACCAAGGCAAAAATATTTTATATTCAGCAGGCAGTGATACTGATGAATGCATCAGAATGTGACAGGCCCAGCCAACTGAGCACATTATCACCAGTCCTCTTTATGCAGCCTGTGTGTAGAATTCACTGAGGTAGACTCTCCATGGTGTATTCAAGATTAGAACAGTGAAAGCCAAGCTATATTTATCATCATGTTACCTCTTTTTCTAGCAGTTGTAGGACAGGTTTAGAGTGAACTATATTTGTTTTATTAAACACAACTTTTTCATATGGCACTATATTTAAATTTATATACATATTGGTAGTTCTGGATTGTACACTGGATTGTAATTTGTTCCATTTACTGAAGTACTTTTACTTGAATATAATATTAATTTATATGTATATTTTTGGTCATAATTCTTCTTCTTCTTCTTCTGTGAGGGCTTTACTCTGCATGTTGGAACATAACAATGACTATTTGTTTGCATTCACATCAGGGGTTCTTAGTTCTGGATCACAAACAGCATTTTGACTTATCCTAGAGGTACTGGATGCTGATCAGTCACTATAACAAAGACTACTGCACTGCTCAGCAACACAAGCCTAGGGGCTGTATACAACGGAGGCTGATGCTTGGCATCAGAATGGGTCTCAGAAGTAGAATGGGTCTCTCTGGAGCAGCTACGCATAACCCAAAGATCCCTATTCTACTTTTCTTGATACATTTTAATACACTGTTCATATGCCATTGAATGGCTGTGTGAATAAGTTATTGAAAACAGTAATTAGAATGAATGTACATAAAGATTTTATATACATTGTATAATCGTGAGCAGTGGTAATACATTGTAGTTAACACTTTATACATTTAAAACATTCTTACTTAGTTACCTTTCGTGTGTTTAATTTCATTCTGTTATTTTGGTGTACTGCTTTGTGATTGGTCACACCACTGACTCTGGACCTGTATAATTTCTTTTCTTTTCTTTTTTTTTTAAGTTTCACTATAATTAATCCAGTACTTATGCTGTTGGATGATTTATAAATTAGTTCCATTGCAGATGTAGAATGTACTCTCAAGTAGATTTATGAGCTGCTCTTTTGTATTTCCTCTCAAGATGATATAGAAATGCACTTATAATTTTATTGCATTCATTATTCGACCCCAGTAACAACATTTATGTAAGGATGGATTTAGACTACTTTCCCCACCTCTGAAAACTGCAATCCTTGGTGGGTAGGGTGGCCCTCCTTCTCCCACATCACACATCACAATACTAGCCAATGTGGGCATCTGTTAGCTGACAAAAAGAAACAGCAGTTAGCATGATGAGCTATCCTCTGTTGTCACATTTGCAACAAGTCAAAAAGATGTGAAAACAAGCTTCATGTCTCACAGAGAATTATTATTAAACACCAAGAACTGAAGTCATTGAAGGTGTTAGGAATAAACAGGTGACCACTAAGCCTTTATTTAAGTACTATAGATTGCTTCATCTCAGTAAGTCCAAATTTGGCAGAGGCTTTGTTAGCTGCTGATGTAATAGAACCAATGGTTATTATTTTAATGTGTTCAGCTATCAGCAGCGTTTCAGAATATGTCTTAACTGATTTATTGTGTCATGGTGCAAGTTACCTTAGCACTATAAGAACAGATGCAGCTGAAGTAACTTGTAAGTAGACCAAGTACAAATAAGTCTAACATGAACTATCTAAGTTCACTGCATACATTTCGAATTTCATTCTATGCCCAATGTCCAGTAAGTATTACTTCTGAGAGTTAACTATGAAAAAAAGCTCATATTTATGTGAAAGAGCCCAAGCAGACATTCAGCAATCGAAAGATAGAGATCAAACTTTTGATCTTGTGTTAATGCTTGCTGACTCAGGGCAGTATTTAATAAAAAAGTGCACAAAAATCAGGTTCTTCTGAGAGTCAGAACTGTGTCAGTGCTCTGCAATTAAATTCCTTTTCCAGAGCTCTGTTATAGACAGGGTCGCACTTGTGGCAAATACTTTTAGAAGACTTTAAAGGTAACTCTTCATAGTCATAAAAGACTGTGAATAAAGCCAGTGTTTATATCCAAATGGATAGACCTTTAAAAGGACAAAAGGGCAGAGCCTTATTTTAAAAGTTTTACATTATCATTTTTAAAAGTAAAATATGGTCAAATGCAAAGATCACTGTGTACTTTTTTCAATTACTGGACTCTATTATCTTGTGACTTGCACAAGTAAGTAGTGAGTCAGATGCAATTTTTCAAAATACTGACGGCTTTCATACAGACTCAGAAAACATTTAAGGACTTTGGGTCCTGAGGCATGTATGCCACGCTGCATCACCTCTTCTTTAAACAAGACTCTGTATCAGTTCAGAAACTGAGACCAGTATCTGTAGTTTTGAAAGAGAAATTTTTTTTCATTCTTCCTTGATACAGGATTTCAACTGCCCAGCAGCTCAGTTCCTCTGTTATAGTGTGTGTGTGTGTGTTTTTTTTATATATATAATGCACCAGTTGTTTTCAGTGTGTGAAAGATCTGGACTAGTTTAGCACTCAGAATCTTCACTAAGAAGCCATGCTATTGTAATCTATGAGAAATTTAAAAAAGATGGCAGTGGTGGACACTAATGAAGTAAATGTAAATCATTACTGTACTAAAGTACTTTATTCATGTATCAATACTTTACTGAAGTATTTCTATTTTAGGTGACTTTTTACTCCACTATATTTCAAAGTCAAACAACCTACTTTTTACTCCACTACATTATGAAAATCTGCCATTCCTTTTGGTTTATGTGTGAATAAAACCGTAACGTTGTCTGAACAAAGGGCGAGAGGCAGTTGGAGGTTTATTAAACACAATACGTGAAGTGAGGTCAAAACCAGAAGAAATATTCCAAAACACAAAAATTTGAGAGATAAATACAGAGAGATAAACAAGTCCAAAAGACTTTCACTGACCTATATTAGGGAGAATAGAGCCTCTGTCATCGCTACTCTGGGCCCCTTCCCCTCCCTACCAATTTCAGTACAGTGCTTTAAAGTTAATTGCACAAGGGAGAGCCCCAGGAGCAGAAAAAAAAAACAAATCTTGTCTAGTGTTCCTAAATGAGTACAAAAACTGTTTTGCACAAGTGTCCTATGCCATTGTGAAAGTTTATACTTGAGTTGGTGTCTGCATCACTCTGCAATTACACCGCCAAACCACTAGGGCTGAATTTCAAACATCATCTTCAACCCTATGTAGTACATAATGTAGTGGTGTAGTGGTATTATGTTTTACAAATATTTAAATGCACTATTTAGGGAGTGTAGTGTAGAGGAGTTAATATTTCTGGACCTTAAACCATGTTCTTCCGACTGCAGACCAATCACAGATGTTGTGGTCTGCGTAGACGCCACGAGTTACATTTCTGGAGAGATGCACGTCAGAACATGCTGCCTACAGCATAGGCTCAACCGCCTAAATTGGGCTTAATATTGAGCAGACAGCAACCTCTGTTGGTTTGGAGGGGCAGCACTTTGCGTGTATGTAATAGTTGATATAACATAATTCATAGTATTTAATCTTTGCCATTTCTGCTGTGTTCATCTATGTGTTCATCAGACTAATTAATGACATTCTATTAAAAGACCGGTGAACCAAGAGTGACACTAGAGTCTTTTCACCTAAAATGTTTTAAGCATGAGTTTTGTTAAAAAAATTATAATATATCATGTTACTTTGACTTTCAATACTTAAGTACATTTGAAGGTATACACTTTTGTACTTTTACTCTGTGGAGCTCTACAACGAGGACTTCTACTTTTACTGGAGTAATATTTTACCTTGAGTATCTGTATTTTACTCAAATACATAGTTTGTGTACTTTGTCCACCACCCACTGCTGGATGGCAGCATGTTGCACCAAACCCAGTATATATCATTCAGCTTTAACATTGCCTTTAAATATATGCAATACACCAATACCATGTGCACTATGCCCTTTCATACCATCATAAATTCTGATTTTTAACTGTGTGCTTATCACAAGCTGGATGGTCCTTCTCCTCTTTAGCCTGGATGATGTCACCCATAATGTTCAAAAATAATTTCAAAATCTGATTTCATTAGATCACAGGACACTTTTCCTCTTTGCCTCAGTAACATGTTTAATACAGCTTGAAAATTATGTAAATGTTTGTATTGAATGTTCCACATTCAATAAATGTTATGCTAAATTTTTTTTAAATGTATTGAGAAATTTGATAAAGAGCCTAGCAAAAGAAATCATTTTCAAATTTTGTAATTTTTCGCTTAAGGAAGAATGCAATATTCAAATGAGTTATTTACACAAATTATGTCACATTGTTTAAAATTACGAATTTACGTGTAAATTAGTTTAAATGTAAATTATATTGCCTTCCATCCAACCTTGTCTTTCTTCTGTCTATATGGCTTAATCCCATTGTTTTTTCCTTTTTACTTTCACTCATTTCTTTCCCTTTATTTCTTATTCCTTTCCTTCCATCCCTCTCAAAAGGAAAGAGGCTCTCACAGTGTCCCTGGTTTGTCGACTTGTGTTTACATGACAGACTGAGATCAGGGATGTCAAGTAGTGCTGAGTCAAGGTTAGCTTTATGCACAGGCATTGTTTTTATTTTTCAATTCCTTAGAGTGGTTCAGGTATAGTCTCCAATGTTGCCACACTTCAAATCCTTGAAATGCACTATACTACTGAGATATATTCCCATTTTCCTCTCTTTCCCCACACACTCTGAGTGTTGTCAATGTGCTGTTGAAGAAAACACATCCCGTGTGAGAGATACTACACAGTTTTTTTTAATTCTTATTTATTCATTATCCTTTATTTAGACTGAGCCAAAACCAAGCACACCTTATTGACTGAATTTTCCTCATTTCAATATCTCATCAGCCAACAAAGCAGCTCATTGTGGCTTTTATCACAACTTACTAATAGAAATTATTCTACACATTTGAATTTCAGCCTCAAACAATGTCATTATCCAGCTCCAGCCTCCACAGTGTCGTGACTCAGTAACAAGCACAGTGAGGCTTAATAAAGTCTCAAAGAGCCTCCTCCATACACTCTCACACCAGTCTATTATGAGTGCTTTGGGATTTCAAATGATGCTTTTCTAAAAAAAAAAAAAAAAAGTCTTTTGTTGCAGCCGTAGAGCCTTCAAACAGCTCACTTACGAACTACAATTAAAGCCTCCTCCTTTATTCAAGACTCATTGATCTGTTGCACATCCATAGGCATTTCAATTAGTTCAGGAATCAATAAGTGGGATACATCTCTAACAAAACATCATTGATCCCATAAAAATGACTTCCACCATAATTTACGTTCTGTGGGTCATGGTTCGCTGATGCCTTATCAAACCCAGCACAGAAAAAAAATTAAAACAATAAAAAGATGCACAGAAAGATATACCCATGCTTTCTGTAGTCAGAGAAAGCATGGGTATCTCTTTCTGTGCAACTTTCAACTGCTGAACTGAGATTGTGTAGAAATAGCACATTATTGCTTTCAGAGCTGTTGTCCAAATGTGATGATAAAAATACTTGAATTTTGTGTGTTCCCCCTGTGTCTGTGTGGCTTTACTCCAGGTGCTCCAGTTTCCTCTTTCAGTCCAAAAACATTTCAGTGTGTGAATTTGCTATCCAAAATTGTCCATATGTGTGAGTGAATGTGAGCATGTGGTGCCCTGTGATGGACTGGCTTTTGTGTTTGTGTTTTTGGCTTGTGTTTGGTAATCCCAGGTAGGCTTCGGACCCTGAAAAGGATGGAGCAGTTACAGGAATTTATTGAATAAATGAATTAAAGACACTCTGTATAAATTGGTTCACATTTTTCCCATACGCTATAACTATAATATATATTTGCACTTTGAATATTAGTATTATGAGTTATATGTGTAATATTTATTTCTACTACTAATTATTCTCAACACTTTATTTATTACAGATTTATTATAATTTATCTTAAAATGTCAAATATTCTAATATGGGGCACTCTAAACCTTAATTTCACTATAAGGCCATTTTCTGTGTTCACAGTTACTACTGAACCATCCACTCATCATCAAACATTTCATACTTAAAACCTTTACACTAGCTCTGAAAATTAGCTTATGACACCCCTTGTTTGTCTCTTTTGTGTGTTTGAGGCTCCCTAGGGTGTTGCTTTTCAAACTGTGGAGTGTCTAGTTCTTATACTTCATTTTTATTTGAGTTTTCACTGTACTTAATATAAAAACAAAAAATTTTCATAGCTAGGGATAGCAAGGGCAATTTGTCTCTGTGATCAGTCCAAATATGTTTTTGTATTATCTGCATAAATTAGGGGCGGTACGGTGGCGCAGCAGGTAGTGTCGCAGTCACACAGCTCTAGGGGTCTGGAGATTGTGGGTTAGATTCCCGCTCAGGGTCTGTCTGTGAGGAGTTGGTGTGTTCTCCCCCGTGTCCGCGTGGGTTTGCTCAAGTTTCCTCCCACAGTCCAAAAACACACATTGGTAGGTTGATTGGCGACTCAAAAGTGTCCGTAGATGTGAGTGTGTGAGTGAATGTGTGTGTGTTGCCCTGTGAAGGACTGGTGCCCCCTCCAGGGTGTATTCCCGCCTTGCACCCAATGATTCCAGGTAGGCTCTGGACCCACCGCGACCCTGAACTGGATAAGCGGTTACAGATAATGAATGAATGAATGCAAAAATTAGCTGGTTTATCTGTTTCAGCTTCCTAAAAACCTACATGATACTACATGACATCACTGTAGAATTTTGTGTTTTTGCACACATTTAATTTGATAAATGTTTTAATAATTGCATTGGTTTTTGTCAGGACTGGTGGGACTGATGGTGGCGGACACACACGCTATAACACAGTAACATTTATTTAAACAAAAGATAACAAAACAGAGATAGACAGACTTGGATGACTTGACAGGATACCTGGACAAACAAAGACCTAGACAGCGAGACTTGGACAGAGAGATTTGGACTATGGGACATAAATAAGAAACTGAGAGAGAGCTAAACCAGACTAAACCTAGACAGAGAGAGCTAAACAGAGACCTAGACTAGATAGACAGATACAGAGGAAACTAAACTAGTGACAGATACAGAGAAACCTGGACTGAGTGACAGATACAGACAGACCACAATAGGGGATTACTTACTGACTAGAGACAGATGGAAACACTGACAAACCAGAGACAGGGAAATGCTAACAGACAAACAAAACAAGTACATGAAGCACAAGGAAGGAACAGACAGACCAGACTGACATACAAAGGGAAGCGAATTGAATGTCCAGCAAAGGAAGTCTGAGACAAAGGAACTTAAATACACACAAGGACACCGGAGACAGATAACGAAGGGGCAGGATTACAATGGAGACACAGATTGAGACACTGATAAGGAGGTGGAACTAGGGCAGAGACATGAACCATAATAAACAGAACCATGTGCTCTTGCACATGGTGGGCAACACAGACACATGACAGGACCAGGGCGTGACAGTTTTCATATATCATATTTTCATATTCAACTGTAGATTATATCTGCCATTTCATTGTTTTAGTTCCATCCATTCATACTGAGGTTATAAAGAGTCTTTCAGCCCAGAACAAATCAGCAGCCCACCAGAACAAAGTTTTATTCTCAATAAAATGTAATAAAATATCAGACTCTTTAATTTGTCTATGGTTCATAGGAAGTCCCCTTGTTAATTTGTAGTGTTTGTTTGATTGTTTATCAGAGCTATAGAATGAAGGTAGAAAAGGGGAGGGGTAGGCAGAGAGTTTTGGAATGTGCCGTGTTAAAATGTTGTTTTATAACCAGAGATCCAGAGATCCCTGACGTGAGTGTTGAGTGTTAAAACAATAATGAGTAGTGAGGAGTGCCTGGGCGGTTAGCTGTCTGCTTGTGTGTGTGTGTGTGTGTGTGTAGAGATGCCACACCTCTGCAGTCTTCAGCCCTAACAGCAGCTCTTCTACAGCTCCACTCAGCTCCATTCCCCTTAGATACAATTACTGTGGTGCTTCAAAGCAAAGCTAAAGCCTGCCTTTAGAAAGTGCATCTGCATAAAGGAAAAAATGCACTCGCTGGTGTAACAAACAAAGGAAGCCTTTCTAACAAATATAAATAAATAAATGAAAAAAGTAAAAATGCTCTCTCATCACCTGAGCTTAGCACTGTCATGACTGTTAAAATAACTCTGCCCTCAGCGAGAGTACACTTAGACTTTCTCGCTTATTCTATTTCAAATGCTGCTACATTTCAAAGGCAAATTATGAAAAACCTTCAGCTTCTAGTGGTGACCTTTCACTATTGTGATCTTAAGATCCTCTGGGGCCTCTGTTTTAGTTGTTCCTCAAAGCAGGACAAAAACAAACAGCCTTCCAGTCAAGGTGAGAGGAGCTGAAAACATTGACATTTTTAAATGCAAATTAAAAACCTATTTATTCAGTCTGGCTTTTTATGAAGTGTTTTCTAAATATAATATTAATAATGTAACATTAATATTTATTATTATTTCTTATATAATTACGAAGGTGGCACAGTGGCACAGCAAGTAGTGTCACATTCACACATCTACAGGGAACTCAAGTCCTACTGTAGGTGACTGTGAGGAGTTTGGTGTGTTCTCCCTGTGTCTGCGTGGGTGTCCTCCTGGTGCTCCTGTGTCCTCCCACAGTCCAAAAAAAAAAAATACCACAAAAAAAAAAACACACTGGTGAATTGGCTACTCAAAGGTGTCTATAGGTGTGTGCGTGTGTATGTGTGAATGTGTGAGTGTGTGTCACCCTGGCACCCCCTCCAGGGTGTGTTCCTGCCTTGCACCCAGTGATTCCGGATAGGCTCCAGACTGCGACCCTGAACTGGGTAAGCAGTTACAGACAATGAATGAATGAATATATAATTACGGAATTATTCTTAATCTTATCAATCACTTGTAAAGCACTTTGGTTCTAGAAATTTGCCAATGTACATTTGCTCTTGATGTGTTTTATTTATATATATATATATATATATATATATATATATATATATTCATTATCTGTAACCGCTTATCCAGTTCAGGGTCACGGTGGGTCCAGAGCCTACCTGGAATCATTGGGAGCAAGGCAGGAATACACCCTGGAGGGGGCGCCAGTCCTTCACAGGGCAACACACACTCACACCTACGGACACTTCTGAGTCGCCAATCCACCTACCAATGTGTGTTTTTGGACTGTGGGAGTAAACCTGAGCACCCGGAGGAAGCCCACACAGACACGGGGAAACACACGGGGAAACTCCTCACAGACAGTCACCTGGAGCGGGAATTGAAACCACAATCTCCAGGTCCCTGGAGCTGTGTGACTGCGACACTACCTGCTGCGCCACCGTGCCACCCTTATTTTATTTTTTATTTTTTTGTTGATCTCCACCAGAGCCCAGATGTGGGCATGTATATGATGGCACCCTTCTCAGAGGCCATGGTCTGATGGAACTAATGAACAGATGTTTGACTCTGAAATCTGTGCCAATATGCAGTGAGGCTGTATTATGTTGTCTGGCATACACTTGCATCATCACAGCACCAAAAGGAATCACACTAAGTGGTAGAGAAGCATCACACTGCCAAAAAAAAAAAAAAAAAAACACAAGCATGGCCTGCTACATACGGAACGTCTTCCTATGTACACAACTGCCTCCTTATCTCTGGAGACAAACAGCAGCAGAGCCTTGAACGTCTTGTACCACTGGAAAATCCTGGAGCTGAGACAGCTACTCAATCCAATTCATTCATTTTTTGGCTTGGTTTCTGCCAGCGAGCAAGAAATCTCAGCATTCAGGGTTCAGGGTCATAAATATTCATAGAGGGGAGCGATGAGAGGGATTGGCTGGCTGTTGCACGCTCTGACTTTATCGGTGCCGAGTGAGTGCGTGTCTCAATACGGCTCGCTCGTAATTGGACAACAAGGTGATACAAATGACCCCTCGCCATAATTGCTTGGACAGAACCCCCAATCCCATATCCCCCAACCACTAAATTTTCCTTTTCTCTTTTATGATGGACCAGAGAATTACAGCCAACAGCCTTTATTCACTAAAGAAGATCAATTGGGAAGAGTGGTGCTCTGGAGCCATTCCATGCAGGTTAAAAGATGGTGGGAAGAGGAAGCGAAGCTCAAGTCAATCCCTTTAACACAGGATTATTGATTCAGACAGACGGCTAGTTAGGAAGTCACATTCTCCTGGCTCTGGCTGATTGGAGGGAATGAGGACGCTGGTGAAATCCACCAAGCTCTGCTGCTACATGCTAAAGGCTAATCCAGAGTGGTATTAATCACCATTAGTCTCAGACAGCATTCTGAGGGCTGCGGGCATGTTTTAATCATGCACAAATTTATCTTTGAAATCACTGTGGGGTTTTTTCCCCCCCCATTTCTTAAGTCTAAAGGAAAATGCATATTAAAAGCCCAGTTTACATAAATACCTTCTAACTACAACACTATATTAGACACCATTCCTAATTATTGAGGTAAACCCATTGTGAAGAGAACTATTTAACTGGTGTACACAGGTTGTTTTCCAGAAAGAAATGAGTTTGAGTTTGTGCATGAGTTTGAGTTCACCATGCTCCATGACAAGCATTTGTTGTAGAAATATAAAGCTTCCTAGCACTAACCCTGTAATGGGTTGGAGTTTATTTTTGATCATCCAGAATGTGTGGTTTATACCATAAAACCATCAAAGCAAAGTTCCTGAATTTAGTCTTAATCCATCCCCGAAAGGGATGCTGATACCGCAGCAAAAGGGGACATTTCAGCAGGAAAATATCAAAAGGAATTAATTTTCTTCCAAGCATGCAGTCCTTAAATTGTATTTTATAAAGATACTAAGCATGAAATTTCAGGTAAATAAGATGTGACATTCTCAATATGAGTGGCCAACTGCTTCTTCATGTCTGAATCATAAACAAAAACACATTCCTGACACTTTTTTTTCATCAGAACTGCTTTTTTGGTTGAAATCTACATGCATTTTCTAATCATCACCACCACTGACTGTGTTTTCACTCTCAGGGTGACACCACTGTCAATCACAGTGCAATCTGACACACCCACACTGTTTTGAGCAACTAGCAGCTTATCATTTTTTGCACAATGGACTATTACTAAATTATATGAATATTCATATTTCATTACTGTAACATTGTTACATGCATATTCTGTTCAATGTTTTTAGTATTAAAACCCATTTTAAATTATCTCAAACCTGATATGACCTTGACATGACATTTTCACTTAAAAAAGCCCATAGATTTCTGCCCATAGATTTTAACTGAATAAATAATATTCTGTCTTAATTTTTACAGATGACCCAACTGTTCAAGGTCTGGACAAATCCAGAAACCTGCAAACAGGAGAGATGATCATCATTGTGGTGGTGCTCCTCATGTGGGCAGGTATGGCTTTAAGTGTGACTTAAAGGCCACACTCAGGGGACATCATTCTTTCTAAAATTGCTTCTCATTATTGATTATTCTTTCCAGCTAATGTTCGTATTGAGATTTGAGCCCCCTCTCAAGGCTTATAATAGCCTTCTGGACTCACCTCTGTATAAAAAACCTATGGTTACAAGAGTGCAATTATCACATCAATTATTAATCTTGACAAGAGACATTGATCTTTAAGTGCATTACTCATTTTCTAATTGAATGGTTTCTCTAAGGGAATAAAAAAAAAACTTGGCTAAGAATCCCCGAGAGAATGCAAGTATATATGAGTATTAAATATGAATTTATATTACCCTTAAACACTGAACCATGTGTGAATGTAGTAACTGTCCTTTGTTTGGTTAGATTTAAATGTCCACAACACAAGGCATAAGAACAGGAATTTGGGCTGAAATACACAAAATTTTTTGAAATAGATACAGAACATGTCGCCATATTAGAATTAATAATGCATTTTTGCATGCTTTTCACATCAGCTAAAGTCTTTTCAAAGTTGGTGAAATCTGAAAATTGAGGTCCAAAATTAAATAGGAAAATGTAATATGAATGTGAAACTCCCATACTTTGCTCTTTGGCATTTGTAATGCTACATACCTGATTAACCAACATTTTTAAACGCAAAGCATGGAACTGGCTCATTAACTCACATACTCATGCATGATTAGGAACCGCTCCAGAAGGGGTGCCATTCTGTGCTTTGCATCAGAGACTCTGTGTTCTTGTTCCATTAGTTTGAGTACACTCAGAAAAAAAAAACCCTATGGTACAAGTACATTATTGTCATTAATTTTACAAACAGTGTAAATGTACCTATAAAAGTACAACAAGGGTTTAAAAGTCCAGTTGTGTTACACAACAATAAATAGCTAAATGTTAATTCCCCGTATTCACTGATGAATTAGTACACAACTACAACAAATGCATAAAAAATCTTATATTTGGAGCCAGTTTCTGTCACTAAAATAGCATGTATCATGTCCCATGCCCCTGTGCATTATAGTGGTTTATGGTTTAATTACTGGACATGTTTCTGTATAAGATCCAGGTTACAGACTATTACTGACCTTCCAATATTTTCCCTTCTCTATTTCATTATGGAACCCATTAGAAAGATATAGTTTGAACTAACTTTCCTGATTGATTGTTGCTTTAACCTTGAGACAGTGAGGTCATACCCTCTTAAAGGGATATTTTGAGTCTAATTGCATCATGCAGTTAACTGAGTGAGGTCCATTATATCAGTGACAGGGTGTCTGCATGTTGACCTCTCTTTGAATGAGCCTCGTTGCGCAGATGGCTGAAGCTCAGTCACTGAGTTTCAAGGCTCTCTATGAATGTTTGAGTGACAGATGTCAAATGTTTTCCTATCACAGCGGTCATCGCCCTCTTCTGTCGGCAATATGACATAATCAAAGACAATGACAACAGCAACAGCAAGGAGAAGGTCAAGCCATTGTCTGAGAGGAGCACACCAGAGCACCACAGTGGAGGACTTCTCAGGAGCAAGGTAGAGCACCTTTATTAAAAAAAAAAAAAAAAAAAAAAAAAAAAAAAAAAAAAAATCAGGAAACATTAAAGTGTAAATCACTTGGTAAATCAGAAATGAAGCATATGAACAGGTTGTTGGGCCACATTTTGCTGTAGTTACACCCTCTGCTTTTCTAGGGTGCATTTTGTTTACTAGATTCCCAAACACTGCTACACTGCTGTGAGAGTTTGATTGCATTCAGTCACAAAATCATGAGAAAGGTTCAGGTACTCATGTTGGCTAATTAGTACCAGAAGAAATGCCATCCCAAATCATTTGAAGGTAATGAGGAACAGAGCTTTATCATTACAGAAAACCCATTTTCACACTGGGGCACTCCATTCTATTGGCCAGTGGATTTCTAAAGAATATACAACCTGCAGGTGTACAGATTCATACCTGTGCCCCAATGGGAGCAGCGCAATGCAGCAGAAAACATTCATTACAAGAGATGCCTACAGGCCTTTTCAACGTATAGTCTGTGTCCCTCTACCCATCCCTAAACCCTTCTTAGACATCTACAAGTCTAAGAATGGCAGTTGACTTTAGAATTATGAGAATTTCACGATGAAAGGACCATTTGATGTACTGACTACAATAAAAGGCTAAGAAATTATTTCCTTCTCCTATAACTAATAATTTGTCCCACACATTCTGTAACTTCCTTTATGTGAAGCTTTTACTGAATTTCTGTTGAGTAGGTGCATATATAATCTTGTGAATTGCACATAAAACAACACAAAATTTGGAGTGTGTGATTTACTTGGCCAGAGATCCAATCATGTAAACTCCATCGTCTTCCACAGCAGCAAAAATAGCTGAACACAGCACTAGAAAGGTGAAATGTATTTGCTTCCCAATTGAATGCCAACTATTTCAATTACTTTATGGCAGACAAAAGAGAAGGAGCATTTAGAAAACTCACAGGGGAAGGAAAAAGACACAATCCATTTCCACACCTGGGGAGAGACAGAGACAGATAGAAAGGTGAAAGTGGGAGAGTCAGGGGTAGATAAAGAAAAAAATGAGGAAGTGAGAAAGAAGGAAAGAGAAGGATAAATAGAGTAAAAGAGAAGGGCTAGTGGGGGACAGAGAGAAAGCAGGAAAAGACAGAGTGAGTGAGAGAGTGAGAGAGAGAGAGAGTGCAAGAACAGCTTTTATTGCCATCGATTCCCTACGCTTTTCTCAAAGGCGTGCTGACTGGCTGACCAGGACCTGCCAATGCACCTGACTGATGAAATCTACTCATTTATTTGTTTATTTATTTACATATTGGTCTATTTAATGTTTTGTGAGAAGCATGTGATGAAGATGAATGCCGAGTCAAGGGCAGAGCTGGCACACGTCAAAAGCAGTGAGAACAAAAACAAACAGTTCAATCTGTCAAGCGCAAGCAGCGGCAAATCTTGGAAGACAATAATAACAACAACAACATATAGCAGGCAACATCCGGCAAAGCCCATCATCCCATTTTTGTGACCACAGAATTTTCCTCATGAAATTGTATTCTTGGTAATGAGAGAACAAGGCAATTTTACAATTGCAAATGCCCTGACATCAAAAAACAGCAATGGTTATACAAGCTACTGACCTACTTATAAAATAACCATCTACACTGGAGTAGCTCCAATTTAAAGTAAAAGTCTTTAATCTTCTCCCATATTTTCCAATGGCTACATGTCCTCTGTAGAAATGCTGAACCCTTCCCCCTCAGAAAGAGTTCCCTATGCATTTGTAACCTCATCTCCATCCACGTTAGTAATGTTAATAGCATTTAGGTGTACAGTGTTGTCCTTTAGGCTCATGGTGAAGTCATCAGACCATGTGAAATGTAATATGCTGCTAGCAGAGTATAATGGCATCCACACATTTTTAGTTAGAGTTGTAGGTGAAATCTCCTCTCTTTCAGTTCATTTCAAAATGGCAGTTAAGAACAAGTTATGCACCAGAACAAGGCCAACATGCATCCACTATATGGGCATAAGTATTAGAAGACCCACACATTAATTTGGGTTTGGTGTCTCTTTGTAACTATAATAGCTTCCACTCTTCTGGGAAAGCTTTCTGTTAGCTTTTGGAATGTGCCAGGAAATTTTTGCCTACTCATCCCAGAGCATTTGTGAGGTCAGACACTGATGTTGGACAAGAGGACTTAGATTGTCATCTCTGTTCTAGTTCATCTCAAAACTTTTAGGGTTGAGGTCAGGGCTCTGTGTGGGCCAGTCAAGTTCTTCCATGCCAAACTCACCCAACCATGCCTTTATGGACCTTGCTTTGTGCACTGGGGCACAGTCAGGCTAGAATAGAAAAGGGTATTCCCCAAACACAAAGTTGGAAGTATGCAATTGTTCAAAAAGTCTTGGTATTCTAAACCATTAAAAGTTCCCTTCACTGGTATTAAGGGATGTAAGAAAACACCTGGAAAGCAACCCCATATCTTTATCTCTCCTCCAGCAAGCTTTACAGTTGGCACAGTGTAGTCAGGCAAATGATGTTCTCCTGGCATTTGCCAAATCCAGACTTGTCTAACAGACTGCCAGATATAGAAGCATAATTTGCAGCAAGGCAAATCAATGAGATAAATAATGCATGTCATGTGTAATAATTCCACCATAAATGATATGTCACTTTTTGTTCAATTAGAAGTTGCATTTTTGCATGAATTACAATATTTAAAAAAAAAATCCAGTTAAATCTGAAAGCAAAATATTTCTCACAACTGAAGGGCAAAGTGGATTTTTTCAGACCTGAAGCAATAAATCTGTTAAAAATCATTTTTTTAAGAGTTGTTTATCTGATGGGACATTGTAATTGTTCAGAGTGAATATTTTTACTTGATCTCCAATTTTACTGTAAATTAATTTAATGAAACTTGGTCTCACTTTACACAGTACTGCGCATATCAGAATTTTTGAGTGTGTGTGTGTATATATATATAAAAAAATCATGTAAGGAGGTCCTTACTTGTCCATCAGATTTCCTTAATATTAATGTACAAAGCTATGAGTATTACATGCTCTTTAAGATATTCATCAATTTTGGGTTGAAGTCCAAGAGGCCAACCTTTTCCTGACATCCACAAATGATTGCAGAGCTTAATGAAATTGGCCCCTTTAAAGAGACTCATGTTTCTCTCTTACTTTTTTCCCTGTCTCTTGCAGTTTCATCAGTCAGTGCCATCTATCAATATCATCGAGGTCTAATGGGATGAGCAAGGATGCCAGTGCTACACTTTTGATGCCATGCTGCATTGTTTCAAACCCTCTTTACTGTAGAGGAATCCTTTGAGGAACAGACCATTAGCTAAACCACTACCTTGGCTACCACTTCAGCTAATTTACCAGAACATCCCACTCACTTCTCATGAACACCCCCCCCCCCCCCACCCCACACAAGACATTACAGAAGTAATCGGATCTCACTGGGCAATTGTACATATAATGAAAAAGTGCTGCTGTGCATTGAGAGCCTTTTCTCACCGGAATCAGTGTTGGTTTGCTGCAATACGTCATTTCCATTGTGCTTTTGAGACTATTGGAATTTAGTTTATGGTCCCACTGTATGTTAAATGGCTGTAATAAATGTGTAATCACACTTTGCATATGCACCAACACTGGTGATGTATTCAGTTTTGCTGGTTGATAAAGACAAAAGTGTCAGTTTCAGTTTGTTTCATGTATTTACACAAGCACCGAGTTTGTACATAGTTATGTATGAGTAAAAATATGTATCAGATTCGGTAATTATACTATGAAGATACACTTGGGTCAGGACATGAGCAGAAAAACTAAAGTTGTATGCATGTCTGTTGTACTCATGTAATCCATCTGTAAAACTGAATACATCAACATTAAATACCCTGGTGCTGCATGTGTTGTTAATGCATATGTACACACTTATTAGAGACAATATAAAGTGGGACCAATTGTATCTTGGGTACAGTCGAACCTCAGGAGGGTTTTTCTTCCTATTCCAAGCTGTTTATTTTTGTGCATACACCTGTCAGAGTCTGAGAGCCAGGTGAAGCTGTAGAGTGGAGCCGAGTTCTCTCTCAGGCAGATGATTTGAACAGGCAGCCGAGACTGTTCACCATCATAAACAATGTGGAGCTTTTCATGACACAAGACCTAAAGTGATGGGAGATTGCTTGTTCAGCGATAGAACACAACAAGCTCAAGGACGCTGCACACGTACCTATAATGAGTTTTCTCCAGAAGAGACTTATGAAACAGAATGGTAGAAAAGGGCATGTTACTCCTGCAACTGAAACAATGAAAACCTGATCTCAGATGGCTACAACCAGAAAAACACTATGAACTACATGTATACACATTGTTACAGTTTGTTTACCAGACTGAGGGAATATAAAAGAAGGCAGAGCTCCTCTCTGGAACATGTGGTAAATTGTAGTTTTGTATGTTCAAACGAATACCTTCCAACACCGAATTACATTGTTTGAACTGTTTGTTTGTAGCAATTTACTCTAGGTCATCTTTCACAAGGCTACCTGACACCTACATAAGCCTTTCATGACAACTAATGTAGATATAAATAAACATCTGTAAAAGCTTATTCCTTTGAGGGTCCAATGTTATACACAGCATTGGTCAGATTTACTCTAGAAAAATTTATGACAGCTTTTCCTTGTTGGAATGAGCCGATGAAGGTGTTTGTGGAGGATTATGTAGGTATCATGTAGTGTTATGAATAATGACTTATTGTAAAGTGTTAGTGAACTATCTATGTAAATGGTTCTGTGTTTCGAAAATGACAACAGTTGAATAGAAATTCAGTAATAGAACTATCAGTTAGGATGCATGCTAGTCATTGGCTTGTATATAATGTGTAATAAAATTGACTGCTTGCAGAATCGCTACTTGTAAATATGACTGTATAATTGAACATTATATCTGTTTTCAAAGGGTGTCTGTCTGTTATCAATAAGAAATATTATCAGACATTAGCATTCTTTCCCAGCAATAAAATAAATACAAATACCCTGCTTTCTCTTTTTGAAGCTCTACAGACATGAAAATAGGATTTGTAACACAGTGCTTTTTGTAAATTGGACTTGGTTTGATGTGATAGATAAAACAAAATATTTCATGAACTATGTAAAATACTTTAGTGTATTTTAAACAATCACAGACCATTGATCAGTCTTAAATACCGTTATTTAGACCAGTGATTCTTACTCCTACTGGGTTACATCACTGAATGGTTATCGGTACAAGCCAATCATTGAGACTGAGTTGATCTTTTTTTTGTTGTTTTTAGCATGATCAGCTGATTTTGATTCTAAATAAGATCCAGAAGTACTGATCTTGATTCCCAAAATGCTGGGAGTTTCAGTTCATTACATTAAAACACCAAACACACTTTTAAATTAGTTAACTGGCAAATGATTGAACAAGTTCACATTAATTTCCAATGGAGTCCTCACACCACTACGGCCATATTCCATTTTTTTTTAAGCCATATGTACACTACACTAAATGGCGAGGTTGCTTTTGTCTTTTTTAATTAGTAGAATTAGTTTCAGGTGTGAAAAGAAGTTGCTATTATGTGATTTACACAAAGTTAAACACAAACCTGTTTTACGCACACGTTAACTAAAAACACCAACCTGGAAAGAATGAAGTGACATTAAGATCAAAATGAAAGCTGGAGAAATGTTTATCACAGAGTGACAGTTAACTCTGTTGGTTCTGATTTGTATTAATGTACTGGGTTGGATAATGTGTTGTATCAGGTTGGGGATGTTAAAACTTTTACATTGCTTCCCCTAAAATTTGTTTTATACAGTTTTTTTCTGGCCCAAGTCAGATTTTGTAAAAATATTTTTTACATGCAGAAATGACTACAGGAAATTTTGCTCACATTTGCTCACATTATGCATCATTCTTTACTAGCCAATGGCCAGCTGTAGATTTTGTGTTCATCTGTGTGGATGTCATGCTTTCCTGTACCTAGTTTCAGATATTCCTTGATTCAGCACGTCTGATTAAAATCATTGACTGGATACTGAGCTATTTATGAGCTAGAACAGTGACCAGGGAATAGTAATTCACTGTTTTATGTCATTCACTGTTTTATGTCAACAGGAACTGAAATAAGAAGCATAATTTATACCATGCTGCCAGAGTGATGAAACCAAAAATGACCCATTTGCACCACTGAATTAATTTTAGATTTGTCACTCTGTACATTTTGCTATCTTATGGTCTACTAGAGTATTAATGACAATAAAGGTTAATGAATGATGTGGCTAATACTGTTCACCCTGTCCGTGCCTCTGTTATATAAGTGCAAAAATCAGAAAGTTAATTTTTTGTTAAAGTTTCTGAAGAAAGAAAAGTTGTTGCTGAGGGCTCCTTTTCCAGATGAGAACTGAAACTTTTAAACTTAAACATCAATTACATGTCACATTAAGCAATCAACTTACCATGCAGAACACATTTTTAAACTAATGACAGCAAACGAATACACAATAGCATCGTTTAGCTGTTTAATGTACTGAGACAAAAAAAATCTTTTTAAAGCAGTATCCTTTCTGTTATATGAGAAATTGTACAGACAGAGGATAATTCAAAGTGAAGGCAAAAAAAAAAAGGACCACCAACAGTCATCACAATAGCTTCAATGCATTTTAACATACAATCAACAATCCTCTAAAACTGTACAGGAGGACTATAACAGCATTCCCCTATAATGTGTTCACACAGTTGGTACTGTAATCAAGTTGTGTTCCTTCGTGATGAGATTTGGTCACTGTGTGGGTCATTATTTCTCTGTAAGAGACAACCCCCATCAGTATAGAAATGTGTAATCAACAAAAACAAATGTGTTTAGTCTGAATAAATTTGTATTGATTTGTAGTGACCCTTTACTGCAACTGGAAAGGTCACTGTTTAGACCCGCATGTTTGTCTGCTCTGTCCGAAATATCTCAGGAAGAATAAATGTGCTACACAGATCTCAGTATTTTGTTTTACTTCAATGGAGGATAATTTAACTTGCCTCAGAATAAGAATGAAAAGGAAGTATGTTTTAATGCTCTGCTGCATCTGAGTCAGATTTTGAAGAAGTATATATCTACATTTAAGTTATGACTGCTCCCTCTGAAGGATCTACAGAATGTTATCCAATAATGTGCTGTAGTTTCTTCAGAGGCAGCAAAATCATGTGTGCAAAATTTACTTCTTTAGAATCTGACTCATAGCCAGCCAAATATTATTTTAGAATATTCTACAGCATCCTCTGAGGTAGCAGTTTTAAAAAAAATGTGCAGGAAAGCACTTCTTTAGATTCTGCCTCAGAGGCAACAAAGCATTCTGCAGCTTCCTCAGAGGCAGAGCTGCATTATCCTCCATTCAATTAAAACAAATAACTGACATTTTTGCAACACTTGTAAGTAATTATGCAACACAACTAAGTGTACTGTATATTGCACATTTATTTCTTCCAGAGACATTTCTGTCTGTCAGGGCAGGCAAACCATCAGGGTCTAGGTAGAGATTAAATGATTTATGGTGCCTGGTTCGTTTTAACCAATTACATTTATCTTGTTGGCTGGTAACCAATGATATACCTTCTGCCTCAAAGGCATCACTGCCTCCAGAACCATTTTGATCGGTGCTATTGTACAGATGCGCTCCTTCACTCCTGAGTCACAGCAGAGTCACTCACTGTGTTCCAGTGATGACTGAGGACCTCTCCGTTTCAATACAATAGTTGTAAAATCAGCACTCATGAAAGCCTTACGATTGTACTCATGTCTTTATTGACCCAGTTTAGCATCAGACAGCTCCTTTTAGGAACTATTTACAAAAGGTTCTCCACTGTAGCTAGCCATTTAACAAAGCAGTGAAGTGTTCATGCATTAAAAAAAAAGAACTAATTTCTCCCAATAGCTCAGTTGTAGATTGTCAGTCCAGTCAATTAGATATCTGTCAACAAAATAGTAAACACTGGAGTTATTATAAAAATATAAGGGGTTTATATACCTCTAAATGGATATGGAGTTACTGTAAGATTTGCCAAATGAATTAGAAGACCATCGTAATCTCATATTCTTACTATAGGCTACTATGGTACTATAAATCATAATCAGAAATTTGATTTAAAAATATACACATTTAAAACTCTGTCAAAGTCAAACCTAACTTACATACTTCTTAGTTCATAAAAGAAGACTGGCTGCAGAAGTCCGGACTAATTGAAGCTTGTTTAGGCTTTTATTAAAATAGCCAGATTCATACATTCAATCAATTTTCTGTAACCTCTTATCTAGCTCAGGGTCATGGTAACAGCTAGAAAGCAGTGATCAAAGCAAGCAACTGAGAGGAACTAATTAAGCAATTTTAGTGCTGTTAGCAGCATTTTAGTGCCCTAGTAATATTCTCAAATGGAAGGAAAGCGATTTTACATTAATATCTTTCTAATATCACTTAAACTAATCAGCCATAAATTTAAATCCACCTCCTTGTTTCTACATTCATTGTTTATTTTACAGTGGCACGGTGATGCAACAGCTGGTGTCACTGTCACACAGCTACAGTCCTATGTTTCTAGCACTGTCTCTGGTGACTGTCTGTAAGTAAGTTTTCTCCCCGTATCTGTGTGGGTTTCCTCTCACAGTCCAAATACACATGTTGGTTGGTGGATTGGCTGTATTGCCCATAAGTGTGTGGTGCCCTGTGATTAACTGGTGCCTGTCTAGGGTGTGCTCCTGCCTTGCGTCTAGTGATTCTGGACAGGCTCTGGATGCACTGCGAACCTGAACTGGATATGCAGGAATGAATGTTCATTTTATCATCTCCACTTGCAATTTATGCACATGTTACAGATGTACCTGATGCAATTGTGATACTGTTAAGATTATATCAGACTGCTTTGCTTCTAGTCACCTTTAGAACAAGATTTAGGAGTTTTGCTTTTGCCAAAATACAGTAAGAGCACTTTCATAACTTTTTTTATCTATAGTGCATGCCTCAATTATATGTCATCTGCTATTTGTTGCAGGATAATAGAAGCAAGAACATTACTAAGGCACCAGTGTGATAAATAGTTAAAAAAAACTTCATCAGCCAAAGCTACCAGTGCAGAAATAAAGGGGGCAGTGGGAATTAACTCCATTCCTTTAATGAGATGATCACTATCACAACCACAGGCAATTGATCATGACCATTTGTTTTTTTCATGCTCCCTGTTTTCCATCGCTTAACAGCACCAATGTGCATTGGGTACTCATTAAAACCGTAGACACTTTCGAGGCAAATCATGTCATCTGGAACTCTGAAGATAAAACCAAGGGGCTATGTCCTCGCAACTGAGCTGTAATCAAATTAAATGTTCTGGAACTATCAGTGGGAGAATTCCCTGTGGAATGGATTTAGATCTGGGACCCAGAAGATTGCTGTAGGTGACCACAATAAGTCAACTGTGATCACATTGTCTGACATAGCCATAAATCCTAACTCCAATTATTACTGCAGCTAAGATCTCACAACAGAGAACAAGACACAAAACTACTTTCACTGATGAAGCAATCAATGGTTTTCTCCAAAGATTATTCATATTATGAAACAGATATTATTCTGATTTTGGCTTTGATATATGAACAATTCTGTATTAAATTTTAATATTATAAACAAGGCCGTCACAGGTTGGGGAGCCAGTCTATGGATTATAAACTGGTTCCTTCAGTGACTATGAGGCAACTTGATTCCTTATCTCATTCAACTTGACCTTTGAATAATCACTTATTGCAGCAAAAGTACTTCCAGCCCCTTTAAGAATATATTTCTTGCAACACACCCTTTTTTCCAAATTTCAGTGACTTTATTAATTTTATATATTTATTTTTTTAATGCACACCAGTTTCAACTCCATAAACAATAAATTGCTGATGGTGAAATAATCATTATTATATTTGTAGAAATGCATCAAACCTTGCATAGAGGTTGTTTTGAAAATAAGCACCATACTTAAAAATAAATAAATAAATAAATAAATAAAATTCACAATATCCTATAGGAAAACTGAACACACTAATCAGGTGAAAACTGAGAAGTACAAGTACAAATTAATTGCTTTCTTCTCCATAAACAGTAAATACATTTGCAATGGCACACTTACATGGTTTACACTTAACAAACTAGTAGGGAACAAGTATTTTACAGACATGAACAAGTTTGTTCTATCCTCCAATGATAAAAAAAAAAAGAAGAACAGAGTACTTTCTCATATATAACTTAAAAATGACTAAAGTAACTGGCACCCATTATGTTATATTTAAAAAAAATTATTTGTGAATTTATTCAACAGAATATTTTACATAATAAATGAAAATGGCCTAGACGAAATGATGGGATTTTAACCTAATAACCTGCATAACCTTTAGAGGAAATCACTGAAAATAATCTATTTCTGTAACTCTTAAATTAGGGCTCATAGAAACCTTTTCTGAGCTGATTTTGATCTGCCAATCTGAGATATATACATGTTTTTTTTTCGTTGTCACATCTATGGAGGTTGGCTATGGTCCCATTGACCATATCCAATAATAGGTTAAAAAAAAGCTTGTCTAGAATTTTCTTTCATTGTTGAATAAAATTTTGAAAAAATTGCGATAAAGTGTTGGTTTGAAATTTTACAATAATAATAAATAATAAATAATAATTAATAATAAATAATAATAAATAATTTATTTATCATTTTCTAGTGGTACCACCCACTCTTTCCAGGCCATTGTAGAATTTTTGTAGTAAAATAAGCAATGATTTTTTTCACACTTGCAATGCTTTATTAAATGACATACCAAAGGCATGCAATTATGCATGAAAAAAACTTGAACTTTAAATTGAATAATTTTTCCACCTTTTTCAATATGCATTGTTTAAAGGAGCCATAAGGGTAACAACAAATTTGTCCACATCTGTACTGTTGCTGTCGGAACAAAAAATTGTAACTCCAAAAAAGTACATTTAGTGGGAGTTATATTTTTTTTTAAAGATTTGATGCATGGTACAGGGCAACAGGTATTTTATTATCACGGGAAAAATGACACAAAATACAAGATTTTGCTCCAACAGCGACACTATTTGAATACGCTCATAACTGACAAGGCAAACAATTAAGACACTGATAGTGTATTCAACATAAGTCATCAAAAGAGGGAGAAGTATAAATAATGTAGATGTATCAAAAAGTTTCCAATACGAAATTAAATACACACAAGTTTAAAAATGATCAAAATGGTAAAAAAGCAGACTTCAATTTGGTATTTCAACCAGCTTAAGAGTAGATCTATAAACATATTGCAAAAAAGTAGACATGAGAGAGATGCTGAACCTGCATGAACTTTTTGAATTTGAGAAGAAAAAGAAGAAATTTAAATTGATTGATTTTCTAGTTTGACCTTGGACTTAAAGGTAAGGAGAGAAAGGGAGAATGAAATCTAGAGCTTTTCACTGTGCAACTGGCAGATGGATTTTGCAGCTATTGCTTTCTTGTGGAAACTGAAAAGACTGCCCTACAATGCAGACACTACAGAGAGAGAGAGAGAGAGAGAAAGCCAGAGATCACCTGCGCACTTAGATTTACTTCCTGAAATAGGGATAGGCCGTTGGATCAGTATCAGATTCAGTTTTGAATACAGATCTCAGTAAACAGTGTCAGTCCACATTCCACACTGTTAAAATTTCAGTCATGAATATGAGATGCTGTATTTTCCAGCATGAAAGCTGACCTAAACAGTATTTTACAGGCTTTGAATATTTGCCAGTATTTCCAAAGAAGAATCTGCTGGATGTGCTGTGATGTTTTAAACCTGCTCAGTTAGAAGATAAGGGGGAAAATATTCAGCGTTTGTTTTGTATGCATTTGAACAATTTGACACAATTCTATGAGTCATTCAAAAGCTAGGTTTCTTGTAATAACACAATACTACCAAGTTGGGAATATGCCAATACTTGAAAGTCAGCATCTCAACTTTTTACCCTGTTGCTAACACAACCTCACTGGATAGCTTAACATGCTTGGATGGGGGGAGGAAAAAAATTATATATATATATATATATATATATATATATATATATATATATATATATATATATATATATATATATATATATCGTCCAATATACGTTATCTAATAGACTCCTGCATGAGATAAGACTGTGCAGGTGTTGAGGTGAGGGGATGTGACAGAAAAGTGAGGCAACTTATGATCAGATGATCAAGAATACTGCAAACCATTTGGGTACTCACTTATATCAGTCAAACTCAAAATAAAATATCTGTTCTAGTGTATAGCACAGTACCATTCCAACAGTATTAGGAACCTGTATTGGAAATGGATGATAATGTAGAAGTATAACAGTTCCAACTTCAGCCAAGCAAGCAATCAGATGTTGCAAAACTGTATATAGAGCTCAGCTTTAGGGCAAATCTAGATGAGGAAACATGTCCTATAATAACCCTGATATTGACAGTAATTATACGTACAAACAATAACTCAAGGATGCAAAACATTTCTTAAAGTTACCCTTCAAACATACTCCCAACTGAGACTGCATCACTGCAAGAAGCTGGACCTTTCTGGCTTCTTCAGAGCCATTCCCCAGTGACATAGTGCAGTTATCCATTACCCTGTTAGCCTGATAAACAAGAGTATCATTACCATGGGACTGAAGCTCCAGAGATGGGAAACTGGCAGAACTTGGATTTGACACAGTGTTATTAAGCTCCGTCTCTAAGGCTGGTGCTATGTTTCAGTATTTAAAGGAGCCAGAGGCATTTTACCATCATCTCAGCACTGTTTCATCTCTGACTTTATTCCAGCTTTATGTCTGTATAAGAACATCAGGTGTTCTTCTAAAATGGGTGGATGACCAGAGATTTCTGCACTGCAGTGTGCTGTGTCTATGAGGCTAATCACATTATCACAAAATATAAAACCTGATAAAAATCCAAACATTTGTAAGAAACATTTAAGGAATATAGCAACACTTTGTCTTACAGTTCCTTAGGTTCTAGATATTAACCAGGTAAATATGAGATACAAAGTACTAGATAATTACTCTGGATGATATAACGGTACATTGCAAGGAAGTCTGACTAAACGACAATGAAATGAACCGGTACTAGTCTATGTCTAATAAACTTAGTATAATATCTCAGGCCTGAAATTATTTATCAATCCTTTTTTTCAACATTAACCACAGTTCCAAGTTAGCCCAGTTATGCCTTCATGTGTCTTTTTTTTTTACAGAAGTGTGGTATAGGCTCCAGGATGTATGATAATTATGTTAATTTCACTAAGGGCTGCTGTTATAATTAAGCAAATATACTCTTTCTCTAAGGTTTTCATTGCCTCTCAATGTGTAATTTATTCAGCCTGGTCACTTAATGTTACATCTGTGAAATATTTGGGTAGTAAGAGGATGGGCGTTTATTCTTGATTACTTCCCTTGTAGCAATAAATTGTACCATGGCTCCAATTGTCCTGTCTAACTGGATTATAAGACACTGTCTGCATCCTTGAATGTCACAATTGGTTTATACACTCTAGTGACAGATCTTAGGGTCCAGTAAACCATATTTGACTTTCCTCTGACAATCAATATGCATGTATTCTGTTGTATATTTTTTATTACAGCTGGTATGAAGTTTGGGTTCTTTGTTTTGTGCACAACACTTTTTTTTTTAAACTATCAAACCATCTGTAGTTTCTAGGTTCTAGTTCACTTCACTTTTACCTGGTTTATACCAAGATCCTAAGGGACTGTAAAAGAAAACCCAGCAAATAAGGATTTATATAAATACAGCTGGATAGAGGCCGGGATGTGTAAGATAGAAACATGCCCTCCCACCAAACATCTTTACTTTCAAGTGTGTGAGCTCAGAGCTCTGCAGTCTGTTCATCTTTGTGTTTCGATAAGACCTGTGCAATTTTCTTCTGGATCAATATGGGCTTATCAAAGAGGACGTATAGCAGTACGACGACAGCTCCAGGGTCTTAAAAGATTATGGGGAATGTAAGAGCCAAAAAATTCATTGATGTGGAGTGCAGCAGAACAGATCTGAGCCGGAGATGAGAGGATACAGTTGGAACGTTTATGGCGTGCATCCACTTGCAATTTTTCTCGCTGCACTTTGCCATAGAAAGCAACTGGACTGTTTGACAGGCTGACAAGAAGACTACAATATCTGAAAACATAATGTGCAATTTCATTTATTTCACTGAAGTTAAAAACAGTGAAATTGTATCATCCAAGGTACAACACTTTAATTCATTTCAAAAGCCTGCAATTCAGGTGTAATATGGTACTGTGGTCTGATTAACTTAACACAAGGCTGCACTTATTTGCATCATTCTGATATCTGCTGAAATGATTTGATGCCCATCTTGAAATGAATAGGATGCAGCGAGGTGAACTTGCAAGTGCACACACACACACCATTAGGCCCCAACAGCCAGAAGAAGAGAAAAATGCAAAGGGCCCCTTCTTTGCTGCTGCCACTTGTTTGGAACATTTTTTTTATTTTTAGTGAACGATGTGTCTTCAAAACTCTTTATGTCAGAGATAAAAGGCAGTGGTCTTCTCTGTGCTCCAGAAGTGTGTCAGTATTTGAAAAGGGCTTTGCACTTGGAGTGAAGTGCTGAGAATTGTAGTGTGATATGAGGGTTCTTGACAGGCTGAAGAGTGTGTGTGCGAGAGAAAGAGAGAGGGAAAGAGAGAGAGAGTTTGTGTGCTTGTGTGTTTAGTAAGACTCTCCAATGCTGAGAGGAAAGAAGTACATGTCCAGTGGCTCACAGCTGCATCCTCAGACACCGTTCAGGAGCAGGACTCTGCCACTCTGACTCAGAGAAAAGGAAAGGAAAATTAGAAAAAAGACAATATAGCTGTGTTTATATGCATTACAAGATTTTCACCACTTCCTTCTGTAGATTCAGCAATCTGGTGAAAATCCCCATTTACATGAACATTCATATTGAATATATTGCATAAATTCATATAATACATTGCGAAGGTCACCTTTATGGTCAATGTCAGTGAAAACCAGGTTCGAAAAAGCTAACTAACAAAAATGCTGTAGTGATATCTAGTGTTAATGACTTGGCCATCTTGTGTGCTGTGGCCAAAAGGGTTAGTAAAACCAATGATGCAGTGTGAATAAAGAAGTATCAAAAAGTAAATTCATCAGCATGCAGAAATAATATCCAAACATATTCACATTCTTTACTAAATGACTTCTGATAGGGAAGGGGGCCCTGCGTGTCACGTTGAGCTTTGTTTATAACAATAAATACAAGAGATGGAGCGAGTTCAGGTGTCTAATGAAAAATCTACAGGTTTGAAATGATCAGTTGTTGCCGTTTTTCAGTACAAAATCCACCCTAATTTTATTTTAGCACAAATTCTGTTATAGATATTTATTTTATGAATTCTGCATTATTGAGACAGTACAAAAACATTACAGATTTAATTTGAAAATAATAATAATGTTACAAAAATATAATAATTTTAGCAACATATCATTAAAAAAAGGTTACATTCAATAATAAAAAAAAACCCGTAATGAAGGGCTAACATTTAAGAAAAAAAAAAGCAAATGGTCGTCACATATAATACTGACTTTCTTTCGTTTATTAATGTTTACTGTACATTGTTGTCTTTTTCTTTCAAGTAATAAATAATTAATTCCATTATTTTTGAAGTCATTTTTACTTTCCAACATTTTTGCATGTGCCTAAAATGTTTGCACAGTACTCTATATCACATGAAGAAAAAAAAAAAAAACTTGTCAGACATGATCCTTGTAATGAAAGTTTGAGGTATTCTAATGATGCACTAGAGGCACAGCACTTCACAGAGGTGATACAGAAACATTATGCTACAGAGATTTTCTCCTCTCACCTCACTTACCTGTGTCCATCTCCTCCACCTCCATATTGCTGCATATATGACAAAAATTAATATCACATTAACGTGAAGAATCGCAAAACCTTTGCACAAGAGGAAAAATGTCTGAAGCCTAGCCAGGGTTTCTGAATGATTACACACACTTTACTGACAGCAGTGCTAGATTTCCTCCAGTGCTTGAGATCATTGTCTCTGTGTGCTTTGTGCCAAAATGAATGGGAGAGATAACTACTTGGATTCATCTCATTCGATGTTGATTTACGTCAGTGAGTCATGGGCACTTTCCTCATTACATTACTGTAATAACTAATGGAACCTCCCTCTCTGCCAAATCCAGGGCTGATTCCTACCTGCTGGACCACAAAGCCAGTGATGAATTCACATTAATGCATTGGCATGACACCAGTGTTGACGGCTAAATTGGTCCGGAGCCAACATAATTCATTGCTCCCATCATTTATATGAACAGAGATCCTGTAACATATGCCCAGCTTGTCCATATGTGCATCCCAGGCTACATACCAGTACTTATATTAGCCCTATAATCCACCCTCATTTATATATTTGTTAATGCAAGTTCACTACAATATTTTAAGCCAATCATTTGCACCTACATCCTCTTTGTAACAAATGAATAGCCGGTTCTCCTCGTCATTACTTTAGAAGGCAGCAACTAAAGTGAAGTAAGTCTTCTCCAGTGTGTACGTTAAATTGTAATATGCCTTACTGAGCTGATAACTGTTAATTAGTTGTCTGCTACTTGCTACACTAACTAGAAAGCATTGAAATTAATCTAGAGCACATTTATTTGGCCAATACACATACTTCACATGTGCATAACCCTTACCTGAGCAATGGGCCTATACTGAACATCATTAATTAATGAACACTGTAATAAAAACATCTACAGAGCTCATTTGAATTATTATCAAGCCAGAAAAAGCACTTTCCTAGATATGGGAATCTAAAAAGATTGAAATGCAGGAATTAGTGAATATATTTCCAGAAGCAGTTTCCTCTTTACCAGTTATTTACCTGGTGCACTGCCACACAACACAAGTAGCCGACTATTTTAGAACAGCTAGAATCCACAGCTCTCTAAATGAGTCACATCTGTGTAAAAAAAAGTTATGAATGAAATAAAATGTGTAAATGAGCTATGACATAAAAAGATCTATTGCTACCTTTTTTTCAACATCTTATGCAGTACAAAACAAGCTAAAACCTTGAGCACATCCCTTTTAAAGCAGAGTAAATTATTGAATGTTGCACTCCACTCTTCTCGCACTCTGAAATATCACTCCATGCCTGTCATAAGCATGTCTGGCCTGGAATGTCTGAATAAGATCAAATGTCACCCAACGCAGTGTCATAATGTGACACCTGTCACCTTCAATATCTGCTGAATGGCAGTGCTTTTTAAAATGAAAAGGCACTATTTAAAAAAAAAAAAAAAAAAAAAATGAAGATGGCTCTCTCTATGTTTGAACCCTCTCTGTTAAAGCTGGGAGAACAGAAGAAATAAGAACTTCTAGTCATTATAGTTTCTGAGGGAGCATCAATTTTCTGATCTAAGATGATTTTGTGGTAGACAGATCATGGTCTTAGATCATGGATGTGATCTAAGAAAGAGCTCAAATACTGTCATGTAAATTAGCCTAATCATTGAGTCATTTTTGCAAAACCACAGTCCCATATCCTATGCCATAATCCTGTGTATATTGT
This sequence comes from Hoplias malabaricus, assembly GCF_029633855.1. Taxonomy (NCBI): domain Eukaryota; kingdom Metazoa; phylum Chordata; class Actinopteri; order Characiformes; family Erythrinidae; genus Hoplias; species Hoplias malabaricus. Next base: position 19,860,281 of record NC_089806.1, on the reverse strand, counting down.
TAAGAATAGAACTTGGGGATCCTTGTCTTCACAGAGCTTAACAGTTACTGTGGCAATGGGAGGGAAAAATAACTACAAATAGCTTTGATTTCAGAGGGATATACATTAGATACTTTACATATACTTCTCCTTGTCCCGCTAGATGCTGGGAATATAAATAACCAAAACTTGTTTGACATAATTGCCTCCACAGCAGGTCTGGACTTATTGCAATCTAAAATTTAACTGTGACAAAATATGCTACAATTATATTTGGAATAAAAATGTTCCAAAAACCTCCCCTTGAGGTACACCGCAGAGCCATGTAGGGTACTAGCACAGTAACATTTTTTCCTTTTGTTTGAGAGTGGGGAATTGCACTGCAGTGAATATAAGCCCAACATCATAACCAGAGGAAATATGGATATAATGACCGATTTTACTCCGTATTTTTAAATTGCAATACATTTAATTCTATTCAAGTACATTTGTGAAAACATTTTACATTTTAGCTGTTCTTATTAATTTAATTATTCCTTTTTTTTTGTTTTATTTCATTATGTTTCTTTGATAACATTTCTTTCTGTACTTAGTCCTGTTTTGTGATTGGTCATACACCACTGACTTCAGTGCTTAGCATATTATTTCACATTAAAAAAAAGAGCAATGTCATACATGCCTCTGTTCCTCTGCTGACAGACACGGGTCTATAGTTACTTAGTACTTGAGTTGCTATTTTGCACTTTTACTAAAATGTGTTTGGATGATGACGCTTATAACTCTTCATTATTATTGAGCATGAATTTTGACTACTCTATATACCTCTCCTTAAATCACTGCGGCATCAATGCATAGACCACACTGTCTAATACCAATACGGGACTACATGAAAGTGGAGCATACCTTGAAAATGCATCATCGAGACCGTCTTCCACATCCTGTAAGTTGACAAAAATATATATATCTAAAGTACATATAGAGCACAAAAATAGAGGAATGTAAAATATCAGAACCACATTTTCTACCCACGGCCCAATTCACCCTGGCTTGTTTTCACATGGAATAAGGAGCTGAGCTAGATCTGGAGAAGTGGTTGCTAAGCAGATTGTAAACAGGTCTCAGAACCTGCTTTTGCAGTGAAGGGATTTCAATCACCATAAAGAAATTCAATTAACAAAGAGAGAGTCTATCAGAGTGCAGCTTGGGTAGCTGATGAATGTAATCTTAAATAAAAGACTCCCTGGTGAGTGATTACACTGAGGCTTTAGAGACAGTGAACAATTTGCCCTTTTTGGCTTAAAGTACACAGTTCGCCACCTAGTGGTTGAAGCACATTTTTCAGAAGATTACAGATAGAGAGAGAAGACCACCTAGCGGACAAGACATTTACTTCAGTTAAAACGGTGACATAATTTAGTAAATAAACTACTGAAATTATTATGAAGATAGAAGACAATCCTTTTAAAGGAGTAATCCACCTTTAAACTAACATGTTATTCTGTAGTGAAGCAATACACCCCTCAGCCTCAGTACAATGCCAAGAAAGCAAAGTGTGAATATATAACTACTGGGAATATTTACGTGTTATATAATATATGCTTTTCTCTATTATCTTTCTTCTTTATTTTTAAAGTTAAAAAAAAAATAATGTTTCTCTAAACAAGACACAAGAAAGTGGGTTTCCTTATCTTTAAAACAGGGCTCTAGGCTCCACTGTATGCATTTTTTAAAAGATGCAACCATAATTATTAGTTTGTTCAAAGTGCCTCTTTAAGGATCACTATAACTCAGTGTTTTAATCACAACAAATGCAAGATGACCTGCTATTTCACTGTGATCGCTGTCACATTACATTTTTCACTCATAATTTACAGCGTTTCAACACTTCAGAAATGTTATGAAATGTTTAGCGAGGGAAAGTATCTTTTATTTATTTATTTCTTTTGAAATATATAAATGCAGCCCTGACTGTGTGGGCCAAATGAATACAGCACCCAAACGGCATTTACATTTCTCAAATAAAAATGATAATAAAAAAAAAAAAAATCATGAATCTAACAAGGTAAGAGGTGACTAATCATCACAGTGAGTCATATATAATTATGCTATAACATTTCAGTGTAGGTGTCACAGCAGCATTCAAATACAATATGAGTGAAGTTACCTGACTCATTACCTGATTCTATATATGGCATAAAATTGCAACCCAGATGAGCCGGAATATAAAGACTGGGCTGCAAATGTTTGGAACAAAAATCTGTCAATTCACACTAATTCTGAATCATGCATCTCTGGTAAAATGTCAGCTGAAAAATAACTGTTAAATTGATGATTCACCAACGAAACTTACAAGCATGCAGTCAGAATTAACATTATAAAAGTTCATTAATCTGTGTGTGAAAATACTCCATAAAACATTATGGCATAAGAATAAGCTTGAGTAATGGTCGTACCCAAGAGTCATGTTTGATTGGTCGTCTCCGGGCAGGGTGATTGCGTGGGGAAGGTGAATGTATAGAAGTGGAGAAGAAGGGCTTCCTCAGCTTGTGCTCCAAAAGTGCCTGGGTTTTCTCAGCTTCTGTTACACAAACCCAAAAAGATCTATAAATAAAATCCAACTATTCAGCTAATAATTTCTCCTTCAGCAGGATGTGTCATATATATTGCTTGCCTTACACTATGTTCAAAAGCATCAGATATTTTAAGTTGAACACGTTACTAACACAAGTATTTAATCATATTGAGTTACTGAGTTTGCATAATCACCAGACAAAGTCATTGCTTACATTGCCATTTATATTAATGTGCAGTTTTATACCTGAGTCACAGTGAGGCTTAGATTCCACCTGAGGGTCACTGACTGAACAGCATGTGTGAGCTTTTTTACTTTTGTCTAGAGAGAGAGTGTGAGAGAGAGAGAGAGAAAGCTATTAACACTTCACAGTTTGTTATTGAGATTAGATGACTCCTATATAAGCCTTTCATGGCAACCGAGATAAGGCAAAATATACAAATCTGATCATTCTCTTAAAACTGACAAATGTACAAAGAAATGTTTTCACAGAACAACTTGATAGTGTTTTGTAAATTTACAAAAAAGAACAAGAATTTAATGTCTGCAACACACTGCAAAGAAAGTTAGGAGAGGAGTGAAATAAAATCAAATCAAAGTGTGTGCCTGGCTGTTTTGAAGCACTATAAAAAAAAAGTGGACATAAAAGGAGCATTTACCAAAGCCTTAGAATTAGTCATTGCTCATCTCTTTATACCAAACCTAATGAGAGAATTGTCATACCATTCAAAAAGTATATTTTTTGATTCAAGATTACCCTGAATGTAGGTCTTTCAACATCTAAACCCTCAGAAAATAAGATACAGTAGAGGTGCATTATTGGTCACTATAAGTACTTCTTGTTTTAGCTGCTCCCGTCCAGGGTCTTGCAGGGATTTCAGCGGACCAACTGCAATCCGCACACAGATCTGGCACGGTTTACATGCCGGATGCCCTTCCTGACGCAACCCTCCCTATTTTATACAAGCTTTGGGACCGGCACTGCAACGTGATGCATTATTGGTCACTACAGGTACAAACAGTGTAAATGTACCAAAGGTTTTAAAGTCCACTTGTGTGCCCTAAAGTTAACATTATAATTATATTGATTTAATGAAAAAATGTAAAGTCTACAATTATAATCAAATAAGTTACATATGTTCCCTAATTAAAAGGTACAGAATATGTAGCCATGAGGGTACTACCACAGAGACAGTAAAATGTACCACCACAGTGACAGTTTTATTGACAGTGTTTGGATCATAATATCATGATAAGATTCAGGAAATCTGGAGAGATAGCAGTACATGTAGTACTACATATAACAAGCTGGACACCAGCGTTGAATGAATGTAAAATTCAAGCACTGCGTAAGAAACTGTTATGCTACAGTGATAAATATAGCCACATGGGCTTCAAAAAACAGTTGTTACCTAACAGAATCCACCACTGCATCAAGAAATACAACATGGAACTCTAAGCAAAGGGAAAGACACACATTAATTCTCTGCAGAAACACTTTGGGGTCCTCTGGGCAAAGCTCATCTCAAATGGTTTGAAAAACTGTGTGTGGACAGTATGTGTGCAGTGTTCAGAAGGGTTTTCTGGGAAAAAAATAAATGTTGATCTCTCTGTGCCAAAGATGAATGGGACTGTTCAGAGTGTTATCAGCAACATCCACAAAAGCAAACATCTGTCAGGGTTGGGGGGGGGGGTGTCAGCGTATAACTTGTGTAACATTCATATACTTGAGGATGCCATTGATATGGAGGCATATATTATGATTAAGCCATCAAGACAATACCTATTTCTGGGAAGACCCTCGTTATTTCAGCAGGATAATAACATGCATCATTCTTCACATGGTACAACCGCATGGCTTCATAGACATAGTGTGTGTGCCGGCAGTCCAGTTCTGTTTCCTATTGATAATGTATGGTGCATCAGGAAGAGGAGTATCTGACAACTGCAACCACAGGCTGTTGAGCAGCTCATGTCTTGTTTACAGCAAAAATGAGCAACAATTCCACTTGCAAACCTGTAAGAATAAGTATTTTCAATTCTTAAAGGATTAAAAATTACAATAAAAAGAAAAGGTTGCCTGACCCAGTGGTAAACATGACCCTATCCTGGCTGATTTGAGAGTATTGCAGGCATCAATTTTGAAAACAACGAAAATATTTTTAACCTTTTCGATTCCAGTTTTTCTTGCATTTTTAGAAACTGTCCCAACTTTTCTGCAAAAGGTTTTTGTATAATGTCCTATTCAAAAACTCATCTGATGGAACTAAATTTCATCTTCATAGCTTTTTATGAAAGATTATGTCATTAGTAAAGAACAGTATATGCACCATTTATCCACTTAGTTTAGTACCATACATTACAGATATATGTGATATGAGTCATGTTGATTAAGGCATGGTTCACTACAACAATGACAACAAAAATTTGGTTTACCACACACACACACACACACACACACACACACACCAGCATTAATATTAAAACCACTTTCTTGTTTCTACATCACAGCTCCACTTACCGTACAGGTGTAATTTTATTTCTACAATTACACACTGCATTCCATCTGTTGCTCTGTGTATTTTGTTTGCCCCTGTTCATCTTGGTCCCAATGGTCAAGACCCTCACAGGACCGCCAAGGTCCAGGTATTATTTGGTTGGTGGATCATTCTCAGCACCACAGTCATCATGTGTTAGTACTGTGTTAGTGTGCTTTGTGCTGGTGCGAATGGATCAGACACATCAGAAAGAAAGTTTTTCAAGCCCCCAATGCCACTCCATGACTTTCAACTAAATATATCCAGCCAACAACATCTTGTGGGAAGTGTCTAATGTCCATTGATGAAGGACAAGAGGACGACCAACCCAAACTTGTACGGCAACAAATGAGCTACCGTGTCAGACTTTACATCTACAATGTGGACCAACGTGGTAGGTGTGTCTAACAGAGTGGACACAGTGTTTAAAAACTCCTGCAGTACGCCAATTTCTAAGCCACTCATACTTGCTCTGTGGTGGTCCTGTGATTGTCCTGGCTATTGAAGAACAAGGTATGCAAAGCATCAGTTGAACTACTGTATGTTTTTGTAATAGCAAAACCAAGTACACCAGTCAAGCAGTTAAAACGGACAATGAATGTAGAAAAAGCAGGCACTTGGCTAAAACTATTTATGGCATTGACAAAATATAAAATAATAAATAAGTTTACTTTATTGTTAAATTTATTTGTTATTATTATTTTTTTTTTAGCATGACATCACAAAGTGTCTGGGCCTCACCTTCTTGGGCAACTTCCCAGAGGTCCAGTGCCACTTTAAAAGCCTGTGCTACAGTCAGGGTGACAGCTTGGGCCTGCAGAGGACAAAACAATCTGAGCTCATCTTCTCCACAGGTGGCTGACACTCTGACACTAGAGAGCACGAGGACACTGCACCACAAATCACACACTAGACATAGTGCAATCCGTAGAGAAAATCATTGTCCACCAGATGGAGCTAAATACTCAATAATCCCCATTACTAGTGTTTCCTGCGAGGATAAGCAACATTAATTTGTGTTAATATACAATCAGCTTTCTGTCACAATTCCATTAGTAAAAGAGATTTACCAATAAACCAGATATTTCAATTATTTATGCAGTAAATCTTGAGTTTAAAAAAGACTAAACATTGAAATGTACAGAGTTGATTAGTAACTACCATTTACAGACATTATTTATTAATAATGTATTAAGAGTAATTTAATAATAGTTGAATTTAAAAATATATATATAGGAAAATTGGGACTTGTTATTGTTAGAGATGCTAAACATGCTCATGGATCTGGACTGCAACTCAATCACTCACATAAAGTACTTCACAAGAAGTGTCAAAGCTACAGGACATTCTTTTTTACTTTAAAGAACAAAACAGTTCTAAGGATAAAAATATATAAAAATCGAATCTGTTTACATGGTACACCTGCTATAAGACATAAAACAATTTCAAGCATACTCACTATTTTTTTCTTTTGGCAGAGGAAGGCATGGCACTCCAGGGTTTCATTGAACTGACTCTGTGAGACGTAGGCAAACACCTTATCCTGAGTTTTATCAGCTGTGCAGTAGGAAATTCTGCAAAGAAAACAACAACTCTTAGTCAATGAGCAAACTGTCTAAACTGAAAAGAATTAAAGAAATGGATATATGTAGCACCTCTCCATAAGAAAAAAAAAATCATCATCATCACTACTACAGGACTGAACAACTGAAGGCCCATTGCCTTAACCTCTGAAGTCATTAAAACCCTTGAGACAGTGGAGTTCGCACATACAAAAATGTTACATCATTCCCCCCCTGCTGGATCCCTTGCAATTTGCATATCAGGCCAACAGGTCATCGGATGAACACAGGATTTCACCTTATCCTTCTACAACTCAACTACCCAAGGACTTACACAGGAGTTTTGTTCTTAGACTTTAGCTTGGTATCTAATAGCATTACCAGCTAGGCCTACTTTCACTTTCCAATGGATCACCAGCTTCAGGCCCAGTGTCACAATAAACTAACAAAATATCATCGTGCCCCACTAAACTATATTTAGACTGTACTTAAGTGGCCAAAAATGTAAAGATATACACAGAATATCATCATTTAGCTTTTCTTGCTCCATGGATCTCCCACCTCTAGTAGTGTTAGTGTTAAAACAGGAACAGAACTGTTTTGTGAGGGCAGAGGTGTTATCCACTGTGGGACAACAAGCAGCAATCTAAAAAAAACAGAAGTATTTTTCTACAACTACCACTTGCCATTATTTATATATATAATCTTATAAATTATACATTTTCTCTTCATTTGTCTCACACAGAAAAGCAGATTTATCAGTACTTCCTAATACGCAAGACAACAATTACAGAATGATAATTAGATTTCAGAGGTCTATTGTGAGTGGCTGTGTAAGTGAATGTTCTAACATTCTTGGTCAATAAAGCAAAGTTTAATACTGATTCTAATTAAACAGTATCTAAAGATAAAATGCGAATCAATCTGCAGTGTAGTTAAAGATTTAACAGGCTCTGGTATTCTCTGATTACGTTTAAGGATATAGCTGCTCAAACTGAAGCTCTTTCTTATATAGTATACACCCAAAAATCAATAACAAGCGTGCAAGAAAACCCTGCTGTGAAAACACCAAAAAGGTCCGCTTCATGGAATCTTTTCTATTCTATGTAAATTCAGCATTTTTTGTGTCTTTCTTTACTGTGGAAAAAAAAACCACAATGTGATATTGTATGTTAAAATTATTCGAATAATTTCTCCTGTGGGATACGTTTTGAGTCCAACGTGCTTCACTCAATTCCAGGCCCAGACATCAATGCCCAAATCTCCGTGGATGGAATCCAGACAAAAGCTGCCCATAAATCATGGAATTCCAGCTGGCAAGTGTGAAAAAGTAAAAATGCAATCTAAACAAAAGCAATATGACCAGCAGGAGGCCACACTCTAAAATATTGGGTTTGTCATCTTAAAGCATGCAGACAGGAAGCGGTATTGATTCCACTCATCCAAGCATATCGAGTAGCTGTACAGAGAAGGATTACACTGTAGAGCCAAGCATGAGGAGTGTCGCAGAAAACAGATCTGTGCATCATTTTCAAACAAGAAACGTGCAGCAGGAAGAGAGCACTGGATTACAAGCTGAAACCTGACTCTGACATGTGCCTCAGCTCTACTGTTAAAAATAAATTTTTTGGGGAGTAATTCATTTATGGTGAAATAAAATAAAATGCAATATCAAGAGGGTGAATATCAATATCAAGGCTGGCATGACTGGTCTACGTGGGCTCCCTTTCCCTTCCTTTACAGACATGGCTCAGTCTACAATTAGGAGTCTTATCCAAGGACTCTCACTGGTGTGGTGTGCATATCTGAGCTGGAAACCGCACCCAAGTCTGCAGTGTGACAGGCAGCGATGTTATCCACTTCAGTAACCTAATCACAATAATGATTATTTATATTTGTGTCTTTATTTTAGTAGATTTACAGCATTAAATCAATGGCATGATGTTATTATGTACATCTGGGCAGATAATGGTCTAATACACAGCATGAGGAAGACAAAATTAAGCCAATCATTCAGAATGCAATCTGTAAGTGAATTACTTTATTCTACTCATCTGTCAATTTATTAGAAACCCATATTCTATCTTGCAATTTCATCAAACATCAAACCAGCTTATCAGCCGGTTCAAATAAATTTATTCTATATTTACTCTATTCTACCCCAACAGTTTTAATGAAAACTCAGCCATCTGAATAGTCTGCGTCCTGTACCCCATTCATTTCTGACCAATTGCAAACACTGGACCAGGTATTACTTGGTGGTGTACAATTCTCAGCCATGGCCATGACATTGTTACTGTTTGTGATGATGGCACAGCTGTGTTGTTGGGAGGTTATAAACAAGTCATTCTCACAGTTAAACTGAGATATCACAAACATCCAACCAAGAGCAGAGCAGCTGTTTAGTCAGAACCTGTTCAGTGAGGAAGGAAAACTAGGAAATGGAAAAACTGAAATTGTGCATGACACTATATGAGCTTCATTATCTAACAGCACAAGTGATATTTTCCTGTCATATTTTTTGTCAGTGAGTGTATTTATAGTCAATACTTTCTATACACCTGCTCATGCAACATTTCCTCTGCAATTAATGAATGACTGACAGTTACTAATATGGCACCTGTCTAGACACTCAAAGTGCTTTACATTCTTTGGGACATTAGAGTCACATTAACCAACACCGATGAAGAGCATCCACCTGGATGATGCAATAGCAGCCAATCTGCTACATTACACTCGCCACACATCAGCTACTGGGTAGAGAGGAGACAAGAGGGACTGATTTATCCTGTTTATATTGGGGATGGTTAGGAGGCCAGAAGTGACCACAGAGGTAGATTTTGCCCAGTATTGGGGTAACACCCTGACTCGTTTTGAGGAAATGCCCAGGGACCTTATCTGACCTCAAAGAGTCAAGACCTAGCTTTCCTGTCTCTTTCAATGCACAGCGCCATTGGTTCAGTAACACGTCTCCATCACTGCACTCAGACTTTGGGATGCACACAGACCCTGTTGGCCCCATCAACATCACTTCCAGCTGCAGCACAGGATATCCTCTAAGGGCCTCCCATCCAAAACAGGCCAAGGCCAAAGCTGCTTAGCTTCTGTGGATTTGCATGTTCTGATGTGCAGGTGCCATGGCTGCTAGATGATAGGGGATTTCCCCTTATTAGCTGCAGTAACATTTTCTAATCTTTTGGAAAGATGTTGCTCTAGTTATTGTAATACTGCATTGAAAATGTGACTGCATTCAGCATTACAGAGTTTTGGCAGTGATATTTCATGACTTGTTATGGATGACAAATGCTATTCCAACAAACCCAAAAGGTATTTTTTCAGTTAATTATTCAAACAAATGCAATAAAAAATAATATATAATCATTTTTGGGATACAGAAAGCTACAGATAATGTGAAATTAAAAAACGTAGCGTTTGACCGAGTCCTGGAAGTGCTGGTGCACTCATCAAAGAGAATTCAAACTCACAGGTAGAGGAAACGAACTGGGCATCAAAAGAACATTGTGTAAAATGCATGCACCATTAGAGACCGTGGTCAGAGGTTGGTGGATATTTACGCTTTAGCCCATTCAGCTGGGAGGCTCCACTTCAAAAGGGTCTGTGAAATAATTAGCTCTATCAGACAGGGTGTTTTACAGAAGCAGGGCTTAGATCTCAGTCCGCATACAACTGTTCCTGTACTATTCCTGATACACGACCTAAATATTAATGCCCAAGATACTCACTCACTCACTCACTCTTTTTTTTTTTTTTTGTCTCTCTTTCCAATTGTCTTGTAACATTGTGGTGTAATTCATTACTTATTTTGATCAGTGGTGCATCCCAAGGCCTAATTATGAACCACTAACAGAGAGAAACAGTGGCTTAAATTAGCTTTCTGCACCTAGCTAACGAGAAGGAGGAGGAATTTCAACTTAATCTGGATTTCTATACTTCCATTTGTATACAGCTGGTGCCTAGTATCTGCAGGGGTTTACATTACGGAACTCCCTAAAGACTACTAATATAAAATGGCATAGTATTTGCAAATAACCTACTTTAAATCATTTAAATCATTCATTACTTATAATACTAAATAAAATGTAAATGTTTTGTAGTTGTACTGTACTGTATTTTCATAAAATAATGAGAAGGAAAATTAGTACATAAGTCTAAGTTCACCATGCCCAATGCTAAGTGTTGGACAGTGTGTTTATGAAACTCATCAGCATTGAAGTGTGAAGAAGTAGAACTGTGTGCTCTGGGGTGATAGAGCAGCATCTAACAGAATTTAGTTGATGTGTTATTCCCCTGTCCAGTGTGGTGTGTTTGACCCTGCTCAAACAACACACCTGGCTGGACTCCTCAGTTAACTTCAGCAAAATCAGTGGACATATCATATATAAAATCCCAATATGACGGTTAATTAATTACGACTACACATAGAAACACAGAAAAGTCTTAAGTCTCCTCAGGGAGAAATATAAAATAAAATTAAAGGAAAACATAGGATGTGTTACTTTGAATAGAAAGGCTGGCACAGATTTCAGGTTGACATATTAATGATAGTTTTGTGTGATACTTTAACCAAAAACAGTGCATGCATATTTATGAGATTCAGAGGCAGATGTAATGGGAATCCAGGTCAGCTGGAAAACGTTATTACAGTTTAGTGGCCTTGCTGCTGAGCTGAGCATTTTTTCTATTGCAGTGTGAAGTTCCAGTGTGGTGTGAGCACTGTGTATTCACAGCCTTCAGGCAGGGAGGTGCAAGTTTCAGCTATAACAATGAGCTTCTTCAAATGATGTCAGATTTGAGGCAGAAATGTCACAGCGAGCCCATCACACTAGTGAACCTCAGCCTGGGCAGAAACACTGAAGAAATGGGTTGTGTAATTCCCTCCAGACCTAAAGCACAGGACTATGGGCCAACGAGCTGGAGATGTGGAAAAACAACTCTTCTTCCTTCAGACAGGTCTCACCACTGACTTTGCGAAAGACTCTTAAAAGAATAATTCATAAGAACAACAATAACTGGCAGCTCCAGGCCTAAACAAAGCGTTTGTTTCATTTTCAGTGTTTAGCAGAAACTTTAATACATTATTCAGCATCTGTAAAATCTGAAGTCTGCAGTCACCATGCCCAGTGCCAAGTGTCAGACTGAGTGGTGTGGAGCAGTGGAACTGTGTTCCCTGGTGAAACGAAGTGGTGTTTGTGATTCAGAACTAAATCATCCAACATCATCACCAGACCTCACTAATGCTTTTGTGGCTGCCATCAAATCCTCACACAAAGGTTCTGGTATCTAGTGCGAATCCTTCCCAAAAGAGTTGTCACTGTAGCAAAAAATGGAGGGTGGACGTCCTACTGATAACTCTGATTTCAGAAGTAGTATTCAGCCAAGCATACAAACATTTGGCCATATTGTGTAGGAGTTTTGAAGACATAGCATCAATAATGCTTAGAAGAATATGAAATAAAAATGAAATACAATTTTTAACAATATTTTAAGCATGTATGACCAAAACAATAACTCCACCACACAGAAGCAGAGCATTTGTTTCATTATTAGGCTTAAGGGGGAGATTTTATGAACAGTTAAATCAAGTTTTCTCAGCATGTACATATTATTTTGGTTAAATGGAGCTCTACTAACCCACAAACTGGGAACTCAAATAATTTCTGTCAGAAAACAGCATAACACGAGCCATTCTGTATTCTTTTTTTTTTTTTTGCTGCGTTCTGCAGAGTGCAAACAGTTCAGACTTGCCCTGACTTTGCGTCTCCAATCACAGAGCTGGACGCCTATTTGGGTGCAAACAAAAAGGCAAGTATAAACGAAGCAAAACCAACACAATGAGTGCTGGAAAAAATAAAATAAAAATACGCTGAAAACAAAAGTAAAATGGCCAAAATCCAATAACTCTTATCCTTTAATTCTTACCCTGCACTCCTCTGGCTGGACTCTCATTTAAAGGAAGCGGAGCTGAAATGGGTCAATCTGTACAGGGCTGTTCAGGCAGGGGGAGAACGCTGCTGCTGTGTTAGATTATTGTAGCATTTTGCCTAAATCATGCAAAACAGATGTTTCTTCAAGACTCCTTGTAAATTTATGGAAAAGGGGTCCACTTCACGTCCACTTTAAAGTTTTAATTATGCTTTTTTATACTTAGTGACATGACTGTAACCAACATTCTGTGCTAATACCTTTCTAAACATGGCTGCCCCATGTGAGTGACCCACTGTGTAGAGCATAAACTGATTATTTCAGTTTGAACTTCAGAAAGAAGAGGTAATAAATAATAACTTTCATAAAAACAGTTTGCTATTTTTTGTGTTGAAAATACTCCTTGCTCTTTAAAGCAGAGGTTTAAATACATTATGTGGATGAAGTGTGACACTGCCACAGTTTGCTTTTCTCCATCACACACAGTAGGCTTCCCGCTTTTGTGCACAGTGCATTAGTACGACAGCTCACACTGTCACAGTGGGAGTAATGCCAAAACGAGCTTTAACCTTCCTGTGAAATCCCACAGAGTTAATGCAGGAGCGTGTGGAATCTCATTACACAAATCACTAAGTAGGATTTGGGGTTTGGGAAAACAAAATATGGAAAAAAAAAAAGACGGCAAACCACTATATAGTGGCATTGTTACAACAAAACTTTGCATCACCATTTTTGTCTGTTTTATCAGCAGCTGTTTGCTCCTGCTATCCAGTACTGGGTCTAAAAGCAAGGGCATTAATAAGGTTTTGTCCCCCTTTGCTGCAGTAACTGCCCCTACTGTTCTGGGGAGGCTTTAGACTGGAATATTTCTGTTGACCACTGTGACCCTGAAATGGATCAAGTGGATGAAAAGATGAGATGATTTGAAGACCTTCAGCCAAGTACGCATTAGCGAGGTCAGGTGCTGATGTTGAGAGATAAGCCCAGGATTACAAACCCCACGCCGAGTCATCCTAAAAAGGCACTGAATGGTGTCCTATCACTTTAGAGAATAGTGCCCTCCACAGCCCTTTGGGGCCTCGAGCCTTTGCACTGAGCATGGTGACCTTAGCTTGTATAATCTCAGTTGAAAAGTAGGGAATATCCTTATCCTTATCAGTAGTTTCTACACACATTTGCACATAAAGTACACAAGGTCTGATAAACTAAGCACTGGAAACTAGTAGGAGTAAGAGGAACAATCAAATAAACAAAAATAAACAAATAACCAGTCTCTGATTAACGTGATTACAACTGAAGCCCAACTGACAAGTAGACAGCTGACAGCTCACACAACAGTGAAGAGACACGCTGATCACATTTCTTAAGGCATATAAACTAAAAATAGTAGAGATATTGCTTCCTTTTTTCATTTGTAAACACTGCTGGAGAATGGGGAAGGGCTTGGGGGCATAAATATGCGTGAGGACACCCAGACATATCATTAGAGCCACACTGTTTCTGTTGCTGGGGGAAAGAAAGCTGAGATCCCTTTTATCTCTCCTATCAGCCCCATTCACTGACACATAACTCAAGTATGAATTCTCCTTTCTACAAAAATGTATTATAAAGAAAGTAGTTGGCTGTAGGTTGATCAGCTTGGTTAGGGTCTATTCTGATCAAAAGTGTTAAAATCAACTGCAAAACTGCAATCAAACTCCAACAGTCAATGTTACAGAGTTACAGTTTGTCATAGAAGCCTGCTACAATATTTTTCCACAATTCTCAAGTTTAATCTTAGAGGTTGGTTGCATTTTCTGCTTCTTATATCCAAGTAATGCCAAACACATGCAGCCATGCTGAGGGTTAGGTTCTATTGTGGCCGGTCCATTAATCTGAGAACACTTTGCAAATGCTCTCCTTTTTAGTTTATTTACGTCTCTCAGTCATTGTTTCATGACAGCTCCACATCCTTTCACACATAGCACTGAGCTCTCCTCTTACAGTGAATGGAAAAGTGCCTCTGTGATAAAAGCCTTAAGTATTGTTTAGTTATTAGGTGGTGATAATTTGGTGTTCAAACATATAATCTAATATATATATTTTTTGTACCTGAGCTAAAGAAGATTGCTCTCTGGCTTTGATACAATACTGTATTTATGCATTTTAACTTATTATAACTTTATCCCTTTTGTTTCCTTTTTGATATTTGAGCATGAGCTGAAGTTTGATATGCTCTCGGCTTGGCCCCAACATGTTTACTTTCAGAAAGTCTTTCAAGTCTAGCTGAGCCTCGGTGATCAAAGCCTGCACTGACCACGTTGAGCAAAGAAACCCACTCCTCCTGGTTGTGTGTATATGTGATGTTCTCTCAGGGCATGATGCACCTAAGCAAAATGTAAAAAAAAGGGGGGGGGGGGGTAGACAACTAACAAGAGACATGCATTTTCCAATTCCACTCCTTTGTGCCCTTGCACATCCACCCATTTAAAATCTAAACACACAGATTTAAGCCTAACATTATCTGAGGTGAACAGGCCAAAGTGTTCAAGTCACACAAAGGTGTTTTTAATGCTTTAAGTCAAAAAGGTGCTTAATTCAGTCTTAATCTGCTCCAGTTTAATAATATGATTTCACCATGTTACCATCCCAATTATTTTGATATGTAAAAAAGCATGATATGGTAAAGGTGAACATTTTAAAGATTCATATTTGTTTGTGTCTACCAATTTGGGCAAGCAATAAATAAATAAAGGACTTTAAGTCACAAATGTCCTTTATTGATAACATGATGAAACAAATCTATAATAACCACTTAGTGATCTGAATTCCATTCTAAATGTACACTCAGGTTCGGGCAAACTATGGCAGTGCATTCAATAATAAAGGTAGCTTCATCCTTTAAAAACAGTGGAGGAGATAAAAAGAGGAGAGAGTAAATACATAGTGTGAGAGACTGAAAGAGCTAAAGGGAAAAGAGAAAGAAAAAAAGGTGGGGGGACTGTCACAAGGACAGAAGCAAAAAGCAACTGAAACACAGAAAGAGAAATAATATTAGAGAGAGCGAGAGACAGAAAGAGATAGCAAAAAAACAAAATATAAGAAAGAGACAGGAACAGGACAGTGCGAAAGAAAGAGAGAGAGAGAGAGAGAGAGAGAGAGAGAGAGCCCAAACCATGCAAAAGAATACAAGAGACCAAAAGAGTGGGAGAGGAAGAGGTATAGACAGAGACAAAGAAAGAAAAAAAAGAACAGAAGGGCTGTCTCTCCTAAGGGGGAGGATGAAAGGTATTCATGATTCTGATGACTGTGTCTCTGCTGTGGCTGATAAGCGAACGTCAACACAAGGCCAGCCAGAGACCCTCTCTCCCTCTATACACCCAAACACCCACCCCCTCCACCCACCCACAACTTCTGTGCATGCTGAATTAACAATCATCCACCGCCCACAGGGCAATGCAACACACTCTCTACACAATCACTTTTGTGTTCAGTGCTGTAAATGATCTTAAATTTCCAAGTCTTAGATCCACTACATGAAAACAAGCCACACTTGCAAAATTCCAAAAAAGGTATTAGTGTCAATTTATGTGACACAAACATGAACTACATGAAAACGATTCATTAGTAATTTGAGATTCTTTAATTGATTTACTTTGAAATGTTGAGCTTTTTCATAACTAACACATTGGCTTCACTGAGGTTCATTCATATCTTCAGTTATCATTATATTTATTCAAAGTAGTTAGTGGATATTAAGTCTTAAGGTTTATAATTGAAAAATAAATCTGGGAAACGAATGGTCTGTCAAGTGTCTCAGTCCTATAAGCAGAGGCGAGTAGAGCAGTATACATGTATAATGACTCAAGAAACAGTAAGAGTAGTCAATAAAAAAAATAATAATAATAAAAAAATTTAAAAATTGTAATAATAATAAAAAATTAAACTTAGAATTACTTAACTTAAGAGCTACTTAGGCTCTTAAATAATTGCACAAGACATACATCATCTATTAGCACAGGAACTGAAATATTTGGACTATTTTTAATTTTTTAATAATTTATTTATTTATTTTTAAATACAAGAATGCACAGAATTTGAAATTCACTATAACTGCAGTATAGTACCTGTAAATGGACACATTCTCGATGAGGTCACTGGTTTCTGTATCTGTGATGATGATGCCTTTGGGAGAGACCGTGAGCGTCACCTTCCGGAACTTCTTTGCACTGGCACGAGCCTGTCAGAGCAACGAACACAAACATGATCTACAAAGCTGTTAAAATTACAAGATAAGAGCACATCATCTCATTAGCACAGAAACATGTAAACGTGGATGTGCTGTTAGTGCACATTGTACATATACTATGACAAAAACTTAGAAGTGAATATTTCAAGGCGCATCCAATCTTCTCTTTCATGTTGTCTAGTGCCAACAGCCACTGAAGCTGAACGCAATTAAATCTTCTCTGTAATGATTTAATGTCTACAGTGAAAATAAAAGAGAACCATAGAGGCTCACAATGCAGCTCAGGAGGGACAAAGTCACAGAAATACAGTGATGTTGGCAATAGAACCCAATGGAAGCAAAGATTTGTTAAGTTAAAATTATTATACTAAATTGTAACCTTCAGTAGTAAGATCAACAATGAAATAGGCTTTAAAAGAAGGAGAGATTTTGAAAGTATTCAAAGCAGAGAGAATAGCAGTTGCCTAAAATTGTAGACTTTGCCTTTAATAACTGATTGTCAAGGGTGGGGGCTCCCAAAATTCAATGTGGTTTTGCGGGTTTCTGTTATTTAAATGTTCTATTATTTCTGTTAGTTCTCGTCATAGAAAGATTTAGCACCTTGCCCAATGCAAAAATTGGTTAGATTCTATATAGTTGTGTAAAAATGATGATGTTCATAATGCGTGAAAATTCACAGCTTCAGCCTGGGTAGCTCTTACTAAATCAAGCAATAGTTAAAACCTCAGAAGTTTTCTTTTTCCTCTCACCACAGAGGTAATCATCACAGTACAAACATGCCCCTTATTACTGTCCATTTTTAGAGATACCAATAACTGTCCATATCAACTGATCAAATTTCCCAACATATTTCTCAATATATCACATAGATATCACAATATAACTCTAGAGCTAGAGCAAGAGCAAGAGCAAGTGTGTGTGTGTGTGTGTGTGCGAGTGAAAGTGAGAGCGGGAGAGAGAGATTAAACCACAAGAGAGAGAGAAGGAAAAATTTTCAAGGTCAAATAGAAACAAGGAAATGAGGGAAACCATATCTGGAGGGTCTCTGAGAGCCCAGGAGACTGTAGTCAATATGTGCAGCAAAAAAAAAAAACCTCAAGATGAGAGCTGTCATTAGCTTTTAATCTATGGCTCTGACAACACAAGGAAGGAGGAAACAAATCTGCTTCTGTGGCATATTCTACAGTCATCTCAACTTACTCTGAAAATAAGCCTTGTGTGTAAACATGGGGTAAACTTGATTTCAGAAACAAACAACTATCCCTTGTATAATACAATTCAGGCAGCTGCGCCTCAGTGGGAGAGGAGAGAACTGATGGTTTCTTCTCTTTTTTTCCCCCCACTTTTCTTTTTAAAGAAGATCAATACACTGGTAATCCCAGGTTGCCAGGTTGTGTCCTGACTTTAATTTAGAAGTGCATCTTGTGCTATTAGGCTCTTTTGGAGATTTGCTTTTCTCTAAAGTGTAGTGGCTAACATGCTGTGCGAGAAAATGGAGTTCTAAAAGGGTGTGCGTGTGTGTGTGTGTGTGTATTGACTAACCACACAATGAGGCAGGCTATCTGAACAACACATTATCTTTCAGGCTTTTAGCATCCCACTGAGATTCATGAGGCCAGGCAAATCTGTGTTTTCTGGTGACTTAATTGACTTTCAGCAGAACAATGGCACACTATGTAAGATATGTCATGTATACAAATACATATCAGGAAAAATACAAAAAAGTAACATTTATATAGGATTGACTTGTTATAAAGAGTTAATATAAAATAACACTGTTTCCAGGGATTGAGGTCAGTAAACTAGCTTTTCTCTAAAGTATCACAGGGAGTAAATCAAGTAATTACATGACAAATACTATTAGAGTCCTGGTTTAGGGTGGGTTTACGCTTGCAATAGAAATGCCTCCACTACACATAAAGAAGATACACTGTTTTCAGCTCAACAAACCCGTGGGTTTCCTCCGAGTGCTCCAGAATCCTCCCACAGCGCAAAAACGCATGCTGGTAGGTGGACTGGACATTCAAAATTGTCCAACGGTGTGAATATGTGAGTGAAAGTGTGTGTGTGTGATGCCCTGTGATGAATTGGCACCATCCAGGGTGTGTTCTTGCCTTGTGTCCAGTGATTCTGTGAAGACTGCGGACACTCCATGACCCTGAACTGGTTAAGCAGTTACAGACAGTGAATGAAAGAATGAACGAATGTTTTCTCACAGCAATAACAATAGGTTTTTGTCACATCTCATGACTTCACATCCTGTGTTTGGTTCATTTGATGTATTTGGTTCAAATATAGTGTTCACATTTGAAATGAACAGAGCTTATTTTGAAACTGATTGAAATAGACCTGACAATTTCAGCCCCTTCACTCATACTCTAAAAAACACACAAACAGAGCAATCGGACCAGGGTTCATTTTATTATAAATAAATAAATAAATAAATAAGAGCTGTCAAGTATAAACATACACTTAAAAGCTTTCAGATGCTTATTGCTGATGCTAGCAGTTAGAAACAAGACTTCACAATATCAGATGAAATGAATCTCAGTAGCTAAATTCAACCTCTTCATCCAAAGGATATACACAAAAACAACCTCCTTGTTTCTACTTTCATGATTCATTTTATCAGCTCACCTTACCATATAGCCACATATAGTCAATGTTGTAAGTACTGCTAAACTTGCAGAGAGCCAGTGCAATGGAAAAATCTGCTGTCTGCCTCAGTGTTAGCATATACAAGTATCTTTCCAGTAAAGTGTCATTATCAACATCATCATCCGTGCACTGTGATTAAGGCAACTGACCGTAGTGACAATCCTCCTGATGGCAGCAGCTGCCATGTCCTCTCCTTTAGGCTGGCCCACCAGTGTCATGCCCAGGTACTTCACATTAAACACCATCCCCTCCAGAAGGGTCTCCTTGGTGTCTGTCCAGTTCTCTGGAAGCTCTGAAAGAAACAAACAAAAAAAATTGCAGAGGCATTTCAGTTGCCAGGAAAGTACCACTCCTCCAGAAAAATTACATCAATGCTTCTATTCCAAGACCATTACTGCTTGGTGTCTCAAAATCAATGCTCATAATGAAATAAACCAAGTCACAAAGCTTCAAATGTAATGTTATGGTCCATTTAAAAGCTCCAAACTGAATCTGATCATTACAATTCTTCATGCTTGCCCAATCTCTGCAGTAATTGGAGTGGCTTTAAAGAAGTGGTGCTTGCTACCATGTTCTGTGAGATTGTGAAATGTATGCCACACAGAACACAGAAATCTTTAAATAGGCCTCTGTCCCATTTGGGCACAGGACAGAAGCAAGTAGGACAGAAAAGCATCATTCTGAGCCATGCAATGAATTCTTACTGGAGAAATAAAGACATTGCCCATTGCTCCCAATAAAGAAATGTGTGTGGTGAGCTGTGTTGTGTGAAATCACAACATTATAATTGACATATGTACATATGTACATTCAAGGTATATTCTTTTGCATGTTAAAAATGCACACTCAACTCACACTGAGCATCATTCGCTTCATTTCAAATATTTTAGAGAAGGTTAGACTTTTCTACATCCAAAAACCCACCAAAAAACCTGTGTTGCATCACTTAAAATCTGCTAGCTGGGACCTCATTTTGGTAACAGTGCTGGGGTACACTACAAAGGTTACCAAGTCTACTAAGACCGCAAACTTTCAGTGATGCACAGTGTTTTGTATCAACCAATCCATACCGAACCAAGCATCTTGTGTGCTACCCATTCTGACAGTTGATAATCTGTCATTTAAACCCACTGATAGACGGGCGGTTCACATGCGCATCATAAAAACACCTTGTGCAGTGAAACATTTCAGCATGCAGAACTTAATCTTTGTGTCCTACAATTCTTTTTATTGATAGAGGATTCTTTTATTGTTTTATGCTATTTGAATTCACAGAGTGGGATTGCAAGCTCATTCTGAGTGTAATGCATATCGATAAGAGCAACAGTACAATGCAAATCTGTTTCTCTGCATACTTTCCTATCCCTATTTCACCCTGCTCTTCAAATGGTCAAGGACCCCCAAAGAGCAGGTATGATTTGGGTAATGGATCATTCTCAGCACCGCAGTGACACTAATGTATCAGTAGCGCAGCTGTTTGATCAATGGAGCTACATAGATACAAGGTAGGTGTTCCTTACCCAGTGCTTGATCAGTGTATATAGACCTTAGGTTGTACAAAAATATAGCATATTACACTAAAATAACTAAATAAAACAATACCAAAAAACCTGAAACACTAACAATAATGACCTGCAACTTTGCAGGATTAGTCTGTTACCCATCTATATCTGTTTTTATCATTTAATCAGTATCTCACAGAAGAGGCATCTTTTTCTCATGACTACCTAATGACCCTGCTTTTGCTGTTGAGGCATTACACATTACAGATGGCATTCTTCCTTACTTGTCAGTGTCTGCCAGTGAGAAGATGCTTGGTCCAACATGTTAGTACGCAGCGTGTTGCTCTGACGGAGCTGCGTTCTTGGCCATCTGGCCCTTGCAGCCTACACCAGCTGTTTAGAGCATCAAGGACAGGCCTTGGATCACTCATCAGTGGGGTGAATAATTCACACCCCAGAAAAGAATTTAATGAGCAGGAAAAACACCACTTTTAATAGAGATGAATGCAGTTTTTTTGTTTGTTGGTTTGTTTGTTTTAATAAATGGCTTGAGGCATGAACACTGCAATTTGCAAGAAAGTTATGGTTATGCTGTTAAAACTTACTTTTTACCAGTGGTGATTGCTCTAAGACTGCAAGGGAAGCTCAGCTTCCCCCAAAATGTCAAAAAATAAGTGATCAAATATATACTGTTGTGTGTACATGTCAGTTAATAAATATGCACTACAACACGCTCAACTTTTGTTCAGAATCAGCTTCTTATCACTGGTAAAGACGCGGCTTTCCCGCAGTTTCACAGTGCTTTAAACAGCACAGAGTTCAATAGCGAAGCAGCGAAGTGCAGCGAAACGAGACGAGTCATTGGATAAATGCAGGCCTTTGTCCCGCCCATCGGACGCTCAGCGTCTCTGGGGGTCTATGGGGCAGTGGGCTGGCCTCGGCTGGCCCGGACGCTCAGCTTCTGCATGATGATTGGATAATCTGTCTGAGGCTGAATCCCTTTTTGACTGACAGCGGAATGAGCGAATCAGCGATCCTTTGGTGTAAAGATCCGTGGGAGCACAGGCGGACACACTTCACATGGGCCAAGGCCGTTTAAGCAGCCTAGCTCTGCTGGCCATTGAGAGGACACTAGTCAAGTCCCTGGAAAAGACGCCTTGTTGGTACGACAGGGTCAAAGAGCATTTTCTTGAAAAGAACGGAGGGTAGAATTTACGTATAATAAAACTGACACATTTTATTATGTAGGCCGAAATTGAGCTTCCCCTCCTTGAAAGACCAGCATCTGCCACTGCTTTTTACTTATCTACAGGCAGGTTACAGGTTCTGAGCTATTGAACAACCATCTAAACACTGATTCGGTTCCCATCCCTATGAGACCAGTCCAAGAGAGCTCAACTGGCCTCAGTTTCACCTATTATATGTTATATTAGCAATCTAGGAAATTAGCAAAGCATGTTAGGCTGTCCAGTGTTGTTACAAGCAGTTTGAAAATTTGTGGTGGTTGGTTTCACGTGTCCCTTCGAGCTTGGTAGCATGTGATTAGCAGAGACCTAGCCAAATATGGGGTAAAATATAAAATAAATAACTAAAATGTAAACAGAGAGAGAGAGAGAGATTCATCTTTAATCCCTACCTGGAAGGAATAAGAGTAATAGCTGAATACCTTTGAGCAACAGTCATGGTGGCCATGTAAGCCAATTACACATCCCAGCAGCCATGACTGAATCTGGAAACAAAGTGCTGACACATGGAAAAGCTGAGCCAAGAAAACAGTGTGCCCCAGCAAAGGTACGTCCCCCAAACTCAGAGGACACTATCACACCTAGACCAGGCTTGGCAAATGAATTATTGAACAGACGAGTGTTGATGCTGGGGGCTCTTACTCAGATTACTCCTGAAAGCTAACTGCATTAGCTTTGCTTCAGAAGCATTCCTTAAGTTACTGACAACAGGGTGAGGCCCTAGAAAAGACAGAGGGTAAAGGACAGTAATCTGTTTTGAGCAGGTTTATGACAACAGGAATTTGCTGTAGATGGCATTAGGTGTTCAGAATCATTCTGTTCACCGAACACTGTATAATTTGATTTCTGTATTGTGTGTGCTTGTTTGTGATGGAGTGATCAAATTTGCTGAAACATAAAACAAAGTTACCAGCTGCCAGACAGTACAACTACAACACTAACCACTGTTGTAGACAAAATCTATGGTCCATTGTTTAGAGATTTGAGTTTACAGTTTATTGCAAATATTGTGTTTATTCCCCATTGTTTTCATACTGAATGTGAACTTGGTTAATGTTTCGCAATGTGGCCTTCACTTCTCAGTGCACCAAGAACTGCAAAAAAGAGCCATTTGTGAATTTTTATTCTTAAATCTGTACCAACACCATTACCTACTTAAACATATTAGCTATGTTCTTTCACTCTGATGTTAGGATCCAAAAGACCTGAATAATCAATCCTACTCTTTGTACTCAAATTCAAAATTAGAAAGGTTTATATTAACCATTATGGAATACCATGTTTTTGTTCAGACAGCAACAATATATTGGTCCTAAAGGCACGGTAGTAAAATAAAATGGCTTTGCAAGAATTAATATTGGCTAATTATGCTACATAAAGCAACATAAAATGAGAAACCTCAGGGAAACAAACTACAAGTAGTTGTAGGGTTAGCCCCTTTATTCTATAGAGAAGCAGTTAAAATTTCTTACAGCTAGTGCTCCACTGACAGCACACTAACCACACGGATAACTAGGACTGTAGATGCCTGAAGGTAGGTGACACTGGGCAAGTGCTGCAGATACCAGCAGCTGCCATATGTACTGTACATGCTGAATGGCCCCATTTGCACACAAAATCCCAGAACAGTAATACAGAATGTTCCAACATTCATTTTTCACCATAGACACATGCTACAAAATGTAATTAAAACATACATTTAGATTTTCACAAAGAAGGTAGTTGCCCTTAGCAACCTACAAATCATGTAGAATAGCCTAAGGCTGAATTTGCATTGCCAGGAGCCTCAATATGGTTCAGTGCTCACAAATATATTTCAGATTTCAGTGCCTGAAATCTGATAAAATAGAGCACATATGGGGTGCACCATAAGGGTAATGTTTGCATTGTTGAACGCAGCTGAATTAAGGGCTTCATCTATCCCTTAGCTTTTAGATTCTCAAAAAAAAAAGGGGGGTCTTGAGAAGAATCTAGGACATTACCTTGACAGAAAATAGGACATGAGGAAACCATAATAGAATAGAGGAGGGTGGGCAGGGGGTGGAGTAATAGAACTGATTTCATTTAGCCCTGAAAGTACTTCAAGCTCAGTCATGATCAGGGCAAACAGCTTTCCTAACTCTAAAGATGTGGCCTCTTAGGTGAATGTCTCAAAGCATTCTGGCCTACCAAGAGAAATGGAATCTCACTTGTAAGAATCATTTGAGACTCATACTGATTGAGAAAATATTTCTATAAATAAATTTGTTTTTGATCAGTACTATTTTTAGACAAATAGCTTTTATTATTATTATTATTATTATTATTATGACATGCACTCTTAAAAAAAATGCTACAATAGGTTCTTTGAGTGAGGCAATGGTAAAACTTTTTTTGGTTTCATAAAATCCAGACAAACAATTAACCAACACCTTTTAGCCAGAATGCAGCCAATACAGATAAGCCTATAGGCTTCAATATCAGCTGATATTATTGACTAATCAATACATCAGTCAGACCACATAAATCTCACAGTAACCTGAAAACTAAAAGCAGCTTGAGATACCATGTACAATCTTTCATTTTACTCAACCTGCTTGGGACAACAGAATACAGCCAAAGAGAGAAGACCACCAAAGTGTCTGGGACCATGCTCCGTTGCCTAGCAACAAATGTAATTATATGAAAGAATTGACAGTTCCGCAGTGGGGGAGTCTGTTGTATTATATTGGTCAAATGGAAGAATACATTTAAATACAGATATGGAAGAACATGACACTGACACATACATATTGCTTCTGAGGACATTAGCCAACATCGATAGAATAAAAATAGCAAATACTATTATAACAAGCCTACATTTATTAGCCTAGAGGGACTGTTATCTTATGCAGTATGCAAACTATTAACCAACCAATAATGGTTAAAATGGTGATGGGATTTTAAAACTCCCAGAAAGCATGCATGGTTTATCTTTCCTCCAACAAATCATTTTTCTCATTTTCTGTTTGGCAGTGGGGGTCCTGGTGAAGCATGATGGCAGCTTAGACAAACACAACAGAAGCCTGCACCCCTGAAAAGCAGTCAGAGTGGTGGAGCCATGGCTTCTGAAGGAGAACAGATTGGATTTCACCCTTTCTTATCCAAACTTTGACTCCCTTGCTCTATCAGATCCCATCTCTTTGAATTAGACCCCATATCTACACAACTGTGTGCAAAGCTTTTTCAGAATCTAAACACAATCTCATGTTGAGACTCAAATATTATGCCCAAGGAAAAAGAGGCTGGCTCAGACCAGAATTTATTTTGAAAATAATCCCTTATTCATTTCCAATTCCAATTAATTCCTTTCACTTTTTTACCCCACTCATATCTGCAAGAAGACTGCAATTATGACGAAGGTTATCAGCCATAAGCATGACTGCGCAAATGGAATTAATGAACAGAAGGAGACATAAAGGAGAGACTTATCTTATGACTGGGGACAGACAACATCTCTTGCTTGAGGGCTATGCAGGGATTTTCTTCAAAAACCCAAGTGAGTTAATGACTTTCTGCTTGGTTTGCCAACCGAGAGTGATTTTAAATCACACTGAGCAGCTTCACAGACATGACTGACATAACATACAATAAGTTTTCATACATGCATAGTAACTAATGAATATTTTCTGAGATCAAATGTGTATGCAGCTGATGATGGGAGCTGAGCCATGAACAGCAAAATACTTTGGTAGTCTTTATATCATTCCACATTGCATCATTTTAACTGACCAAAAACAACTATCATACTGTACAAACAATCAGTCCAACTGACCACAAACAAGCATGTACCATTATTTTTATTTAAAACTATTTTAACTTGGACCCAGTAATTTCTGTTACAGAGCATAATCACCATGAAATTGAGATAAATGCCTCCATAACAAACTAGCTTATCATCACAGCTTCAGGATGGCGGAGGGGATCAGACAGTGGGACGTCTGTTGAATAGAATTATCAATAAAATAAGCTGGCTTCAAGATTCCATGAAATCCTGGGTGAACTTTAGGGCAAAACGTCCCTCAAGAGTCATTAGTTGTGAGTGTGGTTATCTTTAGCTCTTTCGCATTGGCGTAGTTTACCCAGGGCATGGGTGGAGTGATGAAACTCTCATATTCAGACAGCAATAACCCTCACCACAGGACCACGGTATGACACAATTTCTGGTGTGTTGTGCTTTTTGTAGACCCTGATATGATCATATGATAACCATGATAACATATGAAGGCTAAAAAGCTTTATATCTAAAGCGGCATTTATAATTGCCACTTAAATGAGCCTTTGGGATCCTACTCCTGCCACTGATTTTATTTATTTATTTTCTCCTCGTAAAATATTCTCCTTCAAACATTTACCACCCAGATCATGTAAATGGCTGAGTTACTCTTCAAATGCATCCTATTTTTGGTTCATGTCTTAGAAAGTGCTTACTATCTTGAGGAGTGTCTCTGATACACACTCAGAGAGGGTGAACATTAAGGATTATTGATGATATAAGACAAATAAATTGTAAATAAAAATTATTTATAGCCATTTATAGTGTTATTAAACTTTGTAAAGTTACTTTACTTAAATCACATTTACACATATGATTAATAAAAAAGGAAAAAGAAAACAACTATAATAAACCCATACAATGTTTTAGTTTCTTTGTGGAAACTATAACAAAACAAAGAACACTTCTTGGCAACTTTATTTTTAAGAGTGTATTTTTGTCCTTTTCCTGTCTCTATAAAAATGAAGCAGGGCTTTTTACTTTCTGTTTGGAGAACTAGTCCTATATTAAGTGGTTCAGGTCACATTGCAGCAGTGAACATTTAGTAGAATAGCAGAGCTGGAAGAAAGAAAAGCTTTTAGTGCTCTCATAATCAGAATTTCATGAATACCAGAAAGTCTGAGCCCTGAAATTATATTTTATTCCAACAATGCTCACACCAACCTTCAACACAGGTCAAGAGTTCTCACCTACTTCATCTATTTCTGCCTCTCCATATCTCTACCTCTAATTATCTGAAGTGCAGTAGACAAGCTGTACCCTCCTGATATCTAATATGACTCCTCCTAGAAAAGGGGGACCTTTAAAATAGACAATGAAACCCTGGAACATGACCTTTACACATGGCTAATAGGGGTCTTTAGTGACGTGTGCAGCCTTATCAACGGTGCAAGCTGCTGAGGAAGCAAGTTTGGGAGAGTTTGGTAAAAAGAATAATTAAAAGTTCTCAGCTGGACACAAAAGTATTTCCTCAGAAGTAAAATAAAATGGAATTTAATGTCAATTTTTCACTAGCAGTGTCCACAATTGCAGGATATCCACTCAACTATATTTTTGGGGGGAGATTATTTTATTAAATGCAATCTATTCTATCGTTAAGCATATGGCAGTTTATGGGCACCATGGGCACCTACTGATGCATTTCCATGTACGAATTAAAATGACACATAACGTATAAAGAAATAACAGCGAACCTAAAATTGATTCAGCAGAAAAAATAAGATGATGGTGATAATATAAAGAAATATTACATACCAACTACAGAAAATAAAATAAAAATTGTCCATGGTCAATCAGCCAAATGCTACAGATGAGGTAGCTAGTGATTACATTGAAAAATGTTGAAATATCCCTTTAAGGATCTTGGTAAGGGCTCAGTGGTTGCATCCATTTCTCTGCATAGGCGATCAACCCAATTATTCTTTGAGGGTGTCATTATAGTGTTTATCCCAGTGTGGCTTGCTGTGTGAGACTAATCAATACCTGCTTTGGAAATAGTAGCAGGCCATTACATCTTGACAGGTGATCCAACAACCTTCTTTGAGTGGCAAACTGTGCATAGCAGGTTATCATAATTCTATTGGTGGGTGATGTTCCATTGTGGCATGGGAACTCACTACATAAATATTACAATATAGCAAACCTCTGTAACAAAGATTTTACTGCTTCTGGGTTGTTTGGGATTTCTGTGCTGGTTCCCAGCCTCTCTAAAAAGCAGTGATACATATAAAAATTATATTTTTTAATTTTACAGCCTCAACAGCTGCATTTTCAAGTTGCATGTGATTATGTTCAGAAATTTGTGACCAATGTGCAATGCATTAGTCTTTGATTTTCTACTGATATGATTCATTGAATCTCTGGGAATGGATCCCCTTTGTGACTATCAGATCATCCCCATTTCTTGGTTTCTTCTTCAAGCTTTGAGGAAGTTCTTCCTTGTCACTTTCACCTTTGACTTGCTCACTTGGGGGTTTTGTTTAGACTGAGTATAAAAAGAACATCCACCAAAGACTTACTCAAAAAGACGGATTGTTGTTCATCACTCTGTGCTAAATATTGTGAGAACTGTGAGTCAGTTCAAAGGCAATGTTTCTCAGCACAAGAATTGGGGTCTTTCACCAGACTACACTTCACAACATTATGAAAATATTCAGGAAGTCGGGATATCTCAGTGTGTAAAGGCCAAGGGTGGAAACCGCTGCTGTATGTTTGTGAGCATTGAGCCATTAGTCTGTACTGTTTGAGAATTCTTCAGGCTAAATGTGATGTACATAGCCAGGTGGGCTCAGGAATACTTTGGAAAAATCATTTTAACTTAACACAGTCAACCACTTCATCACGAAATGCAGCCTGAAACCATATTTTATATTTGCACAGAAATTATGGCAAATTCTCTGGGCCCAAAGTCATCTCAGATACACCAAAAGAAAGACAGTGAGTTCTGTGGTCCAATGTTTCAGCTTGTTTTTAGGAAAAACTGGTGTAGTATTCTACATACCAAAGATAAAGATCTAGATTGTTACCAACAAATTGTCTGTGATGGCAAATTTGTGATAGAATTGGGGTGCATCAGATAACGTCTTTTCCCAGAAAATTCATGTCTATTTCAGACTGTAGAGCAGCTCAAGTAGCACTGGGCAGCATAATGGTAATAGAGTATATTGCTGTATTTAAAAATGTGGAATGTATCTCAAAATGAGGGCGGCATTTATGACGTGGGTGTGGTGTGTCAAATTTATGTGCTGTGTTTTTAAAGCCCCTGAGAACATATTTTGAAATGTAGTTTTTAATAACTCTAAATGTAGGTGTTATGTGAAATATGCTGCAAAGTTTAAATCAAAAACAAAACAGAAATATAATAAACCTCTCAATGTAGAATGGGCAGTCCTAAAAGTGGATAATGCTTATGTCAGTATTACCCTAACCAATCACAAGGCTACCATAGCCAAAAGGGAAGTCAAAGAGATTGCTGAGCTAAAGCTTAAGAGCCATTTGAACAACTTAGTGTTAGCTGAATGGCCATTGAGTATTTAAAAGCACATAGACTCACAGCATGCCACCCTGCTGGCTACTAAAACAGTAAGATCAGCTAACAATGAGCCAGGTGTGTATTAAGTGTGACTTTTAAATCTGCGGGAGAAGCAGGAAACCTACCAGCCAACCATGAGCCCAATTATTTAAATCAGAGTAAAAACCCAGAAAAAAAAACCCTGCAACTGCTCTGCTTCGAGGTTGTGTGTTATTATCGTATTGTAAACAACACTCTGTTCTCTGGTGTCATGCACGGTCATTAGTATTTTGGACCATGCCCACAGCATTCTCAGAGAGCTCTGGGGAGTGTATTTTTGAGGAGAGATTTATCATAATTGTGTTTTTTATTTAAACTTTGCTAAACGTTTCACATAACACCCATGTTTAGAATTATACAAAAAAAATCTAAATTTCAAAATGAGTTCTCAGGGGCTTTAAGAACAGTTAAGAATTTCATTCATGTGCATTTAAGAGAGCAACAAAAAGGAGGCACTGTGGGAGCTCACCAACTGCTGATGTCATAGTCTGAAAATGGGTGGGCCCAGCAGCACACACACCAGTTGTGATTTTAGTTTGGGTTAAATCTGAACTGTGAAATCTGCTGTAGTATAAGGCATAGTGCAGCCCAACAGTGCACCCCCCACTCCATCATCCATGTTAATACTGTATGTCACAATACTATTTTGAGACTGTATGAAAAATGGGGATATCCCTAAGCTTAAGTCTTGTTTACAGCTTGAATGGGCAAAGATTCCACTTGCAAAACTGCAACAATTAGTGAATTCCATTCCCAAAGAAGTTTTAAAAGTGTAGTTAAATGAAAACATGATGTGATCCAGTGGTAAAAATGCCTGTCATAGCTTATTTTTTGGGTGTGCTGCAGGCAATTTATTTTAATTGTTTATATTTAACAAATACAAGTAAATTTATCATTGAAAACAAAGAAAACATTTTATTTGTCCTTTTCTGTCTATCTATCTACCGTTACACTTATATAGCGCCTTTCTAGATACCCAAGGACACTTTACAATTCAATCCACACACACTGGCGAGAAGAGGCAGCCAAACTCGCACAGTGTACTCTCGACCAGGAACGACCGTCCACCTGGAGGACTGCATCGGGCACTAGGATTTCACCCAGGACAGAGCGCCAATCCATATCTGGGCACACACACATTCACTCACACATACAGACTTTCATTCACAAACACACTCATTCACTCACACAGCAGGACAGTTATTAGACAGAAGCCAATTCACCTACCCTCCATGTTTTTGGACTGTGGGAGGAAACCGGAGCCCCCGGAGGAAACCCACTTGAACCCAAGATCCCAGCGCTGGGAGGCGATTGTGCCAACCACTAAGCCACCGTCCTTTTGGTTGTAAGTTTAATTTTCATGAACATTTACAAATGTATTCCATTTTATGAAAGTGTCCCAACACTTTCTAATGAGCTGCGTTTCTTTTTCAATTAAAATTACAGTATATTATTTTATGTTCTTTAGGACAGAACACAAATTCTCTGCTTTAGAATTTTTTTATTTTTATTTATTTATTTTACATATTTTGAAAATTTCATGATCATCAGACCATTAGAATTGGTTATAAAAAATGTTTTCAATAAATCATCTTCAGCCTAATTTCAAATAGAACATAAGAATAATTTTTCCTTTGCATTTAAATTATTTTAAAAAATATTAGGTTATGTTCTGACAGGGAACATTTGTAAAAATCAGAAATTAACAACACCCCAGTTAACTATCAACCATCTACACACCTCACTGTACTGCTTCCACATCACCTATCAGCAGCACAGATCAGCAGCATGGATGGGCTCAGCTGGTGTGTGCTGCATCAGAGGCCTCCCATGGGGGTTCAGCTCTAATGTTGCTTTTGCTGATTGGTGGGTTTGTGGGTGGTTTCACACTGGGTCCCCCACACATTATACACTTTCACTAATGGCTCGGGTTAAAAGGTCTAAGCTGGGAAAACACTGAGGTGAGAAAGTGTGAGGGCTCCATCCCCCTCAGAAAGCTTAACACAGAAATCCTCATACACCCCATGCACACCAACTCAGCAGCTCCAGTGCCGAATGCAGTCAAGCTCATAAGGTCTCATGAGATGTTTCAACAAATCCATGATCAGCCTCTTCATGCCAGTCTGTTAATGTTTAAAAATCTCACTTCCTTTAGGAAACTGGGGCATTTTCAGTGCTGTTTATTCGCTCATACGGAGCTCGACCTTAGGGGCTACATAACCACCGCTAGTTGCAGAAACCAGGGAATCAAGCAAAATATCTAATCAGCAGCATATGAAAAACCTCCACTACCTTTTCACACTCAAATTCATTAACATGTAGAAGAGATATATACTTTATCATTCACTCCAGTAACAGATCTAACACAAGTAGAATGTATCTGATATTCACCTGAAACTGTCTGGCCTGTGTCTGTTTAGGTTTACACACTAGGCACTGAATGAATCTTTTCAAGAGTAAGTTCTAGACACCCACACATCCTAATTCTTTCACTCACTAGTTAGAACTCTGTGGCGTAGACTTGACTGCATTCAGCCACAAATGTAAAGTGAAGATGGGTACTGATGTTGGTTGATTACTTCTGGATTACAAACACAGCTCTGATCCGTTTTGGAATAGAGCTCCAACGCTACAGATAACAGTTCCCCTGTCCATGATGTGGGCTTTTAAAACTCCACTCTAACACTGGGCATGGTGATATTAGACCCAGTCCTGCCCCAGAACATCCCAATCTATTGGTCTATGTTTTTTATTGAGATTACACAAGCTTAATGTGTGCATTAAAAACATTGAAATTGAGAAAACCATGTAGATGTAAAGTCAGAGACAGTAGCTCATCTGTTGCTGCACAGTTTGTGTTGGTTGTTCTCTGGTCCTTCATAAGTGGTCACCAGTCGCTGGCTGGATATTTTTGGTTGGTAGACTATTCTTAGTCCAGCATTGACACTGAGGGTTTTTAAAACTTCAGCAGCACTGCTGTGTTTGATCCACTTGCACCAGTATAACACACACAAACACACTGCCATCACATCACTGCAGTGCTGAGAATGATCCACCCAAATAATACCAGCTCTGTGCTGGTCCTGACTGTGACGTTTTGTGAAGCCCTGCATTTGGAAAGGCTCCAGACCTGAAGGTTACTGAATAAATAAATGAAAACTGTTCTGTCCTTTACATTTCATGATGAATGATTCAACAGAAAATGGCTAAACCACTTGAAATAAAGCCTTGTTTCATTACTGCATTAAAATCAAGAACTACAGAAGCTACCTCTTGAGCTATTGCAATGTATATGCAACAGAAGTCATCACCTGTAGAGTCTGGGCAGATGTTAACATCTGCCAAATAAAGAAGCTGTGGGACTTGAGATTTGTGTTGAGCGATTACAGCGGGGATCCACAGCAATGTGTTCATTTAAAAAAGGCATAGTCTTATCAAGAAAGATCTACAAAACAGAAAAGGATAAAGCAGGAAAAGATCAACAAATGCACTTCCAAAAAAAAAAAAAAAGACACACTCCTCAGAGTGCTTCAGCAAAAAAAAATAAAAAAAATATATATAAATAAAAAATACCTTCCACAAAATCTCACACATGACAGCTGGCTTGATATGCCCCAGTTTATTGGAATCATAAACACACTGTTCATTAATTATTCAGGCAATTCAGTGTTCATGCATTTATGTAATTTGTGATGAAATATGAATGTGCTTAAAAACACCCTCATTATGAGAGAGGCAGGGAATGTCAGTCACGTTTTCGTTTTCTGCTTCCTTTTTTTTTTTTGTCATGCTGCTTCTCTCTCGGCACGGAGGCTATGATGACAGAACCTTTACTCTTTTCCCGGAGTATGATAAAAGCTTCTCTTGATAAAAATAGAGAGTTTGGCAGTTTGGGAGAGTAAAAAAAAAAGACAGAGAAAAGGAAGAGAAATCAGGAAGAGGTACACAGCTTTCCTCACAGAGCAGAACCCAGTGCTTAAACTGAAGAAGGAGAGGAAAGTGAAGGGGTAAAGGCTTGTGGAGCTATAGGGGTGCAGCTTCAAAGAGAGAAGGGTCTTCAAAAGTGAGAGTCAGAGGCCTGGATAGAAATCAACATGAGGGGATTTTAAAAAAAAAAAAAAAAGGGGGGGGAGGCGGTAGAGGGGCTGGCATCATATTTTCCTGACAGCTGTCCAGGACATGAAGAGAGGTTGGACGTTGCAGATCTCTCTTCCTTTGAACAAAGCCGCTCTGAAGTCTGAATTTTTCATTCAAAAATTCCATAATTAACTTGACTCACTCAGATTGCCCCTGGTCCTGATAGATCTGTGTGCTGGGAGTGAAAGGCAGTCACAGAATGTGCCCTGATGTGTTTACATGCTTATTGTGTAAGAGAGACCATTTTGACGTAAGGCAAACAGAGAGAATTATTATTCATACCTTGTTGCACTTTGATTTATTAAAACAAATCAATTTAACATTGTTGAGGTCTGGGCTTTTCCCTTTCAACCATTTGCTTTTTGCAGTAATGTCTTTTTGAGAGATATTTGTCCTGTCAGACCCAGTGCTTTGATTTGGCTTCTAGCTTTAGGGGGATAGGCAGAAACACCTGGAGATTTTTTTCAAGTCTGGAGCATAATCTATTTCAAAAGCATGTGTGTGTGAAATGATTAGAGATTATCACTGTGATGACCGGTGTTCAGATTTAGGGAAAGCATATCCACATGCACAATACTAACTATTGTCCATAACTGTGTTGCTTTAGTTCAAGTCTAAAGAATCATACACCAAAACATTCATTAACTCCCTACATTTGGGGTAAAAGGAAAGCCATGGAAATTTGATTTGTTGAAGAGCCATCAGGTTATTGACTACCAGAATGTAGACTGAGCTAGATAGATGCTTTCTCTGTTCACTGAGCCAACTAAAGGTCATCTCCACATAAGTGGTGAGGCTTAATAAACTCGTGAAGCACTTTCCCCCTGACACATTCTTCTCCCAGACACACAAATCAATACAAAATCAGACTGGTGCAATTACAACAGTGCCCCAAAAGGAGGCATCAAACGGAAGGTTAAATAAATAAAGAGTTAAATCAAAGCTCACAGGGGAGTGCAGCAGCTGTCTGGCTCCGACAAAGCTGGCCAGGTTTGATCAAAGGTTTATTAAATATTAAACATATTTTCAGTTACCATTAACCTTAAAAACAGAGGGTTTGATGCTTGTGCTGCTGCAGTAAAGAGGCTACTGCTAAATGTTATTTAATGTAGATATCAGCATAGAGACTCATCCCCAGCACACTGTCCCAGGACCAATTTCATCTCCTCTCTCTTCAGCTTAGGTTGTTTTCTCTTAAATGGAGCTCAGCCAGAGAGATGTGCGTGTGTTATTGTCTGTCTGTCTCTTAGATGCTCCCATCCTTCTTTCATTGTCTTCAATCTCTACAACACTATCCCCTTCTATTATTCACTACCTGTGGGGGATAAGCTGCAGGGAGTCCCCGCATACTCAGACATTAGGGGATAAAATAGAGGAAGACTGAAGAGTGAAAAATGATTATTACTACAATTGTGTTTATAATTACTGTTGTTTTTGTTGTTAGAATCACAGCTGTAGAACTGTTTAGAAATATTATGTGCTCCCCAAAAAATAAAGCAGGGGGGTGCATCTTTTGATTGAACTGAACAGAATTAAAGCTCAGAGAGATCAAAAGAGAGAATGTGAGTGTGTGTGTGTGTGAGAGAGAGAGAGAGAGAGAGAGAGAGAGAACAAGGAAGAAAGTAAGATTCATTATTTCTGTTACTAAAACTGTTTATGGTTGTTATTTCTGTTGATATTGCTGCTATTGTTATGCTATCAGTACTGAACTATGCAGAAAAGTAGGAGAAAACAAGAAGGAAATAAAGAAAAATCTATTACAGGATAACGAACAGAGGTGAGAGAGAGAAAAACCGAGAAAGAGAGAATACCCCTGTTCAACTAATACTAAAGGACAGAAATATTGACTTGTTTTGGAGGAATGTTCTGAACAGAATAGCTTTTGCCTCTAGGAGCCAAAAATATTGTCACAAAGGGCAGTGAATAACGGAAAATTTCTCTTCCTTCCGTTCTGTTTTTGTTTTTACAGACAGAACATGCTGCCGGTCACTCAACTTAGGGTTGCAATCTGTGCACACACAAACACACAAAGGATGTTTTGAAATGACTACATAAAACTCTGTAAAGAAAAATCAGTTGTAGGTTATATGGGCACTTTATACTTTACACCACCTCAGTTACAGAAGTGTATCAGTGAATGCAAACAAAAAAGTGTCCCTAGATGTGAGTGAATGTCACCCTGTGAGGCACTGGCACCCCCCCTCCGGGGTGTGTTCCTGCCTTGTGCCCAGTGATTCTGGGTGGACACCGGACCCACCGCGACCCTGAACTGAAATGAATAATATCAGGGTTGACTGAAGAGTGTGAGACACAAAGTGAAACTGAAGAGAGTGAGACAGTGAGAGAGAGAGCGCAAGATCATAGTCCCTCTATGCAGATGAGAACACAAGTGACTCAGTCATGATTAGTGTGATTACTGTCAACTTAACGGCTGCCTCAGTGGCAGCCTGCACAACAGTCTGTCTACTTCTGTCACATACAAGTCAATCTCTGTCTCCCTCCCTCCTTTTCACTCACCAACACTGTCTCTTCTTCTTCCTTCATTCTTTTCATTACTCAATCCCTCTCTGGCTCTATTTCTCTAACTAAATCTCACTGTCTCTCAGTGTCTCCTTCATTTCTACCTCTCACTGTCTTTATCCTCAAAATCTCTGCTTCTCCCTGCTCTTTCTTGACATTTCATTTTTCTCAATCACTCATTTCCCTGTCTTTATCCCTCTCTCAATCGTGCTTTTTCTCTTTCCTTACCTCTCTGTATCCTCTCTCCCTCTGAACCACGCCGTCCCTTAGACTCAATTTCACTTTTCTCACTGCCTCTCTCTCCCGACTTCACACTTACCTTCTTTGTATGACACTTTCCTTCTCTCTCTGAATCTCAATCTCTCCTTCTGTGTATCACACCTCAATCTCAGTGTGTCCTCTCACTGTTTGCTTCTCACTGTGCATCTATTTGCTCTTCTCTCAGTCTGACCTTTCCTTTTCAATCTTCTATTTCACTCTTACTGAAACACACTTGTACTCCACCTCAGTAGTGCCTTCTCTATTTGTGGGTCTCTCTGGTCTTCTGTTCTCTATGTCCCTCTCTCCCTGTATCTCTCTCTATCTGTTTGTCCCCAGCTCTCACTATCTCACGCTCCTTCAGTGGATAATTAAGCGGGACAGAGGGTTTCTGACTATTTCAGTCCCTCTCTCCCTCATGCCTCTGGGTCAGCTGGGCTGATGTCACGTTCAAATACTCTGCAGTGACAAAGAAGCAAAGATGTGTAGCCAAAACAGCTTAATTTTATTTCTGTGCACCCTAATATAAACAAGGGATCACAAATCAGTAGAAAACTCCAGGGTGTTTTTAAATTGCATAGCAGTGGTAGTCTATACGGATTCTGCAGTAAACTCCAACATAGGTTTGTGTGTGCCCCTATATGGTGCAGTATGAGCGAGCGAGCAAGAGAGAGAGAGAGAGAGAGAGAGAGAGAGAGAGAGAGAGAGAGTGTCTTATCTTCTCTTGTTAATTGGAAGAGTGCCACAGAGGACAGTTCTGTCATCAGCATCTCGTCCTTTAGAAGCTTTTAAGTGGACACCTGAGCGACTCCCACACATACCAGCAGCAGTACATCCTGCACTCCACATTGTTTTCTTTACTCAGATACGCATTGAAATTGCCGCAAGCCTTAGCCTAAAGCAGAACGTAGGAGTGCTGAATAAGTGATAGTGGGAGTTCTCTGCGAGGTTTAGCTGTCACAGGTATGGATGTAATGCAGCTTTCTGTGTGCATCAGTGGAGAGTGAGAATAACAAGAACACTTACACTGCCATTATACTGAATGCCAAGCAGCATAACAGCAGAAGACATAAATGACCTGGTGTATGATTATATTGCAGCAGCATGTCTCTCTCTCACACAAACATACACACGCAAACGCCCATGTTAGAATGACTTAGAAGTAGTCAGTCATTAGTAGATGCGTCTACTTTTAATCAGAGTGTATGTAAAACCAACTGTCTTCTCCTCACCAAGCAACGCACATGGTGCCACATATCAAGAAAAAATAGCCTCAGCAAAATCAGAGCTGTAGAAAATGGGTTGGGGCAGGGGGTGGGGATGGGGGGGTGTCCTACAGCTCATGGCAATCATACTGACCTTTGGAACAGTCACTTGCATTTCCATGACACAATCAGATGGGACAGAAGTGTCTCTCTGTGGGCACACGCCCCAGCTTTCCTGCTCATGCCAACTCGATGACCTCGACAGATGATGGCCACCAGGAGTCCCACCAGGATGTGCTTAGCTTTCACATTCACTCCTGGCTCCAAATATGGAAACACGGCATTGGACTCGGACACTGCTTTGTATTCACACATTTGAGAGGAGGGAGAACAGATAACCACTAGCTGTGCATATTTATCCACAGGAGGGAAATTACAGCTTCAGTTCTGCATCAAAGCCATGGCTGGAGAGGCAGCTCACCATGAATATTCATTGCTTCTATGCAAATAGATGCAATATTATTTAGCTCTTAAATTCAGGTTTGCACACTATTCCCAGAGCATCCATGGGGTTTCTGCTGTGAGCTGACTTCTAATCATTTACAGCTCTCCAGACTGACGTGGACGAGCTGCGTTTGATCACCCTGCCTTCAAGACTGACAATTCAGGGATGATGCAAATAAGCAACTGCCTTTCGTTATTGTTATATTTTAGGATAGCTGCCGTATAGTGACTGCAATCAGCTGCTTCCGCTGTATACATTATTACAGGACTGAGGCTGCAGGTCTATGGCAGCTAGCTAGCAGGGAGAGTTTACAGGTGCACAACATTCCTGGATGTTCTGCCAACCACCATCTGTTGAAACAAAAGAAGGTGGCAGAGCACACTGGAAAGAAAGTGTAGCATTTCCAAAGATTTTAACCCCCCTTATACTTAATGAGGGCTTTAGCTGCTTTACGCAGAATGGGAGACACTGGAGCCATGTATCATGTTCAATGCAATGGGCTGGTTAAATGGACATAAAGCCCACAGCATGGAGCTGTGAAAGAATAGAACAGTTCACATGGGTGATGTAGCAATAGCCAATACTTCTGAAATTATTTACAAAAGATGTATTTAAATGTTACAGTATAAGACACTATACTGCTACGCTTCTAAAATGTTTTTCAGGATTTTATGGTGTTTTAATAATAATGAGTGTCCTGATTTGTCTGTCCAGGCTATTGAAGTCTATACAGTGCAATAAACATGAATTAAAAAGTGAGCGTAACTGCTGAGCAAGTAATGAAAAAGAATGGCAGCAGGCTAATGAGCAATTAAGAAGCTACCAGTCCAGCTCTGTAACCGCTAACCCGCAGCAATTAAACCCAGACAGTTTGACCCGAGCTGTTAGCTCTGCTTCAGAATCATAATGTAGAGACAGGCAGACATTGGGAAATCATTAAAATTTAATCCAATGCGAACATATCCAAATTACACTGTCACACACACACACTTGAATTTAATAATTCATTTGGCTAATTTTCTAAAGTGTCACTCAGACGGGTGTTGTGCAGAGCATTTAACTGCACAATTTGCAGTTCGGTTTCTGTGATGTGTGCGAGTGTGAATCTGGGATGCCCCCCCCAAGAACGGCTCTCATAGCTGAGAGTTCACACATCAGAGTGACAGAATGTTGGACCGCAGGCTACAGTCTGCCACAAACTCCTCACTGCCTGTCAATCCGCATGTGACACAGGCGCTTTCATAAAGAAGCCGACTTCAATCTCTTCCCCCTTTACCCCACAGCTGACAGCACCACACACACACACTCTTACACCAGCCATCAGGCAATGGATGGCCTTAGGACAAAGGTTTGTGATTTATCTCATATAATGTATAAGGCATAAAATTTACTGTTGTTTAGATATTGTAGTTGTATATTGTTGCTGTAGTAACAAATCTCTGCATATCCATGTTTTTATTTGTTTGTTTGTTTGCATAATTTGAAAACAGCAGCTTCTGTTTAGGCTGTGAACTGAACAAAAGAATGATCCAAAATAACTTACAATTAAATCTTATTCTATTACCTTATATAGATCTCTCCAACTGCCACTCCCAGCTTGCCTTTATACCTCAGGAAAAGTTTAACTTACAGACATAACAAGCCTATCACAATAATCAGAAGGCTCCCATGTGTCAAACCATCGAATCTAATCAACATCAAATTTTAACAGGGCATTAATGAGCAATTCAAGTTGAAAAAACATGCACCAAAAAACAAACAAAAAATAACCCCCACAAACAAGAAACACATCACACTGATCCTAGGCTTCAAACTCATGAAATTATTAACTTGCACACATAAGAAATCGCAAAAATTTGTACCATATAATTATCATAGTGAAGTGTGTTGATGTAAAAATAATACCCAAAATGTAAAGAAAATACCCCCAAAAAAACCCAAAATTAAGCCCATATATAATACCTCAGTAAAACGAACCACCATCAAATATGTAACAAAATATGTCAAAATGCCCAAAGTGGTCAGAAATGATGTTATCATGTATCAAATAGTGGGAAAATAACAGAATATAAAAAGATTTTAGTGATTCCCAAAGTGGGGGCCTATGGGGCTGTGGAGCTTTTGGAGGGGCACTGCAAGGCAGATGGATGAGATACATATTGCCTGTCACTTGTAATAATCCCACTGTAAAGGTGATTTGTGACTTGTGAATTTATTTGGTCTGTTCAGTAAGACATTGCAGTTTTGCATGAATTTAAAAATAAATTCCAGTGGAGGCTGGAAGCCAAAATATGTATGGCACAAAAATTCTCATCAACTGTGGGTGGATATGTGCTGAAGAAACTGTTTGAAAACCACCAAACTAAATGATGTGTTACTGTCTCAATTATACACTTTTCTGAAGCTCTAATTGTAATTTTTAAACACATTTTCCAGGTTCTAGTTCAATACACTTTCTTCTTTCTACAAATTTGGCATTCACCACTGTTTCACTGAGGATCGAACAGCTGAATAGAGATTAATTAATAGAAGACAGAGTACTGAATTTATTTATTTACTTGTTTTTTTTTTAATTCCAATTACCGCACAGGAAAAATGTATATACTAAATATATACTATTTATTCCTTATATATTATATATAGTGACATGTTGCATTCTAGAGAAACATGTCAAATCTGTATTGGCCAGAGTGTTGGTGACAGTAACCACTCATGAAAAGTCTAATCTCTCACCAAAGTTAACACCTGAACGTGCTGTCTGATGCCAGAGACCATGTTTGAACTTTCATGATGGGGAGCTACATGAAGCATTAAATCTGAGGGAAAAATTAGCCAATTGAAAACAAAATAACATTTTTTCATTACTTTATCATTCTCAACATCACATAGCCCATACAAAACTCAGAAGTCATCTGTATGTCCACAGTTTGCTCTGGATACCAAGTAACATTCAACATTCATTCTGATCAGAGTCATGGTGGGTCCAGAGCCTAATCTGGGCATAAGCCCTATGATGTACAGGGTGTGTTGCATACTCAGTCACTTAAACATGTGTGAGAGACATGTATTTGGGCTGTGGGAGGAAAGCTTCGCACACAAACCCATGAGAACTCAAAAAAGGCAGTGACCAAAGTCAAGGATCAAACCCAGGACCATTAGAATCAAGAATCTGGAGTTGTGTGGCAGCAACATTACCTATAACACCTTCATGCTGCCCTTCAGTAACTAGAATTAATATAATTAATCATTTTACTAATTATAACCAGCATTGTAAACAAATTAGTGAATCATTGTTATTTCTCGAAGACTACCACAAACAGATCACTGAATAATTTAGTTTACACCTCAACCTCTAAGAAACACTCTAACTAATGTAGTATTTAATGTTAAAAGTTGGCATAACTCAAAAAAAGGACATTTTTGCATCTTGCTAATGGTTAGCAGCGTGTGAAATGAACATTTGTATTTTTATATGAGTTATAAGTTGGACGTGCTTAACTCTGTAAACAGACCAGACATATAAAGATTTCAAATAAATATTGTTCCAGAGCTCCACAAACAAACATTTATGTTAAATATGATGGACTACATATTAGCTCAGTTAAAGCTGGTCTTAATGTAGCCGTTACTCACTCTCGTGTTTGGAGGTTCCCCAGGTGTGCCGCGGAACTCCGGGACTCTTGATGATAGCTCTGCCGGCGGATTTAAGCGCGTCCATTCCGTGGGGGAGGTGTTTTCTCCGATCAGGTGGAGCTCTCCCGCCCCGGGTCTGCGGCGGTGGATGAAGAAAGAGAGAATGCAGGAATAGACAGGATGAGTGTGGCACCGAATTTTGGTTTGTCAGAGAGAGGCGCTCCTCTCCGTCATGAGGAAGATGCCGAGAGAGACACGCTGTTTAACCCTTCACTCTCCTCACAGCGCGGTGAGGAGAGAAGAGGCTGTACACGCCCCCTCACTGGCCACGCCCACTGCCAGTGCAACGTCACGAGGACGGAGTTCCAAAACACGCTAAATTAAATTAACAGTACTTCTTAAACCAATGTATCCCTCCCTGTTGCTGAACCATAAGCCTTTATTCTAGATGTTGGAACAATGCTGTGAGAATTTAAAGGCGATATTCACAGATATTATTACAAATTTGAGGATGTTTCCTCGTCATTTGCTAGCTCTCCAGGGTAACACTGACTTATTTTGCTGTAGATAGAACTGACTCTAAATTAGTACTATCTGTATGAAAGTAAGTACACACCAAAAGTGCTACAAAACTAAACAATTAACAAATGAGTTTCTGTAGTAATTCAAATAAAATTCGAATAAAAGCTTACAGACAAGTTAAACTTCAGCCATGTCACCTTAAAGGACATGTAGCTTCTGAACATAATCAAACCAGAGAACAGTGTCCCTGCAATTGTAGATGTTCTCTTTAAAGCCACATATTCCTAAGGGAGATCATGTTCATGTTTTGGAGGTGAATAGTCCTGAAACCTGGTGACTTTATAGGCTCATGTGCCTAGCAGAACATCTGTGCCCACTTTAAAGTACCCCTCTCGTCATTAATTAAACCCCTCACAACTCATCTATGTTCATCAAAATTATATATGTAGGAGGTATTAGAAAGAAAGAATCCCCCAATGCCTTAAATCTCTACATTAAAGCGTCTTAAAATGTAACTCTACGGCTTCTTGCTTCAGGATCAACTTCTTTTTACAAATGTGAATAACCTCACCTATCTCCACTTACCTCTCCGCCACAATTCTTCAGCTTGAAAGCTCTGCCCCAGAAGTTGATATGATTGGTGTATATATATATATATTCTCTTATGGACTAGTGTCCTACATTGTTCTCCCATTATAAAACATTGCAAATGAGTTTCTTTATTTGGACTGCATGCAACAGTGGCAAAGTGACAGAGATCCATTCAATAGATCTGAGAAGAGTTGTCCGTAATGCAGAACTAAACATCTAACCTCAGTATCGCTACTAATCACAAGCAAATTCTCGTGGCAGTGTTCCAGCATGTACTGCAAAGCCTTGCTAAAAAAAAGAGTAAAAAGGATGTTCCTAATCACTGCCCTGAACTTGTAGAAGTGCTGTATCAGAGAATTATATCTGAGAGAATATTTGAGAATAAGGACTGCGGGTGCAGTTCCCATGTATTTATAGTTGTCCAGTAGAATGACGTGTTATTGCCAGTCTCCTTGCAGTGCTGCCTTCTACAGTTTAGTCTGTCCTGTAGCG
Source organism: Hoplias malabaricus (assembly GCF_029633855.1). Lineage (NCBI taxonomy): Eukaryota > Metazoa > Chordata > Actinopteri > Characiformes > Erythrinidae > Hoplias > Hoplias malabaricus. Next base: position 19,816,829 of record NC_089806.1, on the reverse strand, counting down.
CCCTCTTTGTGTGCTATGTATTTACTACAGCATCTCATCTCTAACAAGCAGCATGGTAATGAGAACAAGTTCACTTATGCACCAGTAAGACAGAATATTAGACAGAACACCAGAATATTAGACAGAATACATATAAATATATATAAACTTCAAATGTATTGCTTGCAACATATAGCAAATATGTTGGGACAGGGGCAAATTTACTGCTGTTTTACATGATTAAATTATCCATTCATTGTCTAACTGCTCATCCAGTCCAGGATTGCAGTACTGTGTTATTTCACATTTACGTTTAAATATACTTACTAATCATTTGAGGTATAGATACACACAAAAAAACTATTTTGCCATTCTTAATTTGCACAGCTGCACTGGGCCTTCTTTAATGTAATTTGCCATCTTTCATGTACAGAAATTTCTCTGGATTCCCACAGAGTTTGGATGATATTATGCACTAAAGATGGGGAAAAATTTAAAAGATTCCTGCAGCAACTCATTGTGCATGAATATGTTGGATTATTCGCTGGTGAATTTTTGGACAAGTAGATTACATTAAGATGTTTTTGTAGTATATTTTTCAACATGTGTAGTCTTAGGACTAGCTCCCCCTCCAGGGTGTGTTCCCACCTTGCACCCAGTGATTCTGGGTGGACTCCGGACCCACTGCGACCCTGAACTGGATAAACGGTTAAAGACTGTGAACGAATTAATGAATATTGTCCAAAAACAAGGCTCATCTTTCACTTCAAATGTTTATTTATATACCATTTCATTTTCCAAGCCTACATTGCACTTGTTTGTGTAACTTTGGATTAGTGGGTAGACCCACCCACATCTGCGGGGTATTCCTTCTTATCCACTGGCCTTTTCCAGAAAAGAGGCCTCAGCTAACATGCCGAAGTGAGGTTTTCCTTTAGTGCTGACTCACAAAGAGCAGACCTGGGTGTTTTTGTAAAGAGTTGTCATGCCTCTGTATGCTGTAGTTATGATCTGAGAGACTGTCTCTGCTTAGTTCCACAATAGATGAATCCATCTGTACTGCAGCCCATACACTCTGCTTCCTCTTCAGCAACTGACTTTAATAAAAACAAGTGATGATTCCTCATGTACATAAGAACAGCCAGGCAAAAGATTAATGTAGTTGTATGCAACATGTAGTGCAACCTTGGTCAACAAATTGTATTCCTTAATAAAAATAAGTTAAAGCCCCTGGGAACCCATTTTGAAATTTTGTGGGGTTTTTTTGTGCAAGTCTAATGTTCTCCATGTGTCCATGTGGGTATCCTCTGAGTGCTCAGATTTCCTCCCACAGTCCAAAAACACACGTTAGTAGGTGGATTGGACACTCAAAATAATTGGCCCTAGGTGTGAGGGTGTGTGTGTGTGTAGCACTTTGAAGGACTGGTGCCCCCTCCAGAGTGTGTTCCTGCCTTGCGCCCAGTAGGCAATGAATGAATGAATGAATGAATGAATGAATGAACGAATGAATGAATGAATATTTCTGAACTTGGGTGTTATGTGAAAGGTTCAGCAAAGTTTAAATGAAAAACACAAAAATAAATGTGATCAATCTCTCTTCAAAAAATGACCAAAATGCGCTCCTCAGACTCCTCTGAGAACGGTGTGGGCGTGGTCCAATACATTAATGAGGTGCGTGACTCACAGCTCCCTATCACTGGAGAACAAATGCTGTTTACTTTACCATGACAACACACGGCCTCGGGAAAGAGCAGTTGCGGGGTTTCTACCGTGAACAGTCATTTTACACAAGATAACATTACACAATAAAATGGCACAGGCGGGTAGAATTATCATTATACAGCCGTTCATGTACGAACCTACGAACGTATTTTATGTGTCCGTGGTGAGGTTTCCTGTAATTATTTATATTATTATATATATGTTAACTTTATTGTACAAACTGGACACTTTCTAGAGTGTCTCCAAATTGATGCTTTCTACCGCTGCTACTCCGCTGTACTGCCGACCGAGTGTTTCTGCCTTCCCCACTGTTACTCTGCTCTGCGCACCGGCCAAGTGCAGCTGATATCTCCGCTGATACGCCATTAAACACGCCGACTGAGTGTAGCTGCTATCTCTGCTGCACTCAGACTTAATCCATTCAGGCTCGTTCTGTATTGTTTTGTGTCCTGTTTGCTATGTCTTTCATTCCCTCCCCATAGCTGCGTACCTATCGCTAGCTCGTTTACTAATGGCTCCTAAGCCGTACTCAGAGAAGAGGCAGGGCTATGGTAACCTTGTGATTAGTCAGGGTAATAGGGTAAGCATTACCCACTTTTAGGACTGCCCTTTCTACATCGAGGGGAGAGCAGTACTGGTAATTTTTAAGGAGAGATTTATCATATTTCTCTTTTGTGTTTTTTTTTTAAACTTTGCCGTACGTTTCACATAACACCCATGTTTAGGATTATACAAAAACACAAAATTTCAAAATGGGTTCGCAGGGGCTGTAAAAGATCTTGTACAGGGAATAGTCTAATATATGGTAATTCTCTGCACATTCTTGTGCACATGTACATTTTACACAATTTTCCCAATTTTTTAACATCACTGGACAGCTCCACACAACTAGAGGTGGAGTACTATCTTCCCAATTCTGTGTTAGCTAGAATTGTGCTGAGTGACGGGGAAGAGGGGGCTATCTTACCCACCTAAAGGGTGTGAATCTAATTTAGAGCAAAATTTGTATTTGCTGAGATTGAAATACTGTTCGGTGGGCCGGGGCTAATTGGTACTTGGGGAAGCCTCTATATTTGCATGCCTTTTCGAGGGTTTTTTGGGTGTTGGCACACATTATGGCACAGCATTAACGGTTGTGTCTTCCAATTACCTCATTGACACTTATCGCATTACAATATATTTTTTGCCTCAGTCCGTTGAACTCAGAAATTAGCAAAATGTATGCAATAAAATAAGCAAAGAAAGGTGTAGAGGAAAATTGAAAATAAGGGATAATGGATGCCCACATTGTTGCATACAACAATATACTGACCTTGTCATGAAAACAAGATCTATTATCTAAACTGAGCCTGGCTCGATATTTCAGTCAGTTATTAAAGTAGCGGTGGCCCACTAAAAACATGATAAAAAGTTGAAATCAACATTCATAAGCAGTTCATAGTCTCTCATACTGGGGAGAATACATTTATGTATAATAAACATTTGGCCAATTTTTTTAATTGCGCTGCTATAAATGACAGGTCTAATTAGCTAAATGCTACACAGAGGGCTCTTTGTCTTAAGAGATTACTAGAATAACATCAGTAGAGAATCCAAAGTCTGAGTGAGGGTTAAATCTAGATCGAAGTCCCATTATTTCCACTGCAACTCACTTGAAACGGGACAGGGCCTGGTGTTATGTAAAGACTTGCATAATTCAAGTTGAATAAACACCACAAGGGTAAGCCCTAGATACCCTGTTGCTGAGTAGCCTGTAGCACTATTGTGTCCAGCCAAGGAAGCATTGGATTCCACACCGTGGCAGTGTTTTTTTGCAAATCAAACCAGGCCACATACCCCCGCAGAAGAAAACATACAGCCATTTCCTCCATGTATTGTTAGTTGAGTGAGATGAAATCATATAGCCGCTATGTACAAGGGTATGTACTGCAGCTAGAAGGTGGATGGGAAAAAAATAATCACCATCCAGGTAGGCAATCTCTTCACTGCAAATTAATAAAAAAGAAAAGAAAGAGCTAACACCCATTAGAGTAGTTGACAAACATGCTCGCTGTCATTTCAGTTCGTATTGTAGTAAGTAATCCTCTTCTTGGCTTTATTTTTAATTTTATTTATTTTTGGCAGCTGCCCTGGACTTCTGTCTCCATACCCTCTTTCATTATTCTGAACTCTTTCTCTCTTGCGCTTTCTCGTTCTCTTGCTCTCTCTCTCTCTCTATGTGGGTCTCCATGTCGCTGACTCTGCATTAGAGGCAGAGGCTAGAAGCAGCTGGTGTGCGGTGCAGTGGGTGGTGGAAGCGGGAGTATCCAGCGTGGGCTCAGACGTTGTCCGTCTCAGTGAGGGGCTGTTGTGAGGCACAGAGAAGTTGGTGGGGTTGATGGAGGGACTCTGCTGACAGGCTTCTGCTGGACAGGACACTGCTGAGGCTTGGCTGCCTCCCCCTCCTTGGCTGGGCCTCTATTTCTACACGCACCTCGATGTTAGTCCCCTCCCTATAGCCAAACACAACAGCATACCAGCACATTATTACCCTGAAAAGAAAATGACATTGACTTTTCATAGAAAGAACTTATTTAGGTATGAGCTTGCTAATAAAGCAGTTGGAGGTTGAGTCACCCTGTATTGAGACAGGTACTGATTTAGAGGAGCCAGGACCCTTTGTTCGAAATAGCCCACTACTCATTATTCCCTACATTACTCACTATATAATGCACAGTTATAGGGAACTGAATTCACAAGGGAAGCCAATGCTTTTGGACAGAAACTCGTGCGGTTTTGCTTACTGTCGATGGCAGATTCTGTCGGATAAACACTGTAAACAACATGCCACTATAACCACTGAGTCTAACTTCACACATTTGAAAAGTGTTGCGCGTGTTGTTTCACAAAGGGCCTAATAAATATATTGCATTTGAAACATCCCTCACAGGACAGCTGTAGGTTATTCTGTGTTCTAAATGCTACATAGCTGCAAAGGCTGAATTACACACAATGTATTACAGGTATCCCCTATCCACTACTTACTGCGATGCATTGTAATAGTTTGAATGCACAGAAATTGTGCGCTATGTTTTTGAACACTAATACAAAATGGCAAAAGCACAAAATAGTGCATATAGTGAATTTGGCATGGTTTCTGACATTGCCTAAGGCTGTCCAGCAAAAAGGGAAGAACAATTCCAGCTGGAGAGTTATTTTAGCTTAGCTTAGCTTATTTTAACTTGTCTTTTTTTTTTACTTAATATTTTAGTTTCTTTTTTGTCATGTGTAAATAAAGCTTCATATCCCCCCCTTGTTTGACCTCTGTGTATGTGCGTGATTCTTGCTAAATCCACACTAGTTTGTGTATGTAGAATATAGAATAGAATAGCACACACCTTCAGAGGTACCACCTCTGATTTCTAAAAGTGCAGAAGAGGTAAGGGTTATTTTAAAAACTGGACACTGCTTTGAAATTAAGTTATTCAGCTTGCTCAACACACTCTAATGGGGTCTAATGATTCAGGACTAACCTCAAGGCAAAAGTCTGTGTACTGCCAAAGGCGCCCTCTTCAACTGCATCAGCGTCATCAGACTGGTCATCTTGCTCAGCGCTGTCCGTCTGTCCATCATCAGGAGAATCAGAGGATCCCTCAGGCTGGGACTGGACGGCGCTAGTGCTGGGGAACGCTGCCACTTCCTCCACATTAACACTCACTTCTTGGACAGCAGTATCGTTCAGAGCTGGCTTGGGCTCTCCAGTCCAGTGGTCACTGACTACATGAGAAAACAAAAGATCTTCAAGAGAAGTTGAAACTTTATCAGATCAGAAGGTCGAACTAAAACCTAAATAAGATAATATTTTTACATCTCCTAACTTTACAATGACATTCTTACATTTTGATAGGTGACTCCATGCTCTGCAGGAGGAGTGTTCATATTTGCCATATTTTTTTTCTGTATCTAAAAAGGTCCCATCCAAAAAATGGCATTCTGATTATAGATGTCAATTTAGTGTTTGAGAACTCACAAGTGGCCAGGTCTTCTAGTTGAATCTTGCGTGTTTCAGGAGGTTCAGTCTGAGGTCTGCACCAGCCATTCCGACACAGCGACATGGGAACCACGCCATAAACATATGTCAACATCAGAGGCACTCCAACAGCTGCAGAGACAGATATTCATAGTTTTGTGCAGTTTAGAGGGAGAATGATATCCAACCTCCATATGAGACATCAATTCCCAAAGGTGAGACCAACATTACTTTCTGACATAAAAATATTAATGATTATCGGTTATTGGGTTTCCAGTTATTTTCAGGTATATATCATAATTTTCAGAATTGAATCTTTATATTCTTATTGGTACCTAAAGCATAAAAAACCCTTGAAATTCTGGCAAATATGCAGCCTTGATGGCATTTTTTTGTTTGCCTGACTCTGATTTTCTATATTTCATTGATTTAATATCAAAACATCTACACAACTAAAGGTTGAACATGGATGAGGTATTCTCATTACCAAAAGCTGTGTTGAATGAATGTGTTACATTAATGTGTTAATGGAATAAAGTACCAAAGCCACTTCACTTTTTATTTTTACCCAATTTTCTCCCAATCACGCTTCCTTCAAAATATTTAAAGCAGTCTACACAGCTTTTTTAATTTCTGCTAATATAGCCTCATTGTACAGACCCACGCACATAGAGGAAACCCATAACAGCCCAGTTATTTTATGTTAGCCAACAGATGCACAGCTTGGCCCCCTAAAAACATTTTATTTTATGGTCATCTTAACAGGAAGAGACAGTTGTCAGTGTGATACTCACTCAACTACTTAAGAATTGTCTTTGTTCTAAGATGCATTTGGCAAACACAACCCTGTCTGATATGGATATGACATGGACTGTCACAAGAAGGAAATTCAGCCAGCTTCTAGGATTGAACTTTGGGGGTGTGGGAAAAATAATTTCCTGAAAAAGTAAAAGCAAGCGTCTTGCAAATAATGGAGGAAGTAATTAAGGGTTGGGTACAGCATGTTTCCTTCTTGTGTTACATTACTTACTTTGTTTTCTCTGGTATTTTCTTTTTCTTTCTTGCCCTTTGTTCTATGTTTTTATTTACTCTTCTACATGCTTTGTCTACTTGTTTTTGTTCTTAGTGTGCTCATTTATGCCATGCTCTTGCGTCTCTGTTGCTACACCCTTATCACATCTAACTGACATGTCCTCTAATTATGTTCCAGGTGTTTCATGTTCTTGTATCCTTAAGCATGACTATACAGTGCTTCAATTATTGCATTGATATGGTTTTTGTTGTCACTTTGATGTTCAGCTGAATTGAGTAGTTGTTTCCTAGGTTTGTATTTTTATGTTTGGGTTTAGTATGTGCTTTTTAAGTTTACATTTATTAAAGCCCCCTTTGCGAGTGTATTAACTTTCTATGTTTCTTCGTCCCCACATTTACTACACTCCAGCTTCCTACCGAGCAGCTGGGCATTATATTTAGTTATTGAGACTGCTATGTAATATTCTGTATAAATAAATATAATTATACATTTTCTGGGGTCTTTTTTCCTGATGTAATTTTATGCTGCTTTCATGACTAACAGCCAACAGCATTACATTCCACAGTGTGACCAGAAAGAAATTGGAACAATAATTCCACTTAATGGAATAAACACAGAGACATGATGCTGGCCTGTAGAGACAGGGCACAGGGATCACACAGCTCTAGAGACAAAGGTCCTTGTTTGTGGAGGGAGTGAGGCAGAACAGAGTGTGATTGTTGAGGCTGAGCTCGGGGGACAGGGCTCCTCTGTGGCTCTCCTGAGCCCAGGTCAGGGCTTGGGAACAGACGGGGCCATTCACAGGCAAAAAGAGCCAGCGAGAGAGCTGGGTGGGGGACTAGTAGGGGGCGTATTGGGGAGAGCAGTAGAGATTGTGAATGTAAATTCACACCGTGCTATGGAGATCGCTCTGACACTTCAGTGGCAGCCAGCCGCTGTAATCTGGCCAGCGAAGCTCTTACTGCAGCTAACACTCAGGACACATGACTCATCAGAGTGGGTGGTGGGAGTGTGTGGGGTGGGGGGCAGGATTCTATGCATGTATGTGTGTGTGTGTGTGTGTGTGTGTGTATTTGTGTGTGTGCCTGTGGCTGAGTTGTATGTGAGAGACTACACAGATCCTAATCTCTATCTGAGTGCATGAAAGCAGACATAAGCAGGTGTGAACATTATGCTATCAGAATGTCAACACAAAGTGGCGCCTGAATACACAATCTTCAAACCCATTTATCTCATATTTAATTGAATTTATTCTTGACACAATGGCAAACACTAGCTGTTGTTTGCACTGTGTGAAGCCAGATAGGAAATGGACCAATAGGATTACAGATAGTCCACTTGTAGACACTCTATTAGTCAACAAACCAGTCATGTGGACAGTCGTGAACCAACTTATCTATTGATTCTGAACAGCATCTGAATATATCTATATATCAACTAGTAGTCATTCAAATAAGTAGCAACAAACTGTACATACATACTGTTTCTAGTCATATGTGGTACATAATCTCACACCTGTTCATTTCTTGCATATTACCATTCTGTGCATATCTCTTTACTGAAAATCTACATATTTCAGTTAAGTGACTGTACTATACAAATTAACTTAAAGATCAAATGGCCAAGGCAATAGTCTTGAGCATATTTACCTAAAACTTTAAAGTGGACTATTCAAGTTAAGTGATACCCCAAGATTATTCACATGTTGCTGAGAATCAACTGAAAAGCTGGCTCATGACTGCAATTTGACAGGTTGTTAACTGTAGATGGTTGGTTGACTGTGTCTAAAAGCAGACTATACATATGAAGTGTTACAGAAAAAAAAGTATATTGGTAACATACTGCATATTGAATTTAGAGGGTTTTTTCATTCTCCTGAAAAGATTTTGGAGATACTAGGTTTTGTTCCAACAGTGACAATATGCATTTGTGTGAGAGAACAATATAGAATTTCTCTGTCAGTAAAAAAATAACGGCTGACAATTAAAACATTTTTGTGGCTGGTAAGTTATAATTAAGTTTTTTGAAGCAACCCCATGTTTCATATGACTTTGCTACTTATATACTAACTGCTCATACTCTCGCCCTATGTATGTAGATGACCACCAGATTGATGTGCTTTCAAATGGCTGATTAGATAATTGACATGGAATGTTAGTGTGTTTTAGTGCTGTATATCACCATTGAATTGAATTAAAATCTTTGCAATTTTTGTCTAGATAAAATCTTTGCAATTTTTGTCTATTTTTGTCTTCTTTGTCAAGAAACCTGTCTTTAATTTCATGAATGGATTGATATTCCATTCATTTTTTTCACTTTTTTGCGGTTTCAATTTTATAAAATTTAAATAAAATAGAAATCCACTCTGAATATCAATATTTACTGTCTGGTAAACATCATTTTTTTATGTTCAAGCTCATTACAAAATGAAATGTTACAACAGCTTGGCTGTGAAATCCAAAAGTGCAGGTGCTAGACATGTCTGATTTACCCTGCCTAGTCTAGACCTGTTTCTCACAAAAAAAATGTGTTTTTGAAACAAAAACATGACAACAAAGGACCCATATGTTTGGACATCTGAAGGTTTGTATAATAGAATGTCTGCTGTCAAATTTGTAAAGGAACAAATGAATAAAATTATAAAACAAACTGTGTTGTTTTTGTACTGCAGATCAAACAGGATGTACTAATCACAGTGAATTTCTGTTTTTATTAGCATTTCACATACTGTCAAAATTTAGGTTTTTTATGTTGGAGTATTTATCAGCAAATAATCCATTGTGTTCTAATATATTATATACTCTTAGCATGTGTTTGCACATACATATGTAACATTACTAGATTTTATATAAATGTTTATTGCTCCTACATGAAGGTCCTTGCAGAGGGCAAAGCGTTGTCGTGTGAGTCATCAAGTGAGGTATTTCTTTGGATGGACACCATTGCACAGAGCACTTACTCAGCAACTTCTGCCTGCCATAAGCCACCTACATTAAGGCTCCTGTCCAAGGGCACTGTCCACTACTTTCCAGAAGATAAACACTTTTAATAGTGTCTATATCATTGTCACAAAACAGAGCAACAAAAAAAGGAAGGAAGGAACAATACTAACCTACTGGGGTAAATATAAAAAGAAATGTCAGTATGAATGTAAATGCCTTACGTACTGAATAAATAATCAAATGGAAGGACTAATGTCTTACCCACAGTAGTGGCTGCTATGACTGGAGAGACAAACACTGATGTCATGACCCCACTGGCCACTGTCAAATAATGTTTACTTCCTGAGATATTGTTTTTCTTACAGCGACTGTGGACCTGAGGATGAGAGTAATCAAGAATATTGAGAAAAATCTGGTTTCAAAAAAAACATAAGCCACTGAAAGCTAACATCTTTTCGAAAATTAGAATAAAATATCTCATAGGTTAGTGGTGTGTGTTATAAATGTTTGCCAAGCAACATAAATATTGAAGGCTATTTCAGGAGCAGCACTTTTTTTTGTTCCAAAAATCACTTGATAAATGTAAGACACAACAGACAGAAGCTGTCTCAGTATTTAGTTTCCAGATTGTTGGTTATATTGTCTATACTATACTTGTCCTAGAATATCTTGCGAAATGATTTTTGTTGTTAGATGCTTGTGTATATCAAATATTTTACTGTTGCTCTGAACATGCCTTAGCCAATATAAAAAGTGAAAATTTTATAGTCTTGGATTTAAGAGCTTCTCTAGGGTCTTTTGTCCAGAGTAGAAAGAAGAAACTAAAAGTATATAACATTACTGTACTGATTTACTTTGGGAACTCTTCCCTTCAAAGGAAACCATGCAAAAAGGTGAAGGATACAAGGGCTGAACCATCTGCATAAATTTACATTGATGTATTTAGCAGCACATTAAGCCTTCTTAATATGGCAAATGTGGCTAACCCTCGACACAACCTTGTCTTGAATGATTTACCACAGCCATTAAATATGTCTTAATCTATTTCACCACATAAGGCCAGTGAGAGTGATGTAAAGAGTAATAAAGTAATGTAGAAGACGTTTGTTTACCTTGCGGCCCATGTAAATTGGAATGCCCACTATAATGACAGGTATAGCGATGCCTGCAATGAGTGAGATGACCACTGGGGCCCCCAGCAGCATGCCCACCTGCCAAAGGACCTTCCTTGTCTGAGACCACGGCTTCTTTCCCCAGAAAGTACAGCCTGAGGGACTACAGTAACACAGAGGAAGAAAAGGTTAGAAGAATAGAAATGTTATTGTAATCTTAATTCTGGACACACAAGTGTCATTATCCACAGAACATACATACAATAAAAGATATCGAAGTCATTGTAAAGATACAGATCTCTATATGGATATTCATAATACAATTAGCAGTAGGAAAACAATACCCTTTCCTGCAGGTCTCTGCTTCATTCAGAAAGCTACATGACACCTACATAATAACATAATAATAATAACAATAATGTGCAATTATTTGTCATTGTACAACGAAATGTGTCTTCCGCATTTAACCCATCTGTGGCAGTGAACATACACGATGTTGCACTAGAGGCTGTGGACACACACCCAGTGCCCGGGGAGCATTTGGGGGTTCAGTGCCTTACTCAAGGGCACTTCAGCCATGGATGTTCCTGCCAACCCTCCAATCAAACCGGCAACCCTCCAGTGCCAAGCCTGGTCCTCTAACCATTAGACCAAGGCTGCCCTAATGGTTTTTGTCAAGTCTTTCATGGCAAATCACATCAACCTGTGTTGAATATAAAGGCTTATTTCAGGTAATGTGTGTCGAATTGCAGTTTTTAGGTAAACAAATAAAAATACTTTAAAACTCACTTCTATGTTTGTTGAATTTTAGAGATTTGGATGAACAGTGTCCTATAAAACTGAAAATGGATCTCCGAACTGGACCGTAATGTTGCACTGTGACATTTACCCATTTATTCATTACCCCAAAAATCAGCCATGTGCTGCTTTACTTTTTAATAATACTATATTTTATATATATATATATATATATATATATATATATATATATATATATATATATATATATATATATATATAAAATTAATAACTTAATTAAGTTATTAAATTGTTAATAGTTTGAGTTGGCACTCCCACTTCTGCTTTTGCAATCACAAGAATTAATCTGTGTGAGCTGTTGGCTACAAATACTTAATTCTGATACTGCAGATGCCAATGTAATCTTTATAGTTTAAAGCCTTGTCTTTAAAAGTATAATCAAAATGTTCATTTGTTAGTTAGTGCTCATGTATTTTAAAGCATGTCACTCATTTTAAAATGTTTGAATCTCAAAAAGCTTCATAAATTAGGCAAAAGCTGCATAAATTGGATAAGAATCTCCATATATATATACCTGTAATCATTGGGCGCAAGGCAGGAATACACCTTGGAGGGGGCGCCTGTCCTTCACAGGGCAACACACACACACTCACACATTCACACCTATGGACACTTTTGAGTCATCAATCCACCTACCAACGTGTGTTTTGGACTGTGGGAGGAAACCGGAGCACCCGGAGAAAACCCACGCGGACACGGGGAGAACACAGCAACTCCTCACAGACAGTCACCTGGAGCAGGAATCGAAACCCACAACCTCCAGGTCTCTGGAGCTGTGTGACTGCGACACTACCTGCCGTGATCTGATTTTATGAAAGACTCTTTATCCAGTTGATGGACTGAAGAGTCTAAGTTCATTTAAATGAATTTAAGTGTTTAGTAATTGTTGCTGTTTTACTTCAGTGAATGAATGAATGTTTATATTCAGCAGGAAAATGATGATTATTTAACTGAATTTCACAACTTGCTTACTTTGAAATAAGCCCTGCAGCAATAACCCAACTGAGCAAATATCATCATTAGTTTAATCAATCTACAGTTAGAGTTCAGGGCAGTGTGCCTGCTGGGGAACGGCTGAAGTGATGGTGGTGTGGGGGGAGGTGGGGGGTGTATGGTTTAGCCAATCAGTTTATTTTATAACCTTTTACACACACACATACACACACACACACACATACACACACACTAAATCAATATTCTATGATCTCATCCTCAATTAGTCTAATTCCCATGCCTTTCTGAGTTATGGGCTTTGTAGTTTATGTCTGCTATGTTTATTCTTTTCAGACAGTCAGATCACTGAGATCACTACTGGAAACAAAACATCATAGGATCACAACATAATGGTGAATGTTCAGGTCAGTGATCTTTGTCAGAGAACAATTAGGGAGGGAAGACAGCATCAAAATGTTTGGAAAAGCAGAAGAAGGAGAGAGGGGAGGAGAGATTACATTTGTTGCTGTTAGCATCAAAATGTCCAGACAAGGACAGCAGAGGCCATACGTCAGCATGAGAGCTGAAAATGACCAGAAGCATATATATGTGGTTTTAGTGCATGCGCACAGACACAGACACACACACAGACACACACACACACTATGATCATCTTTCTTTGCCAAGTCATCATAGCAAGTAAAAAAAAAAACACCACACTCAAAAAATGCTGACTCAATTCAGGACTGAGCCAAAAACACACTTGTATCGCTTTCACATAAATCTTCCTGAGTAATACAAATATAATCTATAATTTCAAACTGTGACTTATAATCCCCCAATCAGCTCCTAAGAATGTGTCCTTAAGGTAATTTGCTTTCAAGCAAATCATAGAAGAGTTGGTTTGCATGGGCATGGAAATATGAAGAGATTTCGTTGATTAATTGATGAAAGTCTGCACTGGCTGGTGCCCAAGCGTGGAAAAATCAATGATGGCCTCAACTTCAGCGCAGTGAGTGTCCAGCAGCAAAGCCCAATCAGTATTAATCCTTTAACGCTGAGACAAAACAGCAGCTATTTCTGCCTTATGATCTGCATTTAAACATTAATGGCTTGGTCTTCACCACATGTTTTGTGGAGAATCTTATTCAGTAAATTTAGGTCCTAATGTACACCCACTGCTGACAAAGGGGTTTAATGTGACAGACGTCATTTGTACACTCTCTATGGAAAAACACTGCTAGTAGAACAGGATGCTCTGGAACCTTTCACATTCAGCTCCTGTCTTCAACAATGTTCTGGTTGCTGAATACAATCAAATCCTCACTGGACATAAATTTAGCCTTGTGTGTCACAGAGGCATGGTGGCACAGCAGGTAGTGTTGCAGTCACACAGCTCCAGAGACCTGGAGGTTGTGGGTTCGAGTCCTGCTCTGGGTGACTGTCTGTGAGGAGTTGGTGTGTTCTCCCCGTGTCGGTGTGGGTTTCCTCTGGGTGCTCCGGTTTCCACCCACAGTCCAAAAACACACATTGGTAGGTGGATTGGCGATTCAAAAGTGTCCGTATGTGTGAATGTGTGAGTGAATGTGTGAGAGTGTGTGTTGCCCTGTAAAGGACTGGCGCCCCCTCCAGGGTGTATTCTTGCCTTGCGCCCAATGATTGTGAAAATATGAGTGCCCTATGAGTTTGAAACACGTTTAATATATGCAAATGTAAACACAAATAAACAGGTAATACAAAGACAGGCTTCACAAGGAACACCACAGGACTAATCTAAAACAATTACAACAATGGCCCAGAGAATGAACAGAGACTAAAGAGCAAGGCTTGTATAAACATATGACAACTGAGAACACCTATGACTAGGGAAGCTCACAGGTGAAAGGGTGTGGCCAAGAGAACATTAAAAACCTAGAACAACAAAAAATACACATGGCTTGGAAAACAAGACATATGACAAGGACACTATATGGCAGTGTGTGTTTGTGTCTGTGTATTTTGGTACCTGAGGTAGTGCACATCTGTGATCTCCTGCATACATAACCAGCAGAACTGACATGCACACACTGTGCAGTTCATCCTGTTGCAGCTGCCATCATTCGTCTTCATGATATAGGCACCACAGCGAGGACATGCTTTAATTTCCTCTGCATCTGCAAAACAAACAGTAGCTGCAGTTAATACAACAAGTGCAAGAAAACAGTCAAGCTTTCACGCAGTCCACAGAAAACATTGCATCTCTATTTTCTCTGTTATCTATATTTTCATGTTCATTTTTTCTGACATCATCAAAACAAAGGGTGTCGACTGCTGCTGTTAATGTTAGTTGTTTTTGTTTTATCTTTTTAATTGTTAACACTGGAGTTACAAGCGGTAACACAGTCTGACAACTAACAAAGATGAGACTCAGCATGAATTCAACATCACAGACTGGGCTGGAGCTGGTTATTTGATTATTAAGCACAGTCACGCAGACTGTATACACATATACACATATAACAGCATCCATAAGATAACATACTGCTTGCTGGTGGTGAAATATGCTGGTCAATACTGTTTTATTTTCCTTTTTTTCTAGAAGGGAAATCACTGTACTCATAGCCAGTGTATGAGACTGTGGATAGATGTAACTTGATTACTATCAGCCCTACCTCCACCCGGCTCCTCACTGAAGACATAGAGTGTGGAGGAGTCGTTGGCCCCTGAGGTGTGGCGGGCACGCTGTCTCCTGGCCTGGTCACACGTCTGGTCAGGATGCCACAGCTGACGGCAGTGGTAGCAGAACTCGGTATCACAGCCCTCTCGACCACAGCTCAGCTTAGGACACTCGGCACAGCCATAGGCTATTACTGCGTAACTACACAAAAAATACCACTATTAGATTTGAGCATTCCATATCAAGCCCACAGTTACTTCAATCACTTAATAATAATAATAATAATAACACAGGTAAGCTAGAGATTTATATAGATATAATGTACTGTACAAGACATTGCAAGGAAAAACATACTTATGAAGTATGTATTGGAATCTCTGAAAAAATTTGATTTCTTTATTGTTGCCTAAAAGTATTATAGACCTATAAGTGCTTCATCTTGTTCAGGGTCACGGTGGGTCTGGAGTGAATCACTGGGTGCAAGGCAGGAACACACCCTGAAACACCATTAAAGGGCATCATGCAGTCACCCAGTCACTAACGCATCCACCCACACCTATGGACACTTTTAATTAGCCAATCTCTCTATCTATGTTTTTGGATTGTGGGAGGAAACCAGAGCACCCAGAGGAAACTCAACTCCTCAAAGACAGTAACCAGAGTCTGGGATTGAACCCTCATCCACAAGACCCTGGCTGCTATGTGACAGGGTCACACCCCACCGTGCCACC
Organism: Hoplias malabaricus; assembly: GCF_029633855.1. NCBI lineage: Eukaryota > Metazoa > Chordata > Actinopteri > Characiformes > Erythrinidae > Hoplias > Hoplias malabaricus. The sequence continues at coordinate 19,800,893 of NC_089806.1, read as the reverse complement.
CCACAAGAACACATGGTGTCCCTAATGAGAAGCATTGAAATGTGCCCCTTGTTTATGTCAAATGTGATTAAGTTATAAGCCAGTTCTTTGAGGTGCTTTGCTTTTAAATCAATAGATACTCTTCTCTATATACATTTTTCTTTTAGAAAAAGCACATGTACAAATATTTCTATATATTCCCATGTAAATATGAATGAAAATGAAGTACATATTTTTATACAGTAAGTGAAACATTTTGAAGTCCAGAGTCCAGAGTCCAAATCTCATCTTCTAGCCAAGAAGTTTTATTTTAGGGGCATCAATAGCATTAGCAATGTAATGAGAATCTAAACTCAAAACAATGCTTTTTCTCCGATGCGCAATTCAGCACTGATCCTCTTTAATGAAGAGGGTAAGCAGAAGAGAGCAAGTGCAGGAGACACCTAATCCTGCATTGTTGACAGGAGAAAACAATCATCTCGCCGGTCAGCCACAGCTTCCCAGCATTAAACTGCGTCTGCTGCTGTGAGGAAACCTAACACTGGCCTCTAGAGCTATGCATAATGCAACAATGAGAAACACTCTCTATCACATAGACCCACTGTGATACTGCAGCCACAGAGACTTACAGTGGCTAACCCTTCCTCATTTCATTTCATCTTTATTATGCTACAATGCTCTTACTAAATAATACAAAACCAGTGTGTTTCATACACTTTTCCTGTGTAATTTCACAAATCAAATATTTAGTGAGAAGCAAGGAATTTTAAGATTTTCTTAATGAGCAGAATAGTAGATGGTTTTAAAATGACTTAGAAAGTTTTGGAACAAAATAATGAACTAATGTAACACACAGAATTCATTGTATCCCTTAAAATGATATCATATTTTGAGTAGAGAACTTGACTAAAACAATCCAAAGAGATACACTTTATTTCCTGAGGTCTGAAAACACCCCCTTTAATAACTGAATCATGCTACATTAATGTGCACCTTTCTGGACCCTTTTGTATATTCACAGCTTGAAAACTCTCAGTAGAAAAGTAGGAAATGAAATATGATACTCTGGAACCACTGACATGAGCGTATTGTCACCATGCTCAGTGCCTATTATCAGCCAGAGTGGCATAAAGCACCTCAGGATTGGACTGTGGAGCACTGGAGCTCTGGTCTGAAGTAATGAAGCACCATCCAATACCTTTGGAATGAGCTGAAGTGGTACTTGTGAGCTTAATCATCCAGTATCTGTACCTGACCTCAATAATGATTTGTGTGGCTGAATGCCATCGAGCCCTTAGAGAAATGCCCAAAAATCAGGTGTAAGTCCTTCCCAGAAGAATGCAGGCTGTTGATGAAACAAAGAGGTTAAATTCCCCTTTAATACCCTTCATTTTATGTAGGGTGAGCAGGTGTCCACATTTGCTAAGCTGAACGCAGGTGTGTGGAACTGTTTAGTAATAAGATTTAAGCGTGCTGCCATGGTTATTTGTGAGTCACTAGCCATGTCATTGCATTAACCTGCAGTCAGGAGCAGGACACCAGCGTGTGTCAGGGTCAGCGGCAAGAAAACGGCGCAGCTGGAACTCTTCAAAGCGTTCCAGCAAGGCTCCATCATCCAGGATGGCTCGGACATCTGGCGGGGCCAGGGCTTCTGGGCACTGTGGGCAGGCAATGCCAACGCGGCTCTCAGAGATCTCGATGCGTAGGTACTGGCGCAGGCAATCTGCGCAGGCACGGTGTGAGCAAGATGACAGGCGTGGGAAGTGACCGCGAGGCTGGCTTAAAAGACACAGTGGACACTCCACCAGGTGCTCCAACAGCTGCTCCTGGCTGGACGAGGAAAGGGACAGGACCCCAGTGGACCCACTGCTGCCACACTCTGCAGCCTGCTGCTCAATCCCAGCTGCGTCACCCTTCGCCAAACCTCCATCACCATTCTCATCACCCACCTCTCTCTTACTGAGGCTCAGATCCTACACAGAAACAAGCATTAAGGTGCAATTAATCATTTTCTCCAATGACTCACGTTACAAAACAGCCATGATAATGAGACTTAGATGACAGCTGGATGTATGAGATATTCTGTACTAAGCCTATTTTACACATGGCCATCCCCATGTGGGGACCTGCTGTATGGCACTGACACTGGTTCAATTAGGGATTACAAGGCAATATGTTTCTTCACCTCATCTGAGTTGCACATAATAGATAATATGTTAAAGTAATAAATAATCATTTTAACATACATTGCTTGCTACATTATGCTGGCAATAATGACGTATTATTATTACTAAAAATTGACAACAGGGTAAGGCAGTTTAATAATAATCAAGACACTCGATTTGAAAGATTTAATTTTTCTATGTCAAACTAAGAATTTTCAAAATGCAGAGCTGCATTTTTCTATCATACATTATTTAATATTGTTTTTAAAAATTTGTAAAAGTGGTATCTAATAACACAGAGATCATAAACTGTGTTCAAGTTCCAAGCCTGGAAAAATGGATTGGCTGGTCATTTTGAGAAATGTACAGACCTAGAGAATTTTTGGAAATAAGCATTTCATTTGTGAGAAAAAAAATTGCCATTAGATATTGTCCCCAAATCCTTCAGCCTTCTGTTTCACAAATATTAGAGACAGACCCAATGCACTAGAGGTGCATTTTGAGCACTAACCTGCAGTAAAAGTCAATGAAACAGAACTAATTATGTTCTCTTTATAATGTAACATGCAGTTGGGCAGTGTTTGTTTAGCACTGATGATGTCCACATTCTGGTCAGAAAATATACTGATCAAAACAACAATATAATATGTCAGTTTATTTTACATACATCAATTTGTAACTAATATTTCCTGACCATTTTCTGAACTCTCTTATGAAACATGTTTTTTAAGCTACTGTGCCTTTAAGACTGAGACAGACTGGGCTGAAAAGTACAGAACCAACTGTTCAGTTCAGACTGAAATCCTCAGGGATATTGGAAATAAATAAACATCTGCTACTTCTTTAGGCTGTTCAGGTTTTTTGGAAGGTTATGATGATTCATTTGCTTCAGTCAAGAACAGAAACACATTTAATGATTTTTCTCTCACATCTTCTGTAAAACTAAAAACTGTCTGCAATAACATCACTGTCAGTGCATTGTGAACAGTCAAGGTAAATTACTGCAAGCTGTATTAACGTGGCAATGTGGTTGTGGTTGTGACATCAAAACTAAGATGAATTCAATTTCTTTCAGCCTAGGTGTTTTTCCACTGGACACTTAAGTACTGGACGCTATGGCTACAAAGCCATGGTCATGCATTTTGTCATGTCCATTAACAGGTGACCTGTACTGTACTGAGTCGCCTTGATGAATTTCTTATATTTTATGTCAGCATAACATGCATGGGGAACCAGGCAGTGTGGCTGGAGCAGACAGCAGTTTTTTTTAGACATGCCAAATAATTAGGGAATTAAGACGAACTTTAAGACGAACTTTGTTGGAAAAGCAATTCAATGGTGTAATGAAGGCTTGTATAGTCATTTTAAAAAAGCCTAAAATAAATAGGGATGCTCTACTGCAGCTGCATGTGAGCTTAAGGCCACCATGCTGAATGGCAATCATCAGCAAGAGGGGTATACAGCACCCTTCACTGGGCTATGGAGCAGCAGAACTGCAGTGTCTGAGGTGATGGTGCTCCATCCAATACCTAAAATGAGTTAGAGTGTGATCCAGAACTGATGATCAAACATTAGTACCAGACCTCACTAATGTCCTAGGCTTTAAAGTAATTTTAGGGTTTAAAGAGTTTAAAGGCCTCACAGAAGAGCTGAAACTATCACTACAGCAAAGAGGTTGACTGGGGGCAGCAATGCACTGCTGTTAATACAGTAATACAGTTTGTTAAACAAGTGTCCATACATTTCTGGCCATAAAGTGTTTTTGTCATATCACAATTTAACCAAACTCATTGATCACCTGTCTACTGCCAGAGCCACTGAATGTGTGAATGTGCATTCATGTGCATGGGGGGTAAAATGTAGGGCTAAAACAGTTTCCTGGCAACAGCTAGAAGACATTCACAATAATACTAATTAAATAAAATATCAGAGTGAGGAGAGGGAGGGCAGAAGAAGATGTCTTACCTAGCAACAGTGATAAATATGGTATGTCTTTACAGACCTTTGCAGTCTGTTGATTATTATATCCTTTTCATTAGTATTGTACACTATGCACTAGGGCAAAAAACAACCCTTTAGTGACATTTTTAGAGCTTGCATGAACTTAATGTTAAAAAGCTGAAAATATCCCCAAAATCTATTTCTGAAATGCACAATCTCATGCAACTAAGATACATATACAGAGGCAGTGAAATTTAATAAAAGCTAATGTTCTGGCAAGAATACACTTTTTTCTGAATTGCCTATGAATTCATTTGCATAAGGATCAACACTAAGAAAATATTCATGTACACTCATTTAGGGTTTATTGTCTGCCTGGTGTCATAGAGAATGCTTTCCAATAGCTTTCCAAGCACCGAACCATACTCAAAAATAACATTTATAAAATTTTATTTTTTAATTTTAAATTTAATATATACGTTTTAAATTTAACTAATGTATACAATTCTGTGAAGATTCATATGTCTGGAGTCATGGCTAAGTGTAGCACTTTGAGGCTTACAGATGCCTTGATGTGCAAACATCTAAAGATCCCAACTATAAATCATGCAGATCTGTGGAGCTGGGCATCAAGTCAATGTTGATTGGCAATTCAATAGCGCTGGTGGCTGGTCACTAGATCCAAACAATATTCAACCCTAAGTAGGGTGAAGACACAATGGATCTCTACCAGTACCAGTTAGAATTGATCCTCTGTGTAAGAGGATACATATACATATATTTTAAGTTTTCTAAGTGTTACTGATAATGTCTCCTTTCTTTGTCTTTTTTATTTTTAATTGTAATTTTTGTTTAATTTTGGTTTGGATGCTGCCCAACACTGCACAGGTTACATTAAGCAAAATTAAAATATGTTGGCTGACACTTAGGCAAACATTTGCCTAAAAAGCAGGTATGTGTGCGCAGAAATATAAACTAATTAAAAACTTTCTAAACTATGGTAAGATTGAAGGCATATGTGTTGTACTCTGAATTAGCTAAATTTCTGGAAAAGGGGTTTGAAGTTGGTCTGTGTCCATGTTCGGCCTTGTAAAATGTATTAGCATTATGGGACTGCAGATTTCTGTGTTCTGTCCTGATTTCCAAAACTGTATAAAAAAACAAATGGTATTTTCTTTAATACACCATGATATAATCTCTGAATGGGCATTCAAGGGCACTCAGATTGGAATTCACACCACTAACACAAATATTTCTTCAGAAAATGAATATAAGGTGACTGAAGTAAAATGAAGCTCAGTTCCATTGTTTGCTTGTTCCAAAATCTTATATGATGTAAACCAAAAAACATTATTTCTCAGCTTTCTTAGATCATGCTACTTACTTGCTCTGCATGCTCCTGCTCATTGGGTGTTAGCGTAATGGCTACCTCATCTCGGCTCGGGGCGGTGGGTTTCTCAGTTTTGGGGTCCGATTTTGGCTTGCGGCTGAAAAAGCTGAGGAAGCTAAAGGGTTGGGACTGCTGCTTGGGCCTCTTCATGGTGAGAAGTAAACCAGTCCAGACAAACCAGCATGAGCAAATCAGGCCTTTATCTGTGTGTTTGTTTGTGTGTGTGTGTGTGTGTGTGTGTGTGTGTGTGTGTGTGTGTGTGTGACCTTTATGGTTCACAGGTTGGACAAAATGAAGTAGGCATTGGGAGAGAGTGAGAAAGACGTCCACTAGATGGTTCCCCACTTTGGTTCATCATCACTTCCTTCTTTAAATAAGATACAGTGATTTTCTTCTTTCTATATCTTCGGTCATTAGGATTAAAAAAAATAACCAACACTGTCCACCATCCTGAAAAACATAAACATACAAACAAAAAAATCATATGAAATGATGGATAACTAGCAATATGTCAATGCTTCCTTCTTTTCAGGCAACTCTTTGTTAAATAGAAACACTAAAATAGTTTATTAATAGATTTTTGGAGGGGAAAGGAGCAACAGGATTTTTTTAATATTAATATTAATATTGGTGAGATTAAACAAAAATAAGCAAAGAACAGTCCCTAAATTTTAAGTAAGTATTAAAGGAAAGCTGAAGCTTTGAATTTAAAATGTTACATTGAATTGTTGCTAATTAAGAAGAAGAAGAGTCACTTTATTCATCCCCTTAGGGAATCTGTTTCTCTCTATTGAACCCATTCGTGGTACTGAACACTCAAACACACACTAGTGAGTTATTTTTTAAATACACTAGGGCCAGTGAACACACACACACACACACAGCCAGAGCAGTTGGCTGCCAACCACCTCTTCACCTAGGGAGCAGTTTGGGTGTTAGGTGCCTTGCTCAAGGGCATTTCAGCTATGGATGATCTTTTTCGTTCAGGTTCAGTGAGATCAGTAACACAAGTTAACCAGGTAAAAAAAATGAAATTGATTAAACAGACATTAAAATTATATTTTTTATAAGTTTTAAGTCATTGCACACAGCTGAGGGTTTAGCATAAAAAAAGATAAATAAAAGCCATCTTTTTAAGTGTAGTTGTTGTCAGACCTGAGAAATCAAAGTTAACAAACTTAAGACAAGTATAAGACCACAGAAAAACATTTTGTGGTCAGGCTCGAGCATTGCTGCACTAAACTCTTGATGTTTTACAAGCTGCTTCTTATAAAATGCATGAAAGGTTTCTAACGTTACCTGGTCTAGAGTAAATAAACAAGTTGCCTATATTACATATGCAGCTTGTTTGGTTGAATACATTAATTCTTCCAGTCGTTGCTCCCACTGACATAGCCGTAGTCCCTGTAATTACATGCTTGAGGGCTCAACTGAGGCAAAAATCACAGCCTCATGAGAGCAAAGTAAGATAACAAGCTTGTGAAAGTCACAGCCTAATAACAGGCTAATTTGTCCAAAAAGAGCACAGATTTCGCCTGCCACACAAGCTCCAGCACTTTCATTTATAAAGTTCCTCACATTTACCCCTTCCAAAGACTATGGGATCATTTTAACTGATGTATGGAATATATCTTCATAGAAGATTATGACATGATAGCTAACATACTGACTTCTGGAGAGCAGAGGGAAATGATATTGAAGACAAATGAACAAATGAACATGAGACCAAATCACAGAGGACAGCGAGTACATGCTAAAATTTCTGAAGTTGGATGCTGAACAGTGTAGAAAAAGCCATGGGATTGGAGGAGTCTGAGCCACATTTTCTGTGGGCAGTGGGCCGGGAGGACACTGTCAGCAAAGAACACCAGGAATCATCCATGTTGAAAGCACAGCAGCTTAGTGGACTAGCTATGGCCATGTTTACTCAAGCCGACTGGAACAGTTCGTTTTAGAGAACACATAATCAAGGCAAATAAACAAGGCAAATAACCTCTGCATTCAGATTCGAACACTGATGTAGATCGATGATATAGAATTCCAAATTAAGATGACAAAGAGATTCATTTACATTGCATTACCAGGTCCTTCTCCTGTAAAATGACCATGGTGGAGATAAAAGATTCTGAGATGTTATGATTACGTACATTAGAAACTCAGTTGTGCTCTGATTAGACCATGTACAGAAACTTTCCTGTTCCAAGTCAAAAATATGTTCTCACCTTTTAAAGTTTTGAGAAACTGAATCTTGTACTTGATAGAACATGCATAGTTCCATTCTTACTAATACATCATATATATATATATATATATATAGCAAATACAGTCAAAGGCTACACTAGCTTGGGCTTTTCCCTAATGGGAACATTACATTACTGAGGGACCCTCGTTTTCTTTCTTTTTTTAACCTTCCTCTCCAAAAGAAAGCGTGAGAGCCAGAAACCAGAACTGGAGAAGCTGCAGTCACACATTATAGTGTATCTTTTATCTGTTTAACGATGAGCTAGAGAGAAATGACTGGGGATTCAAGGGAATCCTTGTGGGAGATAAAGTTTAAGTGCATCTTCAATATTTTACATGCTTGCTTTCTGACAACACTGTTCATCATTTCCATGGCTTACTGCATAAGGTTTATTCATTCAAATTAACAGGAAATAAAGCAGCTTAATACAATGGGTAAAGGGAATATAAGAGCATGTTTATCTCAGAGCTGATGAAAATCCTCCACACTGTGCACTGACCCAAGTCTGAACTTGAATCTGCCTGCTGCACTTATGTTCATTCTGTACAAAAGCTGAAAACACTCCATAATTCTGAAGCATGAATTATCATATTATATTATATCACCCCTAAATGTAAATGCTAAACACGTGTAACTGATTTGATATTAAAACAAAGGTAATGTATATATAAAATGTATTCATTTGAATGTTTTAAACAGTGTACTGTAATAACATCATACACCCCTCAGTGTCTTCTATGGATCCCTCATTTGAAGCCTTTCTCTGAAATGACAGAACGTGAAAAGAGTCTATTTAGACATACATACTGATATCAATTGTGGCAGATGATCAACGCTGACTTGATCAAAAATATTGGACAAATCTGTGTGATATTTCATATGAGAATGTTTAGGTGACACTAGGCTACTCAAAAATATCAGCATTTGATGAATTTTCTATTTCTCTGCATACCATATTTATCTGGCTGTAGTCCAAGACAGCATAAATGATTTTGCTTTCTTTGGGTGGGTAGAATGCCTTTCCCCAGTTAGCACAGGGGTAGACAATGTGGGCATCTGAGTGTAGCATAATAGAACTGGGCAGTTATGTTCTCCTCCAAGCATTTTGAGCTGTCCACGGGTGATGTTAGCAGTACTCTTATAAGATGTGGTGGGTATATTTGGAGCTAAACCAATCTTTCTGGTTTTACCTCAGAACTCTGAGGAATCAAGACTGGATAAATAAAATATTCAAGTAATTACAGCATCTGAAGTAAACTATATTAAAAATCATACAAAGCCTAAAAATGTGTATTGCCACATCACTTATATTGCAGCGATGTGTGTGCAAAACATTGAGAAGTAATCAGAAGTTGCATTTTACTAGGAGAAAATGTTCTGCCAAGTATTGCCTTCCCTTGGATTGCCTACAAACACATTCACATAAGAGTTAATGTCCAGGTTTAATCATTTAGGGGTTTTATGGCTGTTCCCCTTAGGGAAGCCTGTTCAGACGTCATAGATATGCATTCACAGAGGTTGTATCAGGGGCAGAGAGGATCTCTAAACATTAACTAAGGTGGACACTATTATGCCATTTATTTTCATTAGACATATTGCATGTCTTGCTTGGGGATCCAATGTTCAGTAGGACAATGGCATTATAGCCTCTAGATCTGTAATATCTAAATCTCATTTCTTTTAGTTTACCATGAATGTAATTTGAACTTCGAGACATTGATTATGCATTTGAGGCAAATTACCACGGTAGCACTGTTGCAGCTAATGGTTGTGGCTTTAACCCATTTTTATCATTGATTTGTTATTACTTTGTCATTGAAATTAAAACGTTAAAGAAAAAATTTCTACATAAAATGTTTTGAATCATGGATTGGGTTGTATCCAGTGACCCCTATTATATTAAAAACAGACTGGGGTTCTGTGAACAACACTTACCAGTCCTTTGGGAGTTTCTCTCTTAGCAACCAGCCTCCATTATAACCCACAGACACTGTTGCAGAGATGGATTTGGGAATAAAAGACATACCTGCTTTTCTGCTAGATTCCCAACACATTTTGACGTAAAGAGTTTTGTAGAAAATAAGGAAAAGCTGCGTAGAACCGTGTTTAAAATATTTTTATACAACCACACACAATAAATTTTTAACCATAAATAGACTAATAATAGGCTTAATAATAACAGCACAAACACTCATTGATTTAATACTGATTATAATTGACCATTTTAACAATGTGGAGGCATCTTAATTTCAAAGTGGCGATATAAGCACTGACATATGTCCTTGTATTGTCATTCCATACTGTGTAAAAACCAGAAACCACTCTTAATGTATGAATATATTAATATTAATATGTTAATAATAACAAATTAATGTATATTTCAGGAGATATTTTTGTAATATTAGATTTTAAAGGTTTCTGTGGGTCACGGTAGGTCTGTAGCTAAACCGGAATCACTTGGCTTAAGACAGGAACATACCCTGGAGGGGACGCCAGTCCCTTGCAGGGTGACACACACTCACAAATTCACCCACACCTATGGACACTTTTTGAGTCGCCAATCCACCTACCAACATATGCATTTGGACCATTGGAAGAAACCGGAGCAACAGGAGGAAACCCATGCAGACACAGGGAGAACACACCACTCCTCACATTCACCAGAAGAGGGGCTTGAACCCACAACCCCAGGTCCCTGGAGCTGTGTGACAGTGACACTACCTGTTGCTCCACTGTGCCACCCCCATGCAAGTGTTGATGCCACCATATAAATATCATTTACACCTTTGAGATTCAGGATAAAACCAAGGCAAATTTTTGTTACTAGAAAGTCAACAGATATTTCCATCCATCCTCCCCCTGTAAGAAGACACAGGTCTAGAGGAGTGTAAAACTCTTACTGAGAATAGGAACCGGACATAAAAAAAGAGGAAAATGTGAAAATTGTAGAATAAAGTTGCGCTCATCGCTGGATGCAAATACTTGGATACTGAAAAGCAAATAATGTAACCAATGTCTAAGATATTGGAGATGTAAATAAACAGAAATCAAATTTTTAAATAAAAATGGAAGCTTTACTTACAGCAACACACACTTGGGCACACAGAACACTAACATTATTTTTATTTTTAAGGTTTTGTTGTAGTCTTCTGTTAAATGTAAAAAAAAAGCAAGTATGGACTTAAATGTTGATTTGAACATGTTTAAATGTAGGCTATATTGGGTAATTGGGAGACATTACAGCTATCAACAGTTTTTGTCTCAGAACAAATGGCAGCATCATCCCACTCAAGAACCATTACATAATCAGCTCAAGGCTCAAAGACCTTCCGTCTTACCTCTGACTTAGAGCCTAACGGCTCGCTCTCAGACTCAGTGAAAAGCTGAAAAAAAGAATCATTTTTCTTAGGCCACGCAATGAGGTTCACAACCAGTGCTCTCAAAATGAGCTGTACTTCATGCACAAAAGCTAATATTGTTATGAACCCAAAGGCCCAGTAATAATAAACAAGGAGAAATTCCAAAGGACGGGTTAACCAACAAGCCATAGAAAAGAGAGGGGGAAAATGTTTGAATAAGAATAACTCTGTCTCTCTCTCTCTCTCTCTCTCTCTCTCTCTCTCTCTCTCTCTCTCTCTCAACCCCTTGTTGTGGGGTGTAAGGGGTCAAGGGCTCAGAGAATACAAAACAAAAACAAAAACAAAAAACAAAAAATTTTGCTTCTTCCTGGATCTGATAACAATACACAAAAATTGATAACAATTTCTAAATATACATATATATCTTTTTTCCTAATAATCCCACACAAGGCATTCCTTGCCTTCAGAAAAGGAAAAGGTTACTGTATCCCAAGTGGAAATACTAATAAAGCCTGCATTGGTTATTTTAAGAAGAGGCAATGTCCTGCCTTGTTTGTGCCACCATAACAAACATGTAAATAAACACTCCAGGTTATATTAAAGGGGAATATAACATAAAAATCTAATTTTTGACAAATTAGCCCATTCATGTGGGGTCTGGAGCACTTACCAATCCACAAACTGTAAAATACAACCCAGACAGCTTTGGGTTGCCGAAGTAAATAAATATAAAATAAAATGAGCAATTTTGATTTTGGTCTGCTTCTTATAGGGTGCATAGGCTTTAAAAGTGTCCCACTTCCTCATTTGAATATCTCCAAGGACAGCAGTGTACCCCCATTTATGTGAAAGCACAAAGATGAAGTTAAACAGAGCAAAACAAACACAAAGTGTGCTGAGAAACAAGATTACTGATTCAATATTGTGATAAAGAGAAAGGGAGATAAAGAGAAAAAAGGGATAAAATACAGAGCTTCAGCTCCTCCCCCTCACTCCTGAGCTCTCACACTAAATTCAATTTTGGCTCATTCTCATTTAAAGGAACCAGGCGTTCTCAACACAGCTGTACAATCTACCAATGCTGAATTTTCTAAATTGTTTGTATGCAAAAGCTGAGATATAATTTACACATTTTACAAAAGTTAGGTTTTCAAATCAGGACATGGTTTATTAATTTAACTGACAAAACTACAGCAATGGATTGAGGAACATGTTATGTTTTGGTGCAACTAAAGATGCTTAAGATAAACCCTTGAGGTACACCATAGGGATGCCAATGCAACCTGGAAAATACTATATTTCTTTTCTAACAGTGTGGAATAAAAACACTAGGTTATATTATAACCCCACTTTGGGTTGTTTTAAACACTGCTTCAATGACAATCATGTTTTTTAGTTTGTTAACATATTTGTGTGGTATTTTTTTATAAGCTAGAACAAAATAAATAAAAAAATAAAAACGTGCAATATAAGCAGTCGGAGCCATGACTGAGCATGTCCATTTTGAACCTACAGTGGTCTGCAGACACTCTCAAACAGGCGGATTAATACAGAAACAATTTTAACCAAACTAACCAATCCTGTCAACTTCTGGGTTATGGCACTAGAGCTGAAGACGAGTGGCAGCAGAGGAAAGTGGAGATAGAGGTGGGGACTAATTGCATATTCATACTGAACGAAAGTGAAGGTGTCGAGTTACATCTAAGCCACATTTTTAAAGCATTAAGTGATGTTTTTTTTTTCTGGAAATAACTTCTAAATGTTCAATAGATGAGCAGTGGGTGACTTTAAGGAATCCTCCCAAAGTGTAAAGACGAAACAACTTGTAAAGCTTGCGGACAGTTTTTTAAAGGCTATTCCATCGTTACAGGGGCTCATTACATTAACACAAACACATCAACAGGCTTCATTAGACTTCAGAAGACAAGGAGCATGCTGCTACCCAACCAACATTCAGACGGCATCAGTCGAGGACAGATAGCCTTCGGTGGACACACCTCCCTTAGAAGCGCACCATAAATCACTGGACTTCTGTCCTTTATTCTAATACAGACTGCTCTAATCTGCACTGACCACCATCCGTACAGCCATGAATTTGGAGCACCACCTTTACAAGACTGTAGGAAACTGTTGACGAGTATTAAAGCCAGGAGAGAGAATTTATTCAACTCGACTATGAAGATCGGTTTCTGAATGAGCGCAGAAGATGATTTTAATAATTAATCAGAGGGTCTGCCCAGGCATCACAGCACTGCAGGGAGTGGCAAGGTTATCAGGCTCCATCCCCGCACTTCAGTCTCGACTCAATGTCAGCGTTTCCTCCGCTCATCCTCAGCCTATAGCCAGCACTGGCGCGATCATAAACAGCACGACGCGGTTAAAAGACGAGGCAAAATAAGGCAGAAAAGTGTCCCTTACCTCTCTCCTCCTCGCGGCGTTATCTCATTGCTGCTCAGCGCTGTCACGTGGCTCCTCCCACTGAAAAGCACAGCACGCAAAGACCACGCCCACTGCTGTAAAACACGGTCAGCGAGCGCGGAGGGAGCGCGCGCCGCCGCGGGACAGAAAAAAACGCTGCATGTGACGTTGAGGCGGAGGATCCCCGTTAACCTCCGAGATTCCCCTCCGCCGCGCCACCGTGTCCACAACAGCACAACACCGCCGAGAACCAAGCCCTTACACTCAACACCGCCGAGAACCAAGCCCTTACACTCAACACCGCCGAGAACCAAGCCCTTACACTCAACACCGCCGAGAACCAAGCCCTTACACTCAACACCGCCGAGAACCAAGCCCTTACACTCAACACCGGCGGCAGGACTCATGCCCAGGGCTTCACTAACGCTGAAGTTCACATTTATATTTTTTAAATATTTTTTTAAACATAAGGAAAATATTAGTACAAATTCTTATATATTATACAAAAACTATATTTGGAATTTATATATCGAGCTACGCAGTAAATGTGTATATAACACATTTTACAACAGATGTAAAAAAAAACCAGATTTGCAGAAATTCATCATAGGTATTTTTACTATTAAAACAATTTATAATAATTTGTAATATAAAACTAATACTCTCTATAGTGCACAAATAATGAAACAATGATTTATACATAGATTCAGATAAATTGGAGGTTCACACCAATGCTGTATCTACCTCGCCGTAGGTGGTACTTGCAGTGTAAGTGTAGGTCTACAACATACTTTTTTATGTACATTATTGTAAAAGAAAATATTTATTTATTTATTTATTTATTTATTTATTTATTAACCTAAAGAGTCAATACGTTAACCCAGGGAATAGCCGTATGGCTAAAAGTGAGTCGTTTAAGATTTACTAGATTTCCAACCATGTCAAATTCTAATCTTTGCAAAAATATGGTGTGTTGTGAAGTAGACTAACCTTGCTGTAGATGCTAGTTGCAGTGTGAATTATTTTAGGGAGGTTTTAAAGCAGTGTGGGGAAAATGTCGACAACCGTGAACTGACTACAAGAGAATAAACACATGACTACAAATCCCAGAGGCACGAACCGGCGCGTGCACGTCAGCGCGGGAAACGGATACACGTCGAAAACGGGGTAGAAAATGTATACAATGGCAATCTGGAAATCAATTAAGTTGTGAAAAAAGAGCATTAATTGCCTTTCTTCATGCTCGACACTGGGCGGAATGGCGGACAGCTAACACTCACTCCCTGCGAAGCGGCACGGTTTTAGTCCCAGAAGAGGAGCTCTCCGGAGGCCAGGACACAAACAGAAGGTACTGAAATACTGATGGTATGGTGGAGGAGGGTCTTTAGCTTGGTACTGCTTTGCTGTAAGGAAACAGAAATGAGGGTTTTTATTCTAGCCGGGGCTTTGCTGCGGTTCGAGGGGACAGCTTTGTACTGTAGATGTCTTATTTATAATGTTCAGAACACGGTTCAGACTGACAAAAGAGCAGTGGGGTCTTTAGCCTTTAGTGAGCTGTGTGTTATGAAATGAGAGATGTGACATTTTAACCCGACAGTTTATTACAGCGGCAGTGTTTTTAAGGCTTATGTATCGTAACTGTGCTTGTGTTAGAGCGGTTTGTGCAATGTTTAAAGCCCACACATTCACCGCAGCCTTTCTGTAAAACTCTGTAACATTACTGTTTTATTTTAAGAATGAGCTGATAGTTGGAGGCGGGTGGTAGAAGCTTCAAATCAAGAAAGGCTGACTGGAAGATGCCAAGAAGAAAACAACAGAATCCACAACCTGTTAAATGTAAGCAGTTAAATGATACACGTGCTGACTATTGAACTCGCTTAAAAAGCTAGACGTTACTTCCCATGTATGCACACTTTTGGGAAATCCTGGTCAAATGACATGCTCTGTTGACTTTCTAAACACAGGTACTCATCCCCTACTGAGAATATATACCTCTGCACATTTAATGCACTGTTGTTGTAGTTTGTTTTTGTTTGTTATGTTTTAAACCTAACATACTGGAGATAAATTAGACTGCAATAAAATACAATAGTGCGGCACACTACATTTAAACACATACATTTACACTTATATATATTTATGTTAATGTTTTTTTTTCCCAGTAGGCTGCTAAACTTGGGAAATACAAAGGAAAGTACATCAACAATTAAACAGAGGATGTGTTCATTCAATTCAGAAAGAAATATAAACCTTTGACCAGGGGTATTTAAAGCCTTAAGTTTGGCTCTGTATTCATGATATTAATCTAATTTATTAAGACTGTAATATAATTTTTTTCTCAGATGTGATTATGAATGAAAATGTCATCATATTCTCTTCTGTTTTCATGCGCTTGCTTGTATTTTCAACAAAAGAAAATAATTTTCAAATGTTTGCCAAAAATATAACAAATGTAAATATTGATTATTATGTCCAGTAGATGGCAGTATTATATCAGTATCCCTTTACAAAGTAAACAGTGTAATGATGCCATTGGCATTGCATATATTTGTAACCATTCAGAGTATGTAGTGAAGCCTTTTACTGTTATTAGAGCAGGGTTTCTTACTTTTATTTAAAAACCCATGGCTGTAACCTGGAGGCCATTCTGATTTCAAATGTTTGTGTAAATAATTTTGATACTTGCCTTTATGTACATGATTACAATCCTTTTAATGTTTCCGTGCTTCTTTTCAGTGGATTCTAAAGATGGCCTAGGCATTAACACTTCAGCAAGCCTAACCTTTGAGGGCGACTTTCTTCTTGGCCAAGACATTGACTTTTCAGATCCTGATAATGACAACAAAATCCTAGGCTTGGAAAAATTCTCAGGTGAGTGTTGAGTTATCCTTCAGAATGTAATACTATCTCCCATGTTGCTAATAGGAGTGTGTGGTATGGCCAAATATACCAATGTGGTACTTGGTGTATATATAAGGTCCTTGTACAACACACATTATCGAGGCTACATAAATTGAAATTGAACCAATCCACTGGTAAATCCCTGTTTAAGAAGCACTGTCAGACACTAAGTACAATGTTTTTTTTTTTTTTTTTCCTCTTTCTTCTCCCTTCCTTTTGTTTCATATGCTGCACTTAATCCAGTTTAATGGGATTAATTCTGTTCCTTTTTATAATGAAATATGTTATTAGCATTATGTTATGAGCATTAACAGTGCCTTCACAGGTCACACATACATGTGCACTAATGCATCACTGGTGCTAGCTTTGAACTGTGCGCTTATAACAAGCAGGATGGTCCCTCTCCTCTTTAGCACAGAAGATGCAGCATTTATGATGTCCATAAATAATGTTTCAAATTTGGATTTGTCGGACAACAAGACTCTTCTGGCTTGCCTCAGACCTTCTTAAATGAAATCAGGCCCAGAGAAGGCAGCAGTGTTTACTGGATCCTGTTTATATATGATTTCGTCTTTACACTTCTGATTTTAACTTCCATTTGTAGATGCAGGAAAGTACTGTGTTCACAGACAGTGGTTTGGGAAGTGTTGTGTTTTTTTTTGCTGTGTTTCAACTTTTTTTTATTATTATTATTATTATTTATTTATTTATTTTTAAATGTATTGCTGGCAACAAATATTTTACAAAATTCAGCAGCATTTGCAATATTATTTAATGTTTGTTTTTACTGTTTTCATTTAAGTATATTGTTTTAATTATTTGCATATAATTGAAATATTATTTTATTTATTCATTTGTATATTTAACATTTTCCAGAACATCCCAACATTTTTGGAAATTGTGATTTTTATTTACAGTAGTGGGACACTAATACTTGGGTATACAGTATCCAAGTCCTTACTGTAAGTATACTGCAAAGTTAATGTAAAGAAATTATAGCATATGTAGTATGAAGCAGTGAAAGCTTTGCGTTTTGATTTCAACAGCATGTGTATTTCCATTCTATTTGTAGCATTGTTGGAAAACACTGTTAATTTTTTCCAGAATTGCAAAATAAATATTAATTTGAATAATTTTCAGAGGCATGAAGGTGCTGCTTCAGAATTTTTGTTTGTTTCACTTTGTTCTGTCTTGGCTGTCACAATATCTCTGTTTTTTTGTCCTTCAACTTCAACATGCCCCCCCCCCCCCCTTTATATATATATATTTTATTTTATTTTATTTTTTTTTTCCTCTTATTAAAACCCACCCTCCCCTCCTGAATCATCTCGTCTCGTCTGGTTAAACAAAAGCTCAGAAATCAGGAGAGATTATTTATCTTTTAACACACTTTACACTTTTACAGTTTACTCCTAGTAAATGTAATATAAAAATATACAGTCATACAGTGAATTCAGACATATACTGATCAGTTATAACATTATAACAACTTCCCAGTTTCTACTTTCACTGCCCTTTCTTAGCTTCACTGACCATACTGAAGATATGAGTACAGCCTGTAACTGTAGAAACTACAATCTACTGATCTGCATAATTTGTTTGCCCCTATCACCCTGTCCTTCAATAGCCAGGACCCCTACAGAGTAGATATGATTTTGGTGGTGGATAATGGATGGTAATGGGCATGGCTGATTGCTGTATATTTGCAGTAAAGTAGTTACGTGGTGTGCAGCTGAAGTAGGCGTACTAATTCAGTTGTCCGTTCCACCTTAAATGATGCTGTAGTTAAATCATGTTTACGGTTAGTGGAAAATTTGACTCTGGGTACACTTTATGAAGCTTTGTTTATATAAAAAAATAAATAAATAAAAAAAAAAGTCATCACCAAAACTGACTTTTTCAGGAAAAAAAAGATGAAGGGGAAAATAACTTGTATATTAAATTGTCTTTCTCTAAAGTGATTGAGTAGTTTTTAAATGAAAAGAAATGGCCGTCAGTTACTGTTTAATAAATAGTGAGGATTAGGTAAGGAGCTGTTTGATTCACTGTGAAGTGCCAGTCTAGCAACAATCTCATTTTAAAGTTCTACATTTAAAAATGAATTGATATGATTAAAAAGGGCTTCGGGCTTACATTGTTTGAATCTTTTGTTTGAGTGTAGACCTCCGTTTCTGTTAATTGATTGAGGTTTGTGGAGTGAATGCAGAATATATAAGGGAAAGCTTTGAGAACTCTGGTCTGCAATTTTGGGTAGAGTCTTGTTAGTGCTAGAAGGCTGTAAGCCGTTCCTGGATGGATGTTCTCAAGTGCACTGATATAGTAGTCTATAAGGGCACACTGGTAAGTCAACAAAATGGCGGAGTTGGGTTGTTCCAAAAGTTAAATAGTGCAGTTTTTGCAGTGCTGAGCCAAGAGTAGAAACAACAGTTTTATTCCCTGTATTACAAGTCAGTGAAGCATCTTAATTATTTTTAATGACTTTTGAAGCAGAATTTTTAACTTAAAATTACAGTCTAGTGTTTTACATAAGTTAAGGTTAATTTCCTGTTTCGTGCGACATTGCTGATCTGTAGTAAGTCGGCTGTAGAAAATCCCTGCATATACACTGTCACAGAATTTGTCCCTGTGGTAGCACCTTTTGCTGTCTCTGTGGTGGTACCCTCAGGGGTACGTAACATACCTTTTTAAATAGGGAACATATTTGTGGTGGGAAAGAGGAGCAGGGGCAGAGCTGTAAATTTTACATTTTGTGTTGATTACATACACCCCATTCATTCTCCAGGATTTATATTATGTTCTTTTATTTTACACACTTCTATAATGAAAGAGTACAGATATACCCTTCTATTTCTGGAGAAGAGAATTTAATGAACCTTTTAAGGAACACAACTGGGCTTTATTTTAAACTGTGTTGTACCTTTTGGAGGTACATTTACACTATTTGTACCTTTAGTGACCAATAATGTACCTCTACCATAGCTTTTTTTTTTCTGAGAGTGTAGATGTACTAACAAATATTCTCATACAGAACATAAAAACATTGTTTTCGTACACCAATTCGATCAGCAGGTGGTGCCAAAGTGTTGAGTTCTAGTGCAGGGGGAAAAAAGGAAAAAATACACACACACACACAGCCTTATGGCTACTACCCACACAACCAAAATCAATGTAAGATTTCATAAGTTGACAAGATTTTGCTAAACCTTGTCTATTACTGCTTTTACAGTTCTGAAGGATGACAGGGTCCTCAAGCTCCAGCTTTGTCACTAATTTGTACACAAAGAGAGCAGATATTGGTATTACTTTGTAGCACATAATTCCTTGAAATATCTTTGATCTACTTTGATAATATGGAGTGAAGAGTGCTGAGGGGGTGTTATATACAGAATGCCCATTCTTCCTGATGCATTGGCAGAAGTCTTTAATGCTCAATATTCCACTTAGGTATTAAATTGCCACTATACTGCGTTACAGCCTTATTAACAAACAGTATCAGGTTTTGCATCTGTAAAGCTTCCCATTTATTTTCAAGCAAAGGAGAAAAAAACATCCATTTAAGCAAACCAACCTAATTTTGTGTTTTAGATCATATTAACTTGTTTCCCACATCACTTCTATTCATACTGGAAACCTAGTCAAGCAACCAACAAAAGTTTGACACCGAAGGGTTGTTGTTCTCACAGTCCTTGGAGAACAGAATAGAGTTCTAGAGCTCCAGCATTGTCACAAATCTCAATGCAAGAATATAAAGTAGGTTTTGACCAGAAAACAGAATGTATTATTAGCTAAGAATAGGCTTTTCTATATTTGTAATTATATATGATGATTTAAATACATTTTAAAAGGTTACTAAAATAACCTAAACATACTTAAGTATGGGCGGCACGTTGGCGCAGCAGGTAGTGTCGCTGTCACACAGCTCCAGGGGCCTGGAGGTTGTGGGTTCGATTCCCCCTCTGGGTGACTGTCAGTGAAGAGTTCGTGTGTTCTCCCCGTGTCCGTGTGGGTTTCCTCCCACAGTCCAAAAACACACCACCAAGTTTACAGGTGGTAGTCATCTATTGCTTTGCATTCATTGTTAGCCCCCGTTCTTCAGTAATCAGGATCCACACAGGACCACCACAAAGTAGGTGATATTTGGATGTTGGATGATTGTCAGCACTGCAATTATTCTGACGTGGTTGTGGTGGGTTAGTGAGTGTTGCACTGATACACAGGGATGAGACATAGTAGCACCGCTGGAGTTTTTAAACCTGTCACAATAACTGAGGGCTGAGAATAGCCTGCCAACCAACAGCATCCTGTGTCCACCGATGAAGGATTAGACTTGTAATATATGTAATTGACCAAGGCTGCCAAACCTAATGATTTTACCTGCTTTAAAATAAATTATCACAGGAGTTACAGAGTAAGTTTATGCTATAAGTTTTAAAAATGCATCCATTTCACATGACTATCCTGTAGGGCTGGGCAATTATTTGAAAAAAATAATTGAAATCGACATAATCTTGTCTAGATCGACTATATAAAAAAATTAACTGCTTTTTTCCCCCTGTTACGTCCCCACTCTCTGTTCATGTACTGTCTCTTTAAAACCACACTACCAAGCTGTAGTCACATGATTCTTCCCCTGTCTGCACATGGAAGCAACCTAAACACAGAAGCCAACCAAGGGACTTCAGGAGCTTGTATCAAAGAAAAGCACCTCGCCTGTGGTTTGAACGTGCTGTGTTTTGACTATAATTAAGATGACACTGAACAAAAAGAAATCAAATGAAAGCACAATCACACACCAAATATAAACAGTACTCAAAAAAAAAAAGAGAGGAACAAGCTCCCAGCAACATTAGAAAAAATATCCCAGCTTTAATACTAGAGGATATTTACTGAATATTTACTCATCACTGAACTTTGAGGATAAACAAAATAATCGTTCATTAATGATAATCAAGGTAAAATGTACAATTAATCGTAATATTGATATGCGCTCATATCGCCCAGCACTACTATCCTGCTATGTTTACAACCAGGGTTCTGCTTTCTGGCTGATTCCTTGAGGTGTTTTTTTAGTATTTCTCAATAATACTTTTACTTAATAATACTTCTGAAGTGCACCAGAACCTTTCCAGGCCAAACAGTCTCACAACATTAAATTGACACATCCATGGACATTAAATGTTTGGAGTTTTAAACAAAAGGAGCTGACACCTTTAGCCTAGGTGTATGTAAACTCTTAGTCTCAACTCTGAATATTGTGTGTGTGTATGTGTGTGTGTATATATATATATATATATATATATATATATATATATATATATATATATATATATATATAATTAATATAGAAATCTATATTTTAAATAAATTGCACAAAAAGGGCTGTTTCTACATGTTTACTAGTTAACTGCATCAAGAGTTTGGCCCTGTAAAAGTTTGTATATAAAATTCTGCAGCTCACTGTGGTGCTGGTCTTAATAGTCAGAGTTGTCTTACAGGCCGTACTTTAATACTTGCATTACATGGTATTTCTTCTGCTTGTTTCTAATGAAAATTGAGGAAGTATATGTTAAGTTTTGGATGGCAGTGTCTGAGGGGAGTGTTCCTTTTGCATGCACTGCTGAAAAATGGAACTCTGCACTGGAAATATCTCTGCCTGTAGCATTCTGTCGGAGCAGACAATCTGAAAATAGCAAATCATGAGGAAAAAAAGCAATGTGCCACCATTATAAGGGTCATCAAGACAGCCATCATCATCAAGGACACCATTACAGGAAGGCATTTATTCATCATCATCATCATCATCATCATCTCCTCTCGGTGTCTTTATCATCATCAACACCATCATCATCATCATCATCATCGTCATCATCATCATCATCATCATCATCACCCCCTCATCATCATCAGTGGAGCCATTATAGTCATCATCATTATCATTAGGCTGGGTAATCATCCACCGAGGGTTTCTGAAAAGCCCAATATAAAGGCCAGCTCAGGCTTCAGTCACACACTTGTTTCTTCCATGTGTGAGGAGAGGGTCTGCACAAGAGAGAAGGCCAGTTTGTAGAAAGCTGGTTTGTGAAAGTACTGCATCTTTCTGTGCTTCTGTTAGAACTCACCTTTTTCATATCATCAGAATTTTGCCTTTTCCTTCAATTCTCATTGGAATACTGAGGCATCGTTTAAAATTTTAACTGTGAGTATGAGAACCTAAGATGACTATTATTATTATTATTTAAAATAATGTGTATTATCTATAGGGGTAGTGTTGTATACAATTAAATATTTATAATAAACAAAATGAAATGCTGTTCCATTGTTCAGTGCTTTTACTACACTTCTAAATCTACACAATCTAAGTTTACATTCTTTTGTGTTTTTTGCCACTGCAGCTGATCTAAATCTGCCAAGCTTTCAACTGGGAGACGAAGAGAGCTCCTCCTTCAGTCGTCTGAGCATGGAGAGTGACGCTGATGACCTCCGTGCTGTTGTGAATGAGCGTGAAGAGGGGTCGTCCGAGCCCACCTTCCCTCCATACCTTTCCTGCAGGGGTTGCACTCAGCTCCTAGACGAACCTCTGGGACCTGGCATGGACTTGGTTGGGCCATACTGCCTACGCTGCTGCAAAGGGAACCTGAGTAACATAGTGGACAGGGCACAGCGCGGGCTCTGCTCAGGCGCTGGCTCCCAGCCTGCAGGGACTGACGCTGAGAGACCAGGGAGCGAGGACAGCTCCTTGAAGCTCCACTCCTGCATGCTATGTGGATTCTCCTCACGGTACACAAACCATGTCAAGAGGCACATGAAGGTTCATAACGGGGAGAAGCCATACAGGTGCCCTCTGTGTTCATACGCCTCAGCTCAGCTGGTGAACCTGCAGAGGCACTTGCGTATCCACACCGGGGAGAAGCCCTACAAATGTGAGCATTGCACTTTTGCCTGCAGTTCCCTAGGGAACCTAAAAAGACACCAACGTATGCATACAGTCACAAATACTGCACAGAATATACAGAGACCACCTGGTGGCCAACCCCTTCGACGCCCTGCTGTAGGACAAAAGCCAAGAGAAGATGCTCCCAGTGCCTCAAGTGAAGGTAAGGTTGTATTCCTCTTCCTTAATCTCTTTCCACTAGCCCTTTCTTTTGTAGTCAGCAAATTGTCCCAGAAATCATTGCGATAAACGATATTATTGTTGTTCTAAGGCCATTTTATGGCACTAATATTGTGATTATATAATAGCATAATAATGCGATTCCACCCCTTTAAAGAACAATGCACTTTTAGCAAAGTAGCTATTAAGAATATTCAGACAGTTGAATTGGAATATAAAAAAGGTTTAAAAATCGTAATTAAATAAAACATCAATCAAATTAAACCACTGTTTTCAAACAAATTGCCATAATGGCCTCAGAATTGAGAGACCAGAGAAAACAAGAGAAGAGAATAGAGCAAGTGGTTAAAATATTGATGTGGGATTTTTATGTAAACAAGCTAGCAAGTAAACACATCGCACAATATTGAAGTCAGCCAAAAGTTAGGAAATGTCCATAGATTGTACAATAAATTGATAATATAATTATTGTGACAGGCCAAGTGCAGAGTGCTGATTGGCAATCATGATGAGATGCAGACATCCAGCACAAACTAGGCGTTTGTAAAACATATATTTTAATCCGGCAGCAGGTAAAATTATACAGTGGTCTGCCGAAGATGAGACAAACAAAGTACCAGGGATCAAAAAGCAAGAAGAGTCCAATAGATTGGAGCAGAGCAGGTACCAATCAGTGAAAAAGCGGCATAATGTAATAAATATGTAGTAGATGTTTTAGGATAGGTTAACTGTGAAAGGGAGTCACAGAAGTAACTAAATAACTCCCTTTGTGGTCCCTTAGTGTACAGGTGGAACATTTACTCACATTTTCCTCACCATTCAGCCCTACAGTGGAAATGATGCTGTCACATTAACGTCACATTAAAGCATTATGAATTGTGCTTCGTTAAATCTAGTGCATGTGGTGCCTTCAACTTGAGTAGGACTTACCAAGTTTCATTCATCATCAGGAAGTCTGAGATCAGGAACTGTGAGGTCAGAAGCTGTACGACCACAAGCAAATTTGAACATTGGAGGTGACAGCAGGTATCTACAGGCGTTTGCAAACCTGAAACCAGAGCAGCAGTCCTCTTCTCGGGCGATGGAGCCAGGACAACCCAGGACTCAGCCCGCAGCTCTGCCCCCGCTCCTCTTTCCATTCACTTGCCGGCTGTGTGGCCTGGCCCTGGACGACGAGGATGGCTCCTCAGCGCAGATCTGCGCAAAGTGCACCCTGGAGATTCTCACGAAAGACACACCAGCCGCTGGCGAAAGGGGTGACAAGGTTTACACTTGCGCTGCATGCCCCTTCCTCACACACTACCCCAACCACCTGGCCAGGCACATGAAGACCCACAGTGGAGAGAAGCCCTACAAATGCCCCCAGTGTGACTACGCTTCTGCACACTTCGACAACCTCAAGCGTCACCACCGGGTGCACACGGGCGAGAAGCCGTACAAGTGTCACCTCTGCGATTATGCCTGCGGAAACCTAGCCAATCTCAAGAGGCACCAGCGGGTGCACTCGGGTGCCAAGCCTTTCCAGTGTGCCATCTGCAATTACAGCTGCAACCAGAGTATGAACCTGAAGCGCCACATGCTGCGCCACACCGGAGAGAAACCCCACAAGTGCCAGGAGTGTGGCTACACCACGGGCCATTGGGACAATTACAAACGGCACCAGAAGAAGCACGGGCTGGCCACAGATGGCTGGGTGAAGGTGCCGTTGCCTGAGAATGAGGAAGAGGGGGAGGATGACGAGGAGGTGTAGCCTGGCAACCGGAGAAATGACTGTAATGAGACAAGAAGATGATTTAAAATTGAGATTGTACTGCAGATGGCAGACGATGGAGAGGTGTTATTGTACCAGCATAAGCTTACTTGGATATTACATTTCTCCCTCTATGTCTTTATTTTTCATGTTTCTATAAAAACACCCAAGCTGCTACACAAATTTGTGCACAAGTTAGAGGATGAGCAGAATGTTTAAATGCCTTTAATTAGGACTGGGTGACGATTAACCTCCTGGAGGTCTGCTCAGAGTGCCCTTGATTCATTTGTCAGTGCCAAACAAACATTATATACTGCTACCTGGATGAAATGCAATTCCTCCTTCAGTGTTTACCTTGCATGCCTGTTCACCATAGCTCTGCACCGCTGCCTATAGAACAGTCTAACTGTAAACTTTCTCCAGTTTCTCTGAGGCCTTTGCTGTCCAAATAACATTTAAAAACCTGCACAATTACCCCTTTACAAACAACGTGTTTACATTACTGTCAGCGTCGGTAACAAAACTGAGTCATGAACACTGCAGCTTTCCATTAAGGAGTTGTTATTGGGAACAGTGTTGCTTTTTGTTTGTATGTCTTAACTGTGATGTTGCCCATTATTTTGTCTGATGTTACTTGAAGCAAAATGATGCGCAGTAAACATTAGACAGTCATGCTTAATGTAAAGCTTTTATTTTTGTATTGTTTTTATTTGTCGTCGTTGTTGTTCTTGTTGTTGTTCTTTCAAAAAGAATGTGTGGCACGTTGGCCACCAACGGCATTAAGTTAATGAAAATGGACCATAAAGTCTATATGCAGTTTAAAACTTTCAGGTTGCCAAAATGACGGAACACTGAGATGGAATCCCTTGTGTGTGTGGTGCTTGATTGTTTTCATGTAATTATGCAGTGGTTTCATAATTGCCTTAAATATTCTGGAATAAAACACTTTGTGGTGACACTGGTGTGTGAAGATATTTTCAGCGTTGGGGTCAGATCAGTCCAGAGTGGCATCAACATGCTCATGAAAGAACGGAATAACTGTCACGGTTTGAATGTTGATATTAACGACTTAAATATTAATAATAAACTAATTTTATATCCAATTAGTAAGTTATGTCCACTTCAAATTTGCACATGTTGGCTCTTCATCACAGGTGCATACATCAGATCTGATCGCAAAATCCATCAACCATTTGGGTATTCATGAGTTTCATCTGAAGTATCTCTACCATCAAACCCTCACCTGGTCCAGTGCATATAATTCTGAAGTTGATTTGCTCTTAAATCATCAAAATATCAATTTTGGCAATCAATAGAAATAATACTCAAACTATCATACTGCCCCAAAAAAAACCAAACAACTAAATAGCTATTGCGGTGTTTAAATCTATTTGATTTTGGAAATTAATTTCACTTCATCCATTTAAATTGTAACACTGAGATTACAGTCATTGGCTCATGAACCACTCAATTCCATCTTTTGAATTAGAATGCACTTCATGTAAATGACGTATGGTATGGTGGTCTTGATCTTGTTTTCAAGCACTGAATCTGATTCACCTGTCCACTGTTCCACATGGTACAAAAGATTCATGTCGTTCAGGACAATGTCAGTAGTTTTTTTTAAAGTAACCAAACAGCTGCAGCTTAGAGTCTACAATAAGAAGCAGCTATTGTTTCAACTCTGGGCCTGTCCCAAAAATTGCAAAAGTTTCTCTTATGGACTTGTAACTTCCTGTAAAACTCAAGTCTGGAGAAAAGTAAGGCTGTGTATGATCCGTTTTTCTTTCTTTTTTTAAGTAATGAGCCTGGAGTAATTCTGGCTGCATGTTTGAGGTCATTGTTGAAACCTCTGTTTCTAATGTGTTAGATGAAATTGAATTGTTTTTTAATAAAATGTACTAACTAGTACATATTTTATGTGCTTTCAACATGTAATGCCCCAATTACGGAGAAGCAGCTCTAATCATAATGCTCTCCAACATAAACATAATTTCCCTCCAATTTCACTGTGGAGATAGTCTAGATTCTTTAGCCCCACCCCCTTACCTTTGATGTCCTTAGTCCAAGGCCGCAGTATAAAACTGTTCATGAGCTACATGTCTGGGGATCTTTCCTTCCACTTTTTTGAGTCAATTATACTGACAAGATGGTTTTGCTATGGCTCTGTAGCTTCTTCTGAGTCAGATTTGAGCTTCATGGCTTATGAGACAAGACCCAGTGTGAGAGAATATTAAAATATAAGCATACGATTGTAAAGGATGATATTTTACAGGTAAACAGCAGCCTTGTCAGAATCACACATTGATGTTTAGGAGTGAAACTGTGTTTTCCCTACTCAATTGCTGTCAGTAACAGCATGTATGTCCTAAGTATATCTTTGCTTTCATACAGCATTGCATCATTGCAAATCATACAGACAATTTCCCAAGACACAAACATGCAAAAATAAACACACCAACTATATTTGAATATCATTTGGCATCTAAATTTATTGAAATCCAGGACTTTAACATGGTGATGAAGACAAAAGCACATTTATAGACTTTGTGATACTCTAGCTGTAAGAGTAAATATAATTAACCCTCTGCAAATGGAAGTCAACAATCATATAATACAGACATTAAAAAAATAAGGTCAGCCAACCATTGATCAGAATAAAAACATGCTCTTCTTTCATTAGGTCTCTCTCACACATTCTTTTCACCTATCACCTAAATACACACAGTATCATTTCACTGGATCTGGTTTAGCAGGAATCACATGGTAGGTCGTCTCTCTAGAATGAAGGCCATTTAAAAAAAATCAGGAAATATGATCATGTTTGCTCGGATCAACAGTTCTGCTGGCATGATATATCAAATCTAGTTTTTTTCCAAGCACCATTTTCCACAGTCCTCTGAGATGAAGATTGCCACAATGTATGTGATCAAATACAAAATGGATATTAAAAAAAGCACAATATCCTCAAAAAATTAAATGCATGATCAGCAAAAGACAATCACTTAAATTTGTGGAATTTGTAAACAATTCTCTTTCAATTTCTACTTTCACAATTTATTCTACAATCTGTAAACAGTGATAAATGTTAGTTTTTTTACACAGCTTAGATTATATCTGATCTATTGTATTTGATTATAATATACTAATGGTAATACATATTAGTAAAATGTTCAGAATACCTTTTTCTTAATTGCATGTACATTTATAAAAAAGTGACTTTACCATGATTTTAAATGCTTTTCTTTTGTGCAAAATGCTTCAGTAAACTATAATTCTGGCATTTATGAGAAACCTTTCCCAAAATATTGTATGGAGAAAAAAAGCAAAATAAAAATCAAATTACAGATCTTTAAAACTACTTCTACAGGTTTGAGAATGATTTGAGAATGTTTAATGTCTCTCAATAAATACCAAATCATGCCAACTGTCCTTGTTAATACTGTGCAAAAAGCATGAGTTTAGCATGTGCAAGCAGTTCTGCCAAACGCACACTAACAGAACTCAACTAAATTCTGCAAGATTTCTCGCCAGAGTTTCCATTGGCTAGAACATAACACTGAAACGGCATAAAACCAATCTGTCCCGAGAGCTAAAGTTTGATTAAAACGGATCCAAAAATGTAAGGCGAATGAGTTATTGTAAGGCAAAGAGAACAAGCAGGCCACTCTAGGACTATATTTGCATGATGCATTGTGAGAGTACTTTTCACTGAGGACTTGTCTAGAGATGCCTGGTCAGTCTACAGAAACATATGACGCTGAAAAGACTGCAAAAACGTTCTGAAGGCATTGCTAAATAATGTGAAGACAACCGGCACACTGGAAGCAATGAAGGCAGCAGTTTCCCCTGAACATTTACCTGGTTATATTCTTTCAAATTTTACAGTGAAACACATCAGACTTGTAGCTGCATGAAAGCGGTCAGTTATGACAAAGCAACATGTGGAGTTTAGAACCAAATATTTGGAAAATGTATAGCATTAACTTGTTAATCACCACTGTTGAAACAAAACCTCATATCTCAAAGAACAACTACAAGAAGCGAAAAACACCTCTCAATGTTTAGGGCTGATTTCCCAGACAGGGATTTAGTTTAGTCCTGGACAATACTCTACTCTCCCTTCAATGGAAAAATCACAATTCATAATGCTGTGTATCCCTGTCTGGAAAAGCCATATGATAATGCTAAAGTTAATGGAGAAAGACTTTGTTTATTTCAACCCTTTCTAATTAGGTGTAAAAAAGAAAACAATCATTCAGAGACAAAAGGTTTTGTTCTATACTTCAGTACATATTCAAAACGGTGTTCAGATCTACGGAATGTTTTCACTGCAGACCTCAGCTTGAGATGAGATGGCATGTTTCCAATTGCATCCCAGAAACGGGATGAGAAAGCACAGCTTTTAGTCTCTAACAAGGAAGTTCTATTAAGTGGAGGTTAGCTTCAGCAGCAACCTTTATCACAGCCAATAACTATGTCTCTAACTCAGATGCAATAACTAGCCCCAACTCAATTGTACCACCCCCCGTGAATGCTTAAACGTTGCCACTATTCCGAATATTTCATAGTTTACTTCATAGTGAGCCTTGAAGCAAGTCTGGAATATTGAACCTGTATTCTCGTTAAAACAACTAGCTTGCTTACTTTACAAATTTTGGGGATTATTCTCATCAAACACAACTACCGTGCTTATGTCAGAGTTATGCACATCCTTAACTTCTTTGATTTGTAGTGAATATTAGTGCTAAAATATACGTCCTCCCTTAACATTATCATTACCTCCGCTTTAGCCATACTAATACTGCAGAAGTGTGCAATGTGCAAATAAGCCCCCAAGCAGTCGCTATTTTTGTGGTTTTGTGAGAGTCCTGACTAACCACAGATAATGTCTGTGTTTAGCTGAATCAAGGCATTCTAATGATCAGATAAACAAATAATGTCAGAAATAATGCAGGCCAATCTTTAACATAAAGGCTACATGCATGTTTTCAATATATTGGAAGGCATATTACTGCAGTACATAAACATCAGAGTACAGAAGTTGGAGACCACCTTTAATTTTTTAAATAGGCCATTAAGATAAATGTAATCATTTTTAGGTGATATTTCTGAGCAAATGAGAAAAGACATGGAGTACTTAAAAATGATTATAAAAGATATAGTGACTCTTCACAGCTGTGCAAGATCTAGTAGTTCACAAACCTTTACTATCTGATAAACGGTACTTAAAGCTTTCCTCGAGACACAGGAAAAACATAAGGCCCCTCAGTTGATTCAGATCTGAAAAAACAAAATGGTGTTTCTGTCCATGTGAGAAGACAACTCAACACTATGTGAAGGCAGGGATACCGTAAATATGATTTTACTCTTGATGCTGCAAAATGATTACTTTGTAGTTAATGGCCATTTTCCTAAAAAAACAAATAAATAAATAAATGGAAAAAACAAAGGGTGGTCTCTAATTTCTCCACGCTAGTATACCGGTATATTATGCAGTTTATACTAATATAATGCAGTATTGTTTTGTCCACACTATATAGCCATAACCAGAATATCTAATTCTCCTTTGTTTTAATAGATTTTTCGTTCAAATCAGGAATATTTAGTGAGTATTTTTGATCGTTTTGTTTTTCAGATATCACAATATTTATTGCATTTACATAAAATACTGCAAAACAAATTTTAAAATAAAATAGTAATCATTCAGCCCCTATGTGCATGTGTGCTTTGGACTACTTGAGTTATTTTTTAGTAGACCTTAGGACGACAAAGTACTCAGTGAGGTTGGAATCTTGCAGAACTGCATGCCCCCCCTGAAAAATAGGCTTGGCTTGGCTCAGCTCTCCTGTGGTTCATTCTAAGAGGAGCATCACAGGTCATCATCTCCAATCCCCTCAAAGGCGTAGTTTCCATGGAAATCATTGCCGCTGATATCATTAGCCGAGTTTGAGGCACTGATCCCCCTCAGGGAGACAGAACTCAGCTTGGTCTGAAAAACATACAGATTAGAGGGAACACAAAAGGATGAAATCAATTCGTCACTGCATGGTCATGTTATTTCAAAAAGAAAAACAGGAGTGGGATCAACATATGGACTTCTAAGGGAAATTAAAAACATGAAAAGCTGGAACTTACCGAGAGTTTGACTACTTGTTCTCGATTTGGGTCAGGAGAATCCTGAAGAAATTATTAGAAACAAACACTTAAAACTGCTCAGTTTCTACCCCCTCAAACAAAACCATGCTGTAATTAAGATTACCAGTAGAGGAGGAGACTTCACAGCTTGCTGACTGTCCGATCGATGGATGGAACCGTTGAGACGTTTCTTCTGCATCTGCTGAACACACAGAGTATTAATATTAGAATCTAAGAGGGCGTAAAGAACAGGCTTCAGGGACATGTGCAACCACTCTCAAGACAGAGCCTAGTCTCCAGTGACATGAGAGCATGCTAGCAGTGAAGTATCTAGATAAACAGAGAACTGTTTACTCAGGAATGAGTTCTGAAGCAAATCTACACAAATGAGTGTGTGTCTGAAGTCCCTGCTGCACAGAGCAAACGCTGAGCTGTGCAGGGAATCCTAAAGAGACTGGCTTTCTGCCTGATACAGACTCGGATAGCTCACTGATAAGGTGGCCTGCTTAGAAATACAGATAGTCAGTGGTTTCTTAAGAATATGCAAATAACAAACAAAGCTAATTAAATATAACTCATTAGACACAGGAAATAATTTTCATTACTTGTGAGGGTACACATTTACCTACACATGCATGTGCACCTACACGCAGACACAAAAACAACAACAGGACTTCAAAAGAAGAAGAACAAAGCAGAGAAACTGACTTTCTTAATGCTTCCCCCAGACTTTTTCACCATCAGTTCATCTACCATGGACTGGAGACAGATGCTCATCATGATCGCCTAAAAAAAGCACAGAAGTCTAGAAACACTGAGGCCACAACACAGGATCCAGATGTGTAGGTAAAGCATTATTACAAACAAATGCATCAAAAGAACATTGTCTGGTTCCTAAGAACAGAATGTGAAAATTAAAAACAGCAGTTTTTTTTAAAAAAAAATGCAATCTGCAATGCGTAAAATGAATGGAAAGCAATAAACGACCATAGGAGAACCATCATAGTCCAGGTTTGAGGTATTCATACAATTAAAAGGATCTGTATTAAACATTTCAGACCATTTCAAAACAAGCAGGGGTTCTGTAGGTGCAGTGCTGACCTGTGGACTCGTGATAGTGACCCACTGCAGCCGGTCTTTGCTCATCAGATATTCAAAGGCCAGTTCCAGTTTGACCTCACACTTGCTGGAGCTGCAGGGATTCGCTGTGCCATTGGCCACTGGGACTTGCTACAGAATGGAAGCATATACACCATCATCATAACCATCATGTGTCCTGTTTATTTGTCTCAATCTTTTCGACAGTTATCATCACAGCCCGTCACATCATAATTACCATCAACTTCCAATTTGTTCTCACTTTATCCCTAATGACAGTATCCTCATTATCTACAAAAGTATTCATGATGATGTCTCAGAGAATGGCACGTAACTTAAAAATAATTTTCATCTATTTTCAAGGCTTTGGAAACTCTATTGTTCTCATTACAGAGATTTCATAAAACGAACCCTAGTGCCTCTTCTGTGCTCATTAGCAACAAAACTGCTGCTTCAGAGCTGCAGTGGCCATGCTTTTGCTGGAGCTGCTGCATCCTAGAACAGGGACAATATCCTGTCTGCTAATAGATCACTGAACACACTAAAACCCGTGTGGATTTGGACTCAGTAAAAAATATACAGCGTGTTCACATCCCACCCCAGAACAAGGAGGAATGTAGAAGGTTTTCTTCTGTTTGTCTGAAATTGACTCCTAAATCAGTTTAATTCAATCTAATCCCGTTTTATTTGTATAGCTCTTTTAACCACTGACATGGTCAACAGTCAGCTTTACAGAAACTTGGGTGCTAGGCCCAAGATGAATGCTGACGTGACAGTGGCAAGAAAAACTGTCAGAACATTGGGAAGAAACACAGAGGAATCATCACTCAAAAGAGGAACCCATGCCTCTAGTCCCATTCCCCTTAAAATCTGGTCAAAACAGTTAAATAATGACAATGATATAAATAAAAATAATACAAATCCAATTATGATTCCTAGATTTTATAAACGGATAGATAGGGCTCTAAGTGGTCATTCTGTTACAAAAATTAAGTTGTCGATAAGCAAAACTAAAAGCCAGAACTGAAAACTGATGTCAGAGGTTGCACTTGATAATGTAATAAATGCAAGGGTTGGTACCCTCAAAGGTGCTTCTTTAGTTTACTTTTGCAATGTACCCTAAACATTGGCTATTTTAAGTAGCATGGACTTTACATCAAAATTGAATTTTATTTTTCTATTTTAAAAACTGTTAAACCAGTAAACAGATAAAAAAAATACCATAATTAACTAGCAAAACACATTTAAGCTAGGACATTAAGAACATTTTTGTACCTATAAATGTACCCTATTTCCTGGCAGCGAATGTGTGAAAACAGTTGTTTACATGGCACCAATCATCACCCAAACTGAAATGCCTCCAAAACAATCTGTAATGTGCTTATGGAGGAAAAAAAATTAAACATTGCAAGATGAGTAATGTTATCCACAGTGCAGTGCTAATATCCTGTGACTACAGCAAACTGGGAAGGCAGAGGCATTCTGATGGAAACAGCACAGCAGTCAGCGCTTCTCCCAAAGCAGATGGCTGAAAGCCAAGGGTAAGACGGATGGGCGGCTGGCACTGATGGCTGTTTGAGCTCACTCTTCGTAATGAGATTCTTTAGCCAGTCACAGTTGGCCCAAGCCTACCCAGAACAGAAATATTTACACTAGAGGCGCCTACAGACACAGTCACCCACTTGCTATGACTGCAGCAAAATGTTGGAAGGAAATTGTCAGGAAGTTTGCCTTGCTGCCTTGAGTCACTCCCAAGTTTTTAATCTACTTTGGCATTATTTTTTTCCGCCCAGTTTGGAAAAAGCATTTCTAACTGTATTAAATGTGCATTCCTCAAGTTTTGCGTCACATGTTTACATGAAACTTTACATGAAATTACACTGGTGTAAGCAACATGGCTGCAGTAATTTTCCATCGTAACACAGGTGGCTGTATCTAGAAACACATAAGACGGTGCAATTAAACAAGAATTATGTTTTGGAAGACTAGTAAAATGTCTATAAATAGTTGTAAATATAAATGTAGATTCTAGGGAAAATGTTTAAATTAATATGAAAATAATGCTTTGACGTTTACAAAGATTCTTCATAAACCCATATCTCATTTACAAATGATGATTAAACTATTGGAAAGTGAACAGAACCTAAGTAATATAATAGAAAAAAAAAATGATAGTGAAGCCTATTTTCCACCCAAGTGCAGTGTTCATACAGTTTTCCTTCCATATAGTGGCATAGTTCTCTGTGAAATGCTCTGTTTGTGTAGGTGTCTGAGCCAGCTGAGCATTTTCACATAAATGACAAATTGTTTTGAAGAGGAGATAGCATTCAGTACATACTAGTATTATTTTGCTTGCCTGGAAACATTATCAAATCTCGTCAAATGCCAAAGCAAATGTCCCAGGAACATGTAGTGACAAAATGTGATGTATTGTCTTTCATTTCCATTATTAGTATAAACTAATAGCTCAGTCACTTACAGAAGACGTGACCCGCCAGCATCTCATGCGTGTGACTTTAAAGCTGCCCTCCTTCATCTGGTTGTTGGGAAGTTTGACGTGAAAATTGAGCTCGTTGTTGCCAGCACTGACGATGACGTGACAGCCCTTTTCTGGGAAGTCAGTGATGCAAGGGTCAAACTTGATATAGCCAAAGTACTTCAGCGTCTGGGCCAATCTGATTAACTGTACACAACAAATTTGGACAGAATGATTAAAGATGTGTACAATCCTAATTTTAGCATTTCAGTACAAGGCCAGAAGACATTCTTGCTGGAGGAGGCATCGATCAGTATCAGGCCAACATCAAGATAATATCAGAGGAAATCTGAAATTGCATCTAGCAGAGAAGAGTGTAGCATACAGCAAAACTGAATATAGATTGTACAATACTATATAATAATAACAACTCTTATTTTAAAATACGTAATCCACACTGTAGTTTACTGGTGTGAAGAACTGGTTGCATTCTGCAACCATTACTGATGTCAGGTACAGATACTGAATAATTTGCTCTGGATGACAAAGGTCTGGCTGGAGCACCATCACTACAGAGAATAAAGTTCAACTATTCCACTGACCAATGCCTTTGGGGGTTAATTCCACTCTAGCTGAGGCTTGGTTTTTTTAAAATGTTGACCTTCGGCTTTTGTGGCTGAGTATGCAATTCCATTCTATTGGTAATGCTTTTCTATGTATTTTTCACAAATTGTGTCCACACAGTTGAATGCTTGTGTAAGCGAATGATACACCTTAGCACATGCAGCCGAAATAACTTGATAGAAAGTTTTTTTTTTTTCTGTGAACCTTTTGAATTTTAGTTCCCCAACATTGAAAAGCAAAATTATTTACAATAATAAAAATGATCATTAAAAAGTCACATTAGCGTTGATATCAGCACTGCCCACAGGTTCATTATTGGTACTGAAAAACCAAATGTAATATCATGCTAACAATAATTAATGACATTTCCTGCTGGTGTCCTTTTGATCTGTACCATTTCCAGCTTTAGAAAATGAGTGTGCGCGCTCCTGGTCTGCAGACACACAGGGGATCAAAAGTGTCTGTGCTCAGGAGGTTCATTCTCACCTCTTTCTTTGAGCCTTTCTCTTGCAGTGATTTCAGCTGTCTGTGTTGTTCTTTGTTCACAAGAATCCAACCTCGCTCAATATCTGACACTGTCTGAGGAAAGAGGAAAACAGTGTCCAAAAAAAAAAAAAAAATACTGCAAAGTGAACATACACCCACCTATAGCGCGATTACATGTGCTCCTAAAATGGCTTATCTTAATCAGCATACTAGACCAGAATATAATCCCTTACTCTAACTGGTGTTCTGCACATATTTGTCATTTTAGCACCTACGAAATTTCTTAGTCCAACAAAAAATTCAAAAGAGTATCAATTATTTTCATTACACCATTTTGTATTTTTTAATAATTGATTCATTTGTTAATGATTAATACTTTTATACTGAATGTTTAGAATGCATCAGCTTCAGGCTTTCTCTTAAGGGTCAGAGTTAACATGAGTAAAGCACAAATGACCATCTGAATTGTATTGAAAGAGAAAATATCATGGACTATCATATTAGATGTTTTTGAGGCCCAGCCTCTAACACAGTAGTTCTTAACCTTTTTCCACAGTACGACCCCTTTTTAGGGTTAAAAATATTTCACGACCACCACCCCATTCAACCTCTCACCCTCCAACACATTTTTAAAAGGTACTGCTTTCAAATAGTAATATAATAATAATTATATAATTATGTTTACACACTTAGTGTGATGGCTGGGCCTGCATCATCACTTGTCTGCATAAAACCATACTCCATACTACATTTTTTTCATGTTTTTTTCTGTTGAGACTTTTTAGTTTCTGGAATCAAGCATTTTTCTGCCCCGCTTCCACTGCCACCTTCTAAAAAACATTTAATTTTAAAGCAGATCTGGACATGCAAACTGTTAACGCAGATCTGGACGTGCAAACTGTTAACGCGCAGGAGCAAATCTGCTGAGTTGAAGAGTGGAGTAGAACAGTGAATGAATCTGTGTGAGACATTGAAATGGCTCTGAATAAGATCTGATTCGGATTTTTCATTTTGTGCAGTTCATATGTGAAAACGTCATCACTTTCATGACCCCCCTTGGATTATGTTTGGGGTCGCGAACCCCAGGTTAAGAACCCCTGCTCTAACACAGTAATATTCTGGGCTTGTGCACTGAAACATGGATAATTTGCCATATAAAGAAGAATAAGAGAAAGGGTTATGAATCCAAGTAGAAACTGTGCTTCCTGGACAAAAATTAGACTTGTGCATCTCTCTTCGCTAGTACTTGCTTAAGCATCCAATTGTTTTAGTAACTGTGGTAGTCCTGTCAGCTAAAAAAAAAAAGACATCATTCTCTTGGCATAAATCATAAATCCAAATTCTTCCTTTAACTTTGTGCGAGACAGAATACAACACTGATATTCCCATTTTCACATTCCAGGATGATAACTATAAAGTGTTAAGATACACAGATTAGCCATATCAGTATGAATTACCTCGTTTGTTTGTAGGAACAACAAATAAGGAGGTAATTTTAATATTTTGCTAATCAGTCTTTGTGAATATTTTAACAGTCATGATGTTACACAGGAGTAGTCTGAATGACCAGCAAATCATTTGGGACTGACTGACCTCAACCCCAGTTCTCAATTTACATCAGCAGATACAATGCTGAAGTGGTACACCGACAAACGTGAACTCATTTTAAAGAAGTGTGGTGCTAGAAAGGACAAGATCTGATGTTGTTTTTAAAGATAGGGGATAGAAAACAATTAAGAAAAAAGATTCTAAACAATGTTCCGTCCAGTGAGGTTATAGAAATGTCTGCTATAAAATACTGCAAGCTACACATTACAAAATAAATTGCAACATATTTTTGGTTTGAAAGATCATTATAAAAAGTACCTACCTGAGCATATAACAAGTTAAGGCCCACTCTGTTCTCCATTACATCACTGTCATACGTAGAGTCCCAATAGCTGCAATGGAAGAAAACAAGCAATGATGGTTGGGCCAAAGCTCTAATGAAATACCTACCACCAAATATTTGATCTGCTCTTATTCAGCTAAATCAATTCAGTGCTACACTTCAGTAAACAACCTGTTTACCAATTAGCAAATTTAAAAAGCCTTATATTCCATTTTACATCATTTTTGACCTTGTATGAGACCCTGAGTGTATGAGACAACATACAGCTGAAATTTGATCTAACACTGATCTTCCATAACTGTTTAAAAAATAAATTATGAGGTTCATCTTGGAAGTGTGCTACAACTGATGGGTGGAAAAGGTTGTGATAAAACTGTTTCCACTGCAGAAATGTTTTGTCTATTTCTTGGTCAAAGGTTTATAGTTCTAGCTCCTCTTTTCTTCTCTCTAACAGCTGTATAACCTAGACTCATTTTTTTCCTCTTCACTTTTAAACACCCCCCTCAGTTCTGCTGCTGGCTGGAGACTTGCTTTCTGCACTCTGTGGAAAAAGTAGGTCAGGAGGACTGGGGCTCTTCAGCGGGGTCAGACTGAAGGAAAGTCCACTATGTGTGTGCCTCTTCTAGGAGAGCAGAGTGTGCAGTGGAAAGTAGAGTGGGTGTAAGTGTGGAGGTAGAGTATTGTGAGAGAGAGAGAAAGAAAGATCAAGATAAAAGTAGAGAGGAAATGATTCAGCAAGTATTTCACAACTCTGATCAAACTCGCCAAAAGACACAGCACACCAGAGTATCAATAATTAAGCTAATATCAATATTTATCAAATACATGAGGAGAGTTTACTAGAATAAGGGAAGAGAAGCAAGCTTTGATAATATCGTTTTTCAAGTAAGCCCTTCTATACAGTTTTTCAGAAGAAATCCATAAATCCCACTCCCTCACAGTACTCAGACTCCAAATCAGCAGCCTTTGGAGTTTCATAGGCTTCAAGAAAGCTTTATGAATTGCACCAACCTAATGTTGTTACTGAGTAAACCCATGCACTCTCTTTAAGATGCTAAATGTGCATGTTACAACAAAGTAGGACAGGGCAGCAACTCTTCTGAGAAAAGGACTACAGAATCTCCAGTGAATAGTCTGTCAGCTATTCAAACAGATTCAAAATAAAAAATGGCCAAAACAACCATTAAGTCCTAGTTTTTCATATTTTAAGGCATAGTTCCAATGAGATTATTTATATGAGCCACTTGTAAAAGGGATAGTTTAAGTGAAAATAAGTTTCCCAAAATTGTACAAAAAATATTTAAAGCCCTGGAGAAAATGGGACTCCTAACTTATGGTGATTTTACACTGCATTATACCTACACAAATAGACTCTGTACCTGGTTCGTTTTTCCCCTACCACAGCTTCCTCTGAAATGTAGCTGGTGACATCAAAAAACACTCTCAGTAACAAAACGTTTGGCTCTGGAAACTATAACAATGGCAGAGGTAATGTTAAGCACTGTTTACTCATCATGTTTTCATGTGATTTTTTTTTTTGTGTTATTTGGACTGAACCCAGATTAACCAAAAAGTTCAAAAAGATCAGTTATTTTTTCTTTTTTGCACAATCCATCTCTCATTGTATTCTTTTGTCAGCCACAATTACAAGGAGTGTTATTTTGAGCGCGTCATCAAAATAACACAGTGTAGTTTTACAAGCGGCTGTTGTGAATTGGATGATAAAAAATGTGAGTGCTACTCTAGCTTGGAGATTATTTCTGGCCAAGCAGCGATCTGCAGTGTTTTCATGTCACATTTTAGTCCCTGCTCAGCTCGCTTGGAACCATGAGCGAATAAGTAGTAAAACATTACCCAGTTCCATGTACCAAATATTCCTAATGGAAAAGTAAAAAGCAAAGTAGTGTAGGTACCATATAGTGGAAAAGCACCAATACAAAAACCTGGTAGGACACTAATGGGTCTGAAGGGACAAGCAGCAGACAAGCAGCTGTTACAGGGAAATGTAAATGAAGAGTTTTAACACACTTTTCCTCAGTACTACACAACCAAATACTCAGTCTCATTTATGCTCTATTGCAGGGTTCCCCAATAGGCGGCCCGCAAGAGTAAATTATTTGGCCCACGCCAACACAGCCACAGTTACTTTGGGTTTGTCCTTGAATTTTTGCACGTGAAATTTCTAATTTTTTTCGGCGCTACTGCTAGAATAGCAGTGCTCTTCAGATGTGAAACTGCTGAGACAAAATGCAGGAGAGTTTACAGCGCTGATTGCTGGCCACACCACGTTCATTTCACCAGGCTAAAGCTGTTTGTCAATAGGCAGTCTTGTGTGTTCTTATGTCCTCAGGTTCTTGGAAAACGTCATCAGTTGCAGCCCAAGTCCTGTCCTGATTAAAAGTCCACATCTAGCCAAGTAGACTCCAAATACCCGGATGTGTTTTTGCCGGTATTATAGAGAATGCACTGGGATGAGACTTATTTAGACTTGAGAGCATCAGATATCTCAGAATGCATTTCACACCAACCTCAGTGTGATGGCTTTTCCCCACCACTCATCAAGTTTGTTGGCATTCCAATTACTGAACGACAGTACAGTAGCCTCCTATCCACAGAACTTTGTACTCACGAGTTAAATTTGCCAAATTTGTAGACCCATAGTACGGCAGTTCCAACTTTGTATTGAGAAACAGCCTAAGTGTAATGAAAAAACCCAATGTGACCAGGGCTTAATGGCACTGGTGCCAAAAAGTGAAAGCAAACAAATCAGTGAGCACTGCCTCAATTTCAGCTCTTTTGTTTCAACCCACTGCTGTCACTTCTCACATTGAATGGTGAGTAAAATCAAATAATTGTAGTTAGCTAGGCCTATTTATTTACATAGGCTTAATAATAATCATAATCATTGTAATAATAATATGATTAGAGAAATGAAATCTCATGACCCGTACTGTATTAAATAGTATGAGAATGACACACTGGCCCTTGCCTTTGCAATGTTGGTTGGATGTGGCCCTTGGAAAATGTAATTGGGGACCCCTGCTCTATTGGATTTGAACTTGAACTTGGATGATGCTCCAAAACAGGATGATACTCCAAAAACTTTATTGTGAATTACTGTAATAACATGTATATATTGGATATATATTGAATTACTTTAATCAACATGACTGGTTAAGCAGGTTGAGAGTTCTTCCACATTGGGATATGTTGCTGTACCTTTTCCGAAGGACAATATGGTAGTCTGGATTGTGCAAGCTGGTCACTGACACATAGGGCAGCTCGAACTCCTGCAGCTTTCTCACAACTGCGGCATCATGGCAGACAACATGGAGACAAAAGACAGACAGTAGAAGAGTGAGCGTAGGAGTGCTTTCAAGGACATTCAACAACAAGAACAAGTACAGAGATGACGAGAATCCATCTGGCCACAGCCCAAGAGGACACAAAAACATGTTTATCAGTTGGCAGGCCATGGACACAAGGGAGGGAGCGGGTAGATGTTGCAGCT
Source organism: Hoplias malabaricus (assembly GCF_029633855.1). Lineage (NCBI taxonomy): Eukaryota > Metazoa > Chordata > Actinopteri > Characiformes > Erythrinidae > Hoplias > Hoplias malabaricus. The sequence continues at coordinate 19,759,413 of NC_089806.1, read as the reverse complement.
GTTTAAAGAGTCTGTTTTCTATTTCTCTAGAGATGAGGAAAAGAAGGGGAAGATGACAGCTAGGGGATAGAGAGCTGAAAAGACACTTTGCAATTTATTTTAAAAGATACAAATTTGCTGAGCAAAACACCACTTTTTTCAACAGTTAATGCTGGGTGATTCTAATAAAATTTAATCAAATTGTTTCCAAATATCTCTTAATGTCAAGGCATCATCCTCAAAGGTCATCAATTGATATGTGAAAACACTAATATTGGAGACATTTTACTTAAAATACATGGTCAGATGGGGAAATAACTGGACGCCCATGGCTTTGAAAATGAAATTAAAACAAACCATCAAAATGCAACTAATCATTGGGCATTTCTATTTGTCAATTATTTGGTATATCCACAACACATCGAATGGAACTGCAGTCTAGCATAGGCTTAGCTAGAAAACCTGACTTGTGATAAGGTATATGTGAGCAAGGCTTTTATATTAAAAAATAATAATAATAATAAAAAAGTGTGGACTCTGAACAAGTTATCCACAGAATAAAGCTAATCCTGACTACCTAAGCAGCTGTGTAAGTTTAATTAATGAATTTTTTTTTTTTTTTTTTTTAATTATTTGTCATTTTTCAACATACAAAAGAAATGTGTCTTCTGCATTTGTGCATCTGTGGCAGTAAACACACACACACACACACACACACACACACTAGTGCACTAGGGGCTGTGAACACACACCCAAAGTGGGGAGCAGTTGTGGGTTCAGTGCCTTGCTCAAGGGCACCTCAGTCGTGAATTGAGAGAGGAGAGTGCTGTTCCTCTTTGCCTATAGGATAATTTGTGCCCTAGCCAAGGAAGTGTGTTTTGAGGTCATGCTTTGATGCTAACAATTGCATGAGCACTTGTTTTTGAGCAAATGATGAGCCCAAAGTTATGTAATCCTCAGTGAATGTTATTTAAGTTCAATCTTATAAACCTGGCAGTTTTTAATTGTACAGTTAAGTTATGCTTCACTTAATATGCCATTGGGAGGAAGTACACATTATTGACCAAACAAACCAGTTTCCCATAAAGGAACCGAACTATATCATATTTTTAGCTGTTCTTTATCTGAAGAACCAGCAAAATTTATCTGAAGAACTGTTACTAGTATACGCAGAAGCCATAATTTTGTATTGTGACACAGACCAACTGAATGATTTAGAGGAAATATATAATTGCAGTATTTTGGATTTGTACGTCAAAGGCAATTTTTTCCTGAAATTACTAAGGAGGCATTTTGGTGGTTGTAGTCGTGATGTCACGTCACATGGGTGTTGTTTCTGACAACTCAACAGGTTGGAACAAAAACTGCATCTCTTAAAATTTCAATAATAAACACTTGTATGGACTGCTGTAAAAAAGGTCCATGTTTTAGCTATTAACCCCAGCAGACTAAAGGCAATATACAAGTTTACAGCAGACTGTAATCTCATGAGGAATTTGCAGATCTAACAAGGTTTATTTTTAATTTCCTTCACATGCTATCTGTTTTAGCACCAGTTTGTTTACTGATTGGCTGCTGAACATGTTGGCACAAACCTTTTCTTACATTCCCTCTTTGGACTGCCAAGACATTCATCCTATTTGGAGCTTCGCCTTCCTCCCCCTCTATCTTTCAATCCATGAACTAACACCAATAATGACAATGATGCCAGAACCTGCTCTATAGCTGCTGTGGGCTTATAGAGGGCCTCCATAAAGAATGGATTTTGCCATAATCCTATGCTTTATTCCAAGGAAGTGTTTGGCATCAAGCAGCATTGTAGAGAATGAGAACAGAGGGGACTGAAAGAAGGAAGTGCAAAGGAAGTGAAGAAGTGGAGTGTGTTCCCCAGAGAAAACAAAGGCTTCCTCGATGGCCTGTATCCAAAATTTACAAAATGGCTAACAAAGTGAAGAGAGGAATATGTGCAGACTGTTATTTACAGCAGCAATAAATAGAACGTGGACTCTGGTACAAACACAGTCACACACACAGACGGCAGTAATGACAGACAGACCGACAGACATCTGCAGAGGATTATAGAGGAGACAATGCCTATTTAAGTAAAATTTGACTTGCATCATAATGTTTCAACACTACTGTGGAACAACAAAATGTTAACCAGAAATACCTAAATTACTCTCATCAAAGGAATTAATGGCTCTGATGCTAGTAAAACTAAATAAATGTGTTGAAAGATAAAGAAACATAAGAATAAAATTTATTTATCTACCAAAAAAATATTTTAAAAAAATTCCTTGTAAATTAACTGCCTACTTAATCATCTTCCCATTTGTATGATCATACATTTTAAAATTCCCCAGCACCCTGATTTATTTATTTTTTGTGTCTGAAGTTATGTATGATTTCTTGCTGTACATTTTAATCTATACTTCATGGTTAGGAATTTTTTCCAATTATATGATGTATTATTCAATTCCGGACTGTTAACCTTATTTTAATTTGTGGTGTTCTTTGTGAATTTTCTGTTAAAAATATCTTCAGATATTTTTTTTCTGCTGCTGAAAAATGAATAACATATACTAACTGATCTTTTTGATTAGAAATGAAAATGAATAAACATCTATCTTTCTCTTCCTCTTAACTCTAACTACTGTACATATGTTATAAAGCATCAGTCTCCATCAAGGACAGAATGTAGTTAAAAAAAAAATATTAATCAAACAATGTGTAAAAAAAAAAAATAAAAAAAAATAATAAAAAAAAAAGTTATATTGGCGCACTAAGAACCTGGGAGTATAAAGCCCAATTTATACTACTGCGTCGAACCTACGCCGTAGCCTGACGCGCACCTGCCCAGAAATGTAATGCAGAACTAACTCTCAAGTCAAGGACAATGGGTCTGATGAGTCAGTAAAAACACCTTTTCAACCTTTGCTGTGGTTCTATAGTGAACAGGACTCAAGGCAACTAAGCATGACTAATATTACAATGTGATCTAATCACCTTGTACTTAGCATTTACTAAAAAAGTGCGATATAAACACCTTGATAATTACTGAGAGTCAATGGTCTGTTGAAATAATCAGGCTACAGCAAAGTTGTGCATGTCATACTAACAAAGGCTTACAAAAACTCTCCTTAATTTACACCTAGCTGTAAATAAACACTGGACACTCTGAAAAGGGGGCTTTGCTTCAAATCTCTCCTTTTGTTAAGAGGATCAAATTTGTTTCAGCATAAATCTGAAGCCAAGTTAATCAGGTAGAAATTTTTATTAAATTCACAGCTTAAGGTCACAATGCTCAGTTGCCAAGTGTGGGCTTGAGGGGTATAAAATTCCCTAGTACTGCATTCTTTGAAGTGTTAGAGCATCAAGATCAGTCAGTAACTGATCTCACTAATTGTTCTCAACGCTGAATAGTATCATATACAGAAAACATATTATTAATAAATAAACATACACAAGCATCTAGTATAAATCTCTTTAGAAGAGTAGATGCTATTAGCACAGCAAGGGGGACAATCTACCTACTAAGACCATTCATTTCAGAAGAAATTTTGTATAAGCAGCTGTATACAAACCTTAGGCCATTTACCAAATCTGGTATGACATTAACTCTGTAAATAAGACCATTAGTGTCAAACTGGATCATGCTAGTGCACAAATTTCTATGAAACTAGCTGCCAAATCAAAAGAAGGAAGTATGTATACTCACAAGTGCAGCCTCCCTCCACCCCTTCCTGAACTAGAAAAAGGCTGAAATAGCCCACCAAATCTTCAGGTAAGTCCAGTTTTGTTGCAACTGCCTGTACAGGGCAAAAAAACAACAACATTTCATTATTTAGGTATGACTTCAAAATATCTGAAATCCTCACAACATTTTAGAACACTAAAAAATATCCAGATAAATGCTAATATAGTTTTATAGCAATTAGACAAACAGATAGATAGATTTAGGCTGAAGATAACTTTATGTTGTTGTTTTTTCCCCAAATTTAGAACTTCCCACAGAGCATGTCAGAGTGACTATAAGGTAGTGGAATAATGTTTGAATTACAGGAGAGCCAGAGGGAGCTTAGCACCTCTAAACAAGTCTTGAGTTTCTTTTTAAAAATTTGAAGTCTGGAAGGCTGTTTTTTTGTACTAAAAGCACATATACAGTACAGAGTGAGAGACCACACTTCATCATTAGGGGATATTTCTGAGAATGCAGATATAAGATAATTAAGTTGCATAGGGAAGCGGAATGTATAAGAAAGTCTTGACAAATGAGCAAACTTTAAAATGTATGACGAAAATCAAGCTGATTTTTGCTTCAGATATGAAAAAAATCCATGTGCTGCTGTTCTCAGGACATTCCTAGAGCCCATACCTCAACATCACTGAATGTGTTATGGAGCACTTGGTCCATAAGAAAGAGAAAATGCAACCAATGCCTAAGACTGAACTGGAGGTGTAGTAAAACATCTCCACACATTTCTTTGAAGAACTGAAAGCAAGTCTCCCAAAATAAACAAAGGATCCTGTAATTTAGGCAGTGTGTGCGTCCAAACAAAACATTCTTCAGTTGCGGTTTAGTTCTACCTTCTGCTTTACCCCGAACTTAAATTTTGACAAGTATTTTACTGTACGAATATGTGTATCACCCTGTCACCCATCCAGGGTGAGTTCTCATTTTGCGGCCAGTGATTGCGGGTAGGCTCCAGACCCACCACGACCCTGAATTGGATAAGCAGTTACAGACAATCAAACAATGAATAAATGAATTTACTATACTATTAGTAATGTGTTTACCATGCACAACTACAGGAGCTGTAGTCTACCTTAAATCATATAATATAACAATTTATTTACTTATTATGCATTCATAGAAAACTTGTACTGTAGCCTGTTGGTAGCTTTTGTGTGTGTGTGTGGTATATGATCATGTGATTGCTGTCTTTCATCAGATTGACCATTCAAAGTGGATTCCTCTTGTGGGATGACAGTTGGCCAATGCAAGTGTCTCAACAAACAGTCTAAGATTATGATAAATGCAAGGTATTTTAATGTATTTAAATGTTGTTTTCGAAGCAGAAAGAGCTAAACCCTGAAAACAATTCCAGCTTCCACCACTATTTTGTGCTGTTATATTCAAACACACTTTTCAAGAAACAGCACCATTATATTAGGCTCAAAATCTACAGATAATGAATGAATGAATCTTATATTCTGGCAGATTTAAAACATGTTTACATTTTATTTATTTTTAGGATAAACAGACACATAGAAAATGGTATAACTGTATAATTAAAATTTCCCTCTCTCCTTCAAATGTAGCATTTTGAAATAAGGATATTTTTGTTTTACAGCAACATATGCCAGTTTGTTCATCATATATTTGTACTGTTTATACATTATATAAAATTCTGAAGCCAAAGTCTCATGCTGTAAAACATGACACTACCCTACTCTAACCAAATTGTAGGGTTCTCTGTTAACTATTACACATTATAATCAAGCGGACCTCATGATCAGGTTACTCATCAGCACACCTGTAACTGGGTGGTGTATCATCAGATGCTAAAGGCCAGTTTCTGGTATGAGGCATTTCTGCCCTGTAAGGTTTGAGTGTGCAGTCTGAATCTGCAGGGTCAAGAGTGCTTTAATGAAGCACTGAACAGAACATTGAGGGCCATGAGTCAGTAACAGAGGGCCATATGTCCCATAGTGAAATCATGAAGAGGAAGTCTGGCTGTGCATACTAAACCCTGAAGCCCTGCAATGCATCACAGCCATTCTGGCATAGGGTCAAACACCTCTGTTCCAGAATGGAGTCCAAACAGTCCTTTATCCGCTAAATATATGTTCTGAGCCTCGATTCACTGGAAAATCATCTGCTGTGGTGTGCCAGCTAGCTGGCCTGCTATGCTTCTAAACCGTGTAGAACCATCTTATTTCATTTATTTTCAAACTTTTATGTTCCTCCAGCACCAGTTGCAGAAATTTGCTCTCTCAGAAATGTTTCTTTTTTTTTACCGCCCATCCCTACATCTGACTATTGTATTTATTCCAGTTCACTCTAAACCAGGGTTTCTCAAACCCTGGTTCATATTATCATCCTTGGAATTGAGTTACAGTGTGTTAAGTCATTAAAATCTTCCCCTATGAAACGGGACAACCCTTCAAGCGCCTGATACACCATCACAACACAAATTAAAAGCATAGTGCTGCTTCATTCAGAGGCTACAAGTGGTACTCTTGAGGTGTTTGTGCATCTGTCTGCAGCTATGAGGAGAGTTCAACAATCATATATCATCACCCACTCCTAACTGAAACTGAATTTAGATTCTTATTCTAAATTAATAATAAAGACTTAATTATATTCATTTGTCACCAATTTTATAACAGTATTACAATATTATGTATGATTTATTGAGAAAAAAAATTGTTCTGTGCCATCTCTATACTTTTGTGATGGAAAGACAGATACCCATTCAACAGGAAATTCCATTTGTATGTTCAGGAAACAGAGGTTGTACTCCCACACCATATGTGTTTTATAAAAGAAACAGAACTGTGCACCTGCAGTTTTCCGTACAACCTTGGCCAAGGAAAAAACAGTGGAAAATATGCTGGACCACAACTGGACAAGGGTAATACATTTCCTCCAGAGGGCCATAGGTCTTTTATTCAACTTAAAGTGTAACAGAAAAACCGAGCAGACTGAATAATCGGGTGAAATGAGACAGCACGATAATAAGCATACCAACCACTTCCAATAAAAAGAATAATTGTATATATAAAAATTCTAATCAGAGCATGCTAATTCAGATCAGAGCATGATCATTTCATGCTTTTCCAACATAGGTTGCCAAAAGTTTTAAATGTATTAAATCAGACTTCCCGAAAAAAAAAAAATATATATATATATATATATATTATTTTTTTATTTTTTATTTTTTTTTAATGAGATAATAAGGAAATTGCATTAAGTTTTTAAATTAACTTTTGGTAAGTTTATCCTTTTCAAGCTATGTATACAAGACTATTCAGTTAAGTGAGGAGGCCACCTGGATACTTTCTGGTTAAACTCCTTGGAAATCAGATGGAAAATTCTTACTTAAAATTAGGAATGCACTGATGTCTTACTTTTTTTGGGCCGATACTGATATTAATAACCAATAGTTTTTTTTTTACTTTTGTAATTAAAGCAAATTCACATTGGATAAAGCAAAACAAATTATTTTTATCATAGGTTGTCATAGGACATGCCTTTTCTTTAGTATTTGTACATTTCTGTACTTACTTTTATCCTTTAAATTTAATAGTTATAGTTCATTTATATTTTTATCAAAGATTTACCGCTGGGTCTGCATGAATAGTTTCTAGAGGGGCAGCAATTACTGAAGCACCGGATTTGTTTTGGAGAGCGAGGGAGAGAGCAGCATAAAATGCTCCGAGCGAGCGAGAGAGACTGTTTGAGTGAGTTTTTGTAATTGTTTATCATCATTTTTAATAAATTAAGATGCTGAATGACTCTATATTTATTTTCATGTGTTTTATATAAGAATGGCTCCTGCACTGTGGTGGTTGAGAGTGTCTTTCTGTCATTTAACCTACTGTGTGTGTTTACTCTTCAGTCTGTGTTATATTGATATTTTAAATTAGTTTTCACCACGAGAACTGTTCTCTGCAGAAACTGTGAAAAATGTCCACACGGCAGAAATAGTTGTGTATTTACAGGTGTCAGTGCATATGCAATAAGTGGCAAGTTATCAGTTGTAATATTGGCTAAAATTGCAATATAGGACCAAAAACAATAACTAAAATATTCCACATATCAGCAAATAATATATCAGCTGCCAATATATCGTGTATCACTACTTAAAATAATTTACTAAATATTGAAATGGGGCACAGGGGGATTGATTCTTAAAAAGTGATTTGACCACATTGCGACCTTACCTCCAGCACGTCTTCTGTCTGGTCTGATGTGAGGATGCTGACCTTAACTTTCTGTCCATTGGACAAGTGGACTTCCAGCTGTACTTCTTCAGTTGGGATTTGCTGTGTCTCCTGCAACAGCAATAAGCAAAAAGCAGTTAGAATCCTACATCAGGCAAGAATGCAAACAACATTTGTCTCCAAAAACTCCAGCAAAAAAGGCTCCTCACTTCCCAGATGTCCACAGACTGTTGTTAAAAGAAAAGGGAATGCTACACAATGGTAGACATGGCCCTGTCCCAAGATTTTAAACTGCATCCCAACTTTTCTGGAATTGGAATTTAGTTTTGTGTGCTCTGCTAACACACAGGCAGGGAGTCTTACTCATGCCTGCAGACAAGATGAAATGACAAAGAAAAGCCTGACTAATCTTTCATTCTGCCCCTGCAGCTCTGCCTGTGATGAGGAACCACATGGAAGTCTGCACCTGACTACACAATAAGAAACAGACCTGCTGTCACACTGAGGACAGTAGCACACATGCAGTGGTTAGGCATCTTTTTAAAACACTTTGACCTATGCTGAATATAAAAAATTTGGTGATACCGCACTTTCTTCTGCAAATTGGAGAATAATTAAACATTTTCACTATATTTTCTTATCAATTTAGTAAATATAAATACTTGCAATTTACTAATACTTTGAATATTTAGAAGGTTGGACTGTATGATGTTATCTCAATCAATTCCAGCTTTGTAGTGCATTATCAATGCAGCTCACACACCATGAAATAAAACCCAGCCATTTTCTTGTGATAAATAAGATGAAATTAGTCATTATGATATTGCCTCTCTCCAATCACAGCATTGGACCACTGTTCATGTAAGAAGCAAAGGCAAGATTAAAATGACTAAAACAAACAGAAAAAGCAAACAGAATGAAGTGTGCTGATTCATTCATTGTCTGTAACCGCTTATACAGTTCAGGGTCACGGTATTGTGATAATTTAATAGAGGGAAAAAAAGAAAGAAAGAAAAAAAAAGTGACTGAAAGTTAGCTTTTCTGCACCTTGCACCTCAGTCCTGGGCTCTTGCACATGAAAGCAAGCAGAGACTCCCTTTAAAAAGTCACAGATATTATGGCAGAGGAAGCATGGACGAGAAACAGAGAGAGTGGGAGTGTCTGTACAAGGGTTAATATTAGACTGACTTTAGTGGCGTGAGCTAAAACAGATGAGGACCCAAGACAGACACTTTATTCTTCTTGGAGTAGTAAGAAACTAGTTGCATTTTCTTCATTTGTTGCGGAGTAGTGATAAGTTTAGTTGACGAATGTGTTATAATCAGGGTTTTGAGAGTTTCTGAACAGTGAGTCAGGGTTGGGGCTGCTAGTTGGATTAGCTCACCTTTTAGTGTTGGACATCAATTCTTGTAATAAGTGCTTTTCTTTGGCTAGAGTATCACCAAAGTTATGCTTGTAATAACACAATCCAGTGTATATTATGAGTGTTATATGGGTTTTATCATGTAGTCAACAACATTTTCTTTGATTAAAAACATTCCCAAGGCTCAGCAGAGGTAGTGTGAAAGTATGTGTATCAATTGAAACTCAAGAACCTTTCATGACCGATGTAAATATCCCTTGCCTCAGGAGGTTTGTGTGTGAGAGAGAGAGAGAGAGAGAGAGAGAGTGTGTGTGTTTATCAGTAGAAACCTCACAAGCCAGTGGTCATCAATTTGAATATCCTTCAGCTCTGGGTGTGTGTGTTTGTGAGAGATATGTATGACACTTTATTTCACTACAGTACTGTAAACGTTAACTGCACCCAGCAATAGGTAGGGGGAGCTCAGGAGACAAAATAGCCACTTCTTAAACAGCATACCTTTAAGCAGACACTGGTTAATTTGTCTTGTTATTTTCCGAAAGAAAATGAGCACGGTCTATACAGCTTTCTATTTCATATACTTCAAAGCTATTGTAAACTGATCAAGAAAGCATGCACATTAATTAAAAAGAAATCTCAAAATGTCAGAATCCCCAGACTTTTGAAGGAAGGTTATCAGGCACACATAAATATAGAGGTGCTGCAGAAAATGAGGTGACAAAGCAAGCAAGCATTCAGAAAAGCATAACAACAGAGGACATGAAAGGTGCCATAGCATTGAATCTCTCATTTATGCAAGCAGCATACATTACAGCTACAAATAGCAGTTGATAGCAGCTTGTACCTGTTGAGCTTTTCTCAAAAAGCTGTTGAACATCTCACTGGCTCCCAGCATGGGATCTTGACGTACTGTGGGTTGAAAAAACTTGCAAAATTATGTTTATACCATAAACTGTACACAATGTAACATGACTCAATTTGTAGGACATTAACAGCTTCAGCCTGGAGCAAAAATTTCCACAAACCTATTTACAGACTTATTATACTAGAGCAATTTACATGATGTGCCTTTGTAAATAAATTACTTGCAGGTCAGCTTGTTAAGCATGTCTGTGAATTATTGCAAGGACATGTACAAGCTTAATATTATGAATAAATTACAAATTTAGCTTGTCAACACAACATTGGAAGCTCTGTTGTATTCTGTAAATCAAGCAGGAGGCATCTCTCAAAAAAAAAAGTGGGGGGGGGCTGGAAAAGGTTGGATAAACTCAAATGTTTATTGACATTCTCATAATAGCACATTGGCTATCAGCAGCCCCCAAAAGCCCACACCACGCTTGCGTAAACAAACAATTTATTCATTCTGAACAGATTGTGTGTTTGAGGCGGTTAATTTTCCATAACCGCGTTAAACCGTGATGTAACAGCAAGAGATGCCAGCCAAGAACAGCCTGTGTGCTCCCAGACTATGAGCAAATACGCTCAACAAGGCTTAGCTTGTTCGACGGAATGTGCCAGAACTGGAATGGATTTGAACAAATGGCTCATGGTGCTGCCAGTCCATCTGATTCTCTTTCTTTTTTGGTTTTTGTATGAAGCTAACGTAACCCCTGACCTACTAAAACCAAACCTAGATTATGTCCAGCCCCAAAGTATTTTGGAGTGATAAAATAATTGGGTCAAAACCCAGAAATGGAGACATATCGTTGCACATATTTAAACCAAATCATTCTTTGTACAGTAGTTGTCAGAACAGCTGTGGTTTATTTGCTTGGGTGCAAGAGAAGACATCAAACATCTTGCCTGAAGATGAGTGTTCAACATGACTCATACATTCAGATGTTTTTCCTGTACCAAGCCTTATCCTGGTTTCTCTCCAACAGTGTGGCACAGCAGGACAGTCAGTCTGCCCTCACTACATGTCACTGAGACAGCTGGGTTCAAACAAGTTGAACTTCAAAAACAGCTGAACTTTCAAGATCTCCAGGACACAATGAGTCGACAGAACATTTTGATCTCACTCTGGTGGGTCCAGAGGTTAAGGAAAAAGGCACACTCATGTAAAGTGCTGTGTGTAGATTTATTTATTTAGTTATTTTGTTTTTTAAACAAATTGAAATATGTATGAAATATAGGCAGTAGTCACTAAACCTTTAACTGCGTAATTTCTATCCCCTAAAATTTATGCATCTCATCTAATGGAATAATTGAAAAGCAGGTAAGACTTCAGTTTGGAGGTGACATTTTGGAATAAATTCCATTCACAACTGTCGGGGAAGAAGTGGGGTGGTGTTCGCAATCTAGAACTAATCACACTAATTATTAGTACAATAAACTTCAGAAGAAGTGTTGAATGAGTGTTCATGCATTCATATGTATGTGTTCCACTCTATTCCTATTGCATAAATATTTCAACATTGTTGGATTGTAGAGTCCCGATGTCCTACTCACCAGCCTGCATGTACTTCTCCAGCTGCTCTCTTCGCTGCTCCACCTCTGCTGGCGTGAGGGTAAAAATCTTCTTTGGAGGAAAGGCGGGCACCACATTGTTCCCATACTCTTTTTTTATCTGTGCAACAACAATGACAACAGCATAGTGTGAATATGCATCAAGTTTGTACAAAAAAAGAACATTCATTTATCCACCTACTGATTTTTGATGTTTTTCATTTTATGCAGTTTAATCTGTTTTTTTTTGTTGTTGTTGTTGTTTATTTGTTTGTTTTTCCCCCCTCCATTTATTATATTTCTCTTTCCCTCAAGTGGCATCTGCTGCTTACCCGGCTGTCATTGTAAATCAGAACGTGTTCTTAATGACTTGCCTTTAAATCAAAAGTTAAATATAAATAAATGATAGGCTGTAACAGTCCATAAGTTACAGAAACACTGGTTTGCAATATTGCGAGGATAAAGCAGGAATTCAGTCTAACAATGCTGCCCTTCAGCACAGTGCAATATACTTTGTGTTTTTTTTTTTCCCCTTTAGCAGGGAATGGGACACACAAATCAAAAGCACAAAGTTCTGCAAAAAGGGAGGCTCTAGATGGGTGACCATCATGACATTTTTCAAATGCTTGCACAAAATGTAATGGAAAAAAAAAATAATTATACATCTTATATTGCTATCTTAAAAAGGCCATCTATTCAACCAAACTCATTTGATTTTCACAGGAGTTTTCACAATACATTATTCAATTTCACAGGTGAAAATTAAGAAATGATATTCGATATGTCTTACATGGGGAAAAATTAGCTTTTTAAATCTGGTGGCGGTAACAAGATTTGGGGGCAATCAGATTGTGTTGGCTGCATCTCTAGAACATGGCAACACCTAGCCAGAGCGTCTCATCTCACTAGGCCCCCTGTGCCTGGTTACCTAGCAACAGCAGCTGCCAGACCAGAACACACAGCTTTGCCAGCAGAATCACTAAAGTTTTCTCCATTCAGCAGTACAGCACTGCAGATCCTCATGACATCAATGATTTTTACAGTTTTCAACTGACAAATGACAAAATTAATAGGCACAAGTGGCCATATCTAGTATAAAGCAAAATATATACATTTAAGTTCAGTTCATATTTTGAAGGTCTTTTAAATACCACAAGAAATAACAGACATGGCATTGGTTAAGGCACAAGATATGCAAACTGAAAAAAAGCAGATAATAAAAAGGGACACGTCAGAGCAAATAAAAAAAAAAATTCTCTCTTGTAACCTGCTATCTCTTTGTACAGCAGTAGCACAGCAGACTCTTGAGGGAGATTTACTAGTTTATAGGTTGTGATTAACCTCCTCTTGAAAGGTTTCTACATCTAATTTTGGTACAGTCCATATTTTCACTTTCAGTAGATATGTAACCCTTGAAAATAACTGCAAGGTTAAACAAGGCCTAATCCAGGACTGTAAAACCTGGTCTGATATAACATAGGCTTAATCTCTGGCCAGGACCCTGTCCACAAGTTATTACCATGCATGTTAAAGGAGCAGTCAATGATTTTAACCCAATGATTCTATCAATAGATTCTGTAATAAACCTATATTACATACAGCTACCACCATGTTGTGGATTTAATTTAAGAATAAATTGGTTTATTCAGGGACTATAAAACAAATCAATTTGTCCTGCCATGTTTGTTGCACTTTAGAGAAAAAAATAACCAATCATTTTGCTGTTTACTACATTGTGTGGTAAAAAATGCTTCTTCATCCTTTAAGATTAAGGTTTAGGAATCCACAGAATCATGAAAACATAACAGGCATCATTCATAAATTCATTACCAAAATCAAAGCACTTACCTGTTCGTGCAAGCTTAATAACTGACTGTAGCGCACCCTGCAGTGCAGCACACCGTTGACATGGATGTTGTAGGCCTGACGAAGAGAAAGGAGAGGTGACATCAGAGTCTGGAAATACTGAGATACAGGCGTCAAACCAAGCAGTGCAACAAAGCTCCAAGGGCATCCAACAGCGATGGATTTACCCTTTCTTTCTGCTACACACTCAACTTCATGCATAATAGAAAGGAGTAATCACACTTTTATAACTTACTAATCCATCAAAGAAAATGAGTGTGACAAGTCAAAGGATTTCATGGTTACAGCATCACATTCACCTCAAAACCAGGACACTGTGTTAATAACGGATAACATATTGAAAAACTGCTTCGAGTTCATTTCTAATATTAATTAAAATTTAGAGATATAAAAAGACTTCAGATCAATTTAGACATTAAGTTATACTGCGATCCAAAATCTTTGAGAATGTGCGTCAAGAAGATACAAAACATTTGGGACATTTTGTAAAATACAATAAAAACAAAAATCTATGATTTGTTAAATCTCTTGCCAGCAATGCAAACCACCTACCAACGTGTGTTTTTGGACAGTGGAAGGAAACCGGAGAACCCGGAGGAAACCCACGCGGACACGGGGAGAACACACCTACTCCTCACAGACTGTCACCCGGAGCGGGACTCGAACCCACAACATCCAGGTCCCTGGAGCTGTGTGACTGCGACACTACTTGCGGCACCACCGTGCCATCCCAAAAAACAACGTGCAATACTTTAAACATTTGGGAACAGAGGATACACACTGAATTAAACTGATTTTAACCAGTGTAATTAAAGGAAGTGTTGCAATTTCAACACTATTACCAATGCAAATCAAGCAGGGTATATGCTATATCTCTGTTATGACTCCATGGTTCTCTGAGTCAGTGAAACCATGGCAACCAAAGGTCAGTATGAGTTCAGAAATGTTCACAGGTGAGGAGTGCTGGCCAGAGGCAAAAATTAGCTGCCAATGAATATGCCACACTCCTGTTTCCCTTTGTTAATCTAATTATTAAGCTGTGCAACAATATGGACAGGGTTGTCATTCTTTTTTTTTTCCTCCCTTGTGATAAGTTTCATAATAATGGAAGAGAATTGAAATAAACTTATTCAACCTGTGAGTCTGGGCTGATGTTACATCCATGTAGGTGCTTGTCGTAAAATTAGGATATCATGAAAAAGTTGATTTATTTCAGTAATTCCATTCAAAAAGTGAAACTTGTATATTATACTCATTCATTGCACACAGACTGATACATTTAAAGTATTTCTTTTAATTTGATGATTATAACTGACAACTAATGAAAACCCCAAATTCAGTATCTCAGAAAATTAGAATATTACTTAAACTATTACTATATTACTTAGACTAGTAAAAAAAATAATTTTTAGAAACGCTGGCCAACTGAAAAGTATGAACATGAAAAGTATGAGCATGTACAGCACTCAATATTTAGTCGGGGCTTCTTTTGCCTGAAATACTGCAGCAAGGCGGCGTGGCATATAGTCGATCAGTTTGTGGTACTGCTCAGGTGTTATGAGAGCCCAGGTTGCTCTGATAGTGGCCTTTAGCTCTTCTGCATTGTTGGGTCTGGCGCATTGCATCTTCCTCTTCACAATACCCCACAGATTTTCTATGGGGTTAAGGTCAGGTGAGTTTGCTGGCCAATTAAGAACAGGGATACCATGGTCCTTAAACCAGGTACTGGAAGCTTTGGCACTGTGTGCAGGTGCTAAGTCCTGTTGGAAAATGAAATTTGCATCTAAATAAATTTGGTCAGCAGCAGGAAGCATGAAGTGCTCTAAAACATCCTGGTAGATGGCTGCATTGACCTTGGACCTCAAAAAAACACAGTGGACCAACACCAGCAGAGGACATGGCACACTAAACCATCACCGACTGTGAAAGATTTACACTGGACCTCAAGCAACGTGGATTCTGTGCCTCTCCTCCCTTACTCCAGACTCTGGGACCTTGATTTCCAAAGGAATAGCAAAATTTACTTTCATCAGAGAACATAACTTTGGACCACTCAGCAGAAGTCCAGTCACTTTTGGAAGCAAGATGCTTCTGATGCTGTCTCTTGTTCAAGAGTAGCTTGACACAGGGAACGTGACAGCTGA
This sequence comes from Hoplias malabaricus, assembly GCF_029633855.1. Classification (NCBI taxonomy): domain Eukaryota; kingdom Metazoa; phylum Chordata; class Actinopteri; order Characiformes; family Erythrinidae; genus Hoplias; species Hoplias malabaricus. The sequence goes on along the minus strand of NC_089806.1, from coordinate 19,743,660 downwards.
AACCCATGTCTTGCATTTGTCTGTGCACTGACTCCAGTCCAGTTTTTGTGAATCTCCCCCACATTTATGAATGGGTTTTGTTTCACAATCCTCTCCAGGGTGCGGTTATTCCTATTGCTTGTAAACTTTTTTCTACCACATCTTTTCCTTCCCTTCACCTCTCTATTAATGTGCTTGGACACAGCTCTGTGAACAGCCAGCATCTTTAGCAATGACCTTTAGTCTCTTGCCCTGCTTGTGTAAGGTGTCAAAGGTCATCTTTTGGACAACTGTCAAGTCAGCAGTCTTCCCCATGATTGTGTAGCCTACAGACTGAGAGACCATTTAAAGGCCTCTGCAGGTGTTTTGAGTTAATTAGTTGATTAGAGTGTGACACCAGGTGTCTTCAATATTGAACCTTTTGAAAATATTCAAATTTTCTGAGATAATGAATTTGGGGTTTTCAGTTATAATCATCAAATTTAAAGAAATTAACACTTGAAATATATCAGTCTGTGTGTAAAGAATGAGTATAATGTACAATTCGCACTTTTTGAATGGAATTACTGAAGTAAATCAACTTTTTCATGAAATTCTAATTTTATTACCAGCACCTGTATACAGGCAGAAATAACATGTCATTTGTTCACAATTCCCAGATTGCTCTATCTTTACCAAAAAAGTGTCTCTTGGCAAAATGAAGGGAGAATGGTAGGGGGGAAGCCAAATAAATCTGAAACCAAAAGAAGCTAATAACCACATCATTGCTATAATGTCCTTGCAATGCAAAGTAAGCAAACAGCGGCTCATGCACTGGCATTTCCTTATAGAAGACCAACAACAAACTGAGCCAGCAATTCATGAAAATAGGTCCCTTAACAATGTCCCCTCTCATATTGGCCTTGATTTTGATACTGATTTGACTGTTACCCATGTAAAAAACATGGCACTTAGTATGAAACATATGGGGCATTCACACAGATAAACACCAACAGGAATGTGTGGTAATTGTGTTTAGGCTCGACCTCCTCAACTCTTCCGTTTGTAATAGCAAAACCAGGTTTAGACAGGAGGGTTTTTTTGGTTTGTAGGACATCTGGGTTGAGGTTTTTAACTCTAAAACAGTAAAGTGAAGGTCCTGTGTAATGGCCTAAACTGTACTCTGATTAGAAATTGACAGAATATTCTTTTCTCAAGCTTGTCGAGTTCAATCTTTTATTTTCAGCCATCACCATGGAACAATAGCAAATCCATCTGACCTTTAACTTCCTGTTAGACCACAACCACAAAAATACATAAAAACCGCAAATGATGTTGTGCAGATAGCAAAAAAGATTAAATATGCACATTCAACATTTCAGCTGACCTTAAGTATGTTCACAGAGTTTGTTAAAACACATAGTTCTGAGCTAAACATCTGCATATTACAAAACAGCAGTGTCATTTGTTCACACTGAACTTCCTGCATGAAATGCTTGCTTTGCGTTTTGCTTACCTAAACTTTTCATCTATTCAGAAGAAACAACTGCTGTGTCATCTTAATGTAAGCCAGCATTTTCTGATGAGCCATACTGTACCATGAAGGTTCAGTGTCCAGAAAGTAAACCACAAAAAGTGCAGCTGAAGATAAAAACTGTATATAGAAATCATACAAATTATTCTGCTCTGGAAACCAAGGAAACATGAGTGACAGCATTTATTACTATTTAAAATGGAGCTTGCTTCACAAAAATAACTCTCTAAAATTAAATAGAATTTTACACAAAACAACATATAATGTAGATTTAGACTGAGTTTCCTTTTTATTTACTGAGATCATTTAAACTGAATTGGAAAAAGAGAAAAAAAAAAGATCTGTATCAACACTGATGTGTAGATGTCTGCTCCACCATGTACAGTGATAAGCATTCAGACATTTCTGTTTTTGTTATTATATAATATGTCCCAGTGAGTCATTTTTCATTTTATGAAGCGTAATGTACTATTTGCATAATATACAAATGACTCAATTTGCACACCATGACGCTCCCACCTACATACTTCAGCAAGGAACTGGCATTATTAGGATATTATGTGCAACTTTCTGCAAGATGTCTCGTTTCGTCTGACCTCTGTATATTTTAGAAGTTCTCTCCAGACATGCATCTGTTTTTATTTTTTTTTTTAGTTGAGTTATATAAGAGTAGTAGAAAACGATATGATTGCCATGCATTTTAGTTCTTTTTGTTGTTCATGTAGAATCATTGTTCTCTTGCTGCTTTCAGATTTTCCTGCTTGATTATGTTCTATCTTGCTTATCGTTATTCTGAAAGCATGTTTTGAAAACTACAATGTGTCTGGGTTTAAACGATCTTATCAAAACCTATGTACTGCGATATGAGATACTACCACCCCAAATAACTTCATTTATCCTGATACTACTGCTATACTCTTAACTGTTGGTTTGATCTGGCCTTAACTGATCGTTTTGAGGCTGCTCCTCAACTTGGTGCTGGTGAAAACAGTTAGGATTCGATAGCTGGATGATAGGTAGCTAGATGTGATCTCAGATTTTATGTATTTCCCCATTTCACTCTTACTTTCTGGCACCTGCCATATTGCCATCTCTAAATCATTTCGTTGAAAGTTTAAATGCTCCCAAACTGGATGCATTTGGTTCTACAACTGGGTTAGCTGCCAGTGTTTCCATTTCATAAAACGAAAACTGACACTCAGCCATTCAGCAACAGAAGTTTGCCAACTGTTGAGAATAATTACACTAAACATTTCCTTAAGACTTTTTAAACAAACAAATTTTATATATAACGTATATATATTGCGGTTGTGACAGCTGCTTGCCATTCCCTGCACTTGGATGTTCAATAGCGTGGTATTACAATATTGTAGATATTGTGACGGACCTATGTTGCCAGAATTCTTAAATGTATTTATTATATACTAGAGCTGTGCCATATTGTATCGTTCATGATAATATCGTCATGATTTTTAAAATGATTTTAAAAGATAAATAAAAAAAAATCAATATCGTGATAATTGTGATATTCTGACTTGTTTATGTAATGACTCAGCACAGCAGCAATTCTGTGTTTGTTTGTTATTTACTGTGAAGTTTTAAGCTTACTTTTTGTATAATTGTTTACATTTGCTGTTTATATGCACACAATTGTCTGCACTTCGGTTGTGTGGTAGATTTATATGCTACATTATCGTTTTATACAAAATCAGAATCAAAATAAGCAAATGTTTGATTTTTTTTAATGTTTGTTACATTTGTAGTAAAACTTAATACATACTACGTAATAATATTGATATAAATTAAATATATTTAATTTATTACAATTAATGTTAGTATAACATTGACTTTGTTTCAATGGTGTGTTCTTGAAATTTGTAAAAGGACTTTTCAGTGTTTTTTCATATCGCCAAGAATATCATTATCGCCAAAATACCCTGAAATATTGTGATATTGTTTTAGGATAATATCGCCAACCCCCATTATATAGACCCATCAGCAATTACATTAAAACCAAAGGCTTAGTATTTTAGGTACACTTTGTACCACCAAAACAACTCCCCACAAGCCATTTGAATGTGCCTAGCATGAAAACATTAGCAGCAAATAATTTAAGTTCTGTAAGTTGCCAGGTGGGGCCTCCGGAGATCAGACTCTAGAACATCCTGGTATGGTCAATCTGACTAAGATCTGATTAATTTGAAGAGCATGTTCCCAGAAGAACATAGTGAAGACATTTTGATGCTTTTGACAGACACGAAGTCTACCTACACAATAACAGGTATGTGGTTTCAGTGCAATGGCTTGCCTTGGGCCAAGGTAAAAGAAAATGTGATTAACCAGATCTGGCCACCATATTCTATTTCTTCATGGTCCAGATCTATATACCAGATATGCCCAATGGAGGTGCTATTCGTGATTGGCAGGGGTCAGCATTGAATCTGCAGTTATGCCGCTCCAAACACATCAAGCTATGAGACACTGTGTTCTAACAACTTTGTATCGTAGCTGTCAAATTTTTGTGCTACAGCAGCCCTATCACTGGATTAGCCTTTTAGAGACAACATTTGGTAAGATGTAACCACAGCATACTAAGAACACCCTACAAAACCTATTACTTTGTAAATGCTCTGAGCAAAACAATATGTCCATTACAATTTGGCAGAGTCAATTTCGTTGAGATCATGGTGCCTGACCATTTCTCCTGCTTCCATCACATTAACTTCAAGAACTGACTTTTCACTTGTTGAATTCATCCCTTCATTTGACAGGTGCCATTGTTATAAGATGTGTATTTTGCATTACCTCCAAGTGCATTTATTATTTTGTAAGTTAAATGCACAACATATGCTTTAGTACAAAAAAAAAGTAATTTTCACAGTATAGTAAACCAAACTAAGAATTATTATTCTGTCCCGTTTGACCGACCTCTGTTTCAGTAAGAATTTTATCAAATTTTATCATTTGGATTGCTGAAGATCATAGTGCTGATAACTGCATTTGTGCTGAAAACTACAGCTTTATTTCTGAAAATTCTCTTTCCTGAAGATACTATTCCAAGTAAAGAGAGTTGTAGTGTCTGCCTCTCACAAAATCTGGAAACATGTTTGACAGAACAACAGAGAATGTGAAAATCATACTACAACCACAAGAATTCTTTGTTCCACTCAACACTGAACTGTACCGTTAGCACAGCATATGACCGTAAAACCACATTTTAGTAAACTAGCCATCACAGCAGGCAAAATCTGAGTTTGGTTTCCAAATAAAATAAGCAATGGTTCTCAAGCAATGAATGCAAAATGTTGTTCATGCTTAAATACAAGAATTCAGGACCATGGGAACATTTGAGTAAGTTCTATTAACTGAAAATATATTCAATTAAAAAAAGTGATTGAATTTGTTTTCTTTTTATGATAATCATCTGAATCAATCATTAAATATGTTAAGTCATTACATCTTTAGCATGACTCTTTACAAAAACAATGCCACTCAGCTATATTTTTACAATATTAAATATCTAAAAGTAATGGAAAATGGGCCCTCAAATATCCAGGAAGTGTGAAACATAATAAAGAAATGTTTTAGCCCGCACAGGAAATCTGTCCTTTAGAATGCAAACTCTTCCATTTTCCTTCTTCATCGTGGCGCAACTGCTAAGTGTGCACAATCTGTGAACTGTGTTGTTCCAGGTGTCACCAAAACATTTCTACAAACCCTGAGCCAAATTCACACTGCTGCCCAGCAAAGTAAAAATAACTGACACAGAGCTTCACCACCACCACAATAACAATTTGAGCCTTTCTAAAGTGTAAGAGGGAAGGAAAAGCGTTAATCAGTAAAAATAACCCCAGTTTTGGGTGAAGGCTGAGAGAGAATTTTGGCTGCTTTTCACATTCCACAGATGTCGCACCTGGATAATCCATGTCTGGTGCAAATTAGAATGAAAAATAAACCAATAAACTGACAGCAGTGTCAACATGCCCTATTCCTCACTCCACAATTCAAAAACAACAGAGCACCACAACAAGGGCAGACGAAGCGTGATTACAGAGACACTGTTGGCTTTCAGTTAGTATCCACACATCTGGTCCCTAACAGTTTTTTCCCCTACCCCCAAATGGCCTTAAAAGACCCTTCTATTCCAGAGTGATTTATGATGATTTCAGTAGCGAGACTGCAATAGTTTCCTTCTGTGGATAGTAGAAACAATACCTTTACACCATCCGTGGAGAAAACAGAATTAATTCCTAGGTTAATACAGGGTGAAAGAGAGAAAACAAAGTATGTAAGGAAACAGATGGTTTAGTCTTTAAAACTTCAAAGAGCTCCTGTATGGTCCGTAGAGCTAAGAGAATGGACAGTGAGTGTAGAAACAAGGAGGCAGTCATAAAGTTATGTCTGCTCAGTGAATATAGACACACACACTTTGTTACTGTAACATTACCATGTATGGCAAATAATAAGGGTGAAATACATAAAGACAAGTACACAGTGTCATTGTGTTAAGTAATTAAGTGTTCGTTTTGTTCAACACTATTTTGTTTAATATGAGTGAGCCAGAGTCGCTTACAGTTTTAACCAGGTAGTTCCACGATGTGTGCTACATCTCAAAAGAAATGTATTATTTGGATTTTATTAATATGCCTCCTAGTACATAGTGTCTGTGGGTCAATATATCATAAAACAATGTACTGTAAAATTGTCTTCAAAATATAAAATAGTATTGTTCACGAAGTAATTGCACATAGTAACTTTATTCAGATATTCACTGCCAAATCTTAAGTATGAACCACTGAAATATGAGGTTGTTTTGTGCTTTTACAGACAACACTCACAGCATTTCAAGTTGGTAGAGTGTAACAGTTACAAATGTCCAGACAAGTAGCAGAATTTAGGAGTGAGCCATAGATATTCTTTCTTCTGGTACAGCCTTGTCACTGTGGTGTGGAAGTGTCAAGTAGACTGCATATTAATGTTCAGCAGCTAATATGGTGTGTGGCCATGTTTGCTGAGAGGCAGAAAATATAACATTGAAAAGATTATGGGACAGACACTACTGGGAAGCTACAACCTAACTCTAACCTAATTCATTACGCAATTGAGAGGACTTTATAAAACAGCATGGCAGTAGTGTTTTCATAAAATGTGACTGAATGACCACTCATAACATTTTTATGTCTCTGGGTGGACTGTCCTCTGCTTTGATTTAATGAAAACGCCAGGGTACACCTTGCCGGTTATTAACAGCACGACACAGGGTCAAATTAACTCAATGAGAGAGAGGGTCACATTGTTTAGGGCGATTTCACGGCCTGTACAGCTGTAACCGTCTATAGCTGACTGAACGTTGCCATTGGGACGTGTCTGTGAATGGGGAGGGGAGAGAGAAAAATTAGTAGGAAGAAAAGGAATAACCGTTGTTGTCGTGGAGGTCAGCTGTGCTAAAACACAGAAGCACAACACGCCAGTTTGAGCTCCATGAAAAACGCGTTGACTTGCACTGAAACAGTCTCCGACGATGTCCCCGGGCTATAAATCAAAAACATTCACTCACAAAGTTCACAGGAGACTTTCACAGAACCGCCGCACTCACCACGTATGTGGAACCGTTCTCTCCGGAGCGGACCTCCGTCTCAGGAATGGAGAAATGCATTTTGTTTCTCAGAGAAAACGTACAGAGATGTGCTAGGATTTATGACTCGGACGTGTTTTCCAAACGGTAGAAGTAAGCAGTAAAATCCAGACAGGAATGTTTCGGGTCTTACTCCGCCGCCAGGTAATCTTTATATCTGCTTCGCCCCGGTTTCTGGTAAACCTGAGCTCTTGTAGTCCAAATTAAAGACCGTCTCTCAATTTTGGCGAGAGGAAAAACGCAAAAACAAAACTTCTTTCACGCCAGGAGCTAAACTTCTCACATAAACCTTCTGAGGAACAGCAGCAGCCATGTTGCAACTGGAGGTAATTCCACCTTCACTGTTGGCTATTTATCAGCCCCTCTGTCCAAATGTATTCCAACAGTCCCCGATAATGTTCACAAAACTCAGGACAGCAGCTCTGGAAGACGTTCCGACTGAGTCCAAAAACCGAATAAACTTTTAGCTAAATGGCACTGCATGGAAATATGCAGCGTTCAAATCCCCGTTTTAGTCTACATCGGTACAATCGGGTGGAAACGAAAAAAATCAGGACATGTTTTGAACATTTTCTCCCTCCAGAATCTAGCTCTTCCGCGCTCTCTCCTCTTCCAACACGCAAATATGAAACGCATTCAGATCTGGGATCTGCTTTCCACCAAAGGTCGATATAACGTATTCAATGTGTGTCCACTGCTTCTCGAGGCATTGCAACAGTCCTTCGGACCAAACCACTGCCAAAACGGGGGAGTCATTTCACGTGGGATTGCGTCAAAACCATTATTTCAGTCGTTGAGACAAAAGTAACCATTGATGCTTGGATTTCAACAACAATATCAACATTTACCGAACACTTTCGGACTTTTACTTTCACGGTAAAAGTAACCGTTTTATTTCAGCGCGTTCACTTCCCTCCTCTTTGACGTGAATGGTGTTTCCCGAGGAGTCTGCAGGGTAAATGAACAGGCATTTCATTAGGAAGGAACCTGAGTTGAGCTGAGGAGGAAGTAAGTGTTATAATTCACCCTAATTAAATGTGGCTACCGTTTTGTGTGTTGTTATTAGCAGTTAATTGCTATAATTACCCAGACATTTATTTGAGAAAGCAGGAAACGCAACCAGAACTCACTACAATTTACTCCAAACCTTTCTGCACGTGTTGCTGAGATGTTTGCAAGCCCCGACTTTGGCCTTCAATTAAGAAAATACAGTGAAACGAACAAAAAATAAACAAACACATTAAGCAACAATTTTACATTTAGACCAATTCAATGCATTGCTCTATAAGGTCATCCTGTGACAAACAACATTTCAGAGAATGGAACATCAAGAATATTAAAGGTATGCTTGGTAAGATTTGGTGTTTTAGCCCCTGGATGAGCAGATAGAGAGTCTGATACATTCAGTGCGTTAATCAGACCTCACTGTCATGTTTCCAGTTGCATTTTGATTGGCTCTCTGTACATCTGTGTATACGCACATCCGTGTATTGCTTTGTACTGGCTTTGGTACTGGTCCAACGTGAAAGACTGCCTCCACACGTCAGGCCAAAACCACAGATTTGTGATTGGTTCTTTGTGTGTCAGTCAGATTTCTTTTCCTTCAGTAGTAAATGGCTCTTGGTCATTTTAATTTGTTAAAATGCAATGCAAGACTAGTTGTTGTCATTAATTTATAGAATAATGCTGCGATTGAGTGATTTCGGAAACTGGGAAATACCAATTTTCCCACTTGTAAATTGCATCTTGACCTTTTATCTCTTCCCATGGAGAAATGATGTATGTTTTCTCTAGATAAAAGTAAAATATTATCAGAATTGTTGTTATTCATATAGCGTTTTGTTGTTATTTAATGATATATGATGTTTTGGGGACATGTTGTATACAGTGGGTGGATCTTCAGCCAAGCATCCGAATGGAGTAAAGTCTACACTATCTGGTATACGACCTACCAATGAGCCCGCGAATGCAGCACACATTTGCAATTTAAACCACAAATACAATGTTGATCAGAAAAATGACAACTAGATATGTTCACCAAATACATCCCTAGTGTAAGCACAATTTTTATATATTTAGAAAATTATTAGCCAGCCAATATACATTAGTCAGATGACATAAAAATATCAAAACAGTTTAATCTGGTTTCCTTTCTGCATTATTTTATTTTATTTTATTATTATTTTTTTTTGCATTTATATATTTTAATTCTTGAACTTTTCTTACTCCTTTATTTGTTCAGCTGCATTACAATTCATAAAAGTTCATAAAGAAATTACATAAAATAATATTATTTAAGTAATAATACGTTATAAGTCAGTTTGTTTATTTTATAATGGTGATGATGATTGTGTTATTTAGATTTATTTTTAAATATCTGATGAGCAAGTGATGTGGATAAATGCAAAACTGCAACTTCTCCGAGAAATCCGTAGTCTCAGTTGATTGGATCTGCAAGAATGTGAGGAGCTTGAAGCTGACAGTCACAGCAGCTTAGACTCAAATATCTCCCTCCTCCCTAAGTAGTGCACTATTCAGGTCGCGAAATAGATGTATATACAACAAATATGGCTGGTATGTTAATAAAATCTCATATGAAACGTCTTCTGTATTCAACACAAGCTGCGTAATTCCCAGTCTAGCGTTTATTTGTGTGTATCCCTTTAGGTTCAACGGTCTACGTAGTGCACTACATAGGGGAAAGAGGCAGTGGAGACGTAGCCCTGGTGCGTAGCAAAGTCATGTGACCGAAATTTTGAAGAGTAAAATGTCTGCTGGGGTCAGTGTTTTCACACAGTCCGCCCAGTGTTTTTGTTATATTTTATTCATTTTATCCTGTTTACACGCCCATTCTGAGCAGACTGATCTGCAGGTAAGACAACGGGAGGCCAGTTTATAAGCTTTAACTTTTATTAAGGATCACAATATTGATAAAACCGTATAAAGAATGCATTTCTTCACCGTTATTTTGTATTGACAGTGCACTGACAGTAATTTGTGGTCTGAATATATAGCTGGGTTGGGCGACGACGACAACATATTAGACCTTCATATGGCATCAGTATCAGACACATGGATCAGAAATATCCGAAAATCATTGGGTTTGTTGAAGAATAGTGGTGGTGTTTGTGTTTCTGTAGTTATGTCATATGTGTGGAGGAGTAGTGGAGAGCGGCAGCGCTGTGTGGAATGTGTGTGTTACAGCGGGTCGCCTAGAGGGACGGTGTTGTTTTAGAAATAACAGCAGTCAGGAGGAGGACAGCGTTTTGGGGTAGGGATTACCTACAGCTGCTTCCTTTAACCTCTTAAAATATGTAGTTCCGAAATCTCCTGTTAACAAATTCCTTATATGTTAATTTCAGGTTAGACTTGTCCAATTGTTCTCTACATTATATTGATGACCTCCATGAAGTATCTGCAGCGGTTATAATGTGAGTAATAATAAAATACCTTTGGCCACTGCAGAGACCGTAAACCTATGGGCAAAAGTCAGAGACCAGACTGTTTTGCATTTAATAAACTTTTAATAGAGAAATACTAGATACTGTTCCCAATACACACACACACACACACACTTAATGTCTGAACCAAGGTTTGTATTTTGTTACATTGTGCAACATTTGTTTTCGCACTGCAATTTACAGAGTGGACTAATTGACTAAGCTTGCTATACCTACAGAACTGCAAAGCTGTAATTTTAGGGTAAAAATACTACCTAGTGTTCTTTAAGGAGGCATGGTGTGAATTTCATAATTTCATTTTATCTAATTGTGTTCTTTTCAGAGATCTCTCCAGCAACCTTCTTTCCAATCTGAGTGATTTTATATTTCAAGGTTTTAATCAGCTTACCACTCTGTAAGTAACTAAAACAAATTATAAATTTTCAGGACATTAAACATCAACATTAGCGCAAAAAAAGTTTGGAATAATTTGGATTAATAATTATAAAATAATTCTTTAATTTATTTATAATAAAACACTAGTAATTCAAGGTTTTTAAAGATTTTTCAATATTACACAATTAAATGTATAACTGTAAATCAAAATTAAAACATTCTGCTGTTTTGTCCTTTTTATTGTGACTATTGCATAGTATTAAAAACGATAATCATCCTTTAACAAAACATATCCTAAAAAATATTTCATTCGGAAATGACAAGTGAGAGTAATTTATTTGTCACTGCATTTGTTATGAATTTCAACAAGGAAAAAGTTTGTGTTCTTGGGGATAATATTGTATCCACAAGTGTTTGAGTTTTGGTTTAGACGAATTAATTAGGGTGATTTTTGTGTTAGCACATCATGAACGTAGCATATTAACACTTAATATTTAAGCTTATTTATTTAATTATATATTTATTTATTTAAAAATGACAACTGTCTTTAAATCTATGCAACATTTACCACAAAATGGCAAAAGAGCAGGAGAATTAATTTTAATTACATTTAATAAGAATTTAATGACACAAAAATGTTTTAATATATAGGCTACTCAGATAAATAAGAAATAAATCTATTACGGGACGTTTTACTAAATGATATATTGAAATGATGCATTTACAGAATTTATCTGACTGGTTATCCACTTGAGTATTGATCATTAGTGTCCCAGTATGAGACATTCTGGATGTTACAGCTTACATACAATTTGAAACCTGTGACTGTACAAAGTAGTAGCTTTATAATAGAATCGTTGTATACAACTGCCTACACAAAATGAACATATTAACATTTTCATTACCTTTCACTCAGTATATTGCCTTCAAACCTGGAGTGTCCTGGGGGCAAAACATCATGGGACAGAGTAGAAGTTAAAAGGGACACTAGAGTCTGTGAAGGACAGAGAAATGCCTGCAATCTGACAGGAAACCTATGTAAGTTCATCCATCAATTAATCACTTTGTTCAGCTTCTATTTAAATTATGAAAAATCTAAGTCAATACTATTCATGATTTTTAAACTGTATTTAATTACTATTAACTCTATAGCCTGGGATTGCCCTGAGAATTCCCTCTGCAGGCCTTATGGTCCAGGATTCTTTGAGTGTAGCTGTGTCCACAACTTTCATGGGTATAAATGCCTAAGAGAGGTAAGGACTCTATCTCAGATTGGTCTAATTGCATAAAAAGTTTTGACAGTTAAAGAAGGACAATGACCATGGCCAAAGATAAAGCAGTGTTCACTAGTATGCCTTTCTGAATTTCAGGGCCAGTTTCCTATGCTGGAGGTCCTGGCAATACTGTGTGTGTCCACAGTGGTCATTTCAACATTGTTATGGGTCACCCAAAGGCGTAAAGCTAAAGGTATCTGAGTCCTGACTTTCCTGACTGACAAAAATAAGTGGTAGGCCACACTGAACAAATTAACTTTTTTTATACAATAGGATGCTTTTAAAAACTTTGCTTTTATTAATCTTTTAATTTTTTACCAAACTTGTTTATGCACTGAGCCAGTATCAGTCTATGGAGTAAAACAATGTACAGGGGTTGGACAATGAAACTGAAACACCTGTCGTTTTAGTGTGGGAGGTTTCATGGCTAAATTGGACCAGCCTGGTGGCCAGTCTTCATTAATTGCACATTGCACCAGTAAGAGCAGAGTGTGAAGGTTCAGTTAGCAGGGTTTTGCTCAAAATATTGCAAAGCATACAACATTATGGGTGACACACCAGAGTACAAAAGAGGACTAATTGTTGGTGCACGTCTTGCTGGCGCATCTGTGACCAAGACAGCAAGTCTTTGTGATGTATCAAGAGCCACGGTATCCAGGGTAATGACAGCATACCACCAAGAAGGACGAAAAACATCCAAAAGGATTAACTGTGGACGCAAGAGGAAGCTGTCTGAAAGGGATGTTCGGGTGCTGACCCGGATTGTATCCAAAAAACATAAAACCACGGCTGCCCAAATCACGGCAGAATTAAATGTGCACCTCAACTCTCCTGTTTCCACCAGAACTGTCCGTCGGGAGCTCCACAGGGTCAATATACACGACCGGGCTGCTATAGCCAAACCTTTGGTCACTCATGCCAATGACAATGCCGAACATCGGTTTCAATGGTGCAAGGAGCGCAAATCTTGGGCTGTGGACAATGTGAAACATGTATTGTTCTCTGGTGAGTCCACCTTTACTGTTTTCCCCACATCTGGGAGAGTTACAGTGTGGAGAAGCCCCAAAGAAGTGGACCACCCAGACTGTTGCATGCCCAGAGAGAAGCATGAGGGTGGATCAGTGATGGTTTGGGCTGCCATATCATGGCATTCCCTTGGCCCAATACTTGTGCTCGATGGGCGCGTCACTGCCAAGGACTACCGAACCATTCTGGAGGACCATGTGCATCCAATGGTTCAAACATTGTATCCTGAAGGCGGTGCCATGTATCAGGATGACAATGCACCAATATACACAGCAAGACTGGTGAAAGATTGGTTTGATGAACATGAAAGTGAAGTTGAACATCTCCCATGGCCTGCACAGTCACCAGATCTAAATATTATTGAGCCACTTTGGGGTGTTTTGGAGGAGCGAGTCAGGAAACGTTTTCCTCCACCAGCATCACGTAGTGACCTGGCCACTATCCTGCAAGAAGAATGGCTTAAAATCCCTCTGACCACTGTGCAGGACTTGTATATGTCATTCCCAAGACGAATTGACGCTGTATTGGCCTCAAAAGGAAGCCCTACACCATACTAATAAATTTGTTTCATTGTCCAACCCCTGTATCATTTAGAAGCTGTTTAAAGTCTCAGAAGTAAATTGCCATCAACGACATATTACATGACCTTATCAAGATTTACGCTGATGAATCCATGATGGGAAACAGCTGCTATCTCTTTATGGTTTTATACTGCAATAGAAAATCTGATTATTGTAACATTACCGTATGGGTGAAGTTTTAAGACCTGACTGCAAGGATGTTTTTATTTGCACAATATGGGAAAAAAAGTCACTTTTTAATATACATTTTTTTTCAGAGTTTACTGTTTTTGAGGGAGTAGTAGACGATACACATGCCTACACTTTGTATGTTAAACAAAAAGTTATGTATGCTATATACGATCATGTTCTGCTTTCCCCAATTGTTTACAATCTCCAAAAGTTACTGGATGACCATTGTTCAAGTATTATATTTAGATTTGCATGTTTGGGAGCCTTGTACAGACATTAGTTATAGAAGACAGTGTGAAAATGTACATGATGACATTTGAAACCACAACACTATTGATCTTGTAAGTAGTATGATACAAAGCTGACATTAGTGTTTGGACTGGTTTAGCTTTCCATTGTAACATAAAATGAACATGTGTAAATTAAAAAAAAAAGCTAAAACTCTTGTGAAATAAATGTTGAAATATGTTTTTTTTTGTCTTTTCCTGTCAGAGTATCTTAGTCTAAATTAACTTGAAACACTTTCCAAAATATGCCCGTTTATACTGTGTAGTATATGCATATGTAGCATACTTAAATATAGCGCTCATGCCTTAGTACTTTTGATACTAAAGAGTGCATCAAATGTTTCTGCTAGTGTACTAGGTAAAAAATGACTTGCATCTCATCTTTGTCAGCCTAATCCATTTCAGGGTCATAGTGACAACAGGGCAAGTAAATAAGTTCAGATGTCTCTGGTCCCCTCAACTTCCACTAGCTCGCTCCAAACAGTCCTGGGGCTTCAACCCAGTTGGCTGTGCCTGGTGTATCTCCTGTGGGAGGCATCAAGGGGGCATGCTTAACAGATGCTTGAACCACCTCAACTAGCTACTTTCAAAGCAAAGGAGGGGCTGTTCTGCTGTGTGCCTCCCAGATTGCAGAGCACCTCAACCATTTGGCAACCTGCCTGAGAAAACTCTAGGCATAGATGAAGAAGGGTACATAGATGATCCTGTAACTTGAAAGCTTGGCCTCATGGCTCAGCTCCCACACTACAGTACAGAATCACCGTTTTACTGCATGTAAACTAGTCGATGTCATGAACCCTCTTACAAACAAGACCAAGATACTTGAACTCCTTCATCTGAGGTAGGTTCTCCTCACCCCCAAAAAATGTCTAACATTTTTTTCCTTGATGTCTAAATAGATAAATGCAGAACAACTGACCAATCAAACATTTTGGTTATGCAAAGGTTTTAGAATTAAAACAAAAAAAGGGGTGGGATCTTTTTTTTTTTTACATGCATTGAGCATGACAAACTGTTTACAAAGTGTTCAAAAAGTGTCAGGGAGGGGGAGGAAAAAAAGACAGGAGAGCTTTCATTAAAAATCATGTGCCATTTAACATATAGGTTTATTTTATGCGAAAAGCCTAAGCCGTCTAGGCATGTGGATGTACAAATGCAAGTGAGAAGCCTTCTTTACTGATCCACATTCTTGACTCGTAGGACCACAGGCACAGAAGTACAGGGGATCATGCCTAGCTCTGTGATCACAAGGTCAACAAAGTCTGGAGGTGTTACATCATATACCAAGTTCAGCAAGCCCAGGGACTTCACACTCTGCCAGTCAGCCAGCTGTGTCTTTCCATCTCGAGTCACAATTAGATCGTCAGGGTCATCTGTGGGAACAGGTTTTTGTGTGTGGTTCTCAGTCTTAGATTATGGCATTTATATCATATCATATATATCGTACAGTGATATCTTAATCTTGAGTCAATCATAATTACCAAGTTCATTCGAAACGAAGGAGTCTGTCTGTACTCGTTCACAGAACTTGTAGGTCTCACAGCAGACTAGCACAGGCACATTGTAGGCCTTGGCCACAAGGGCAATTTGAGACGTTCCCACTCGTGACATCACATATCCATTAGCCAAAAGTGCATGGGCTCCAAGAAACACCTTGGAAACCTGTAGGCAAATGAAATGACCAGTGTACATTTTATAATTTTGAAAAATAAGTGCTATGAGGTTATTTTGCCAGTAGGCAGTGCAGCAGCCATTATAATACTGAATTAGAACTTTTTCTGATGCCTGACAATAGCACTGAATATCATTTATTGTCTGTACCTGAACACACCCTGGATGTTGTGCAAGTCCATCACAAGCATTGAAAATCATGACAAATGAAAATATAAAAGATATATAGATATGCCCCTTGTGGACATGCAAGTATGCTGTGTGCATGACAAAAAAAAATAAAAAGATTAAGTGAAGGCACATGTTCAGGTACTCTTATTTTTGCTGTTTCAAAAAAATGCATGAATACAACATAGTATTGATTTTATATTTTTACACCCCTATTACCTTTACTCAAAAAAGTAACTTAAGTTACCTCAGGCAGGATGTAGGACACGGCAGATATAAGCACATAGGTACAACGAATGCCTCTCTTCACCAAACGCCTCAGCGCCTCCCTGCCCTCCAGCCTGGGCCGACTGTCTACCACAATAACTCTGAACTTCCTTTGCTTTTCAAATGCTTCACATAGAATGTGATTCACAAGTGAAGAGCTGGAAAAAATAGTAAATAAATTTCTCTTATTTTTAAAGATTTCTTTTTTCAAAAGACATTTTTACTACTACCACTAAGGACTGGCAGCATATGTTGTAAAGAGCCTCACTCCATTAAAATGGACTTTGATGTGCTCCATCCATGAACAAATTAAAGAAAAAGATGATTCGGGCCTCTTACCATCCATAAACTAGAATGACATCTCCATCCCTTATCTTGTCAATTGCATATTTCGAGATGGCTTCCGCGGCCAACGTGAGCTTCTCATTTACGTAGTTGTCAATACATGACAATAGTTTCTTTTTAGCCTGTGCATAAAATATTTTTACATTTATTTAAAAACATGAAACATTCTCCCTCAAGATTAATCAGTTAATTTAGGATGATGTTCAAACACTTTACCTCCTCTTCTTTGCACTGACTTGGAATATTGGAGATTTCCTTCTTGATATATTTGATTGCATTACCCATGCTTGCTGAGAGGGGGCGACACTGGTTTAGAAAACTGCAAAGGAAAGAGGAAGCAAGCTTTATTTAAATACTTTATGGTCATATATTTAAGAAACCAATTTATGCGTTATTATACTTTTTAGATGCATATTGAAAACTATAAATGTTGGCATTTATTTGACATGCTAATCTTCAAAACAAAATTTGAACCTGATATAGGGCTTCAGTTTGTTCACTAGGTCCCTGGCCAACTCCTCATTTGGAGGAGTGCTGTAGTCTTGGATCACCTGCAATAGTAACACAATTAAAAGGTCAAATAAAAACATTTACTTGTCAATAGTAATCTAGTGTTGCAGAGGACTTTTATTCAATGTTCTAATTGCATTTTGAAAAGCAATTATAGCTTTATTTCCAACATTAGACCTTTTATTCAAATATTTCTTTATCTGCTAATATTAAAATGGTAGCACATACACCACTGATGAAAAGGCTAATGAAGTAACAGTTTACCTGTTTAAAAGCATGCAATAGAGCCACAGAACGAGCATTGGAGCCAGCTACAATACCCTGTGAGTACTGCAGACCCAAACGCACTATGGAAGGGTGGATAACTGTGGCAGGGATGCTGAAAAAGATGACAAGCATTAGTTATGAAAACCTGCAGTAGACAATCGAACAGAGGTCTGTTTCCTTTCTGGAGACATAACATGGGTCATCTCCTACAGACCATTGACTGGTGCACTATCTGAGATTTTACACATTTATATAGCATCGAATGACTCATTTCAATGTAAAGGTGTTGTGGAGTTGAGGCATCCTGAGCAGACAAAGAAGTTACACTTTCCTCGGTTTTGCTGTTCTCAGGGCATTGTAGTCACCCTCGGAATGACAGATAGTTCCGCCCTGTGGAAACCTGAGCCTTCCCCACATTTGTTTTTCCCTCCCCCAAGAGACTGGCACCACCCACAAAATTTTCTCTAGGCAAGATGGCAGATTCCACTGCCAAATAATCACATGTACACAACAATCCGCATGATCTTCTATAATAACATCCAATTTTCATCAGCACCATTTAAGGTGAAGCAGAAAATTCAAATGAGACACTAACTACTGCAAAGAGGGAGAATCTGAGTTCACTTCTGCTCTGCTCACCATGGCTCACTCAGTCACATTTTTTCTTGTGCTCCAGACCTGTAGGAGCCTGGTTTTTCTACCCTCCCAGCCGAAGGAAAATGTCTGTTTTTATCACCTTTGTGCAGGTGAGGAGAGCTTAGTTGTCCCGGCGCTCTCTTGCGCCGTAGCTGCACTGCTTTCAAACTGACGGAGAATAACTACACTCTGCGTCCAAACAGTGAATACCCTGAGCACATTAACTACTCCTGTTTTCCCTGGACTTCTATATTCTGTGTTGGTTTATACCATTTATGTTGGTGTTTGTGGACCTCAAAGTGTTTTGGGTGAAGTAAAATATGATTTAGTTTTTATTATTAACATTATCCGTTATGGATACATGAATTTGTTGTGAATGTAATTAGCTTGAGTTTAGTGAGTCAGTGTGAATTTTTCAGCTTTTTCCTCTCAGCAACGAGAAGTTAAGATGGGGGGTGTGGTTGAGGCAGGAAAGAGGGAGAGGCTGAAGAACTGTTTATGTTTGGCTCTGAGAAGGAGGGCAACCTCTACTGGCAAGATTTATGATAGTGCTCTTTTAAGGTAAATAACTTCAGAAATTATAAATATTATCATTTAAATCATCCGTACAAGACTAGTATCTTAAGTAACATAAGACAATATAAAGTACCTGATTTGTTGGGTCAAAGGGGCTTTGCGGCTGTACTGGTGTAAGTGTGAGAACAGACTGACTTTGTAACCATAATCTGATCTCAGTGGAATCTGTATAAACAAATGAGACAACAGTCAAGTTTGGCAACCCCAGGGTAATGTCAGCTACTGTTACCAAACAAGGTTATTCTCCTCTCTTCAAGGTCAGTGCTGACGCTGCAACAAAATATTCATTCCACTAATATGATATTTTTAATGACCACGATGGTATACACTGGACCAAAATTAAATGTGGGATGCATTTTACACAATGAAATGGGTAGAACAAGTAACCGATGATAATCTAGCCCTCTAGACACATACAGCGTTATCCCAACTGGCTGTGTAACACAGTATGGTGGTTATTGCCATTGCCAAGTGACCTGTACAGCACCAGAAATTGGGTACCATGAATATAAGAAACAAGACAAATTGGGAAAGTGATCATGCTTTCTTTCTTTTCTGTGATATATCTGATAAACATGACTGCTATGTTCTAACATGAAAATGAAACAGGTCTTTGTGGTTTTGAATGGAAAATCAATTTTAAATCTGTGTTACATTTCTTTAAAAATTAAAAAAACAACAGTCATTCAGTAATAATTCTGGGTTTGGATAATTAACCATACTGTGCCAAGCTGAGCCAGTGGAAAAACACCTATAGTTAAGAAGAAAAACAAATGATTTTTTACATAACATAAAACCCCAGCTAAGCTACATAAGAACAAAACACACTTCACACAAATAAACCCATTTTTCTCAACACCATTATAAAAAAAATACACATCAAACAAGATAAAAAATTAAAATAAAATAAAAATCTCCACTGCACACACAGTGTAGACTCAGACCTTTACTCGAGACACATTTATACTGGTTCCTTGACCAGACTTCTGAAAGAAATGGGAGGTAAAGCATCCGAAGTAAGTGTGTTGAAATATCTTTGGGAACATGTGGAATGGAAAAGGCTGGAGGAAATTAAATTCAAAACCAGGGTTGGGGTTAAAAAAATGGAAGGAAAAAAACACATCAGAGTAAGTAAAATTAAAAAAGCTAAATATGTCCATATTAAACTTTCTAACCTGTTGTCTCTCCAGCTTCTTAGCCAGCTTTCTAACCATTGCAGGATCATCTACTTGGATATGTTCTGGCAATCGTTTCACAGCTGGAGAATGACAGGTAGCAGACATAAGACCTTAGTGAGTCATATTTTCCATAAATCCTGCATTAGTACATCAGCAGTATTCGGCTTGCTATAGAACTATTTGAATCGAATAAATCTGGATATATTACCAGGCTGGAGCTCATTTGGTGGAGCTTTCGATTTGCTGGAAGTGGGTTGTGAGCCTGGCTCTTTCTTGGTTTGTTTTGATGCACGCTCTGCTTCTTGACGTGCACGCCTCTCTGCCTTTAGCTCTGCTTTGCTTTTAGTTTGCTTGTCTGTAGGTGCAGTGGACTCCGCCACAGGCACACTGACAGACACAGGAGCTGCTGATAGGGATACAGGACCAAAGCCAGTTAGGGAACACGAAAAAAAAATTCCAGGATGTGACATAAACTAACAGGGCTAAATGTTCACACAATAGTACTGTTAGAAAGGAATTAGAATACACTAAAACACATTACACTGAATAAAACCTATGTAATTATCTGCTGAATACTGGTGATTGTGATAGGGTTCCAAGATTTGCTGTGTGTCCTAACAACAGTAATTTTTAATGAAAGTGTTAAGCTGACAAATTTTTTGATAAATGTGTATAATTGATGAAGTGTGGGTTTAACTCAAAACACTTTTTAAATGAACCCCTATCAGTCTTACCTTTTTGTGTTGGACATTGTGTAGCAGTTTGAGAGGCAGCTGAAGGAGCCTTCTCCTTTTCTGTCACTTTTTGTGTTGGACCCTTGTCATCTTTCTTGCCCTTTTTCTGTTGTTTCTTCTCTTTCCTTAAACGCTGCTTCTCTTCTTTTGTCAGCTCTCTACCTTCATTCTACAAATAAGTCAATGATCAGTCAGTCACTAAAACACATACTAAGACTGAGAGACTGATTGCCTATACTGTTGATTTCACAAGACAGTTCTCAGAAATAAAATAAAAATCCTTATTGTTGCTCTTAACTCCCAAAACATCTGGACATAATATAAAATGTGGACCACCAGGAAGACGGGAATTTTAAGCGTTATATTTAATAGACAATTCAAGATCTACTAATTTAAAAACAGTAACATCAAAAAGGTTTCGTTTTTAGCTTTTAAATAGTTCTAATTTCTGTACTCATGACAAACACTGTTTGTCACTTAAAACACTTAAGTCATTATGCCATTCAAAAATGTAAGCCATTCACTGAACTTTAGTGTATTAAATGTATAATTTTGATAATAAATTTGAGAATGTTAATATTGTCAATTAATTCATTTTCTGTAACTGCTTATCCACTGGGCATAAGGCGGGGACACGCCCTGGAGAGGGCGCCAGTCCTTCAAAGGGCGACACAAACGCTCACACATTCACTCACACCTATGGACACTTTTGTGTAGTCAATCCACCTGCCAACATGTGTTTTTGGACTGTGGTAGGAAATGGGAGCTTCCAGAGGAAACCCACGCAGACACGGGGAGAACACACCAAACTCCTCATAGACCCGTGGGACGTGAACTCACAACCTCCAGGTCCCTGGAGCTGTGTGACTGTGACACTACCTGCTGCACCACCATGCCGCCCTAATATTGTCAATTAACATGTATAATTGATAATTTGATAAACAATATATGGTTAAACATACATGGACACCTGCTTGGCCAAGGGTATTAATTGGGTGTTTTCTTAAGACATTAAGCCACGAGGACCCTACTGAGGTCAGGTATTGTTGATGTTGGATTATTAGTTTTGAATCACTGGACAAATGCCGCTACAAGTCATCCCTAAGTTACTGGTCGGAACCCTATCATCCCAGAGAATGCTGTTCAAATGCCCCTCTTGCTGACATTGGGCATTGGGCATGGTGAAAACGATATGCATTAAAATCCTACGTGAACTATATGACAGTAATATCTGTTTAAATATAACGACTGCATTAACTCACCTTGGCTCGAGCAATGTCTTGACATTTCCCTTCTCCATCTATGACAGAAAGGTAGGCTTTATTACTGCACACTTTTTCAACCAAACCAAGTTTATGTGACCTCTAGTTGAAGCATACAGTATGTAAACTGCAAACAAAGAAATAGTTTGGGTTCCTAAAGGAGCTGTTTTGCAGTAAAATAAAGTTAACTGGATACTGGTTAACGTTAGCTAGCCAGCTAGCGCAGCTATCATTTTAAAACCAACGTTAACTATATCTAAATCAAATCTACAATTAACAAATTAAAACCATATTTAAATCTAACAAAATGGCCACCTAATACAGAATATAAATCGGATCATTTCCAGAGGCTGCTGTATTGAAATATAGGAGAATGATGCAATTTCCCTGTAAACCTGAGCAGCAGGCAGCTGTGTCTGTGCTCTATCTCTCACAGATAACCACACACAGACGTTAGCGACTTCAACGGCTTCCTTTTCTCTCCGACTCTTTTATTTACTACCGTTTATCTGGATTAACTCCACACACGGCGAGAGCAGTGTTACCTGCGGCGTGGTTGACCTCGGCACTGTGTTTAGACTCCTCTTTTCTCTCTGAATCTGCCATGTTTCGAGTTGGTGAACATCACGTTGGGAACCTGAAGAGAACTGAGCCGAGAAGAAGCACTGCCTCCAGCGACGGGAATAAAACATTACAGCAAGATATACACAGATCCACCAAAACATTAAAAGCACCTCCTTGTTACTACACACCTTATCCATTTTATCAACCCTTCTGAACATATATATGCACTTTTATGGAAGCAAATCTGTCTCATCACACTTTGAAATATTACCATCTTTGAATTTGTAGCACTGAATTTATGAATCTGAATTTTGCTGCTTTTGAATTTAAGTTTTCAGATTTACACCTCAGAATGTTTTGCTTCGAAATTATGCATCTGAATATAATTGCTCTTGAACTCGTGAATTTTCAAGAACACATTTTCACTGTTATTCAAAGTTAATAAATCCAGATAAAAAAAATCAAGCTCAAAAAAATTCAGATACACATCCGGGACACAAAGGATGAGCAATCGATTCATTAGGATTTTCTCTTTCACCTTAAATGCTGCACTAGTTGCATTCTGTCGCCGCTAGATCATGAAATACGAACACAACTTCCATACCGTGGAAAACTACACGTTTAGCTTCCTTCCGCGGATATTATCTCTTTATTTGCAAAGTGTCTCAAAAATCTGAAAAGCTCACTAAAGACACAATATAACAGACTACAGGGTGTCCAAGACTTATGAAGTTGATCTGTTCCTACGTCGCGGCGTAAACCGATTTTCATTGTAAGTTGGAAAATACGTATATACTGTACGTAAATAACATACTGTAAGCACCTATTCACGAAACATCGTAACTCGGGACTGACGTAACCCGAGGACCTCCTGTATTGATATCTGGAAGATGAAGAAATTCTACTGTGGATTTTTTTTTGTCATGGCCCTGTGAACATAGCATGTGATATGACAGAATATGTGGAAACATGAACTGTGGAGTATATGTCCTATGGCATTTTTATTTTTTAATTGTCGGGTTATCAAGAACCTTAAATTGAATTTACAGAAGGTGTAGTACAAATATAATATCCCAAAGTGCAGAGTTTAATTCATAAACTTGTGTTTGTTTAAACACTGGATGTCGGTGTGTGTATATTCACAATGTCTGGTTATTTCTAATATTTATAAATATTTATAAAGATATTTGTGTTTGAAGATTATTTATTTGTTGTAACAATGCTTCTTGGCAATAAATCTTATACCATTGAAAAGCCTGTTAATTTCCCTTTCACATTTTTGAGACACTTTGAAAATAAAGAGATAATGTCTGCAGAAGGAAGCTAAACGTGTAGTTTTCCACGGTGTAGAAGTTGTGTTCGTATTTCGCCATCTAGCGGCGACAGAATCCAACTAGTGCAGCATTTAAGGTGAAAGAGAAAATCCTAATGAATCGATGCTCATCCTTTGTGTCCCGGATGTGTATCTGAATTTTTTCACTCGTATTTTGGCATCTGAATTTCGTCTGTCGAATTTGAGCAACTTCGAAATATATTGTTTGATTTTTTTTATCTGGATTTATTAACCTTGAATAATAACAGTGAAAACGTGTTGTTGAAAATTCTATTCAAGAGCAGTTATATTCAGATGCATAATTGTGAAGTAAAATATTCAGAGGTGTAAATCAAAAGCAGCAACTTAAATTCAAAAGCGGCAAAATTCAGATGCATAATTTCACTGCAAAAAAAAAAAAAAAAATCAGTGCTACAAATTCAAAGGTGGTAATATTTCTAAGTCTGATGAGACAGATTTGCTTCCATACACTTTGTTGTTCCACAGTTACATAATGTAGTCCATCTGTGGCTCTCCATATTTTGTAAGCCTCTGTTCAAAATGTCTTTCAATGGTCAGGACCCCACAGGTCCTGCTTTAAGTTTTGTCAGCATTCAGCACATAATAGGCCCACAACTCTGGTTTTGTTTTCATACCTGTGTATACACCTCGGCAAACAAACTGGCATCCAGTCAGCCTTATGTATTTTGGTATAATTTAAGGAGTTGCAGTTAACTTATATTGGAAAATGCATCACAGGTTTACTCACTGTTCTTTCTCTGTGACTCTACTACAGAACCTGTAATTTCAGCATGGTCTTAATTACTTAATATTCTTCTCTACATAATTCTCTACATAATGACAGGATTTATTTATTTTTGTAGAATATATTCATATAAAGTTATTTTAATATATTAAATACATTGTTAGACAGCTATGTGTACTAATGGAATCAGATCAGTTTTAGTGGTCATATTAAAGCAGCTACTAGATCAGCATTTCATCTTAAGAACAAGAATTTATGACTAAACCAGACCTGGAAACTTGTGCATGCTTTTATTTCTAGCAGGGTTGATTATTTTAATGGTCTCCTAAATGGATTTCCAAAAAACCCCATTAAACGTGGTTCAGATGATTCAAAATGCAGCTGTCAGAGTTCATTCTAGGAGTAAAAGAAGTGAACATATTACCCTTATTCTTAAATCCTTACACTGGATACCAGTCTGTTACAGAATAGGCTTTAAGGTGTTGTTACTGGTGTATATTTTTTCTTGGGTAGAAAAAACTTGAGAATCAGCATTTAGGTACACTCTCAGAAAAATGGTATGGTAGAGGTTCATTACTGGTCACTAAAGGTACACACAGTAAATATGAACCTTTAAAGGTAACAGTGGCTTTAAAGCCAAGCTGTGGTCCCTAAAGGTACATTACATTCTCTTTTCCAGAAGGAGATGTGAATATTTGTAATGTTTAATTATAGAAGTGTGTAGTTCTGGATTTAAAATTGCAATTATAATCATATAAGGTACAATTATGTTCCCTAACTAAACATACTGAAATGTACCCTCGTGGGTTCCACCATAGTGACAGCAAAAGGTACCACCTCAGTGACAAATTTTCTGATACTGTACTTTGCCACTGTTAAATGGAACCAGTTGACTTGGAACATCAGAAGAGACCCAACTTTAGAGACCCACTTTTAAATCAAGACTAAAACATCCCTATTTGAGCAGGCTTACCACTCAGTTTAATAGCCTTACTACAAAATACATTTAGGTTAAGACTGGCCCAGTCTTGTTGATAAAGACAAATGTCATTATAATTAGCCTAAAGAAATTGTCAGCCTTCATATTTTATTGATTTTCATCAATTTTACACACCGTAACTTGAATACCTAGACTGCTGTACATGACTGACACCTTCCTTGGGTGGATGTCTCCTGTAAGGCAAGATATTTGCAAGCGAATGTTTTGCATATTCTGAAAATCTAAGAGCTCTGAAACTACAGGGACCTGAACAGAATAAACATGCCTTCAAAATGCTCATAAGCTAAGCCTAAAGGTTAAGTTTTGTGGTGTATTGAAATGGTCTAAGGGACACTTGTTATGCTTTGTGTTTATGCCTTTTATGAACTTTTAGCAGTACACATTTTATGCGTTTATTTATTTATTTGTGATTGCCTATAAATGTCATAATTTGATTCACAATCATCTAGCTTTCTTATTGTGATAAAAAAAACAGCAATCCTCATTCATTCATTATCTGTAACCGCTTATCCAGTTCAGGGTCGTGGTGGGTCTGGAGCCTACCCAGAATCACTGGGCGCAAGGCTGGAACACACCTTGGAGGGGGTGCAAGTCCTTTACAGGGTGACATCCACTCACACACTCACCAATCCACCTAACAACATGTGTTTTTGAATTTATGATGTCAGTGCTCAGTTCTTAATTTTAATTCTGTTATGAATACACATGATACAAAAAATATAATGTTTAAAAATGGTTTATTCAAGAAATACAACTTACTGACCTTTACACAAATAAACAAACAATGTCCTTACATTAAATTAATACAAGGGGATAACGTAGCATGTTTAATACAGCCTGTACCAGCATGGATATATCCTGCTCTCTATGAAATGTAATAGCTGGCTGAATTCACAGCGCAGTAGCTGGTTGAAGGGGACCAAACCTCACAGAAACACCTGACTTGGTTCCATTTGACCAGCCACAGCAAGGTGTGTTGTTACATCATAGGAGATGAAATGACAAAAAGGAGGAAGGATAGAATGTATTTCATATTTGAACTATTGGTCATTGTTTTTCTGTAAGATGCCTTGACACTTACCTGTTGAGAGAGAGTGTGACAGAGAGAGAGAGAGAGAGAGAGAGAGAGAGAGAGAGAGAGAGAGAGACCTACATTGGTTAAATGTAAAAAAGCAGGTATATGCAATCAAAAAATCATACAAAAACCAATACAAATACAAGTTCACCTATGTGTTTGATTACATGATATTAAAAAAAAAACCTGAAAAAGTTAAATCTAGTGAGGCAACTGAGATGTATCCCAGTTACATGCAGGAAGCCCCTGTTAAAACTGGAAAGCCCTGTCAGGATCAGTATGTAGCCACACAGCTGTGGTCTATTTGTCTGTTCTGGCTGTCTCAATTGAGACAGAATCAGGGTGTGGAAGCCCCAGGCACGTGCGTATGTCCAACCAGACCACATAAACAACAGCATTAGCACCTCTCTCACTGCCCACTGTATAAGGCTCATTACTCCCAATGAGCTTTACACCTATTTTCTAGCTGTAAAGTAATACATTTGGATGAATGCAGATTTATTGCCTATAAATCAAAGTGATAATACATAGATAAATTGACCCATTACATAGATACTAACATTAATAGCATATTAGAAAGAACATTATCATCCTGAAACCTTGAAAAGAGTAGTTTCTTAGCCTGGTGACAACATCCCCCTGAAACCACACACTTCCTTACATTCCATAACTGGGTTATTCATATGGGGATATAAGGAAGCATGTATTCACAGGAGGCAACAACTGGATTTCCCTCGCAGCGTAGCAGACAAAGTGTCCTTTCATATGCCACAGTGTTAGCCTTGTGCTAACCTAACAGCAGTTTTAAGAGAGAAAAAAATGTAAGATGTCTAACAAAGTAGACAGAGGGAAATAGACCATTCACAAAGAGTTAAAAATGTTATCTTGTGTTGAAATAAAATCTGGAAATCGTTTATGACAGAAACCCACATTTTTATTAATTTTATTTTTTTTCTTTTTTAAATCAAGCCATGGAAACAGAAAATGAAGATTACCTGTATTTTACTTTGGTGTCTTCCAGCTTCTCAGACACATGGTTGCCATCAAGAGTATGATTCCACAGTGTTGGGACAGACAAGAAAGAGCTAGATGCCAGTTCTCAAAATGTACCGCTGCCTTTTACCTTACCAAGGTGTGGACAACAGCCAATTGATAAAGCCTGCAGTAGATCAAAGGCAAGTAATGACACCTTAAGTGAGAACTAGGTGACACAATCCTACCTCTGCTTCCTTCCAGTGCACCCTTTCTCATGGAAGACTACTGCCAAACATGTCATACCCTGCAGTCGTATAAAATAAAAGATCACTTTAGAGTACCCCCCAAATTCAAACCTGATTGTTGGTCTGATTGAAAGTACCGCTATCCATTCTTCAAGCCAAACTAAACCATGTGTACAGGAGGGTAACTATTTGGGTTGTCCTTTTACTACACTTTGTTTGGGAATTGGTCTCTGAAACTAAAGAAGAAATAGAAGATCTGTCTTAAAGAGCCAGACAGATATTGTCAGAATTAGTGCTAGGTCAGAAAAACCCTAAAAGACCAACCCAAACGTTTTGAACACTTCTTCTCAAAGGCTAAAATCTCTGTTAATGCATAAATTATGGTTCTCTCCACACCACTCTCACACCCTCCCTCTGCTGCTATGTCCTCTCCAGCCTTCTCTGAGCCTGGCTTGTGGATTGTGCCCAGACATGGTCTCGTACTCCCGGCCTTTTCTATGTCTCCGACTCCCTCATGCTGCCCCCTCCTCCCCTCTGCCACAGCGGCCTCCCACCTGTTGGTGTCCTTTAGAAGCCTGGGCCTCTCCTGTGCCTGCTGTCCAGCCCAATCAGGGCCATGACAGGGCAGAGGGAGCCTGTGAAATCACACCTCTCAGCTGTTCACACTCGGCCCAAGACACCCTACACCCGCCGCTCCCTTTTTACACTGAATTTCAATGGCTCTTTCTGAAAAAAATAAAAATAGAGAGTAGGAGGCCAAGGCAGGACCTAGGAACCAATTAAGGATTTAAAAATATATAATTCTTTATTAGCACATGTACAGTTAAAATGGGTAAATGCATTACGTGTTTACCTTTATTTAACTGATACAAAAACAGATTTCCAGTGTTTTCACTGACCAAATTGATTGTATTTTAACATGTTCCCCTTAACATACACCAAAAATTGGAACTGAGTCATCATGTTTATTGATGTTTTACATCACCTTACCTTCTATTGAGAGTTTTAATCTTTTGGGAACTGAGGGTACAAAGAGCTCAAGTTTTCAAGTGGAATTTTTGCCTTTTCTTGCTTGAAACAAGACTTTTGCTACTCAGTAGTTCATGGTTGCTGTTGTCTAAATTCTTCTTTTCATGATGTGCCATAGAAAACAGATCTGTACTGCAGACAGGCCAGCCAAGAACATGCTGTCCATATCTACAAAGCAATGCTTTTATAGCATATGCAGAATGAGGCCTGGCTTTGTCCTGCTGAAATAACCATGACAAAGCTGCCTTGATGTCAGCATATATTGCTCTAAAATCCCAGTATATGCCTCCACATCAACTGTAACTTTACACATATGCAGTACAACATCGCCATGGGCACTTGTTCACCCATATATCATGACAGACATTCACTCTGCACATTTTGCATTTAAATATGTGGATAGTCCTTTACGTTTTACGGCACATAGAACTCGACGTGCATTTTTTTTCCTGAAAGCAAGCTTAAACATGGACTTATCTGCCCACAGCACAGGTTTCCATTGTCTTTTGGATGATTTGAGATGGACATGGGCACAAACACGCTGGCAGCATTTCTATATAGAATTGATGTATGTGCTCTTTTCCTTGTGTAGTAGAGTTTCAGGTTGCATTTCTTGAGGCAGCAACAGACTGGAGTTTCTGGTGTTCCCCAGGTGTTTCTGTCGGTTCACAGGCAGCATCAATAAGCATTCACTGATAGAAGGAATCAGACAGCAGACGTAGACAATAGGAATTAAGAACATTTTTAAAGTGAAATGGCTTCTGGTTTTCTCAAAACAATGGGTTGGTTACTCAAGAGCCCACACCTCAGAGCATCATTGAATGTGTTTCGGTCGATTGAATTGTAATAAAAAAAAAAAAAAAAATTAAAATCCACGTGTTGAAACAGAATTTTGGGGGGCGTGGAAACATATCTCTACAGTTGTCTTTAATAAATGGAAGCATGTTTCCCAAACAGACTGCAAACTCTAATAAAGAAATGGAATACTGAAGACTGAAAACATTTATGTTATACTCATTGTAATCACGCTTCATTTTAATGAATGTTATTTGGTTTTCAGAACCTTGTGGCAAATCCCAGCTTTGTCCTTGTGATCAGCTCAGCTCTAGAGGAGAAACAGGAGATCTAGTCTGTGGGTATATTTTCCCCTGCGCCAAGCATGGCAGTACCCTGAAGTCAGCACCTGTGTTCTAAAATAAACCTGAGCAAGAGGAGCCCCGGCCCCATTCACAGAAAGCCAGGGCTATAGAAGAGGCTTACTCTGAAACCCAATGTCCTGCACTATTTTAACTGTGTATAACCACCACAAATAGCAACTAACAGCATCCCGGGCCCATTTCACCTCAGCAGGGATGACACTAAGCTTACTCGACATATCTTATTTATTTCCTGTACTCTTATATGTGATCCTCACAAATGAAAAGTTTCCATTAGACTACTTAGTCAGAAATACGTTCCAGTGCCATCATGCCTGCTTCAGTAAGAGACACTCTGTACTTAAAACTTGTTATGCGTTAGAGCAGCTTATATACTGTTAGCAAAGCATGGTTTGGTGATGCAGATGGAATAAGAAACTACTGACAATAAGGAAATCAATGGAAGCAGTGTTTTTATTATTATTATTATTATTTTTATTTTAGGGTGAACTAATTTGGCTAGTCAATGTTTATATAATCTGAGAGAAACAAATGCACATGGCTCAACACATGGAATCTGCAAAACAATTGTATGAATGTATGGTTAAGGCATTAAGGAAACAATGGGCAACAATTGTTCCCTGGGCTCCACAGAGGGGGTTAAAAAGGGGAAAGAAAACCCTTGCCAGAGTTTGCGAGGCACACTAGTGCCAGATTGGGTCAGTGGGTTTATTTTTAAACCAGGCACATAGGCTGGGCCCCAGCGTGCTAATAACTTTGTTCCTCTCCGTCACACGAATTTGTCAGCCAGCATCCCTCTGAATCCTCAGAGGTCATGACTCTCTTTCTTTATTTTTCTCTCTCTCTCTCTCTCTCTCTCTCTCTCTCTCTCTCTCGCTCTCTCTCTCTCTCTCTCTCTCTCTCTCTCTCTCTGTAGTATTATGATGTGATTTCCCCTGAGGCAGAACACAGTCCAGTAGACTGTATATGTAAAGTCTACAGCTCTTTCTGAAGCACACAACTCCAAATAGGCCCCTCTGGTTTTCCATAGGAGCTGAATTGTCCAGCTAAGCTATTCCCATTCTCAGCATTGTCTTGGGAAGCACATGTCTAACAGCTGACCCATGGTTTTACAGCAGGTGGACTGATCTTTATTCTGCTTATAGACACTTCCTGGTACATTTGACAGTCCATGGATTCTTTATATTTTATAGAAATTGTATACTGTAGGAATGTACACGGTTCATTGCTACTATTCCAATCACAAGGAACACCAGCATTCGTGCTCCTTCACAAAGATGAATACATATAAATATGAAGGAGATCAGAAATTGATAGATGGAAATTTTGATTTTCATTTGGCAGTGTTACAGTCCCATCCATATACCTCCTTAAATGGAAAAACACCTTATATTAACCCCCATAAGAGTTGACATATGTGATTAAAAGAAAAAAGAAAAACATTTCTGTTAAAGATTTTTCCATTTGTGGAATGGAAATATATGTGTTACCGTTTTTCATAGAGCTGTACATCCAAACCTAGAACCATTTAGGAGCTTTTATTTTTAATAGTATACGTCAGATAAGCTTCTGACTGTGTCTGTGTCTGGTCTAGTCTGTCATTAAAATATGGACCTGTTGCTGGGCTGCAGTTTCTCCAGAGTTAAAGGTGATCTCTTTCCTTGGGGACAGCAGTTGGTGGGGTCTGAGCTCGACTCTTTCACAGCTGTCTCTGAGTGCAGAGCCACACCAACAGGGATCAGAATAGAAAAGGTCAAAGGAGACCTGTATTTAGGCTTGTAAAAGTTAAAACAGGTGCCAGTCAAGGAGAGTACAGTTTTGTCCTATGAGAAAAATACAGACATGGAAAAAAATGATGACAAAATCAGAGGTGGCAAGTTCAGGAGCAAAAAGTTAATATTTTTGCCTCAACTGCCCTGACAGAGTCCTAAGATGATTAGTGAAGCAAGTTGGAATTAAATTCTGGAGGGCGTTTTTACTTTTTTTTCCCCTCATCTGTTTACAACAAGCCTTTTAGTAAATAACTAAAACTTCACATTTAGAACATAACTGAGTATTGACAACCATATCTACTGTAGAACTAAATTACATTATTTCATTGTGAACTAAGTTAATATTGTTTAATTTCCATTTTGGACAGATCCTTTTGGTTCATTCACTGATTTTGGCAAAGCAGCTGTTGTTTGTTTTAAAAATAATAATATAATAATAATAATAATACTTTGATTATTTCACACAATATGTTTAACCCAGTAAAGAAATTGTGATTATGCTTTAAATTTGTAATTGTGCATAAGTGTGATCTTTGTACAGGATGTTGTAAATTATTATCATGCAGAAAATCATTCAAACATGTCATTTGACCAAGTGTGCCCAAAAGTTTGCAAATATCTTCAGCGAATGTATAGACATCACAATTGAATTCCTACTCTTCTGTGCCATTTCTATAGGTTCATTAATCTTGAAATCATGATCAAACTAAATTTTAAAAGAAGCTGCTCTGTTAAAATATGTTTAAACATTTACACTTTTTTTTGACATAGACATCATCTATGCATATATACATTGTATTCAATACATTACATCGATCTTCTGGAACTGAGAAGATTGATTGCTGCTTGAAGAGCAAAACTGTAGCCACCCAAATGGTAATATGACAGGAAACACCCAGCTGACCTTAGCCAACCTGTCACCTCCTCTTTGACATGAAAAGCACAGGGTGTCAGAATGGGATGTGTGTGGCTTCAACTGGTGTCAGCAGCAGTGTTGTAAAAACTGCACCCCCTCTCGCCCCCCCAAATCCCGTCCAGGGGCAGCCAGAGGTAACTAGGTTCAGTCGGTCAGAATGGGGAAATGAATTGGAAACCTAACAACTGAAATGCATTGTACATCATTAATTAACAAAATATAAATTTTTAAAAAAATATATGGTTTGCTAGAAATGATAAAACAAACTGATGATGTGCATGAATTTCAACAATTCCACTGCCGTTTTAAGACAATGCTATGGGTGTATTACATTTACATATCAGTATGTTCTTTACACAGTAACAACCACATAAGTTCCTTACCATCCATGAGGTACTGAAATTTCATGCAAACGTTTAGGCACCACGGTCTAATGACATGTTTTTGTCCAAAATAAGTTGGCTTGGAATTCTATTAGACGTTTTTCCCATAGGGATATATTGGCCTAATTTTTAAACTGCACTAACTCAGGCAATGTTTAAGCTATGGTGAGACCTGGGCACATCACATGTCAGGTTTCGGACCAATCACACTTATCCTTCGTGAATATTCCTCTATTCATTTGAATTGCAAGGCTACGATTTTTAATGTGTTGTTAATGTGGTCATTTATTCAATGTGGAACTTAAGGTGTTTTTTAAGACTTCAGTATTTAATTTTTTTTTTTATGTGGCACTTTAGGGTGGAAATCTAATGTGGCACTTAAGGTGTGTCTTTAAAATGTCACTATTTAATGTGGTTCTTTTTTTAAGATGGAGCTTTAAGGTGAGAGTGTAAATACAATTCAGGGTTTTTTAATTGGCAGTGTTTAATAAGGTATCACTATTAATTTGGCATTTAAGGTGTGCTTTTAACGTGGTGTTTTATAAATGTGGCACTTTAATGTGAAATGAATGAATAAAATGAATGTTTTAAGGAGGTGTTTTTTAAAGGTGTCATTAGTAAATGTGGTCATATATTTAATTTGGTTATTTATTTAAAGAGGAAGTCTAAATAAAATGGCCATTTTAATGTGGCTTTTTAAATGTGCCAGTCTATATTGTCAGTCTTTTTAAGGTGGTGTTATTTTGAACATTTTACAACTTTATAGCTATCACGCAGTATATAAACCAAATTTGCAATGATATTAGTAGCATTTTCCAAACCAACTTCAAAGTTGGTTAACTACATTTTTCCCTCTAGTTTGGAAGGATTGTGTATTTTGTGCAAAATCAAACAGAGCAAAAAAAATTGTTATTTAATAATTGAAAAAAACTATAATAGGATGCTATAATAAAATAGCTCACTTTCTAGAATGCCATTTAAAAATGGTGATCAAATCTCAAACGAAATGAATACATTATATATTTTGTCATTTAATAACTTACTGTCCTTTCCAGAACACTTTCATTACTACATCTATTTTATTTAATAGCTTCTGTCTGACTTACAGCATTTCAACTTACATTGTATAATTTATTTTTTGGTAATACAATTATTAATATGAGAGGATATATCAAACTGTTGAATGGTAGAATAATTCAGAATAGTATTACTAATATATATAAAAGAACATGTGACATGAATATGTTCAAAACATTGTTACCATGGTCTGCCTAGCAGCTGCATCGCCACAGGGAAGCAAGAAGGCTGCTATTGAGATATATATTTTTTCTTCTGAGAAATTATCATAGATTTTGTCTAGGGACAAGTAAAAATATTGTAGGTTATGAAGCATAAATAATTACAATTACTTACATAGCAAAGAAATTATATGCATATGGAAATTGAATACAGACATGCAACAGATGACACATGTGAAGGTCATTAAATACTCCATGTTTGTTATTATAACATATTATTTTTACTGTATTCTCCTTTCTGAAAGAGCAACTGGCTTGAATATTTCCAGTACTAATGCTCTTCTGTAACCCATTGTGTAGCTCTCCAAGTGGAGACAACAGCTGTGGAGTTAAGTCCAGGTCACATGTCAGAGATCACGTGAACAAAGGTAACTGTGTAAAACTGTGCATGATGTTCCATTGTTATCTGTTTCTTGCAGTGACAAGCCAGTCTAAAGTAATAGATATTCTAGAGCTGAAGAAAAATGGCTGAATTTCCTCTATAGTCATTATATATATACATATATATACATATACATATATAAACATATATATATATAAACATAAACATATATATATATAGTTTTGCAATTACAGGTTGTAGTCCATCTCTTGCTCTGCATACTTTGTTTGCTTCTTTTCACCGTATGCAGGGTAAGATAAGTGGTGGTAATATATCTGTGTATATTTCTTCATAGTTAGTATATTTTATATAAAACGATTATTATATAATAAAACGAGGTTTCAGTCAGCATTATGTGCGTTAGCTTAAGGAATTCCTGACTCTTTAAATTTCTACAGCATGAAGCAGTAAATTTAACGATTTTTGAGTACATTTGTTCACATAATGAAGTAATAAAGCAGTCATGTTAGTGAAATCGGTGTAATTGCCCTTTAACAATGAAGCACAGGAGGAGGGACTTTGAGTCAGAGATGCTCGGCTCTGATTGGACCAGAGCCGTGTGGCGTCAACACCTTGGCTCTGATTGGACCAATCCGCTTGTTTTCGAAATGGCGGCGCCCATACAGACTAGAAACCTTCCACTGATAGACGATTATAAATACACGTGAGACGTTTATCTCGCTATTTTATTGAAAACACCGTTATTAGAAGCTCTTTAACAGTTTGACAATGGACTCTTGGGTCTTAGATTTTGGGAATTGTTAGCTGGCTTATAGAGTGACGTTAATAGCATTGTATTTTGGCTAAATATAAGTGAATATTAGACCTAACTCACAGACACACACAAGAGGAATAATCCTTCGGTGTTTCCTGCCTTATCTGTAAACCGTAGGTGATGGTTGTGAAAACACTGAGATGTGCGAGGGTCCTGCAGCTCACCCTTGCGGTCATCAAACCGGATGCTGTTGCTCACCCTCTCATTGTGGAGGTGAGGCTAATGATGTATTTAAAAATCTAAGCTCCGTTATGTGTCCCAAAGATTTTAGATACTCTATAGTGCAGTTAACGATTATAAGTTGCGCTCATTGTGGACAGATAAATCCCGTCTTTTAAGTGACTGACACAGTGGCACATTAGCTTAAGGACACCATGTCAATGTGCTGGAAGCAAGTGTCCACAAACGTGGCGCAACATAGTGTACACGTGCAACCATGTTTGAAAACTGACAGAATAAGAAAATTACGTGTTAAAAAAGTGTAAGTACCTTCAGATAAGTTGAGCATGTATAATTTTCATGCGTCTTAAAAAGAAGGCCCAACAATATTTTTAAAAATTGCTATTTAATAAAGTCATTGATAAGTTAACAAAATTGAATATAATAAAGGAAACAGATTTATAGCTGTGACTGTACAGATTGTCACTGTAGTTTATCTGTTACTCTGCATACATTATTTGCCACTTTCTCCCAGTTCTTCAATGGTTAGGACCCTCACCACAGAGCACACATTATTTGAGTAATGGATTATTCTCAGCGGTGACACGGATGAGGTTGTCGTTTGTTATTGTGTGTTGTGCTGGATCGGGAACAACAGTGCTGCTGGATTTTTTTAAAACTCATTGTCACTGCTTGAACCCACAACCTCCAGGTCCCTGGAGCTGTGTGACTGCGACACTACCTGCTGCACCACTGTGCCACCCTCACTTAAATTACCCTACTTTATTCATTTAGATTTGCATATATTTTGAATTTCTCTTTAAATAAAGGTGCAGGTTCAGTCTGAGAGGAAGAAAGCCTTAGTTTTAGTTTTTTTTTTTGAGATTATTGACATTTGGCCACGGCCCACCCACTGAAGTATAATATTCATTTTGAATATTAAAATATTCATGTTTGTGAAATCAAATGCTAAATTATAGCTAGCTATAGCCTGTTTCTCATGATCAGGACATGACTGTATCAGTCACATTGTGTTTGGCTGAGTAGTTTACAAAGGATTTTCGAAGCACTACCACACGCAAAAAAAAAAAAAACTTTGTTAAACCGTCAAATTTTTCAGGGACATCCATACTTACTTTTGCATAATAGCCTCAGATAATGGTTATTTGTATTCTTTAGGAAAAAGGATTTCTAGTAATTTACTGTTTTACAACTTTACAAAGAATATTATGTTCAAGAGGCTTTTTCATACCTCTGCTATATGTCTTGATGTCTTGACCTTGGGGTAGACAAACGTATTGAAAACCTGTGAAGCAGTGTCTGGTCTAAGCTACTGATGCTACAGCATTCTTGATTTCATTTCTGCGTTGTGGAGCTTCAAAGAGATAAATGTGTCTTTAATTATCAAAGTTTAGTTGAGCATCTGGGCAGCGGCACTGTGCTTTAATCTGTGCAGGTGGGTGCAGAGGGAAATGAGTATGTCAAGCCCCACTGAAGCAGTTCAGACTGCTGTAGATTTAAATTTGGCATAACAAGTTTGTAGTTTGTGCTTCCCTCTAAATGGATACACCTTCTCAACTAAGCTCGTTTGTTTGATTGATTTATATGAAACCAAATTAAATCTCTCTTGATGTTTTTTAAAGAATAATGGAACTGTGCTGTTTTCTGTGCCATAAGGGTGTAAGACAATCTGAAAGAGAATGAGAAATAAATAAACTATTTAGCTATTTATTTTGACTATTAATTAGATCATTTGAATGCAATTAGCATTGGTTAAATTGCCTTTTTTTCTCCATATTTTAGGCTCTTCATCAGAACATTCTGGAGAACAACTTCGTTATTGTCAGAAAGAAAGATCTGATGTGGAAAAGGAGTGATTCAGAAAAGTTTTATGCAGAACATGAAGGTGTGTCTTTATGATCAGAGTAGTACATTCATTTCATATTTAAGGCAATGTGAAATGTGGCTAACCCTAGCTAGCACTTTGCTGAAAGTGAAAGAAAACTCTTAAATGAATAGGCTGCTGGTATTTTTTAAAGCATGCAAAATATAAACCTACAAAATATGCAGACAGAACAATCTGCTAAAAAGACAATATTGTAGTATGCGATTGAGAAAGTATAGACAATATTTTGCCCACCCCTGTTTGTCTGTATTAGCTAATTCATGTCCAGATGGCTTAAAGCAGCCTATATTATTCAGTTCTTAGCAATGATGAGTCAACACAATGCTCCTCGTGAGTACACGGTGACATCAGTGTCACTCAAACTGTTTACTGCCTTCTGTGAGCATCTGTTAAATCCCTTGGTGTACTGATAGACAGCTACCGTCATTAGTTATAACCGACTGAAGATGAAGCACCAGTGTGTTTGTATGTGTGTGTTATCATATCACTGTAGTCCAGTAGAGTCTAGAGACATCCTGATTCTGAATCACCAGCTTCAGAAGATATTACCCTCTAGGAGAAGCTCTGCTGAATTACTTTGGTGTGTTAATTCATTTCCTCCCATGACAGGTCACGCTAGCAATCTAACCATAGCAACTTAACGGCAATCTTTTAATAACTTATTTATCCTTTGTAGGCCGGTTCTTTTACCAGCGACTTGTTGAATTCATGTCAAGGTAAGTTTGGATCATCATCTGATCATTACTTTATTGTTCACAAACGTCTCACCAGTATCAACAGCTGCAACAAAAGAATGTTCCTCTGCAGAGCTTTTGAGGAAATGGCCCGTGTATGTTGTTTTATTAATCTGATGGGAATGAATTAAAGACTAAGCATTTTTAATGACATTTTGTATTAATAGCTTTAAACATGCTATTAATCATCAAAAACCTTGTGTATAGTAGATTAGGAGATCAGGCTTTTTTGTCTTTTAAATTCTGTGTTAACATATTTAATTTTTTTAAATTCATTTAATGTAGCTATATACATTTCCTAATACTTTGGAAGCATTTCTACTGGTCTCTTCATCATAAAATTTCAACAGAATGCAGAGGATAACGGGTGTTTTTATTATATATATTGGGTTTAGAAATTCATTCATTCATTCCAGGTAGGCTCTGGCCCCACCGCGACCCTGAACTGGGTTTAGAAATTGCAGCAAAATATATGTTGCATTGTTGAAGGAAAACATATCAGTGGGTTAACTAAAGTAAATAATTTGTAATAACAACACGTTCTGAGGGAGTTTTTCCCTCCCTCTGAGGGAGGACCTGGGTTTCCATAAAGGTACTTTGTAACAAAGCTAGACGTAAAAAACAGCTCAGTGCAAAGAAAACTAAAATAAATAGAATTCATCTCTCTCATCTGGTGAAGAGCCAAAAAGTGCTAATGGGGCTTACTATCAATCTAGTTTAGCTGGTGAAAGCCTTGTTACCATGGCAGCCTGTCATTTGGATGTCCTCTTGCCTGTGAAAACAAAGATGGAATGTCAGTGCATCTGCTAAAGAGACTGCAGTTTAGTGTTGGTTGATAGTGCTAAAAATTATATAGCACTTTTCTGTGTATCATTCAGTCACTGAGTCAGATCAGATGGTGGTTAATGAATAAACTTTTTTTTTTTTTTTTAAATGGTAGATTTTTAATTCCTTTGAACTGTTCTTTCAAATCAGATGTTTTAAACACTCCCAGAAATGACTGCACTGTAGTTGCATGTCATTTTTGAAACATAATTTTCATTCTGAAAGATAAATTCTCTGCATTCGTACATCACTGATTTATTAAAACACATTGTGCACAATTAAAACACACTGCAGTAACTTATAATTCTAAAACTGTTGATACCAACCATGATGCTGGATGTTCTAATAATTAAGCTGGTTTTAATTCAGTCCTTAGTCTGCTGCTTGGTAGCTCTGAGATTTTATAGGAAATCTTTGTGTTTGATTGTACAACTTTTAAAATGAGAGCTCATTTGTTGAGATTGTATTTCCTTGTGTCCACTACAGTGGTCCAATGAGAGCCTATATCTTGGCTAGAGAGGACGCTATTACCCACTGGCGGGAGTTGATGGGTCCCACAAAAGTATACCGGGCACGCTACACCACCCCAAACAGCATGCGAGCCCAGTACGGACTTACTGACACAAGGAACACAACCCATGGTTCAGGTGCTTCCACACTAACACACGACAAATCATCACAAACATTAGTAAATTACTGGGAGTTGTGCAAATTCTGGTTTATATAATCATATGTACAAAATTTAGATACATATAATTCCTTCAAATACTCAAAATTCTGATTCAGATATTTATGAGAGTTATTTTTCATACTCAATATGGAAAACATATTTTGGGGTGCTGTATATCAAGTTCCTCTGTGGCTGTATTATGTCAGTACATTTCACATGGGAACAAATTTACTGTGTGTTTGACTTTTTTTTTTTTTTTACCTCAGTTGATTCAACTGCAGCTTCCAGGAGATTATTGATTTCAGTTGCTGAACACACAAACAGGCTCTGTGTAAACAGAGCAGACAAGACACTGGTGCGCCAATAAATTTGGCAAATACACTCATTGCATTTAACATTTAATTGCATTGATTTAATCTGTAAAAAGCATTTATTTTCCATTTGTCCTTTCTAATGGAATGGTTAATTAATTAATGTTCTTATGCTTGATGCTTTACTATTAAAATCACCATTCCTATGTACTCTAAAATGGTTAGCCCTAGTCAGAAATATGCAGAATGTTTTAAACACAAAGCCCAATCCTCTCACTAAGCCTTCACTGCTGAGCACTTCTGGAATGCTGAATTTGAAGACGCGGCAGTGCCCTATTTCTTTTTGTTTGCAACAAGCTACAAATCGATTTTTCAAAGGAACAATCTTCTGCAGTTTATACACTGTTCAGTACGGTGTCAGAGAGCAATTTCTCAGAACTGCAGCCACCCCACAGGCTGATTGGACATGTGTAAGCAAAGTGTGCTAGGTTTGAATAGATTCACATGGATTTATTGACCATGTTCCTTGTACTTTGTGGGCTGTGAGTAGTGCTGACAGCAGCACTAATTCTCCGTGCTTGCAGTATGACCAATTAGAGATGCCCTGTGCTCCAACAGATTCAGAAGAATCAGCCAAGAGGGAGATTGCCTTCTTCTTTCCAGAATTCAGCATTGAGCAATGGCTGCAGAAGGAGGAGCCGTGCTTTAGGGTGGGGCAAATGGAATATGATCAGCAAAAACAAATCCATACTTCAACCAAAGACATCTGACTATCCCACTGCCTTGACCAAAGACTGAACAAATGCTCATTTGTTTTGACAGTAAATGCATACCTTGTTTTTAAGCAGAAGTGTCAAAAATAACACTACTCTGAGTATCATAAAATTCCACTGAACAGTTGAGTTTCTGATGTGTTTTTCAAACAAAACAGCAGTCTTTTATAAGGTCATTGAAATGTCCATTTTCTTGCTGTCTAAATAATGTAAAATACATTTTTCCAAAAATTAAGAATCATTTAGAAATGTTCCTTCTCCTGAAATGTTACCATTATTACCATTTTATGAAGATATAGGGTTTGTGCAGAATATGACAAACAGTTCAAACCTTCTCAGCAAGCATTTGATTAATTTCCTTTTATTGGACAAATTAGACTTTAAGACTTTTTAGTTTGTTTAAACACACAAAGTAAGTTAAACAGATGAATACAGCTCTGACCCAGGCACAAAACCAATGTAAAAGGTTGTAATTGCAGCATTCATCATTTCAAATCAATCCATCAACAGTTAGCAATATAGTGAAAGTGTACTCCTGGATGGTTAGATCACTTTCAGGCTACGACTGTAGTGTTTTCTCTCTGAGCTGACAATAGAACATGATCTTATCTGTTAAAAAACAAAACAAAACAAAACAAAAAAAACAGTTAAAAAAGCAAAAATGAATACTGCTAGTGCAAAATACATACCTTTTGATCTCGTGAACACTATGTTTAAACACAAATTCCAAGTAAAAACATAGTTATTAACATTCAAAATAGAATTTTTGTTAAACATAGCAATATATAATCTTAGCACAGCATGGTTACAATGTCGTGACAGACCTTGAGTCAAAATCTGAGTTCCTCTTTTGGTTTACTAAATACATCCCCATAAAGTTGGCAAACGTGAATTAAAACCTTAAATCAGGAGAGAGGCAATTCTTGTTTAAGGGGATACAACTTCATATTCACAGTGTGCAAGTCACCAACCAACCATTAATTGAATCTTTTAAAATGATGGTTAACTACAAGTTACAGATTTCTCTTGAGATATTCTGAGCAGAACTGTGTAAGATCTGGTAGATCACCAGCACAGCACCTACAAATAAACAGTGCCTAAAGCTTTTAGTGTTCAGGGAGAAAAGAAAATCAAGCTCAACCCTTGCCCCACCATCCTGTTAGAAATTAACACTATGTATCTGAAAGTATGTTTAGCTGCTGACCATTCCCAAAAAAAGGAAATGGACACAAAAGAACCTGCTGATATTTTCAAAACAATGGGCTGACCCAAGCTTTAACATCCCTGAATGTGTTTACTGTAATCAAGAGAAGAAGAAAATTACAACCAACTTGTAAGCCTGAAGTTTAGGAAGATTCCCATCAGATTTCTTGGAAAAGCACAAAGAAAAGTTCCCAGATTGTTATTGTATGTAGACACTGAGGTTTCT
The DNA here is from genome assembly GCF_029633855.1 of Hoplias malabaricus. NCBI lineage: Eukaryota > Metazoa > Chordata > Actinopteri > Characiformes > Erythrinidae > Hoplias > Hoplias malabaricus. The sequence continues at coordinate 19,701,288 of NC_089806.1, read as the reverse complement.
TTGTACATCTTATTCTTATGATCTCTACATTTTCCTCATGCTGAAAAAGAAATAGCTTTTCTTTTATATTGGTGTCGATTGGTCTCTGGCTTTTGCCCAGTATTGCGTTTCTTCAATGAAAGTTTGAAATTCAGTCTGGTGCTTATTTACCCCAATACCTAAAATTAAGTCGATGAGCCTAGACATGTTTGGTGTCTGAAATGTGCTGTGCACTGGAGGCTAATAAATACATACATAAATAAAAAGCAAGCCTTGTTTTTGAAGCTCACCTGCAAAAGTATAGAAACAAAGGTCAGACTCCAAACATTTCTTGGCTGATCCAACGATAGAATGGGCTAATTGTGTAAACTCTTGTTGATTAGATTTTTGATATTCCTTTAAATATTTTTGCCTTTGACAAACTGATGGCTTTAGTTGTTGTCTTTTGATTGTCCCATGTGTACCCTGCATTTAAAATTTTATAAAACTGGCCCTTAGCAGCATCCTTACAATATTATATCATATGATTTCAGATCGTATTCAGCTACCACTGTCACAGTAGCAAATAGAATGATGCATAAAAGCACGCATATGGAATAAACTACTGAAAATATGAATCACATGTTAACCTCATGACCATGGAAATGTTAATTCCAACCCATAGAGACTGTATTGTCTGATGCTTCTTCAGGATTTAGTGCAGACCTGTATTCTGTTCTGCTTTGGTCCATGGTTCCTATTGATCGTCACAGTTTCCGCAAGACAGAAGATCCATAGTGTCAGGTCTGTTGTAGCTGCCCTCCTGGTATCGTCCTCATTTTAAAACAGAGTCCACTGCAGCATCCTTTAAACTATCCCGAGGTTTCATGACCTCGCAGGTGGTGCGGGACTTTTCCTTGATCTTCCCGCTCTTGTCCACTTGACGGATGCTCTGGGTTACAGTGATGGTCACCTGCTTGGTGGACATTCTGTTGTCTTGCCACTTGGTCTTAAAGTGAAAACACAGAAAGACAGAATTTGGAATAAAGTAATGCATTCAGTCCTTTATTAAACAAAATACTGGAGTTTCCATGACTTTTTAAAAAATTAGACATCTTTTCTGATCTAGAGTCTGTTTGAAATGTTTATTTCTTGCAAGCAACATATAAGATTGAACCTTGAATAGGATTTTTCCCATTACACAATTTACACACAGATATTATTATAATGTTCATAGCAAAGTGCTGACAATAAAATGGGAGATTAGGGTGTTGCAGATTAGCCTTTATCAAGTTTACCATGCCCAGCAACAAATACCAGCTAGAACCCATTGTATCTACACTCATTGTCAAGCTCCACTGATCATAAAAGTGGACTTTTATTATGCAATTTGTAGTTCTACAATAACAGACTGTAGTCCATCCCTATTTCACCCTGGTCTTCAACGGTTAGGACTCACATAGGAGAACCACGCAATTTGCCTGGTGGTAATTCTTAGCTCTGCAGTATTGAGTCAGGTCGTGTTAGTGTGTGTTGTGCTGATACAAGTGGATCAGACACAGCAGTGCCTCTGGAGTTTTTAAATAGTGTCCACACACTTTCCACTCTGCTAGAAACACCTACCTCATTGATCCACCCTGTAGATGTAGATGCAAAGTCAGACACAGTAGCTAATCTGTTGCTGCACAGTTTGTGTTGGCAGGATGATGTTGGCTGGTGGATTATTCTCAGTCCAGCAGTGACACTAAGGGCTTTAAAAATTCTAGCAGCCCTGCTGTGTCTGATCCACTTATACCCCCACAACACACTGTAATTGTTGTACTACAAAATGTTGCTGTATGTTCAGTGGAGCTAATAAAATGGACAATGAGTGTAGATACAAGATAGGTGTTCCTAATCCACTGATTGTTCAGTGTAATGCATGCCAGTTCTCACAGTATTTTTCAAACATCCGGTGTAAAGCTTTCACAGAAGATTATAGAGGCTGTTACTGCTGCAGAAGAAGACACAAAACCCCTATTCCATGGATTTTGGAAGAAACTTCTGAGATTTTGGACATACTTGGAAATAATGCCCATATTTGATTGAAATAAATTTAGTGCATGATTTACAGTTTCTGATTTGTGACAGTTTAAAATAAAGGTTCTTACAATCTCTTCAGTGCATAAGACACTTCTCCTCTGAACTGTAGTACCAGGGGAGGACAGTCCCTCATGGTCTTGGGTGGTTAATACTGATGGAGGACCACCAGCTTTGACGTCATTGAGGGTAGTGTTGGACATGGCAGAACACACCTTCAGATAAGCCTGAGCCGGAGCTGGCAGGCCATCATCAAATATATCTGTCCGGGCAAATAGAGATGAACAAAATATAAAAGTGAAGACAGCTGCTCGTACACTTGGTGAGCATTAGAGTCTAGATCTACACCTTAGACTTAAGATCTGTATATTTTGTAAAAGCAAGTGCATGGATACATTTTTTTTTTAACTGTAGCTTCTCTGTGCACTCGGGTCAACGGATGATTCACATACTCTAAAAATACAGATAATTCACTGCGCACCAAGCTTTTGTGCTGGATTATGGCTTGTTATGTATTACATAAAGAAACAATTACTTAGTAAAGCTCAGTCAGTGCTTTTCTCTTCTTTCCTTTGTACTACATTCATGGTTTTGTTCTGTGCTAGTTACCATTCAAATATTTCATTCATTGTTTCACCTTGTCACTTTAATAATTCTGTTTTTGAAGATAAGGAGCTCTTATTGTGTAAAGCCTAGACCCATCCTCATGCAGGGAGCTGCAGAATGGATGTAGCCATCACCATGGCAACAGAAGCCTAGTGGAATTGCTAGCTCACCAATACTAGTGCCTTGGCTCTGGTTCTCTGTCATGTCACTGCACTATTTTGGCTGAAAATGAGGAAGGGTGTTAATAAATCAATGTATACAGACCACAGGAGATGAGCCCTGATCTGTCACATATGTTGCAAGGATGTATATTCCATTAAATCCTGTATTCTTTGGGGAATGAGATCAGGGAAAATTGGCATTAGTCAATGAAATTCATGTTTCCCAAGCTTTCCTCACCTGAATTTTCCAAGCTGTCCTCACCTGGATTCTGCGTTTTATCTGATGTAAAGCCAGTGTCAGAGGAGTTCTCTGAGGGAATGCTGTGGATAGAGGACAGGGGTATATCTGCATCTGTGCTGGTCAGCCAAGTGGACTCTGTCTCTTTGGTCCAGCTTTCCATGTATCGTGGCTCCAATGCATCAGTCCTGGAACCTCCACAACCCATGATTCCTCTAAGGATGCTGGCAGTGGTTGTCAGTGAGCTGAATTATGCATGGTCCTCTTTTATTCTGCCTTCACACCAAGGTGGTCAATAAAACCTACTGCATTGACTAGCAGTGTCATTTGTTTTCCTGTATATACAGGTCTTTGTTCATGCTCTCATGACTTATGTATTAAGTCCTGGTTTTAATCCTCTGTGGCCTGAGACGTGACTGGGCTCTGATGGTCCTGATTTGTAGCACTCCATTGATCACATGGAAACCAAAGTAAACACACAAGCATGAGTGATACCTGTGGAAGACACAAAGCACTGTTAAACGCACCTCCAACAGCTTTATGTAATAACAACCGTGATGTACATGAGAGGCAAAACCTTCTAACTTGGGGAATCACACCCATGGCACAAAGTATCTTTTTCAGCTCCAGAGCTAAAGATATATACACAAGATCATTAAGAGTGAGTGGCTGTGAAATGGTTACATGTAAGTAAGCTTGTAGAGACAGTGATTGCAAACCTATTTGATATCCAAAATGACCAATAAACATACACATGCCTTCTTATTATTATATGCAGTGTGAAATAAAACAGTGGTAAATCTGAAACCATGTGTTATTTACCCAAACGTGTCTGCATGTTTCTCCCCATGAAGACTAATTTAAAAAACTATCATAAGAAAAAAATCATTCATTATAATCATTATTTCCTTTTATTTACTACTATTTCATGTGTTATTTCAGTTCAAGTTTTTACATTATTTATGTTATAGTTTTCTATGAGGTAGCATTTAGAAGCATTACATTAATAAATGTGTAATCACCACCACTTTGAATATTACAGACTCACCACACAGTTTACATTTTTTTCTTTTATGTTGAAATACTTGAAAATGTGGAGCATTCCCTTTTGAGGTGTAAACAGAAGGTTTTCTCTAGACACATGACAAAACAACAGATAGTGTACATTTTGTTACATACTCTGTTATGAATATGAAATAAAAGATATGTCTTTGTCCTTTTGCCGTCAATGTTTAATGCAGAGGCACAGCGCTCCAACCAACCGCACACTGGACCACTGCTTTAAAGTGAATTTATCTGATGTCTTAATGAGCTCCAAATATCCATAGCATATTTTCTCAGTGGATAGTCTGCTGTATGGAATATGGTGAGTGTTAACGGTAACACTCACTACAATCTTCATACAGATTCATAACAAAAACGTGAAATGGAGTTCGTTATTTTCTGCACGCTTTGAGACAACAATAATTCATACGCTGCTAAATGAATCACTAGGAGGCACACACGGTGTCGACACCGTGGAACGCGGAGATTCGAACCTGTTCGGCGTTATTATGGAAATGGCATGGAACAGAAAGATGTGTAACGAATTATACAGCCTTAAATATGTACTCACAGCGTTGTCTGGGATTTATTTGCCCGTGTTGCTGCTTTAATCCCGAGCTCAGAAGAGTCACAGCGGCGAGAAACAGCACAAAACTGAAGCAGCACCGAGCTCCAGCATGACACTCCCCCTCAGCCTTCAGCACAGGGAAACCTCTCTCTCGTATCTCCTGAACAACACTCCCGCCCCCACCCCTCACCCACTCGCTTGTATGGTGTATGTGTTGCTTGTAATTACATTTCAGGTAGAAAGCTGTAATCGTGTCGAGTGTAGGACACTGAGCAGACTTGAAAATTGAACCACAGACCTACCACTGAGCAAACAGAAATGAGTTCTTCCATCATATAAATTAGGTTCTCCACTAACCTTTTATTGCTAACAGAAATGAGAGATTTGTGATGAAAAACCCATAGCCACTGTGGATACATCTGATTCTCCACAAGTAAGAGAGTGTCTGAGTATAGAGAATATAACAGGCCTAAGTTCCTAAATGTCTTGTAGAGCTCAGTTAAAGGAACACTAAGTAGCATTTTAACATCAAATTTAGCCTCAAAATCATTGTGATGCTTCACTGACCTGTAATACAGAAACCAGAGCCTCTGTTTTTGCTACTCTGGACTCAGCAAGGCAGAAACTATGTAACAACTGAAGAAGGGTAAGAGAAATAAAAGACCTCAGAAAGACTGGTTTAAAAAAAATCTTCTAAATATGGGGAAGGGGTTCATCTCACTGAAAGACGCAGGTGAATATTGAAACAATTCAGGCATCGTGTTTCTCTACATAATTTGCAAAGAACCTGGGGATTTTTTTTCTACACCACACTGTATTATTAAAAGATTCAGAGAATCTGAAAAATTCAGGTCAAAGCCCAAAACCAATATTAGCTGGTTGTGATCTTTGGGCCCTAAAGTGGCCCTGAATTAAAAACAAACATGTTTCTGCAGTGGAAATCACTGCAATGGGTTCAGAAACATTTCCAAGATCATTGTCTTCAGACATGTGCACAGACATTTTGGGGGGCACGTGCTCAAGCCAAAAAAAGGGCACACATCGCCAAAATTATCATCATCATCTTTCCCGCTTATCCATTTCAGGGTGGCGGTGGCCAAGATTATTATTAAAATTAAAAAAAAAAAAAAAAAAACACAATAGAATATTTAACTTATATATTTATTCTTGTTAACACTACACTAGGCTGTGCGTTATGCAGGGATGCTCTTTGCTACTGCCTAGCCCTTAGATCATGCTTTAGATTTTAGTGTTCACCAAAGAAATTGGACTTCCAGAATTGTCTTACAGGATATGACCACAGGATTCCACCTTTCTAAAAAGATTTTGTCTTCTACCTGTATGTGTGTATGTAGGTTTAATGAAATGGAAATATCTAGAAGGAACAGTTGCTCAGCTGTGAAGAAGTAACTTGCACAACATCACTGAAAAAACGCTTAGTGCTGAAGTGCAGAGCAAAAAGGCATGTCATTGGTAGCAATACTCACTATTCATTTCCAAACTCCCTGTGGATGTCAGCTAGCAATGTTGAAGCTGTCCTTCAGAAGTTTCAAAGACAGGGATTTCATAGCAAACATGGCAGCTGAGCAGCTCATATAAGCTTTAGACTACACCCTAAAAAATAAAGGTGGTACACCATTGAGAGATGCCATAGAAGAACAGCTTTTGCTTCCATAAAGAACCCTGTTTGTTTAAGTGGGGAGTGAGTGTAAAGAACCTTTTCATAGGTTTAAAAAACATCACTTGATCTTAAGGTCCAAAATGTTTCTTTATGGAACCAAAAGTGGTTCTTCTATGGTATCACTCAAAGAACATTTTTGTAGGACCTTTATTTTTAAGTGTACCATGCAAAATGACAATCTTTGGCTGGACTGAGGAACATTTCACCCCTTTTGGACATTGCAGCAGTAGATGTCCGTCTGATCATTTAGCATATCTGGCTTTGGCATATGCAAGAGAACACTACTTCTCAATTGCATAGTACTTACTGTGAAGTTGTGTGAACACTAAAGCATTCTACAACTGCCTTGAATTTAGGCTGGTCTCCTAGTGAAGGGAATTCTGAATAATACGGCATACAGTGACATTCTAGAGAATATTTTGTGCTAATAAACTTACTGCCCCCTTTATTACTATTATTAGTAGTAGTATTTTTAAATGAATTAATTATTATATATTTTTAAATTGCTGTTTAGGGAGTCCTGGCTTTAACCCCATTCAGCACCATGTACCAGTGTCTTACAAAAACTTAAAGAGTGGAGCCTATTCACACAACATAATAAACAACCTTTTTTTAAGAATCCCTGTTTCTTTTAGAAATTGTTTGGTAAAAATGGTTTAAGTCAAATGTAGGTAATTTGGGTTTAAATGGTAATATTCATTATTTGTTTTATCTTGTGGGCCGTGGTGGGTCTGGGGACTACCTGGATTTGTTCACAAGGCAGGAACACACCCTGAGCAGTCCATCACAGTGTCACAGCTGCAGGGAGGACGAGGAGGCGGACGTACACGCAAGGAACACATTTTATTTAAAGATAACCAAGGCACAATAAGAAAATACATACGAGGGGGACAGGCGGTATACAGAGTGGATTAAACTGAACAGAACTAAACAGGAACAAACAGAAAACGGCCGTAAACCGGTGTAAGTGTTTAAATTTACAACCTCAGAACATTGTGTCAGTGACATTACCTGTTGTGCCACTATTCATGCCCTGAATGGTGAAAAAGACTTTGTTCTGAATTACATTTAGCTGTTACTCATAACCACTTTTCATACCAACTTTAAAATCTAGTTTCCACATGTATTAGAGTTTAAAATATGAATTATTTACAAATTATTTACAATTATTTGGCAAGCAAACAGTCTCTTCAAACAAGTTTCCTCTTCAAAGGTCAGTATGCATTTCAAAATCTATTAAAGTGCTTTATTATATTCATTCATACATTATCTGCACCTGCTTATCCAGTTCAAAGTCGCAGTGGGTCCCCAGCCTACCCGGTAACACTGGGTGCTAGGCAGGAACACACTCTGGAGGTGGTGCCAGTCCATCGCACGGCAACACACACTCACACATTTGCTCACACACTCATACCTACGGACAGTTTTGAGGCGCCAGTCCACCTACCAATGAGTGTTTTTTGGACTGGGGGAGGAAACCGATGGTCACCTGGAGGAAACCAGGTAGAATTTTATGGCCTTGACCCTTACGCACAGCAATTGTTCCTGATTCACTGAATCTTTTGATGATGTTATGCACGGTTGATGAGGATAACTTAAAAGTCTTTGCTATTTTACGCTGGGTAACACCATTCTGGTATTGCTGCACTATCTTTCTGTGCAACAATGGTGGAATTGGTGATCCTCTTACCATCTTGGCTTCAGAGAGACGCTGACACCCTGAGAAGTTCTTTTTATACCCAATCATGTTGTCAATTGACCTAATCAGTGTTAATTGGTTTTCCAGCTGTTCATTATATGCTCAATTTCCTTTTTCCAGCCACTTATTGCTACTTGTCCCAACTTTTTTGGGATTTGTTGACAATTTTTCCTTTAAAATGTTACATTTACTCAGATTAAACTTTTGATCTCTCATCTATGTTCTATTACGAATAAAATATTGACATTTGCCATCTCCACATCATTGCATTCACTTTATATTCACAATTTGTTTAGTGTCCCAAATTTTTTGGAATCCGGTTTGTACATTATTTTTTTAATTCTCCCATTGTGAATGATATGCTCATTCGGTAAAAGAGCACAGTACCGTAAACAGTAGTGAAATACTGTAATGTGCTACTAATTCAATTAATGCTACAAGATAAAGCTTTTCAGTTAGCATAAAGCTTTAAGCCATGCAAGAAAACATGTTACAATTATAGCAACACCAACAATGATTCAGATTTGGATTACAGTCAAATTATTATTAAAGTTACCAAGGGCCTATAATTTGTCACAATACATTTTTCCATAATGCAAACCTCTTCTGCTTTAATCTTTGGCATGCTGGCACCGTTTCCTATCTTCCATTACTACCTTATCCAATGAAAAAATGCTATCCACCTCATTTCATAACCCAACAATTTGTACTGTCACCAGACTCACTGACCGCATTGCAGTTATTACAGAATAAAGAACAGCCTTTCCGGCTTTCAGGGTTTTCTTGTGATGTATTTCTCAGTCAGGGTAAAGTGATTCCAATTGTACCTAATGGCAACCTTTTCACAGTAATTCAAAAGCGTTAGTAATCAAACTTCTGAATTTACATTCAACCTGTCAGAGAAAGTAAGGGTTGGACTTTGGATTGCAGTATTTTTCTTATAATTGCTGTTATTCGTTTTTTCCATTTATCAAGAAAACTGCTGTTTTGTTGTTTGCTTAACCTTGACATAGCTGTCTTTATCAAGGGGTTTCAATTTCTCCCCTATGTATTCAGTAGTAGCTCAATAAGTCACATTTCCCACATAGAGGGCGAACCGTGTGATCTGAATCTCACTACTGAACATGAGTAATCAGAATTAGGATTTGTCGCAAAATTATTTCACTTTCACTTAATGGGAACCTTTTAGTTTAATTACAAAACATGGAACATCAAACTGCAGTGAATATGTGCAACTTGTCAGTGCAAGTAATTCTTTAGATTTTAGCTTTCCGGATATTGCTCTGTTTTGCTGTGAATTAATGAAATGCCAAGAATCCCAGCACTCTCAGCTTATATAAAGTAATAAAAAAAGACTTTTTAGCAAAGAACCCTGACTAGAGGAGGAACATCTAATTATTTCTATACAGTAGGTATACATACTTATACTATATAGCAATAACACATAAATACAGTATAAATCAAAAGAGTTTACTTTTTAAGGTTATTGATATGTCTGAAATTCAGCATATAACAATATCTCATCAAGGAGAAGTAGCTCGAGCTGTGTGTCTTCACTAAAGGCACATACGGAAATATTTCACTTCATAAAAATAATACTGTATCTTAGTTTTTATATTCAGTTGTCCAAGCCACTACTCTTTCCTCCAGAGGGGGGCAGTGCAGCTTCTGTTTTCAACATTAATCTCTGCATTTCTTCGGTGTGCCTCGTGGTGCCTGGTGGTATTAATATTCAGGATAGATCACACAACCGTCCAATCCTTTTAAGTCGAAGAATTTCATTTCAAAGCCATCTTTACTGAAGGTTTATTTACAACTCATATCAATTACCCACAGACCTGCTCAGTTTCTCTCCTTTTCTCAGAGATTATTCTTCTGTACTTTTTGTTTTATTGAAAATGAACTGCTCAGCACGTCTCATACACAAAGCAAAATCACTGTTGAGCTTCCAATGGGTGTCAAATTCACCCTCTTAAACCTGATTAAGTCCAGTTTTTTTTTATGAACTTCATATTTTTCTAAGCAATATTCACTGAGAAGGCAAATGTGAAGAGAAACTCATTCATTCATTCATTCATTCATTATCTGTAACCGCTTATCCAGTTAAGGGTAGCGGGGGTCCAGAGCTTACCTGGAATCATTGGGCGCAAGGCGGGAATACACCCTGGAGGGGGCGCCAGTCCTTCACAGGGCAACACACACACACACATATTCACACCTACGGACACTTTGGAGTCGCCAATCCACCTACCAATGTGTGTTTTTGGACTGTGGGAGGAAACCGGAGCACCCGGAGGAAACCCACGCGGACATGGGGAGAACACACCAAACTCCTCACAGACAGCCACCTGGAGTGGGAATCGAACCCACAACCTCCAGGTCCCTGGAGCTGTGTGACTGCGACACTTATTTTAAACTCAAGTCTATCCTATTCTTTCTAGAAAATCAATTAATTACAGGAATGTAATTCAGAAAAGTGTGTGGGGCGATTTTTCAAAACACATTTTTATCACTATGTGGCATGACTGCATATAACTGAGCTGCCACTCATGCAGTTTCTCATACACGCAATTTTACAGCCAATCCACCAACAACCATGTGTTTGTGAACTGTGGGAGGAAACCAGAGCACCCTTAGGAAACCCATGCTGACACACTCTTCATAATCAGACTCTGGAGCTGTGTGGCACCACTGTGCTGCCCGTGTGCCTGCAGTAATTGCAAATTCATTTCATATGAAGCATGTGGCTCATAAAACATGGGGTAAAATGTAACATGGACTTTTTTATGTAGTTACATACAAATTGATGTGCATGTTTTTGTCATCTTCGTCTATTACAGTAACATGTGTGTAATATCTGTGAATTTCTACAGCAGTGGAAAATTATTTATTTAAAATGAATCCCTGAAATGATTTTTTACCTAAAAGTATGTTCTCCATTTTGTGGACAGGAATAAATCAAGATTTAAAGCAATTAAACGTAATTTAATTTAAACAACCAATCTAGTGAGGTTAAATCCAGTATAACAGTTAGCAGAGTTAGTTTTAACATGTTAAAAAAAAGACTTTCAAATTTCAAAATGTATATTTTTGCTTTGTAAATCAATATGTGCATATGGTATGAATATATTTACAAAACATTTATTGTGCTTCTCATATGCTTCTGACACAATCTTTTTTCACTGAATTAACAGTGTTTTTATCCCTTTTACCAACTGTTACAACTACCCCTCCCCTCCATCTGTTACAACTAAGCCCTCCACTGGATTTATTTAAAACCTTTCAGTACCAACATGTAACAACATGTATTGTGCCTTATTCTCTATACTTAATATATCTTCTACACATGTTAATATAATACATAATTAACCTTTTTCTTTCTAGTTAAAATTCACAGTGTGTAAGCAAGCCCAGACTAGCACTTTCTGTTTCAACTGAACATAGCAAGGAAGAATCCTTCAACTAATTCAGCAGGAAAGCAGGGGAGCTGGGTTTGCCAACATTGAGTCTACCTAACGACACACTACACTGTGTGTGTTGTCAAGGTGACAGGAGGCTCTCTGCCTGAGGTCCGGAGAGATTCCCATCAGGCCTGTCTCCAGAGATACACGCTGCACTCCTCTAATTCCACCAAACTCTGCACCATGCTGGAGGCTAGGACCACCTCATCAATCTCAGCCAAAGCTGACACAGCCTTTGCACACCATCAGCCAAACTGAAGTGAACACATGGGCCTGGAACCCATTTAAGTGAGAATAAATGTACACAGTTAGGAAGCAACGGTGTTACTGCTTTTTTGAACAAGTAAACTGCACTGAATTCCTTTTAAATGCATAAAACTCACAATATTATGTTAATGCACTATGAACATTTAGGTACTTTCTCCTGCCTAGCACATCTGACCCTACTCATGTCATACAAGCTTTTTGTTGGTTTAGTCAGGTTCATGTATTAAGCACGTGTTCGACAGAACTAGGATCAAACCTCCAGAGCAAGATTTAATAGATATATAGATAGATACAGATAGAGATTTTTTGTTTCCTCCCGGGTTTCCTGAAAGCATCTTAAGACAAATATTTTCACACTGCTAGGCAAATATGTGTATTAAACTTTTTTTTTCCTAAAATCTGATCTGACTGGTCACACTGAGTTGTATGTTCAGATCTGAATCATATTTGAGGCTTGAATCCATCCATCCATCCATTATCTGTAACTGCTTATCCAATTTAGGGTCGCGGTGGGTCCAGAGCCTACCTGGAATCATTGGGCGCAAGGCGGGAATACACCCTGGAGGGGACGCCAGTCCTTCACAGGGCAACACAGACACATTCACATTCACTCACACACTCACACCTACGGACACTTTGGAGTCGCCAATCCACCTGCAACGTGTGTTTTTGGACTGTGGGAGGAAACCGGAGCACCCGGAGGAAACCCACGCGGACACGGGGAGAACACACCAACTCCTCACAGACAGTCACCCGGAGCGGGAATCAAACCCACAACCTCCAGGCCCCTGGAGCTGTGTGACTGCGACACTACCTGCTGCGCCACCGTGCCGCCCTGGCTTGAATCCAATAGGGGAAAAATCATAGTTATTTAAGATTAATGATTCCACAACTGAGGTAATATTTTGTTCCAACAATTATGTTTAAAATAAATTAGTAAAGTTAATTTCATCATGAACACATGTAACTTATATATCTATGGTAATTATAAAACAACTCCTATACCTGGCTCACAAGGATATAATTTTATATTGAATTATAGTGACAAAAATCGTATTATTCTTGCATTAATTTGTAAAGCTTTTAACATTATTTGACATTAGTCATCCATTTTGGAAAATGCAGCCTACTTTTTAGGTGTCAGCATTCAGCTGAGCATGTTTGCCCTTAAGAACTATTTGAAATATTCTGTAAATCAGGATCAAGTTCAGTAGTGTTATCCAAATTTACTCAAGAAGAAAAGTAAGTGATATGGTATTAGCATGGATGCTAACTCAATTTTGCGGTTAACCTTGTACCTTGTAGCTCAAGTACAAAACTACAAAAGTACATTTTGAGTACAAAACATTAATCCATTAATTTATATATTCATTCAGTTTGTTTGTTGATTCAGACAAAATTTGAAAAACCGGACAATAAATTATAACACAGTCTAAACTTAATAATTATAATTATTCTATTAAATTAAGGATCATAGTAGATGCCACAAAATCTAACACCCTCAGCAACAGAGAATGGTCAATGCAAAAATCATGTTTTTACTAAGCTACAGTAAATTCTCTCTGGAGTACTCTGTGCTGTATATACATTGTGGCACCTAAGCTTCCACCTTAACCATCCCAGCTTAACTGCATCAGTTAAACTAGCCCTGTGTCTGAAATGGCTCCCACTTCACTGATCCCAATATTACTCAGTATACAGTGCACTATTATTGGGAACTGAATGAATTCAGGAGGGCAGTGAATGATTTCAGACAGTACCTGATGAAGGTTTTTACCAGACAGCGTGGTGTATTATGGGTATCCGATATCCACTAGTGTCAGCTACTTATGCGGTGCATTGTGGGATTGTTTGAGTGTACTGAAAATTGTCCACTATGTTTTTTGGACACTACTACAAAATGGCAGAACCCCAAAATAGTGCACTACATAGTGAATAGGGTATAATTTCTGACGCAGCATTTAAAGTGGAATGGGTAAATTAGGTTTGAAGATTAAGCACCAGAACTAATGCTCCAGTAGGTGCTAGAGTTGTGACAGCATAAGGTGGGTAGGACATTTGGAAAAGTAACCTAGTGAATAGATAACAAACATTTGTATAGAAAATATTGTTTTTTCATCAGTGTAAAAACTGAAGGCATAGATGGTGTTATAGTATGTCATTCTGGCCCTGTTTGGTGTGTTCTGTGAACTACATCTGACTGACAGGCAAATTGAAAGGTGTCAATTGTTTTTAAAAAATGTACAGCATAAATAGTTTGGAGAACACTTTTTGAGAGAAATGAACAAATGGAGCTTTCTTGGCTGTTTATGTCATATAACACTCCTGAATGATGTGAATCTTTGGCCTTCTGAGTGAAGAACTCTAATTGAGAACAGAGAATCAATGAAATCCATTACATTTTGATGGCCCTCATTGTAGAAAGGACGGGATCTTTTTATTGCAGCAAATGAAATATAGGAAGCTTTGGTAAAAAAATGCTGACCCCATGCTGACTAAAGCTCTAAAAGAATAAAAGAGTCAGGCATTAAAATGCAGCTTTACCCAAAGAGCTCATTTTATTTTAGCATAATAAATAAAAGTGGATAGGTTTATGTCATGTACTTTTTTGACTAGATGAGGCCTATTGGATTTCAGTTGGCTGTGTGAAATATCTTTTCATGGTTGCTTGACTTGTGCTAGATGAGCATAAAATCCACTTTTTTCACATTGTTTTGTGCTGCTTTATCCTGCAGAACAGTACACAGTAATCCTCTCAGAGCTAGGAACTGGTCCAAACTGGGCAAAGAAAGTCTGGGTATTAGCACTCATCCATTTCCTCAGGACAGTTTTAGAAAGCCAAAGTCTCCCTTTAGAACCATAAAGAAGCGTCTAGTTCCTTACGACAGTGGAGTTTGAAACCAAAGAGTATAACCACAAAAATTCATGAATGTAGCCCCTGAAACTGAATAAAAATATATCTTTGGCGACAATTGGTAAACTCACATGCTTTGAGAGTTTGAGGGTATATAGGATGCACGGCTTTTCACTGCTGTATTTCAAAGGCACAGTGTTTTATAAATGTTCAGCATTTTTGGAATAACTTGGCAGAATGTCATTGCCAGTTTGGATGCCTCCACATTGCCTTGGGAGCTGCTAGGCCAACATAATTCTGCTAAACTCTGGAGCTGGCACGTAAATGAGCACAAATGTGACTTGAATAGGTAGCAGCACTGTTTGAAAGTTTAGCATTTGAAGAAGAAAGGATTCAGTTTGAATGTGTCGTTCTAACAAATGACCAAAATCTTTTTTTCTAGTGATATAAATTGAACGTACAAGGCTGCCTGTGAAGAGATATTTGCTGTAACTGGTGAACTCCCATATTTTTAATCTTTTTTGATAAGTATGCTGAAAGCTTTAAAGATCACTGCAGATGTGCAGATATTGTTTAAATCATTTAAAGTGGTTTCTGCTGACCTCTTTCATCTGGAAGAGCAGATCTTTTGATGTAGCTAAGGACTGGTTTCCCAGACATTGAATTAATCTCAATCATATGCTTAATCAGACACTGGAGGGGTTGCACAGAACCTTAAAGGGAACATCTACGACTGTGGCGAAACACAGTTCTAAGCTCTGCATTTTTTAAGGAGGAACGGTGTGTTTGAAGGGACAACGCAGTAATTGTTTGTATGTGGCTGAAGTTTAAGTTGTCTGTACATTTTTATTCACTGTTTTAATTACCATAGAAACTCATTTGTAACCCGATTTGTTTAGTTTTGTAGCATTTTCAGTAATGCAGTTAGCCATCTCCTGAGTTTGAACACCTTTCCACCTTAATCAAAATAAGTACATTTTACCCATCTATGGAGCAGGAATAGAGCAATATCCTCACTTCAGTTTGTGCTTTTCAAAATTTGGAGTTCTCTCCATTGTCTAAAAATCTCCAGATGCCTCTGCCATGAGCAGAGAGATTGAAAGTCATACCAGACCCAGCCAGTATGCTTTTTCATTCATTTACAGACACTGGGGCTTCGTAAACACATTAGACTGGTTTCTAGCACATAAACAGACTGTGAAACATTTTGGTTTTTTGATTACAATCATAACCTTTACATGACAAAGGTTGGGTTTTTTTTTTTTTTTTTGAGTATAATGATCTGATATGAACAGGATAAGATGTAAAATATTCTTTGCCAATCCATTAGAGCTTCACATAGGGCCCACTCTCTTCCTACATGCAGCTGTTTAGGATCTGATCACCAACCAGCTACACCTAACAACAAAGGTTACTTATGGAGCCCAGCCCACGAATACCCAAACCACCCACTGCATCACTAGCTCTTCATAGGGGTCATCAGCTCTTCACAGGGGTCACCAGGCACCTCCCCAAGGCTCAACAGTGAAGTCTGGCATCCCAGATCCACCCCCCTCTGAGGTAGCTTTACAGCCCTACCATACCCTTAACCATCACAGCCGTAAATCCACACGGGCCTGAGTCGGAGTTAAAATACAAATATCCAAATTTATTCTTAAAATGGCTGTTGCTTACAAAATATACAGGGAGAGTGAGGTGATGATTTCTGTGTTTTGTTATGCTGAATATGAAATAGCATGAAAACAGTCACATCAGATAACAGAGAAAAGCCAAATAAAAGGAATATCACTTCACTCTCTTTCTTTTCATACTTTCAAGTAAGATGCATGATTTGAATTTCAAGGACATAGTTCACTACAAATGGCCCCTTCCAATCCAATTTGCAATTAATTCTTTGCTCTCTGAGAGGATGAATAATAAAGTGGTATGATCTTGAAAGCTCTGTACAGTGCCCACATCACGTCCTGCAGGCAAAACACACCTGCTGTTCTGAGAAAGAAAGTGCAAAACCTTCATTCTGCAATACATTTTCTGACCATGTGTATTGTGATGTGCTTTACTTAGGGTTTTATGGAGAGGATGGGCTTGAATTCAATTCACAGATCATGCAAACCTGCAGGTTAGTAAATGTCTGGACATGTGGCCTCCCTGATTATTCAGAAATCATGTGAGCCTGAAACCAAATATGTATCTCCATCTTATGTAGTGAGCATTCCATAGGTACTTGTTACTTCATCAAGTTTATCAGATATTGTTTTTATAGGCACAAATTTATCTTAACCTTTAGCCCACTTTATAACAATGTGTTCTTTAGGATGTTTTTTTTGCTTTACTGTAAACAGTCATATTTTTTGTTCAGTATACAGTTACTTTTGCTGCGGCAGAAACTTTGAAGCAAAGTTATAAGAGCAGAAGAGCAGAGCAGAGTGGAGTAAACTCTTAGATTTGAACTCTGCTGTTCAAACTAAAGAGAAACTTAATTTTCTCATTACAAGCTTTGGTAACCAGTCAGAACAGCTTTGATCACTTTTAAAACATAAGGATAATAGAGAGTTTGGAAAAAGATAATAGAAAAATGATGACTATGTAGTAACATACAAGACAAATGTTGAATAAGACACCTACATTTAATTTCTTGGCACAGTAATTCCCACTCTCACTGTTGTGTTTTATCTTTTAGTTTACTGATATCACAATTCTTTTTGATGTTATTTTTAATTTTGCATTTTATTTTGAAAACATAAACATGTGTTTGTAGAATGCTCTTGCTTCACAATGACTGAGCTGTTTGCAGAATATTCACCTGATTCAGTCAAACATTCACCTAGTTTCACCTTGAAACTGACGCATTTTCAGAACGACCTCGCATTTTACACCTGACTATAAACGGCATGTTAGAGCTAGAGGTCAAATCAGGGCCTGAATGGCAATTGGAATATATATATTAGATCTGTACTGTCAGCAGGAGGAATGTTATTTGCCGTACAGCAACTTTTTATACTGGATGCATGAATCCAGGAATCAAATATTTGTCAATAAATGTGTAAGCATATGAACAAGAATAAGCTTTGTTCATTGTGGTTAATATATTATGCATGAAAGCATTACGAGATACATTGAGAATTAAATCACTATCAGCATTACCATGGCCTACAAAAACAATGTCATTTTAAATGATAATTATCATTTATTATATTTTATTCTATTCTCTAAAATAAAACTCACATGAGATAAAAATCTAAGTACATTTTTAGTCCCTGAAAGAACACGTTTGTGCCTCATGGAATGGATCGCCAATTTGCAAGTGTTTAGGACAAAATCTCTAATACATCTAGAGCTCCTGGTGTCAGTATAACGGGTGTTTTATAACACAAAGAAGAATCATTGGTGAAAATGACCAATTGAACATAAAGTAGTGCAAATAGTAAACAATAGCTGAAATGTTTATCAGCTGTATGACTGAACCTTATGTATTTTGGAAAACGATCTTAACCATGTTGCTGATGATGTCGGACCCTGACAAAATGAATCTGTATTGCAATAAATGGCAACTATTGTTTTGAGTGGAGGAATGCTGGGTTGTTTCGTTGTTTTGCGGAGATGGTGACAATATGTTCTCTGAGTTCCATTGCTGATGAATGCTGGATCAAACTAGAACAGACAGGCAAAACGACAAGAGCAGCACTCCAGCAGCGCTCTAGCAGCTACAGCACAAAGCTCATTTTTCCTCTTAAATGGAGCTGCAAACCTCATACAGTGCTACATTAACGTGTTAGTGTACATTATAGTGTTTGGCATAAGTCGTGCAGAAAATCAGGAAAAGAATAGATGGAGAGAGAGAGAGAGAGAGAGAGAGAGAGAGAGAGAGAGAGAGAGAGAGCGAAAGAGAGAGAGAGAGAGAGAGAGAGAGAGAGAGAGAGAGAGAGAGAGAGAGAGAGAGAGAGAGAGAGAGAGAGAGAGAAATTGAGAACAATGATGCATCAGGGTAAAAAGGCTTTCCCAGTCAGCTGGTGAGTCGGTCAAGGATGACAGGCAAATGACCCTGGACTGACTTGATGTGCAGACTCATCAGTGAACTGACAGAGTGAGATGATCTAATGCCCACTAGAAGTGTGTGAACACTTGTGGACCTCCTCTCCTTTTTCATTCCTGCTCCAGCGTTTAGGCCACGTTAAAACTGTCAGTGATTTATAGGCCTAGGTTACACTTGATAGACCACAAAAGCCTGCAATTCTTTGTCCCTGCAGTCGTGATCTCAGAAGGAGTTCTGTAGTGGGTGATAGAATACTAATACATATTTTGCCAGTCATTTCACTGGCATACATCAGCCATATTTTTAAATGAGACTGATACTTTGATTTACTAATTAAAGTGTTATGGATTTTAGTGAATTAGCAGCATGTATTGTAGGGAATCATTAGTTGAAGTCAAATCAACTGTCTCTCTCTTGTTGCAGAGTTCCAGAAACTTCTATTTGATTGAAGTCAAAGCACCCCATGGCTTTCCTTCAGTCTGTTTTTAAGTATCTCTAATAGTGTGCCACAGGGCTCCATACTGAGGCTAATAATATTGTCTTTGAAACAAATGTACAGACACATCGAATGACACTGAAGCCCAGGAGTATTCAATGATTAACTTAGCATTCCCTAAACCAACAAACCTCATCTCACTAACGAAGTGCTCGGTAATGAGGTGTGTTGAACTAGGGAATATTTTTTGGGAGAGTGGGTCTTGTGAGAAAATCAACATTAAATGGAGCAAAACGGACAAAATGAGCATGGAAGCTGAGTGAAAACATTGAAACTGCAACTGAGAATAAAGAGAGCCAAGTGAAAATAGCTGAAAATGAGAGCTTCTGCTCACTTGCTTCTCACTGCAGTGCACTCTGTTCCATTAAACCGTGACTCAGTCTCATTTAAAGAAACAGGTGCTGCAACTGGTCGTTCTGAAAAGTGCTGCTAAGGATTAGAATAACTGTGCTGTGTTGTTTGGTCCTTGTGTTATTTTGACCAAAAAAGTCACCGATGTTTCATTAAGACCCTAGGGAGCTGTTTAAACCTTTACATACAATAAACTTTGTTAAATTTTGTGCTGAAAGTTAATGCTATGTATAAAACACCTAATGTAATACATAGACATGGAAAGATTCCTGAGAGATAAATTATTTTTGACTGCTACCAAATCACACAGTACAGTGTTTTAATTAAATGTTAATTAAAATGATTAAATGTTATTGCTGTATAGAATCTTAGATTATAAGTTCTACTCATCAATGTTCAAAAATGAATATTAATCCAAATTAATCCAAGTCTTAAACCTGAGTAAAGGTTAGACAGTGTCAGAAATGGCAGTAAGGTGGCAGACTGACCCCACTTTTTGTACCACTTGGTGGCATTAGTGGTACATTCATTGTGTGCAGTGCCCATCAGCTGACCCATCTCTGTAAAAACTACAGTGCCCTTTTTCAGTCCCTCTAAAAGTGTTGCATCATGTTTCGTCTTAGCAAAGCTGGTAATTTTATTTCATCATGCATGTGTAAGTATAGAAATCAAAGCTCTGAAACATGCTCTTTCTTCATACACTGCTATGTTCATGTGACCAAGGTCAGATCAGATCAAATATTCTGCTCTTGCTCCTGGGGCACAAGGTTTTTAGAGACATTTCGAAGAACTGAATCCAATACAAATACAAGCTTGAGCTAGACAATTATAACATTTGATTTACTCCAAAACATCAGCTACAAATACCACTAAACATTAAGTGCCACTCTAAGTACTTCTGCCAGTCCCTGTGACATTGCTGTTGAAAGCTATCTCATATTGATAACAAATGAAAGACTATGTCAAAATGCAGCAGCGTTTAGCAACATAAGAACACAATGTCATTAGGCAAAAACATAAAACTGAGAAAACTTAACACTGCACCATAAAATTAATGACAAACATAATACAACAACACAAAACCTCATTGGAGAACATAAACGCAAACTTGTTTTATTATATTTGCATTCTCCCTTAATGTTTGTGTTAATGATGAACTCTGAATTAATGATGATGCGTTGTTTAGTCATTTTTTGTTTTCTTCTTAAATGTAAATGTAACTGTGTGCAATCAAACACTAACTGACATTAGTTAAGGATGCGTTCCACCTTTCAGATTTACTGAGACTCTTAGATAAGACTATTTATGTGGCCTGAGGATATGAAATGTTATCAGCATCCATTCTAAAGATATTAAGAATGATATCCCGCTCCGGGTGATTGTCTGTGAAGAGTTTGGTGTGTTCTCCCCGTGTGGGCATGGGTTTCCTCCCACAGTCCAAAAACACACGTTGGTAGGTGTATTGGCGACTCAAAAGTGTCCGTAGGTGTGAGTGAATGTGTGTTGTCCTGTGAAGGACTGGTGCCCTCTCCAGGGTGTGTTCCCACCTTGTGCCCAATGATTCCAGGTAGGCTCTGGACCCACCGCGACCCTGAACTGGATGAGTGCTTACAGATAATGAATGAATGAATTATTGGATCCAATATATGACCTTGACCTAGCACTGCTTATTTATGTATTCAGTAGGTGGCTGCTTTGCATTGGGTTTAGTTGTAACAGCAAAATGATTTGACAGCTCTAGCAACAATGTGCTTCATATTTTACCTTCTTGAAATAACTTTTTGAAAGAGAATTGTTTAAATAAAAAAGTGGGTAGTATAGAGTTAATCCTGGGTAAAGACTACTTTCCATTAACCAAAGTAAACTTAAAGGCTCTATGTTATAAATTGAGAATACTTCATTGAAAAATAGTAGTCTGATTTTTATCTTCTGCCCGTGTTTCTATGTCAAGTCTGAAAGCATATCAAACCTATACATTTTAAATAGATTTGCACTGCACTGCAGAATTACATTAATTTCCTCTTTTTTCAGATTTTCAAGCATAAAGCAAGCTCACTTTAATCTCAGGGAACAGAAGGATGCAAGTAATAATGCCTCTATCAAGCAGTGTTTGCAGAAAATGGTGACCTCAGATGGACTGTTCAGTTTTCAGAGTGAGTAAACAACCCTTCCTAAGACCCCCCATCTAGAACTATATGTTCAAGCCAAGAACAGCTTTGGAAACTTTATTTTTTAGAGTGTTATGAAAGTGTAGTATTTCCATTAGTGTGTAGTTCCCTTCTGCTATAAACATGTCACCATAATAGTTTTATTGCAGCACTGATGCTGGTGCACTTTTAGAACCTGATATCCACACTGCGTGTCCCAAGTTTATAGATGGCCTTTGTTTAGTGAATTGAACTATATTTGGTGCATTCATGGTGCAACGTGCAGACTGTATAATACTGAAAAACAAGAAACACAAAAAGAGGCACAATTACTCTGCCTTTCATAACAAAAAATATAACATATATATCAAAATCATCAGTCTGATCTTGGCAAAAATATGGACACTTTATGGGATCAGTGCTTAGTAACGACCCCTTTGATAGAAAGCATAGCTTGCAAGCACTTTTTCTAACCAACTCTCAAGTTTAGGAGTTACCTTGCATTTAAAGCTTTATTAAGTTCTGGCTGTATATATTTCATGATATTAAGGTTAGAGGTCTGTAACAAACAATTTAAAAGCTTCAATCTGTATCCAGTACAGTCCAAAAAACTTGGAGGTTAGGTGAATTGGCTTCTCTAATAACTGTCCTGGTGTGTGAGTGAATGAGCGTTTATGTGAATGAATAAGTGAGGGAATAAGTGTGTATGTGAATGAATGTCTGTATGTGTGAGTGAATGTGTTTGAGCCCAGATATGGATTGGCGCTCTGTCCTGGATGAAACCCTAGTGCCCGATGCAGTCCTCCAGGTGGACGGTTGTTCCTGGTTGAGAGTACGCTGTGCGCGTTTGGCTGCCACTTCTCGCCAGTGTGTGTGGATTGACTGTTGAGTGTTGATTGTATAGGGTCCTTGGGTTTCTTGAAAGGCACTATATACAGTGGTGTGAAACAGTGTTTGCCCTTTTCATGATTTCTTTTTTTTTGTTGCATGTTTGTGCCTCTTAAAATCTCAGATCAAACAATTTCAAATAGTAGTCAAAGACAACACAAGTAAACACAAAATGCAGTTTTTAAATTAAGATTTTTATTATTAAGGTAGAAAAAAAATCCAAACCTACGTAGTCCTGTGTGAAAAAGTGTTTGCCCCCTAAACCTATTAACTGGTTGGGCCACCCTTAGCGGCAATGAGTCTTCCCAGTGCTGTGGAGGAATTTTGGCCCACTCATTTGCAGAATTGTTGTAATTCAGGCACATTGGAGGGTTTTCGAGCATTAACTGTCTTTTTAAAGTCATGCCACAGCATCTCCATAGGATTCAGGCCAGGACATTGACTAGGGCACTCCAAAGTCTTCACTTTGTTTTTCTTCAGCCATTCAGAGTTGGACTTGCTGGTGTGTTTTGGATCATTGTCCTGCTGCAGAAGCCTAGTTTGTTTCAGCTTGAGGTCACAAACAGATGGCCAGACATTTTCCTTCAGGATTTTTTGGTAGACAGTGGAATTCATGGTTCCATTTATCACAGCAAGTCTTCCAGGTCCTGAAGCAGCAAAACAGCCCTAGACCATCATACTACCACCACCATATTTTACTTTAGGTATGATGATCTTTTTCTGAAATGCGGTGATACATTTACGCCAGATGTAATGGGACACATTCATTCATTATCTGTAACCACTTATCCAGTTCAGGGTCATGGTGGGTTCACAGGGTAACACACACACTCACTCACACCTACAGACACTTTTGAGTCGCCAATCCACCCACCAACGTGTGTTTTTGGTCTGTGGGAGGAAACCGGACCACCCGGAGGAAACCCACGCAAACACTGGGAGAACACACCAACTCCTCACAGACAGTCACCTGGAGTGAGACTGGAACCCACAACCTCCAGGTCCCTGGAGCTGTGTGACTGCAACACTACCTGCTGCGCCACCTTGCCGCCCCTAATGGGAAACACACTTTCCAAAAAGTTCAACTTTTGTCTCATCAGTCACAGAGTATTTCCCCAAAAGTCTTGGGGATCATCACACTTTTTCACACCACTGTAAGTGTAATGTTACATAAAATAGTATTTTTTCATGTTGTCCATGGTGGATGTTTTGTGTCCATGATTTGGTGGTATTAATTGAAATTCATTTCCCTTCACCTGTGCAATATTGCCAATGTCACTGTCAGCAAGAAAACCCTAAAACATGATAGCTCCACCTCCATGCTTTACAGTTGGAAAGGTGCTCTTTGTAGAAATGCAGTTTTTTACCTTTTAATCTGAATCTACTTTTGCTGATTATGACCACTTATGCTACTGAAATCTGGAATCATTTAACAAATATAACATGTTCTAACATAAATCAAGAACATTAGATGGGGTTTCACATTTACAACATTTACCAGAATTGAGATTGGTGTGAGCAGCACCAGTCCGGTCTGTCCAGTAGCTGCAGTTGCACAGATTAATGCTCCTCCAATATCCCTTCCCCTAACTGAAATCAGGAATTTTAATGATTCACTTAAACAGAACCAAGAAGTGGTGGGACATTGCCCCAGTACTTCTAAATATGGTGGGTCAATGTCCGACTTCAGTCCACAACAATTGCTTTCAAAAACACATCTGGCATGTTTAGATGTTTTGTAGCACATTTCAGAAACAGGATTCAGCTTACTTTTGCTAATTATACTTGGTATGACCTGATGTGCTAAGCAATGTTTAGTTGTATCCAAATGTTTATAGTATCCAAAAAAAAAAAAAAATAACTGGGCCTTTGCAATGCTTAGTCTAAAGTTTTGTGTAGGAGACATTAGGTTTGAATTTTTATTTTTTTTATTTATTAAAGTGTATTATGCACTATGGTGAGCCCATAATATTTTGTTTCATGTTTAGCATACAGGGACAGCTAGGTAGTGCTACAAATAGTATCATTGCATCACAGCTCCGGGCTTCTGGGTTTGTGGATTCAACTGGGTTGCTGTCTGAGTTGTTCTCTGTGTGTTCTCTCCATATCTGTATGGGTATTCTCCGGGTGTTTGAGTCACCTCACACAATCTTAAATTCATGCTAGTAGGTGGACTGGCTGTGCAAAAGTGTCCATGGGCATGAGTGGGTTGTGCTTAGAGCTGCAAATAAAAGTAAATGTAAGTTTGTTCTACAAACATTTGGCCTGGATGGGGTCCCATGGCGATGTTCTTTTACAGCCATGCAAGTGACCAATCTCAGCAAACTTCCTGTATTTGTGTCCCTGATATAGGTTTACAAAGGTGTCAATCATTTCTGAGCCACCAGCTAAGAGCTGTGTTCTGATCCTGCCCAGAGTTTCTGATCCTTCCCACTGAACGCCATTCAAATCCCGCAGCGCTCATTGGCCCAAAGCGTCCGTGGAACAAACTATGCTTTGAATTCACCAAGACTTTACATCACAAAGTTCTATTGCCTGGTGCTAGAAGCCCTGGAGTTGCGTAATTTTGCACCTTAAATAAAGACGTGATTACTGTGGTGTGGTGTGGTGAGTGAATATGGCGCCTTAGTGAAGTTTCAGGAGATGTTCCCCGGTCCTGCGATTTTCATGTGACTGTTACGTGATCTTTCATGCTTACAGTTGTCTAAAAGGCCAAGTTGTAAAGGGCAGTTGTAAAGCTCCACCTGTAGGGTGTGTTTGGTTTGTTTTTTCCAGGGACCAGTTGAGTTTAGACGTCTGAACATCTGTGCAGGTAGTTGGATTAGCTCTGAAAATGTGAGTTGCCGTAGTGGACAGTGTTATTAAAACATCTGACGCTGTCAAGCAGGACTGAATTTTGAGATGGCACTTCGTCCAGTGTGTTCCTGTCTTGCTCCTAGTGATTCTGTGTTGGCTCTGAACACTCTGTGACCCTGAAGTGGATGAAGACATATAAAGAATGAATGAATGTTTGCCATACAGTGGTAGGTTTATATAGCAGAGTGCTGGAGCCACATCCAATACTTTGGATCCAGAGTTAGCCATCGTATATTCAGACCTAATATTATATGTAATAAATGCATTAGTATAAGTCCTTCACAGACAAGTAGTAGAAGCCGTTGGTGCAGCAAAAGAGGGATAAACTGAGGCAAGAGTGTATTAGTGTTTACACAAATGTAAATACATAACATAAATGTGTCTGACTGCATTTTTGAGTGCTGAAAGAGAATGAGGGTCTCTGTGTTCAGATGAGTTATATGTTAAAAACAGAGTATTAATTAAAAACTTGAAAGAAAATTAAAACATGAACTTTCAATCTAAGCACATATTTACTGGGTCCATGAGATCCCCAGGAGGAGGAGATAACCGCCAACACCAGCAAAATGAGTTTAATATTTCCATGATCCACATTTAAGCACCAACATGGAAAATATAAAACTGATATAGAATTCTGATATAGAATGAGCTATTTTCTCATAAAAAAGCTTCACAAAACATTTTTCTCAATATTTTTTTTACCAAACAAAAATGCTTTGACCAGTCGGTTTCCATATCTGAAGCACCTCAAATTAAAATGAAAATGCTTTGGACCCATATCCATGGATCAGTCGCATTGCCACAGATTGTCTATGTCAGATTCAATGCAATTTGTGCTGTTCACACAGCCACACATAGGAAGGAACAGATTGGATTTGTCAGATGCTAAACTTCCTATGGTGACAAATACTTACTTGTTTGCCTACATAATCCCATTTATTTTCTTTGAGTCATTACATACACAAAGTAGTCACTTAAAACATTATTAAATGATTGACATTTCCAGTGGCTTACCATCCTTTCATTTGTTCCAGCCCACCATGCTAGCAAAGGTCATCCTATAGAGAAGCTCATAGGGGACTTTTGTGCCTTTCCCTTCTGCATTTCTGATTCAGTTTTAAACATGCTAGTCACACCTGGATATGAGAAGTGACAGTAAATATCAAATCTTGTCCTGCTTTGATGGTTCCATGCTTCATTTCCTTATGTTGATGATCGTTCATGAATAAAAATTACATTTATATTAAAAAAGACCAGTGCCATTTCTGCAGTAAATCATGAATGTGCAGCAGAGTAGACTTACTGTCCAGTGTAAGACAATGGATCAGTAGCCAAATTCGTTCTAATACAGTTGCCATCAAACTGTGGTAGCAAGTGGTGGTATGCAAGATGACCTAAAAATGTACTCTATATTGCCAACAGTATTTGCTCATCTGGCTTTGCATGCATATGAATTTGAGTGAGATCTTGTTCTTAATCCATAGGGTTTAATATGATGTCAGCCCACCCTTTGCAGCTATAACGGCTTCAAGGCTTTCTACAAGGTTTAGGAGTGTGATATTGGAATTTTCTACCATTCTTCTGATGCACGTCTGAGCTCAGACAATGATGTTGGACGAGAAGGCCTGACTTGCATCCCAAAACTGTTCTTTTGGGGTGAGTGCAGGACTCTGTGCAGGCCAGTCAAGTTCTTTCACACCAGTCTCACTCATCCATGTCTTTAGGGACCTTGCTTTGTGCACTGGTGCACAGTCATGTTGGAACAGGAAGTGACCATCCCCAAACTGATCCCACAAAGTTGGGAGTATGAGTTGGTCAAAAACCTCTTGGTATTCTGAAGCATTAAGGGTTCCTTTCTTTGGAACTAATGGGCCCAGAGCAACTCCTGAAAAACAACCCCACACCATAATCCCCTCTCCACCAAACATTACCCTTGGCAAAATACAGTCAGACAAGTACTGTTCTCCTGGCATCTGCCAAACCCAGCCATCACTCCAGAGAACACATCTCCAGTGATTTAGAATCCAGGCACAGCGTGCTTTACACCAGTGCATCCAACGCTTTGCATTGTGCTTGGTGATGTAGAGCTGCTCGACTATGAAAATCCATTCCACAAAGCTCTCTATGCACTGTTCTTAAGCTAATTGAAGTTTGGAGGTCTGTAGCAATTGTCTATGCAAAATGCGCCTCAGCATCTGCTGACTCCGCTATGTCATTTTATATGGTCTACAACTTTGTGGCTGAGTTACTATCATTACAGTGTGTACATTGTTTTATGACTTATATATTTCACCCTATAGGGAGTGCATTTTAGCCAGAGACAGGCATGATACGTGACAGCAGTGTTTTTGTTTTCAAAAGTCTTCACCTTTGAGAGCGTTTTTGAAAACCTCAGTATTTTCATTGACTTAAAATGTCTTTTTCATGTGGACCGGAGGCCACAGTTACACTGATTGAAATGAAACATACACAAACATCCATATATTGCACACAATAAGACTATATGTACAAAGAACATTTGTTAAATTATATTCTATTAAAGACACAAGTAATAAATATTTATCTGTATACGTAATATATGCACGAAATTGTAAGCATTAATGAAAAATTATATTTCTATAGCATTACCCTAAACTGGCAACGATATTTCATGAAAAAATTTTAGTCATTTGGTAGATTTTGTTTCAGGTATTTCTTTTGAAAGAAGAAAAGGATCTACATTGCATGCTGAAGGTGTAATATTTATTCTCAAAACACACATACGTCAAATGGAGTGTCAAAGTAAACAAGATATAACACTGGACCTTTTTAACCTCCCGTGCACGGCTAGAGGCATTTGAGTGTTGACAACAGCATATGGCCCATTTAAGTGGCATGCAGTAAGCTTGGTGTTTAGAGTTCTCTAAGGAAACCTGTCCAAACCACTATACATTATCAGGCTGGGGAAAGCTTCCATGGTAATAGCGGCGGATTGATGGGGCTGACAGCCTCTGGCAGTGGGACACAGTGCTTCACTTTGGGTTCTGGCTCCAAACCACTAGAGAAGCAGTGGGGGCATAAATCAACACTACCTGCTGGACTGATGACAAAAAAATCTGGTGCCAGTTCTGAAAAGAAGTGGAGAATAGAACTCTTTTGTACTGTTTTAATACTAGGTAGTGTACAAACACCATTTGCAGAAGATCTGGGGGGCTGTGAAATAGAATGCAATCATGTGCAGATCATTTAAACTCTATATTTAATTGAAAGTAATTCAAAGCCAATATGTAAAATGTTGTGATTTTATACCTTGTGTTTATTTGAAAAATATATTCATATTTTAAATTTGTTGTTAGCAATACAAACATTTGCGGTCAAGCAACAATAAAATGGTAAAGCTGTGTAATGCTACAAAATAAATAAATAAATAAAAGGCAACAGGTCAGTGACATGATTGGGTTTAAAAAAAAAAAAAGGAAAGAAAAAGGCTGAGTCTTTCAGAAGTAATGATGTGGAGGGGTTTTCCACTCTAAGATGCATAGACAAATATATAGAGAACCTATATTCAAAATATAAAGAACCTAGATATTTCATCATTTGCAGTACACATTATTAAAAAATTCAGAGAATCCAGAGAAATCTGTATGCAGCGGACACAGCCAAAAACAAATATTGGTGGGCTGTGATCTTCAGGCTCTCAGGTGGCACTGAATTAAAAACAGACACGGATTGGGAGTGGGCTTTGTATGAGCCCTCACTTATCTCTTTTCCACCAACGAGGAACGAGAATGGTTCCAGTTTGTGAACTAAATTTAGAACCGGTCTGCATGCTTCCACCGACATAAACTGGTTCATGAACCAGAAAAGTTCTTTTTCAGCTTGAGCCAAAGAAGAGCTGGTTTTTCAGCGTGAATTGTGATGTTGTTCGTGGGTGTGTTGGTGACTTTCATTAACTCAAGAAAGAGCTCAGAGCTTCAAATACAGCATTATCGCCCAGTGGAGCTGGACGGGGCCATTTACAATGTTTCATATAAATAAATAATAGGAAATAAAACAGGAACATGCTCCGTTTTGTGTGACACTCATACTGTCCACGTCATTTAAATACAGTATTATGCCTTGTACACTGCCCTCTATTGATGCCACACCCTTGGTGCACCGTTTGCTTAGTGCAAACGAAGGTTGGTTTGCTGGATAGTATCAGGGTTCTAAGAATCTTCCATGGAACCAATTCAGGATCCAGAATTCGTTTTGCTGAAAAGGGCAAACACTCACCCAGTCACTTACATACCTGTGGACACTTTTTGCATCATCAAACAACCTTTCAACATGTGTTTGTGGATTGTGGGAGTAAACCAACTGGAGGAAATCCACACAGCCACAGGGAGAGCACACCAAGCACCTCACAGACAGTCACACCAAAGACATACTGGCTTCTGTAATCTTAAGACTGGTAAGTAGTGATTTGTTTCCCTTTCTGACAGTGACCATGGAATCATTCATTCATCATCTGTAACCACTTATCAGGGTGGGTCCGGAGGCCCAAGGGCACAAGGAGGGAACACACCCTGGAGGGGGCGCTAGTCTATCGCAGGGCAACACACTCACACATATGGACACTTTTGAGAAGCAAAAACACCTAAGAACATGTGTTTTTGGATCAGACATGGAGAACACCCCAGGAGCGGGACTTAATCCCAGTACCCTGGAGCTGTGACAGCGACACTGCCTGTTGCACCACCCTGCTACTCAACATGAAATCAACCAATTTCTTTTCGATACTGAAATGGTGGATGCTATTTTAAAGAAAATATTCTATAACATGACTGAGGTACATTAAGGATTACTGGTTTGAATGTTAGCATGAGCATGTGTTTTAGCAAAATCAGCCAGAAAACAGCTGTCTGTCTATGCTCTTTACAAAAGGAGTTACTATAAAACTGCTACCACTTAAATATGTTCATTTGTACAACCTGGATATTCATGTTTAATCTAGTACAGCCTATTATTTATTTAAAAAAAGCTTATTAATGACATAATTTAAAATGTAGTTTTGTAGCACTTTCAGAAATGCAGTTAGCCTTCTCCTGGGTTTCAGAGACATTT
Source organism: Hoplias malabaricus (assembly GCF_029633855.1). Lineage (NCBI taxonomy): Eukaryota > Metazoa > Chordata > Actinopteri > Characiformes > Erythrinidae > Hoplias > Hoplias malabaricus. Next base: position 19,670,816 of record NC_089806.1, on the reverse strand, counting down.
CTACATTAAGTGAGAATCAAGTAAGTCAATATTACCCACCTATGGAGCAGGAATAGAGCAGCTCTTATTTCGGTTCGTGTTTTTTAATGTTTGGTATTCTCTCTGTTGCCGAAAAAATGCCAGATGACCATGAGAGAGAGAGAGAGAGAGAGAGAGAGAGAGAGAGAGAGAAAGCCTACCATACTGGTCTGAGACAGTTTGTTTTTTACTCATTTACTGACACTAGGGCTTTGCAAACATATTACACAGGTTTTGAGCAGACAAACAGAAGAGGGAACTGGAGAGCAGCAAATGGTGAGGAAACCTCTGAGTTTCATTTTTTTGGGTGACATTTGGATATTTTATGGCCCAGAATGATGGCTTACTAAGGGTTATGGCTTTACGGAGGTTGCCACTTTTTATAATAGTAACAGATCAGTGGGATACATATCATGAATTCTCTCTAACATTTAAAATCTTAAGGCTTTAATGCTTTTAAAACCCTGAACTGGCAAGCTAGTCTTGCTCTTAGACTTGCTGATAGGTCAGTGTCCGCACCTTTACACATTAGCTTTGGATTTTCTCACTCATGCTCTCTGTCCATGTCACTGTAATTTGGTAAGTCATATACCAGTGTCCCTTACTAATTAAATGATGGGCTTGGAGTGCACCAATGGTCTGCAAAATGTATTGGTGTGTGAATAAAATTATAGCCAGAGAGCTGTAATTAGAACTCATTTGCTACCTAGCCCAAAGACTCCAGCAATAGTGTGCTCTCTCCTCTCTCTCTGTCCTACTTTTAGACATTAAACCTTTTGCATTTTGAAATGTTTTAGATATTCTTTGTTAAATATATGGCCCCCTGAACTACTGTAACTGTGCTCTTGCTGATACTCAATTTTACTTATTTACTTTGGCTCAGATCCCTGGTCAGCACAGAGTTAAACAAGGCCAATCAGCACAGAATCTGATGAGCTCGGCCAGTGATTAAGCCCTCCTTGAAATTGATTAAAGCGGATCTTGTGATGAGTCAAAGTCTTATGTTATTTGTGGCCCTGTAATGACAATCAGTGTCTTCTAATCAAAACCCAATCAGGCCCAGCAAGCTCCATTGAAGACTGAGAATAAGTCATCTTTGCCAAAAGCATGTGGGTGCACATACCATGTTTTCAGAGTGACTCAGTGTTTGAGACATCTATTCTGAAAACACTTCATTAAGGTGCTGCTTTGCAAAAATTAAATTTAAAAGTCATTAACTGAGGGGCCAGGCCCATGTGCAGAATTAGCTTTTGAGACTAATCTTTAAAGAGGACATATTATACACCTTTTTCCGCCAGTTAATAAAGTTCCCTAGAGTTTTAATGAAATATCTGTGATATACTTTGGTCAAAATGCCACAAGGACCAACTCAACAGCAGCTCTGTTTCAGCTCTGGTTCTTTTAAATGAGAATTAGCGACAGCTGGCTTCAGTGCGAGAGCCCAGGAGTGAGGAGTAAAAGCTCTGTTTTTTAGCCATTTTTGATTGGTTCCCTTTCATCTCCATTCTTGTTTTTGCCACATATAATCAGTTGTATTTGTTTTGCTCCAAATAAACCTTTTCATTGCCCTTTCACATAAATGCAATTCCAGTGCAGTGAACAGAGTCAGATGAGAAGGCGAGACAATCCTAAAATCTGCACTCTATGTAAGAAACAGGGCAAAATCAGAGTGGTTTGATTTATTCCATGTTTTCAGACCTAAAAAAAAGAGATTGGGTTGTTTTTTTTACCATTTGTGGGGAGATAGGTGCCCTAGATTCCCTAATGAACTGAAAAGATGATAGTATTTTCCATAATGTGTCCCCTTTTATGTTACATTAAGTGTGATCCTGGATTAGACAGGAAATAAGAAATGTGAATATTACAGAAACCACCCTTCATTTCCAGCCATTAAATGTGTGAATGTGTGATGGGTTCCCATTAATATAGAGGAGAACACTGAGATTTTATTTGTACAGTTCCGAGTATACATATATTAAAATGGCACAACAACATATACAGGAAAAAACCTTGAGTAAAAATAATATACACATTTACTCCACTTCTATCATTGATGTAATTGATAATAATATTAAAAAATAGAAGTTCTCGTTCTGAAACGCCAAACCCAGTCAGTCCTGGTTACACACTGCATTCGTTCTTGTTGTGGAAAAGGTGATACTTTGTGAAGAGAGGATTAAGGTCAGGTTACAGTCTGAAATTCTGCATGCTCACCTGAACATCAAAGCGAGGGCTACTCTTCTGGTCATTAATCACCCTGAGGCAAGCTAATTTTCTGCCTCCACAGCAAGTCAGTGTAAATAGCATGGAGCCGGACGAAGAAGTTTTTTGCATCTTGTGGCCTTAAATGAAACACATTTAAGTTAAAGGCGATCAATTGCCGTTAACAGGAGCTACACACGAGGAATTAATTAGCACAGGAATAGCGCAGCTATAGACAGAGGTTGACATCAATGTGACTTTGCTAAACATCCCCTTGAACTTCTTTCATTTGGAAAAGTTTTATCACTCCCACCAGCCAAAGCAATTACCTCAGGAGGTGCTTTATTCCTATTTACACCATCTGGAATGCAGATATTATTGACATTCAATGTGCTATTTTCAGATGCATCCATTCTTCATTAACCATTGCAGTAATAGAACAGGGTCCACAGCAGTGCCATTAACTGTTGCCCATGTAATTCATCTCAACATGTGTCTGTCATTCTGGGGTTAATCAGACCGAATTGGTCAGAGTCTGATAAATGATGCGCAACTCAACCTATTTTAACAGTCCACTGAATCAATGAAATTGATTCCTAGAGTAATGCAGACAGAAAGGTCTGACCAATGTCCATGAAAGCCCACTGCATGAGCCTGAATCATGGAGAAAGGCAAGATCTGTGGCACTGAGCCATGACCTAATTGATTTGGACCAGATTCTCATTCAGGAATCTGAATTGATGCGGAAGCCCAAATTTTACCTTTACAAAAAAATGACAGGGGTATTCAGTGGTCGGTTGGGCACAATCCACTCAGTTGCTGCAAGACTTTCATTTTGTAATTCAAGTGGAGAGGCCGCCGTATAAGGACTGCCCTGTGAAGGACTGGCGCCCCCTCCAGGGTGTATTCCTGCCTTGCGCCCAATGATTCCAGGTAGGCTCTGGACCCACTGCGACCCTGAATTGGATAAGCGGTTACAGAAAATGAATGAATGAATGAAAGGCCGCCGTATAAATGTACTATTCAGGCTATTTAAAGAAAAATAATAAAAAATCAAACACAAAGTAAAGAAGAAAAAATTACAGCATTGGCCAAGAAGTTAACAGAGTTTTGAAGATGTTTGTGCGTTTATACTGCATACACTACCATGTTCCTCACAAATGTGTCCCTCTTGATATTTTGAATTCAGTTTGCAGAACATTTTGGGGAAGTTTGCATTGCTTTGCACATATTTTACTTTGCCTGTTACTATTGCTGGTGGTCTGAGCCTCCAGTAACTTCAGTCTAACGCAGCAGTTTCCACTGGGAATCATTTAGCAATAAAGCTTGATGGTTGACAGCTCAACACACTTGGAGGAGAACACTCTCCCAGTTTTTAGACTCCTGTGTTTGCTAATGTCATTATGAGTGAAGGAGGCAGTGGATTATGCTCTTTTGGAACTCTTGGCTTTTGATGGCAGAATGTCTACCATGCATCATTGATCTCCTAAAAAAATTAATTAATATCATGATTCACTCAACATCCCACTACTACCACATAGTCTAGTAAAAATGCTTGGCTAGCTTAGAGATTATTCCAGGTAGTGTTTTTCACTTGTAAAGCTGTCATAGAATGGAAGAAAAATGCCTTCTGATTCCTGTGGTCAATAAACACAATCAGCTAGGAAGAACATGATGATGCTTTTGGGAAACTAGGTCCAGGTTTGCCAGCTGGATCCTCACTCCTCCGCACTCACCTAGCAACAACAAGCAAAAGCAAACAGCCCACAGCCTGGCCAGCCTTTCCTTGTCCTTCTCCTGCTCTCTGTCCAAACAGCCACAGCTTGGACACTGTGTGAATGACAACAGCTGGTTAATGGTGCCATGACCACCAGAGCGACTATGCAAGCCCCCGCTCCTGGAGGCTGGCCAAGTGTCTGACAAGGTCAAGCAAACAGGTTGATTATAGCCCTGTGCATAGGTTTGGGTACTTCAGTTCAATCTATATTTTGATGATGCAGGTCCTCTAAAGAGTTTCTTTTTCTTGCATTTTGCAAAAAATTTAATATGACCTGTTGTGCCATGTTTTTTCCATTATGCTTCACTTAAAAGAAACTGCATTGTTATTGTCAGAAAATGCCTTATTTGCAGCCCCTGCATATAATGACCTAGTTGCATACAGTTACACCTTTTTATAAAATTAGTGCATACAAATATAACCTTTTTGTTATTCATAAATTTAAACTTTGTCATATTAAAGTAATTTCTCATACAAAAGAATGCAAACTGTAACAGTTTAACAAAGTGAGACACTGTATAATAAAACATATCAGAATAATCTATGATTGAAAAAAATTGAGCAGAAATAGAAAATATATGTGTACATATGACAATCCAGTATAAAAGTTATTGTAGTTATTTTTTTTCCATGTCCATTGATTTAAAGGAGCAATCTGTAACACTGACAACAAGCGTTTAACAACAAACTATAAATACAGTTCAAAACATTGGAGAGAGCTGTCTGCCTTCTCCTCAGATGTGAAGCTCGAGCAGGTTGCCAATTTGAGGAAAACTCAACAAACAAGCAAGAAACTGTAATAGCTAAGAAGAATGTGCCATAATCAACATATTTATACACAGAAGTATTCAACATTTCACTAAAACATCTATCTACGCAAAAAAAGTGAATATGTGGCAGCCATTTCCCTGAATTTACAAGTTTTTCTGTACAAATCCACCTGAAATATTTCCAATAGACAAGCCTGGTGCTACTTATTGATTTTCCCTTCCACCATAATTCATTTACAATTTTCGTAGTCAAACATTTCGTTCCACCTTACGTGTCTGTTTACGAGTCCTTCTCTGTTCCACCTTAAGAGCTGAAATTAGCGCTCAGGGTTTTGAAATTTGAAGCAACTGTTATTCCAATTTAAAACACACAAATCAACTGTATTGTTCAACCAATTATTCACAATTTTCGTATTCAAACATTAAATGGGTCAGGTTAAGAATATTATTTGTGTTTTTGTCCAGCTTCTAATGCGAAGCTAAAACTAGCACTAGTTTTTATAAACAAACCTTGTTTTGAAACACTTTTATTTCGCATTTTATCCATTTAAAACACAACCAAGTGTACATCATGTCATTAAAACATCTACCTATTAGTAAAACGCTTATAATTACTGTGCACTGCCAAACTTGATTTCTCCATTCCACCTTCAGTCATTTCAAACAATTATTACTCCTTAATTTGTATAAAACACAAACACACCACAGAGAAATGCACATGAATCTGCCTCAATTACTTTAAAACAAACAATGGTATTTACACTTTTCAATCATGTTGTTATTCACCTTCGTATAAAACAAACAAAACACCGTCCTGGCATCTTTCAAACGTAGCTTTACCTAACTTTCTTCATATAAAATACACACTCTATGGCCTTTACTCCTTTTACACAAGGCCAATATTTCCTCTCATTTTACTCCATCTCTGGTCATGGAGATTTTTAGAAGGCAAGTGGGTTTTTTTGGGTCCGGTAAAATATTATATTAACTATGTCCACTAGGTAATTTAATTGCTGCGAGGCACTGTTTGTAGACCTGGCCACACAGTGGACTGTAAAATAATTGGACAGAGGACGGAATGACAGACAGGACCTCGGAGGGCGGGATCATATGAGCTCCACTCCGGACTGGGCACTTCTCAAGGAGAATACACTGGTTTAGCAAAGCTATGAGAGGCAGCAGTGTATTAGCTTTGACTGTTTCCTTAATCTGTGATCACACACCCTGGACATTTTTTTGACTAAGTACAGTAAATATCCTACAGATTTACTTTACGTACAGAATTACTGCACCCACTTCATGTCCCATTTGAACACATTTTTGTGTAGTGTGATTATTTTCCTAAATCAAAACATTCAAACTGGGAATTATTAACAAGCGTCCAGTCATCATATAAACAAAGCTCCACCTATAAGCAAAACTATTGCTTCATGACCTTCAGTATTCCATCTTGTTATTGGGTGACTGCTGAAACATCTGCGTTAATTAGGGCAAGCTTCATGTACATGATATTTTGTGAGGCACTGGTAGACAGCAATTTATTTCACAGACAAAAACTGATTCATCAATTATGCACATCTCCCCTTCTTTCTGTCATAGGAAACCATGGTCATATCTGCACACATTTGAAACAAGTTTAATCAATAGAGGCCACTTCAGTTACTTATTTTATTGTTAAAAAACAAACAAACAAACAAAAAACATCCAAACATTTGAGATCATTTGGCCAGTGCTCAAACCTTATGCATACTCTGCAGACATCTCATGCCCTTTCAGCACTGGACTGTTATGCAGCACTATGTCATGATTGAAATGCAATAAGTTGGTAGCCTGGGAAGTGAATTACAGTAATCACCAGTCACCATCCCCAGAGTAATCATAAATCTGACAAATTGCTATGTGTTGAATAACAAGGATCATGCTTGCATAATTTATTTGCTCAATAATACAATGATGAAAAAAGCATAATAAAACGAACTGGATGGAGGGCTTCTATAAACTAACCCTCCAGAAAGCTTCTTCACAAATATGCATCACTGGTCTAAGTGACCAGCCTGAAGCAGATGCCCAGTTATCTGGACTTGACTCTGAGAACAGTCAGCAAAGTCCTGGGACAAGCTAAACCCTGTTCTAAAGAGCTAATCTGATCAGACACTAATTGTATTCAGGTTATTGAAAAGACATATCGAGGGAAGGAATAAAAAATTGTTTGTGGAAATAACTGCACTAACTGGTTGCACTAGTCTTGATATTTATTTATACATCTTGGACCTCAAAGGTAAGGGCACATTTATATTTTCCCAAAACACATCTGATGCCAACCTCAACATGTAATTATAATCATATTATAGGGGATAATGTCAGTCCCATTGACTCACCTACTGTTAATCAAAAAAATCACTATAGCCAATGTGTTTTAATCAATGCATATTAATCAAACTGTTTGCTGCTTGGCTGTCGCCACATCAGATAAAAAAATATTTAATGTAATTTGCTCTGTCCCAATTAAATTTTTTCCATGACTATTTTTGTTCTAAGAATTGGTGAATTATTTATATATAGAGATTAATATTGGCATAGTTCAATTAACTGCCGGCTCAAGGGTCCGAAAGACGCACTCCACAACAAAGCATAAGCCCCTAGCTTTCATCCTGCCTGTGCTACTCTCATGTTTCCATTTTAATAATTAAAGATTAATATGTCTTCTGGAGGAACAGATATGAGAAACCGAATGATGCATGTATAAGTGAAATGCTCAGATCAGAACAATATGGGTCAAGTGAAAACATCAGTTCATGCACAGCATAAAATATGCCATGATGCGACAATAATCTGCACCCATCATTGTTGTAAAGTTATAGAGCTGAAAAGGCTGCGTAGAGGTCCTCAGATTGCATATGGTGTAGTTAATGTATAGAGTGAAAACGTGAGTCATTTCTAAGAGGATGGTTTGTTTACGCTGCAGATGAAATTGGATTTGTACGATTTGTCTGCTTTTCAAAAACTGGATATTTATTTTGTATATCTCCTGTGTCCATGTGGGTTTCCTCTGGGTGCTATAATACCCCTCTAGCTTCTGTTTGACAATGGACATGGTGACCTTAGGCTCATGTGCAGCTGCTCCAGGTGCCATTCAATTACTTAAAGCTTTTCTAATATATAAACAAGATTTTTGAAAGATAACTGAACAGTAAAGAAGTTGAATTAACTAATTCACTGAGGGTGTCATCCAGGGGCGTAGCACCAAATTCGGGGCCCTATGCACAAGCAGGCCTTCCTTAACGACCAAGCCCCCAGCACAATCCATTCAGTTAACAATGCTGAATATATCCAACAACAAGGGCTTACTACCAGTCCAAGTTATCTAACAACACAGTCATCTAACAAGTCTTAAATGCATAACAAAAAACAGCCTAATCACACAAGACTTTGTTTTGTTTAAAACTATATGGCATTTTATTTTTCTTATGAATGTGACAAAAAAGTCAACTTTCGGTGGAATTGCCTGTTTCACATGTTGGCTTTGCTACTAATTTGACAGCCTATCCTTAGGAACCTATGACACTGAGCCTACTAATTAGGCTATTGGGCTAATTATGTTATGGTCCAATAATAAATATTAATTTAATTTTTTAAATTAGTATACTATTGCAATGATGTGGTAGGCTATGCAAACAAAAATCTATTTAGAGTTTACGTCAGATTACAGATAAGGCATCATATTATGTCTAAAAATGTAGTTTCTAGCACTGACAATCTCTGTGGTATTGAAGCGTCTTATAACCACAGCAGTTCATTTAATGTAGGCTATTCGCTTTCAAATTTGGGCTCACCTTTTTTTAGCAATTGCTTTCCCTTATTTAATTCTGTCGCTTTAATTTTTAGCTTTCTTAGGTATGATCTTCCATAGCACAGTTACAAGGGGTGAGGGTGCCAGGCCTCAAATGATTAATTTACCAAGATCATTACATTTAAATTACTTAGCAACATTTTTTGTAATCTTTAAATTATATTAACATTTAAAGGAAAACTCAGTCCTACTTTTTACCCCACTATGAAGCCCCTGTGGTCAACTAATTTAACCTTTCCAACCATCTGTGAGATTCTCGCCTGTTTTACTTTCACTTCCTTGAATACATATCCACAAAGAGGAGAAACACATTGTATTTTACCATGCAAATTTGCAGTAAAACATGCTTTTAAGCGGGTAAGTCAGTTTCGTGCATAAATTGTTGTGCCTGAAAATGCCCCAAGAGGCTTAGCACAGCAAGACCCAGTGTTCTGGACACTGTTCATCTTTGTTCTTACTGGAAATCTTTTCTTAGTGCTACACTAAAAGAAACAATATATTCCATCACCTCAGTGTGATTTTCCTTGGAGAATCTGATGTTTCTGATGTTTTAAGGATTTGTTCTAACTTCTGAATGTCACTGCAAGTGACCAGCAACCAAAAACACTGAGACCACGCTGAGTGCCCCAGCAGCTTTGTAGTGACATAATCCCCATTGAGGAGAAGGGGCCGCCCATTCAAAGCCATGAGTTTTCAGTGCTTCAGTATCACAGCTGTAACTGGTAGACAGCGGGAGGGAAGGGAGGGGGGGTATTTAGTTTTGCCAAAAAATGACTTTCCAATTCCTCAGTATCCACAGCCGGGTGGTGTAAAGCTGGTTTTAGACTCATAACATTCCAATGGCTCCCCTGATAACAAAGCGCACAGGCCATTGTGTGGCACTTTATCTGCTGCATGCGTGGTGTTACAGATTTTGCCCTGGAGATATGTGGCTGAAGTGAGGCAGCAGATCAGATTCAACATTCTGGCTCTGTAAAAATTCCCAACACTTCTGAGTGTTGCTGTAATAGGATTTACTGAGGGTTTAATATGCAATGATAAGCAGAAGCACACAATTTAGTTTTCAGAAAATGAACAGCTGTTAATACCGTACATTTCCATAAACTCATAACTCATCCTTTTGTATATACATGACCTTGTCATTTCTGTGGTGCTCTCCTGAAAATAAAGATTTGAGAATGGCTTTTCAGCAGCACGGTGGCACAGCAGGAAATGTCGCAGTCACACAGCTCCAGGGACCTGGAGGTTGTGGGTTCAAGTCCCGCTTTGAGGAGTTTGATGTGTGTCTGTGTGGGTTTTCTCCAGGTGCCCCAGTTTTCCTCCCACGGTCCAAAAACACACTTTGTTAGGTGGATTGGCTACTCAAAAGTGTTCATAGGTGTGAGTGTGTGTCACCCTGTTAAGGACTACTGCCCCCTCCAGGGTGTGATCCCGCCTTGCACCCAATGATTCCATGTAGGCTCCGGACCCAGAACTGGATAAGCAGTTAGAGACAATGAATGAATGAATGGCTCTTCCATGTGTCTACAGTCCCAAGGAAAACATTTCATGTGGAGTTTCTTAATTTTTTAGAAAGTTTAGGCAACACGAAAGGTTTTAATAGAACCGGAAGTGACTCTTCTGTCCATTACCCCAAAGAATCCATCTTGGTATTTTTATATTTAAAGGGATATTTTGGATAGAAAACATTAATGAAAAAATATGTAATTAGTGCTATATTTCTGTTTCAAACATATTTCATTTAATTTAAAATGCTTCTTCTGTGGGCGGCACAGTGGCGCAGAAGGTAGTGTCGCAGTCACACAGCTCCAGGAGCCTGGAGGTTGTGGGTTCGATTCCTGCTGTGTGTGGTGTGTTCTCCCCGTGTCCGCGTGGGTTTCCTCCGGGTGCTCCGGTTTCCTCCCACAGTCCAAAAACACACGTTGGTAGGTGGATTAGTGACTCAAAAGTGTCCGTAGGTGTGAATGTGTGTGTGTCTGTGTTGCCCTGTGAAGGACTGGCGCCCCCTCCAGGGTGTATTCCCGCCTTGCGCCCAATGATTATAGGTAGGCTCTGGACCCACCGCGACCCTGAACTGGATAAGGGTTACAGATAATGAATGAATGAATTAATGAATGCTTCTTCTATGATCTTTGAAAGAAGAAAAAGAAAACCCTTCTGCTGCTGTGAAATGATGTTAAAGGTGAAATGGATATTTGTTATGATATACTTATTGTAGTTACTGTGTTAGTGGATAGCTTAGTGGTCGATACAGTATTTGTTGATATCAGAGATTCCTGGTTGTTGTATGGTGTATTTGTGTAATGCACACAAATACTGTAGTTAGAGAATATTGATAGATATAAATATGATCTAACATTAGAAACTCACTCTAACTAATGAGGTGGAGGGACATAATGCTGTATACCATACTGAGGCCAAAATGCCCCAGGTCAAATGAATGTTAAATGTGATAAAGTCAATGTTGCTTTATATTGCATGTGTTAAAGTTAATGTTTTGTATCGCATATTATATCTATACTTTGATTCATGAATCATGTGTTCGTTTCAGTGTATTTTGCACTCAGCAGTTTATTCCTTTTCGGTACAACGTAGATAATTCATAGATGACTGTGCGGATCTTAGCCAGCACAAAGTTTTATTGCGGCCTTCGAGTAATTCATATATGGACACATTTACTGGGTTCATTTTATCCTCTGTCCATCCATATCTGATCTTAGTGGCCCACAGAGGAAGATAAACATGTTGCAACATTGAATTTACAGTGAATATTGATTTGTGCCCTACTTCCCTTCAGGCTATCTGAGAGGAAATGATGAATTTATGGGTGCTGGAGCACCAATCTGCAGCTACTCTGAGAATGGACCTCGTTCACAAATCCTCTTTCCTTACCCCAGCTGAGAGGAAAGTGGCTGTTTGATATGAAGCGGAGGAGAGCTGAAACAGTATCATCATTTTTCCAAGTCAACAGCTTCTCGTCCTTCACTTATATGAAAGATTAAGGGTAGGAGAACCCCGTAGTTCTGAAAGAATAATAAAACTTATTTCAAAACCATGTGTGTGTGTGTGTGTGTATGGTGCATGTAAATGTGGTAAAATGAAACATAAAATACAGTATCTGCATCTGTATCCACTGAAATTAGGAACATTAATAGGTAGTTGCATCCCTTTGCTGAAGTAAGTTTTTAGTTTTGTTGGAACATTTCTGTGCATATTTGATATATTTGATAGCCATGAGAAAATTAATGAGGTCAGTTACTGATATTGGATAATTGCACCAAGCACCACTCCAACTCAACTCAGAGGTATTGGATTGAGTGGGACTACTCCAGAGAATGCAGTTCCCCTGCTCAATAATGCTGGGGTGTGGCGGGTGCTTTATGCCACCATAGCCTGTTCTTAACAATGATTATGGTGAAATTAGGCTCATGTCTCATGTTATTTATCAGTGCTTTTCAAGAGGGATTTTTAAAGCTGTATGTGCACAATAAAATTTCTGATACCATTTACCAGTCACTTTTCAGTCACTTTCTGAATGGAATGTTCTTTTTCTTCTTTTTAATTTTTCAAAATCACTTTGTTGGCCATTCTGAATCTAGAGTCTTCTCAGGACCTGCAGGCATGCAAACTCAATGTGCTTGTTAAAAAGTAAGTCCGCAGAGCTTCAGTCTAATTCTGCCTTTCACATAGGCCTTAAAGAGAATAGCTTGGACTTTCTGTGAACTTCCAGAGAGGCTGCTCAAGATGCAGGCTTCAGCAGAGCTTGCTTGTAAGAGTTTTTCAAAACACCTAGTGCAGTGCAAATAATGGAACATGCAATGGGAGGAAATATATTAAAATAAAAGTGAATTATTAAGCAAACAAATGAAGACAAATTTGTGTCAGTATCAGCAAAAAAGTCACTCGCTCATGCACTCATCCATCCACTCAAAAGATTCTCCACCGCTGAGCACCATTAAAGGGAATATCTGTGATTGTGGGGAACTGCAGTTCTCTCTGGTTTGTTTACGTTCAGAAGCTCTATGTCCTTTAAGGTGGAATGGTATGTTTGGGGAGAAGAATGACTGTTCGTGTCTGCAGTTGAATTTTTCTCTAAGTTTTTATTCACAGTTTGAATAATCATAGAAAATTGTTTGCAACACAAGTTGTTTATTTATTTATTTTTTTTTTAGCATGCCGTAGGAAATTTAGAATGGGTTCCTATATAAATTATCTGAAACAGCCAAATAAGTCAATATTACCCACATATGGAGCAGGAATAAAGAAATATCTTCATCTCAGCCGCTTTATTTATTTTTTAATCATTTGCTGACTCATTTGTAATTCAGAAATACTTTATTGATCCCAGAGGGAAATTGCTATACATTAGACCAGTTTCCAGTCTACACACACACTGTAGAGCTAGCAAATGCTAAGTAAACATCATCTCAATTTTATAAAAAGTGTTTTTAGATTAAAATTGTGAACGTCACCTTTAAATCTAAACAAGCATGTATTTTTTTTCCTTACAGTCAATCAACATTTAAAACTCTTGGATCCAATTTTGGTGTGAAATATGAGTCGATGGCAAAATGGTGCTACTAAGATGCAGACTTCTAAGGTACATGTGCGACTGTACAATTGTGTTATGCTAATGTGCCTCTACAGATCGTATACTACAATTATTCAGGGGCTAAAGCACTGAACAGTCTATTCCTATTCATTTACATTCAAACTGCAAACTGCATGCTTTTTCTATGCCACTGGACTACAAATAATCACACGAACGTATGCACATCTGGTTTTCGTGTGTGTGTGTGTGTGTGTATGTGAGTTACTGTGCATGCATATGTGCCACATTCAGGCTTTCTCTTTAGCAAAGGATAAATGAGTTGCAAACAGGCCTGAGCTCAATTGTGTCCATATTTCTTCTTTTGACACCAATCCATGCGCTTGCAAGGTATAATAAATAGCCCAGGCAGATGCTTAATGAGCTGTGGGATAGGCTCTGTGAGATACAGTATGTACAGTAGGTCACTACTCTAGCTCCAGCACAAAAAGTCCATTTCCACATTGTGCACAATGGAGCACTTGGTTAATGTTCACTTACAAAGGTCATGCCCTTGCCATTGATACCATTTGACTTTGTGTCCCACGTTTCTGGTTCCTGCACACAATGCAGTTACTCTTTATATGGTCCAATCAATAGTAAAGATTTAAGTGTCATTGCTGTCCAAAAAGAACCATGTGTCTCCATTTTTCTACATTACTTGAATGCATCAGCTGCTGTTTTCACAATAGACGTACCAGTGGAATTGCTCCATAATGACTAGGAATAAAACTCTTTGACACTAAGCAATTTTTCAGAACTATGTTGCCTCCTCTAAAAAGTTTATATATGTATATTTACACTACTGCTGGAAAAGGCAGCTTTCATAACAACCTGGCTCATCTGAAGCTGTTCTACATTATTTAAAGGAACTAGACAGCAGGGGTATATATTTGTTCAATGGAACTGTACCCTCAAAGATGCAGCAGTGGTGTTAAGGTTGAATTGTGAACCTAAAAATGTTTTTCCCAGAGGAAAGGTGCATATTTGTAATTATTCATTACCTGACATTTTAAAATGTAAAGCTGGATAAAAGGCCTGGAGTCAGAAGCAGGTATACAGAGACAGACAAGCTTAAAAAAATGCAATTACAATGGAATATGATTTAATAATATTCAGAAACTAAAGGTACCAAAAATGTACCCTTGAGGTAAACCCTGGTGACCTGAGGGATACCACCCTAGAGTGAGTTTAGTACCTTTCGATCCACAAATGCAAAAATTAGCTGAAAAAAAAGTGGCCCTTTCTTCAGAGGAGAGGCAAATAATGAGAGCTGTAAGAGTCAATAATACCAAGACAGATTTGATCTGATTTATTTCTTTTTAATGAACAGAACTGTTAGAAGCACTAGGTCCAATCCTAGTAAGCACAGCCTGCTGACCTTTGAGTTTTAACTTTCTGAAGCCAAATGAAGCAGCATTCTACACAGAATTGCAGGCTGATAGCTTAATATTTTAAATGGCTTTTCCCATATCATTTGTATGAGTGAAGTTCATGTATGAGACATTTGACTTTGCCTTCTGAAGACACAGTGGAAAATGTAATTAATTTTCTTCAATGTATTGAATTAATTGAAAAAGTCGTGCATAAAAATGGTAATATCTGTGTGTTTTTTGCCTGTAATTTCATGTTTCTCCTGAGTCCTGAGTGCGTCCAGTGACAGGGTTCATAGATGTTCAAAATGCGTTAGCCTTTTTAAGCTGCCTTTTTGTCCTTTGCCGTTTGTCGTTCATTGTTTTCTGTGAGTGAAGTGTGTTATGTCCTGGTGTTCTTGTGTGTAAATAAATGTCCACTGTCTACCACGTCTCCTTCACTCAGCAAATGTGACACTGTCTTTATTTTACATCATTTATCATTTCAGTTGAATAATTTAAAATATTTTACATACATTCGATGAAGAATAAGATCTAAGTTAAATGGAGATACAGCATGATGACCAAATGCTAGAATGTTGGGGAAACATGTATTAACACATCCTACTTATCACATTATTGAGCAATGTTAATTGTTTAAGATGCCATTTAAACATGTGTTTCCTCTATGTAGATTATCCTTGTCTGCATATTTATATTATTTTTATGGTATGTCAGCTGACTTTACAACTTTGTGTGGGAATCTCTGTGAACTCCCTCAGATGAGATATCATTGTGGTGACTGATGTAATCCCAGGCACATGGCGTATCCTGATATAGTTCCTACTGAGTCAACATCACGAAGCATCAAGGTGACCGTCCTGTCCACAGCAACATTGCCTGGGTCTCAAATTTACTGCCCCTCCATCAGGACACTGTCACCTCATTTACTCCGGCCAGGCCGAGACCTCTCAGGCTTGGTCCTAGAGTTACAGCGTCGATAATTCATGGCTAATTAAACAGTACCACAAAGTCCCTCACACCCCGTAACTCATCTCAAACCTGCCAGTGAAGCAGAGGGCAGTGTGGGAGTGGACAGGGGACCCTCTGTGCCATGTCAGCCCCCACCTACACTAAGCCCACCACTCATGGGTACAGCAATCGACTTTCTGCCACTGAAGACAAACTCGCTAATGCCTTCTTTCAACATCTGTCCTCAATCAGGCTGAGCACTTGTCTGCTTTGATCGTAACTTTTCCACACTATTCTCATAATACCTCAACCCCCATAGCTGTTCCAACAAACAAAATACACAGCCACAAATTCATCCAGAGATATTTCTACTCCCTAAAATGCACACTCACATACTTTTTTCAAGGTAAACAAACTTCAGTGACATTTATCAGTCACTGGTATATTGTTCCTGTTAAAATAAAAGCTTGTGACTAAAAAACAGGAAAAATATGGCATATTGCATATGCATATGGCAGGCTTCATACATTTTAATGTGTGATGCATACAGACAAATCTGATTATAAAAAGGACTACACATTCTTTTGTTATTCCTCAGTTTCATCTTTGGCATGTCTCTATGATCAAACACCCATTAGTTACGAGGGACTAACAATTGGGGGTTACAGTTTATAAACAAGAATGAATGCTTGATTTGCAGGCAAATAATTAAAGACATAGCTAAATTATAATAATAAATGGAAAATACATATATACTAACCATTTGTGCACATGGCAATCCAGTACAAACATTGATGTAGTTATTATACATGTCCACTGAAATAAATAAACAATGCACTTCCATTTAAATGGATATTCTAAAAAGTTAAGAATGGCTTAATGCAGCAAAACAACAACAAATCACCGGATACCTTGCAGAATACTGTATGCTTATAGTTACCATCCACAGCCTGAAGAGCAAAATAGGCACCAAAATGATTTTGGTCACCTATGAACACCTGATTCGTAACTATTATAAATTATTAGAAAAGTGAGTCTATAAACCATATATGTGTAGAATAACACTTTAAAGGGAACATCTACAATTGTGGGTAATCACAGCTTTCTATAGTTGTTTACAGGCTGAAGCTAAGAGTCTTTTAAGGTGGAACGTTGTGTTTGAAGGGGAAACTGACTGTTTGTATTTGGATGAGGTATAACTTGTCTGTGAGTTTTCATTCACTGTTTGAATTACCACAGAAACTCGTTTGTAATTTGAATTGTTTCATTTTGTGGCACTTTGGGTAATGCAGTCAGCTGTCTTTTGAGTTTGGAGATATGGCCACCCTAAGTGATCTTAAAACAGCAAAATAAAGCTAGATTACCCACCTATGGAGCAGTCATGAGCCATATCATATTTCTGTTTGTCCTTTTCAAAGTTTGGAGTTCTCTAAGTTGTCTAAAAATTCTCCAGATCCCTTTGCTTGTATACCAGACCAAGATAGTTTGTGTTTTCACTCGGTTAAAGACACTGGGGCTTCGTACACTCATCACACTGGTTTCCAGCACTCAAACAGACTGGAAAACTAGCAAATGAAGAGGAATTTTCTGAATTTTATAAAAAGCATTTTTTGAATACAATCATGAGCTACACATTTTAAGCCCTTTTAATAATATTTCAGAATAAACAGGTGTTGATGTTGACATTCTTTACAGCAGATTTTAACTTACTGTATTTAAGATACAAGGTTTTCTATGAAAAATTATATAAAATACAACTCAATATTTTTTCCCTGCACATTTGTTGCCTAAATATATTTGTCAGAAACATGACTTAAATTACACATTGGTAAAAGGCTATCACATGCATCACAGTTGGTGAGTTCCTAGTCATTAGGCTCATAAAGGGAGATCAAAGCTAGCACCACTTTTCAACTAATTAATGTGTGAGCAGTTGTGAAGAGGATAAGGCAGGAGGAATAAATCAAAGAGAGAGAGAATCCCTGGACGTACACTTTCTGAAAACTAAATGCAAACCATGCTTAGTGATGGACCTCATGATATCATCAGTAGATATGTTTAAAATATGCACACCTAAGAGCAAGTGGCAGTCTCTCTCTGTGTATCTGAGAATTGTTGTGATGTCGTGTGGTTTCCCCCTCTAAGACAGCCATTGTTGAGTTGTTTACTGCTGTTATATAAAATAGTGTGTAGTGTTGTTCCATGATGGTTATGTTTGTTGTGTCGTTTTGTGAATGAGGATGGTGGTTTTTGTGTTGTGTGATGCTCCACCATCCACATACGTGTCCTCCCTCATTGTTATTCCCACTAACCCGCCATCTCAAGAGCATTTGGCCTAAATGTATATGTTGGCCTTGCCTACTTTGACACGCTTGCTTCAATATATAACCTAAATGGAACACCGTTCTCCCAGGGTTTTAAAACAGTAGTTCTCTAGCATGCCAGTCCCAAATCTCCAAAAGTTGATCAATTGATAATGAGATCTGGTGAAATTTGAAGGCCATGGTATAAGATAAATTGTTCATTTGTGCATTTGTCTTCACAGTTAAGGCCACACACATCTGAATACCTATGTGGACACAAAGTATTCCCAGAAATGCAGCATGAATTTCTGTTGACCTCCCCCTCTTTTTAGGGGTCCATTATTTTGTTCTGTACTACTCTCTTGGTATACACCCACATGCACAGACCTCTGAATAATATGAGCCTAGATCACTTTTTCCACATCTCTGTATACATCTTTCATTCTTACTGAATCGCCTGCCATTTGAACAGGCTTTGTGACTGAAGCTCCTGCTGTTCACAGTTCAATAATGAACCCTCTTTCAGAGCATCATAGATTCATGCTTCTTGCCATCTTGGTCAAAAATCAAGGCTGACATGGGCTTGTTCAGTTTTGTATATATTCCACAGAGGATGGTAAAATGTTTATTGTTTCATCATGTTTCTCCATATATTAGATAGATTTATTCAGGTTTTTCCTTCATTTTCACTCTCGGGTAATGTGAAGCAAAATGAGAGTTTAGAACATGAAATAAAATATATTGCAAGTCTGGATAGGATCTTATAACCCATATTGTATAGTGCAAAGAAGCTGTCTGAATTGACCTGTACACTCTGTAGGAGACATGAAGTTACACTTCACTGTAGGCCATTGTTTATGAGGTTACTTGACACCTTTATAATCTTTTCATTAACATCTATAAAGGTTTATTCTGTCATTTTTTCATACATTTCTAGGGTGAAAATGACCAAGAAGACTTAGACAGCACTTGTTGGAATAAGCCATTATATATGCTTATGTTGATTTCCCTATTTTGTCATAAAAACATGTACATTTAATGTATTTATGAGACATTGGCTCCAGTTTCCAGTTCCTTAGCAAAGAAAATGGAGGCTAAATATTGTGTGCTCTGAGAGTGGGTGCTTTCACCCCGAACATGTATTAATAATCCCACAAGGAGGGATCTCCTCACTTACACAGCGAAGGTGGGCGAAGCCTTGCAGAGTGGAGGAATGATGACTCAACTCTCTATGTTCCCTCCAGGCAGACTCTCTCTGAATTGTTCTGCAAATAGCAGTGTGATATAATTCACCTGGATTTTATGTCTCTACACTTCTGCCTTCCTCCTCAGCTGCACACAAACTCTGCCTCTTTCCTTCAGTGTACAAGCCAAGGCAAGAATACGATTTTTTTTCTTTCAATTTAACCTATTAAAACAAGATATACTGATAAAACTGGCTCTCATTTTGTTTCTATTACTTGCAGTTACACATTATTAATAAATGCTAAACAATGTAACTACTCAGTGTTGGATTACTGATGGACTAAAGTGGTTCAGTTACAATAAACAGAGTTGTATAAGGTGGTGTAAAGTATATTCTTTAATAACACAACATTTCTTCATAAAGCTTTGTCAGCTACATATAGGCATTTTTTAGTGAGAGTAAACCCTGAAAAAGGCACATCACTCTAAACCTGCCTGGATCACCTGATCCTTGCTTAGACTTCCTAAATGTCAAATGCAACAATACACAGCTAAAAGTGGAGGAAGGAAACTGTGAGATGACTCCCACATTATTGCATTCAACATTATCCTGAAAAGTAAATAATAAATGTACCTATGGAAAACATAACCCTTGACCAGAAGTATGTGACCTTCACTTTTTAATATATATAGTCTTATATAAACAACACAGGCAAAACTAACCATGGACAAATAAAAAAGGACATATAACTACAATTATATTTACAATATTAATATTAAGTTATAGCAAATGAGCAGACCCCAGCACAGCTGGGGTGGGGGCTGGGGGGGTGTTGGAGAGCGATGTGAATGCTAAAACACAAGCAAAAATGAATTGCAAACGCTGACTAGACCTCTTTTTCCTGACAGTTCTTTTCCAATCAACCTGAATATTGCTCTCCAATGAGTCTCCTACCCACTGTACCCCTTCTATATGTTTGACAATGTCAGAGATGATAATGTGGACAAGGCTGGGAAAAGGAGGGGGAGAAAAGCAGCATCACAACTGATGCTATAGTCCTGTATTCTCAGGTTGTTTTAATGGATGACTGGGGGAATTTGGCCTGTGCTTCTCCCCATATTTATACCCCAGTGAAACAAGGATATCATGGCTGACCATTTAAGTGTTTGTAATTATTTATTTGAACTTTAAAACATCCAATATAGATTGGGAATATATTTCAGTTAGATTTGATGCCAAAAAATTCTAAGCGTGCCAACAACTGTGGCAAAAGCAAATTTAAGAAAATGTATACTTTTTCTTGAAATTAATCCACTTTTGTCAAATAAAGATTTGATTTCTCATAATATTTTGAATGAAATTTTAAGTAGCAGACCTTTACACGAAGCCTTAAAGGGTAGCTTTTCCTAACAAGAATTCTGATATAAGCTGTTGCCTTGATCAGCGGGGCTGTATTTCTGTGTTTGCAGACCTTGTTCTGAGCCTGTGGATTAGCTTTTCCTCCTCCTTCCTCCACTCTCTGGGCTCTGCGCTTGAAAGGCTGACTCCCTCAGCTCCTGCTGGACTTTTCCACTGTGGCATGCCTGACACTGATTCAATACAGCAGCATTTTTATGGAGACCCTGTCTGTTTGTGTTCGATCCACTGCTCTATGTGTTACTCAAATTACCTATTGATTGATTCTAAAAGATGGCCTGGACATGTTCATTGCTTGGAATTTCATTTGCTGCAGCTTGATGTCACACACTTTGCTGCAGGAGATCCACCATATGAGGTGAAATGCGGTATATGGCCAAAAGTGTGTGGACGCCTGCTTAACAAACATGTACAGTGACAGTTTCTACTTTTCTAAGAAGGCTTTACATTAAACATATTGGAATATCTTTGGTGAGAATTTGGTAATACTCAGCCACGACTAGTGGTCAGACACAGTTGTTGGATGATTAGTCCGTCTAATCCATAACACCAGTCCATCCCACATTTGGCAGTGAGCATAGTGACCTTAGGGCAGGGGTTCTTAAACTCAGGGTAAGTGGTCCCAGTGGGTTGTTAAAGTGTTTCTATGAAAAATATAACAATGTCAACCATGCACAGTCCTCCTGTAGCAGTGAGAATAGAGGGAATATTTGATGCCACAGTGCATATATTAAGCCCCTGTGCAGAGCCCTCAACCAATCGTCTTCAGGAAATTCAAGTTTACACATGTTTTAATCTACATGGTTATTACAAAAACAATATACCAATACAAACAATGTGCAACTCTCTGGAGGTGTTGTTTAATGTCACTCCTATGTAGACCAACCAACCATCAGTCCTCGCTAAACTCACATGTTTACACATGTTTTAATTTGCATGTGTTCATTAAAAAAAAAAAAAAAACGCAACACAATGTAAAGTATTCCCATAGCAGTGAGAATGAAGCTGATGCCAGATTGAACATATTAGTCTACTAGGAAGGTCCACCAATCAATCATCATTCCTCCTTAACACTTACTATTTACACGTGTAAATTTTCTCATGTTTTCATTGCGTCAAAGGATGTCCTGGTTCCCACTGCCATATATGTTCTCTATTTGATTACTTGATGTACATAGAAAGGTTTTTGTGTATCACTCTGTATTGGCTCCATTTTGGAAACTGTAATATTATTTAGCAGAAATTTCATAAATTGGTAGGTAATGGGTAAACTGTTGTTAAAATTTATCTTCTACAGTTTCACTCCAGAGATGTTTGTGAAGGCTATACAAGTTGTCCACAATGGGGGCACCTTATCTATGAATATAGAAGTAAATCCACAACAGTTCTGTAAGTTACTCATTCCGCTGCCTTCTGAAGCTGATTTAGGAAGGTACATAGTTTTACTCTGGTAACTAGGGTATGGGTTGAGGCTACACTATCCACCCCTGAATGGAAATGAGAGTTAGAGAATGTCTTGAGAATGATAATAACGATAAAGCAAAGTCAGAGGTGAGCTATGCCCATCAAATATTTTTGAATCATTTATGATGTTTTTCTCAGAATACTTAAATGTAACCATCCAGCGCACTGTACCTCCACACCCATTCAACTGTGATCTGTCAAATGCAGTTTAGATGGAGAGAGACTCCACTGTGCTGCAGTAACTCATCCCTAAAGTGTCTGAAGTATCTAAAAGGAATGTTTGTAGAGAAGTTACAGAGGTGAAAGACAATCAAAACAAACATTTAACAGAATTAATGCACTCGCAGCTGTGCAAGGAGCTTAGTGCACAGTTGGTGCAATGGACGCATCAGTGGTCTGCAATGGTTAAAGCGTATGGTGGTCCTCAGAAGTGACTGTGCAGAATGATCCTCAACAGATGGTAATTACCACCCGCTCTCTCACTCTCCGCTACCGAGGCAAATGGTGCTTGTTAAAAGAACATCTGGCCTCGTCATGGAACTGTGTACACAGCGTCATCACAGGCATGCTCTGTGTTTAGTGTATATTAACAGATTATACACTGTCGTAACTGAGAAAGGCCACTTTACAAAGATATAATTTAATGGTGATGTACACGATTTTAATCCAGTACACTTATAAAATTCAGAGTAATTTCCCCTCATCATTTGTGAGGTCTACAGATTGTTTGCGTTCTGGAAATGGGCCGGTGTTTGCATGCAGTCCTGTGTAAGTAAATGGCACACGAATGAAGTGTCTTGGTCCAAACTGGGTCAGGAGCATGCATTTGGATGATGAAGAGGACAAATGTTTTCATGTTAAAATACATGAAAACAGTTGAGGATGTTGCCCTATTTCTGCTCCATTATCATTACTGTGACATTACTTAAAGAAGAACTGATTCCAGAATCGAGAGTTTCTATGGTATTTCAAACAAACAGTGAACACAAACTTACAGACAAGTTAAACTTCAACCACAAACAAGTTACAGTCGGCTTCTTACTTAAACATACAGTTCCAGCTTAAAAGATGCAGAGCTTCTGAAAGAACACAAACAGGAGTGAGCTTGTTTTGCTGTGAGAACTGTCATTCCCCAGAATCGTTTACATGTGTTCGTAAACTATATGTACACAATATGGCTTAATTTCTCTGGCTTGTTCATCCAACAGGCAGCAGGATTTCCATTGCACGTTAATGGTTTAACCACACTTTTGGTGCTTTTCCATGGCATGGAACCTACATGACTCAGTATGACTAGGCTCAGCTCTTTTGCTTTTCCACAAGACAGATCTGGCACCTGGTCCCTGGAACTGGGTACTTTTTTAGCCCCTGGCTGCCCTGGTACAAATTGAGCTGAGTAGGTACTAAATGTGATGTGTAAATGTGATTGGTCAGAGTGACCTGTCAATCACCTCAAAATGCAGAGCTCCAGCACAAACTTGCCGCTTGTACAATCTCCAAGTTACAGCAGCAGTCAAATTTGTTTTTATCCTATCCACAACAGCAGCTTGTCGGTGGCCAACAAAAAAAAAAATCTCCAGTGAAAGCTGAACGTGCAACAAGGAAAATTGAACACAGAGCTGTGTTTAGTCCCAAAAAAAACCCCCATGCAAATACACAATGAGTAAACAGCGCCTAAGTTTCCCACCTGTGTTGTTGTGGTTTTCAAAGCCTGCGGTTACCATGACAGGGATTTGCAATGTCACCTGCTCCATTTCATGCCGAGCCGAGTCAAGCCGATCCCCTGCAGCGGAAATGCAGTAGAGTACTGAAGCATTTGGTAGGCACTGGCTGAGAGTTACTCATCAGTCAACAACTCCACAGAGAATGCTAAGGGGGTTTGTATACCTCTAGATGACCTTAGATTCTAACTAACGTTCAAATAAACTATGCTACCGTGGTCACTATGGACATTGAGGGGACACACAACTGGAGCTATCTTAGCTCCCGGGGAGCAATTGGGAGTTATTGGCCTTGCTCAAGGGCACCTCAATCATGGATTTTGATGGAGGAAACTGTCCTTTTCCTTTACTTCACAACCCCCAGTTTTTCCTGGTTGAGGGGGATGATTCAGTGACCTTATGGTCCAAAGCTCATTTGTATAATGCTCAGCCATAGCTGAGGTACAGTGTAAATTTATCCATTTGGATTTTCTGAAACACTTCTTATAGCATCAGGTCAAAACATCTATAGGCTTTATTTTTGTGCCATTGTTTTTGCATTTTGCATCATATATGGCCTGGGATAGAGCATGCGACATGGAAACTTTAACAATATTTTTGCAGACTATTTTGTAAATGATGAAGGAAAGTGGGGGTAAAAAAATCTTTCCATAATGTTGACCATTTAACTTGTAGTATAAGGCAGTCAGCAGGAGATGAGAGAGATCTACAAAACATATACTCTTCAAGGAATAAATTGAGGGAGAAGGAGAAAGTGAATGGAAAAGCAATGAAAGGAATGAGGTTAAATAAATGTGGCAGATGACTGACGTGTCAGTGTGGAGTCCTAGCAGCACGAGCTGTCAGTGTATGTGAGCCTCCGTCGACACTTTACACACTTTTTCTTCCAGCCAGTCCTAACAGAGTGTGACAGGAGCAGTGTGTCACACTGAGACAGGATATCACACACTCCACACACACCACCAGCTTATTAAAGATGACACACACGCACACTTCTCACATCATATGATCCATAGCGAGCTTTGTTTTTTGAAGTAAATGTATGCGCTCAATTTAGATTCTGTCTAATTTCCAGAAAGCACCTTGAGGGGAACTTAATACACTGAAAAGGAGCAGAAGCTTTTGATGTTCAGTCATTCCATCATCATCAGAGATCACCATGAACTGTTCTGTACCTTTGGGCTAAGCCTAAACTGCACTAACATTAGCTCCTAATTAGGAACGTGATATCTGTAATATACGTCTCATGAATAATACTCCCTCTTATAAGAAGCTCTAGTATCAGTTGATGATCCTTGATCATGGTAGTTATTTATGGTCATTTATTAAAACATTTATGGCCTCTGACCTCAGGACAGCTGGTGACAGACTATTTTCAAATAGTTCAATATAACCTTTAAACACAAGTCGAGAACTGTAGATGTAGAAAATCTTTTTAAAAACGAAGGGAACTTTGCTTTATACAACACCATTTCCAGAAATGCAGGGACACTAATTAAAATGTAAATAAAAACAGAATACTAATCATTTAAATCCTACATTTAATTGAAAATAGGGAAAAGACAATAATTCAAATGTTAAAAATGGGAAAATGTTTTTTGAAAAATCTTTGCCTATTTTAAATTTGATGTCAGCCACACATTTAAAAAAACTGGGACTAGGAACAAAAGACTGATAAAGCTTACAGTTCAAAAGCCAGCATCCAGGACGGTATGAGGAGGCATGGGTGACTTGCAATTTTATGAAGGCAGCATTAATGCTGAACAATATATACAGGGTTTGGAGCAACATTCTGCTATCCAAACAACTTCTTTTTTAGGGAAGGCCTTGTTTATTTAAGTAAGACACTTCCAATTCACATTCTGTATGAATTAACTCTTTTTAGTACGAGTCGGGGAGCTAAAGAAGTTATTTCACTCACTGAAAACAACAGGTGCATTACGAAACTAAAAATATTATAACTGAGACCCCGAGCTTTTGAACAGCTGAAATCCTACAACAAGTAAAATTTGGTAAACTGTCAACTTTTACAACTACAGAGACTGATATCCTCAGGTCCCAAACACTTACAGAGTGATGTTAAAAGAAGAAATGTTGAACACAGTGGTAAACACTGCCCCTGTCCCAACATTTTTGGAAAGATTGCTGCCATCAAATTCACAATGGGCAAATAAATACAATAACCTTTCTCAGTTTTAACCTTTAAAATATTGACTTTGTACTATTCACATCACTGCATTATGTTTTTATTGACATTTTATTTACATTCTGGAAAACATTTTTGGAAATGGGATTGTAAAACTGACATTCAGTGTCAGTAATGGGTGTCTGTCTGTCAGTAAGTGATTAAGTGGCTGTGACTTTCATAGAGTAATAAAATACAGCAATAACTGCAATCATCATCATAGTAAATACATATTTGTAAAGTTTTATGAGTTCTCTGTATGTGTTTGTACTACCATACACTTACAGTACATGCCATAGTCTTTTTGCATTTATCATATCTTTATTTTATTCAAAGTAAAGTAATAATTTAATTTTAATAATTTAAGTAAAGTATTACAACCCCAATTCCAATGAAGTTGGGATGTTGTGGAAATCAGAAATAAAAACAGAATATGGTGATTTGCAAATGAGGCCTTAAATTCAAAATGAGTGAATATTTGCCAAAAAGTTTATCCACTTGAACATTAAATATCTTGTCTTTGTAGTGTATTCATTTGAATATGTGTTGAAAAGGATTTGCAAATCATCATATTCTGTTTTTATTTATGTTTTACACAATGTCCCAACTGTCCCCAATTGGAATTGGGATTGTATTATCATTTATTATTATTATCTGCACATTATACATGAGAAAGAAGTAAACATAAGAAGCAGTATGTGCAGTAAAAAAAAAAAACCCAGAGGGGCCTGGATGGAGTACATTCCAATCTAAATGAATGAATAGATGAATTAATGAATGAATCAATGAATGAATGAATGAATAAACAAAATGAAATTAATAAATAAAATAAATAACCTAGCAAAAGATTAAACATTTAAATGATTAAGTTACAAAATACTGAGAAAGAAACATGTAATAACAGTAGTAATAATAAAGAAAACATCCAGTATTCATGTTATACATATAAGTCTGCCAGTGAGAGGAGCTTTGAGCTATATTTTTAATTCCCTCTAATATATTCTAACTTAAACTGGAAAGAACACGCCTCAAACTTCAAGTGTAATTTCTGCTTTGGTTAAAGCTGGATAACCTTCACTAGCGCGTGGCCTGGGGATCTGATGAGGGAAAGATGAAAAGTTTTGGTTGCTGGTTCCTGACATCAAAGCACAAAGTATAAAGGTTAAATGGAGCCAGTTTGCAGACCCTGCTGTACCTGAACAAATAGATCAGTGATGCTCTGCCTCCTGAGGACCTGGATTCTGGTTCTGAAATATTGAAGGTCTATCCCATTTTGTAAATGCTGTGCAATTCATCCATAACAACAATCAAATTGCAAGTTTTTTTTGCAGTTTTCAGTGAACTAGAGCCTTGGCTTAAAATAATAACTGCCCCTTTTCCTCAGATGTCCTTCATCAGAGGTCCTTTGACTCTCCAGCTTGTTTTTAGAATTTAAGCATTTTGAGCCAACAAGTGTAGCAAACAGTAATGAATGTAAGCTCATATTAAAATATGACAATTATAACTTTGTATTCTCAGGCTATTTAATAAATTCAACATTGAAGGTAAAGAACTGAATTGCATTGTGGGCCTTAAATGAACCAGTTTATGCTTCATAGAGTGGGTCACCCACATGGGGGTGGCCTTGTTTAAAATAGGTAAATACACAACATCCAGGTTGCTAGTCAGTATGATGGGTCATTTAAGAAAATGTCTGAATGCTCCTTGAAATGAATCAGAGTTAATGCAGTAAGTAACTCTATGAAATACTCAATAAGTCTATGGTAAACAGGACTGCCTGATCCCAGTGGAGAGTATCTTCATTTGTATCTTAAATAGGATCATTCTTCTGTTGGCATTTTCTCAGCACCAATAATTAAAGCTTGGCATCTCTGCTTAGGAAGGGGCCAGAGCTGGCACTAATCCTGAAATGTTCTTCCAATCATCTCACTAATGTCACATCTTATTCTTACCCCACTTATTGTGTTAGAAAGAGCCGTTGCAGACACTTCCCTGAGGTGGCTATAAAGCAGCAGTGTAGCATGCATCCATGGGAACCCTTGGCATATGAGATGTTTAAATATTTATCCTCTTTGTAATGGAATGGGTTTGCGGCGAACGTGAACTAATATGGTATACACGCACTAGCAAGCTGAATACCATCCCCAAACTAAATACCACATCAATGTTGCATTAGCATGTAAACGACCCTTTTATTCATCACTTTAAAATGCATGTGTTGGTTGATTTGACCCGCTCCAACATTTCTAGAGGTGAAACACTTTTGTTCTTCCTATTGTTTTTGTTTTGCTTTTTTTCTTCTTATTTTCCCCTCACGTCTCTTTATAAGATTTAGCAAAGACATAAAGACGAAACACTGAAACATTAGATGCAACAGCACTAAATGAATATATTTTTATTTTGAGCTTTTGGATATGTGCTGTTCTGTTTAAAGAAATACAATCAGGTTAGATTGGCTATATTGAAAAGACAGACTCCAGTGTGAGTAATGTGATTATGCCTCTGATTCAGTGACGCAAGTG
Organism: Hoplias malabaricus; assembly: GCF_029633855.1. Taxonomy (NCBI): domain Eukaryota; kingdom Metazoa; phylum Chordata; class Actinopteri; order Characiformes; family Erythrinidae; genus Hoplias; species Hoplias malabaricus. The sequence goes on along the minus strand of NC_089806.1, from coordinate 19,642,490 downwards.
CACTGTTAAACTAATCAGCATAATCCAAACATGGTTTCAGAAGATTTAACGAAGTATCAGAAGATCCACACTATCAATAACCAAAAGCACAGCAGCTGTCATTACACGTTTGTTGCTTTGCTGATGTGGAGCACTATGCCACAAGCAAACAACTGCGTTTCATTTGAAAAAGTGATTGACCACTGCTCCTCTAAGACATGCACAGTAATCCAGTACTTTCCAGAATTTACCTGGAGGAGCTGTGAGTGTGAATGGAAATTCCCAAATCTTTTGTACCAGACACTACCTGGATTTAATCCTGCCAGCAATTGTGCTGTCACAAAGATATTCTCTGGCTGTAAATTAATAGAAGTTTAGATTTATTAAAATCAAGTTATGATCAATGCTACCTAAGTGTAAGGGCAGCTCTGGAAAATGTCCGGACCTGATTCTCCATGTTACCATGAAAACGGCTCAAGGCATACACAACTCACCACTAAAACTACATTAAATTTTCTGCTTACAATTAAGACTTGAGATAATGACTTGAATCAGATACACACAGACACACACACACACACACACACATACACACACACACACACATGCAAAACATTTCTAACATCCTACACATTGGGTAAACATATGAATATATGAAAATGTTCAAGTTCTTTATAGATAATGTAATTTGGAAATTGGAATTTGTTTCCAGTTCATTTCATAAGTTTAATTCACTGTTGGAGTTTTATACCATTAGTGTCTGAAACATTATTAAAACCTTTTAGTTCAGATATTATGGAGGAGTTGACAAACCTAAAACATATTATCACTGTTTTTTTGGTTGGACCAAAACCACCCAATTTAATACAGTGTATAGTGTGTCTTAGAGGAGCAGTGGTCAATCACTTTTTCAAATGAAACGCAATTGTTTGCTCGTGGCATAGTGCTCCACATCAGCAAAGCAACAAATGTGTATGCTGTCAATATTTCTGAAAATTAAGCCCAACAAAAATAGTAGTTGTAATATCAAGAGAAAACAGGAAACAGACTGTAGCTAAACAGGTTGTTTCACATTCTGAGGATGACAAGAATTTTTAAAATTGTGTACCCTTCTTTTTTTGTGAACAACTTTTGATTACTTTTTGCATATACACACATACATGTCAAACTCAAATTGTGTACCCTTCAACGCTAAAGCCATTTAAAAAGCATCCCTTTTTGCTAACAAGCTTAATAAGTTAATGACCAAAGAGACAAAAAACATGAGTCATATGCCACTGTGTGGCAGCTGTTTCTGTAAGATAACACTTATACAGCTGGATGACTTCAGCACATAACAGTTTGACATTTCACGCACCAAGGTTCACAGACCACTATTTTAATTTTTTTTTTTTTTGGTAATTATATAAAAGGTAACTCTTTCGCTCTACTGTACAGAAACCAGTAGTGTTGATGTCCCTGTCTCACAGACATTTACTGATATCGATTGGTTGTTAATATTGTGTGTGGGAAAATTGTAAATAGGACTTAAGTAAACAATTCCTTTCCATTTTACCACACCACACGATCCTCACAGTTCTCACAATAGTTGCATTACATTCTTTATGGCTTCTGGTTTTATGAATGAATGTTTTTTCTCTGCTAAACTTTGAGTCAATGAAGGCTAATAGGTAGCAGTACAGTGTAGAAGACAGCTATAAGAAAGTCCTAGCATCAGGGACCATTTTGTTATAATTGGTATAAAATATTCATACATTCATTACACCTTCAAAGGGATAAATTATATCAGGACAGATGTTCATAGCTGGCAGCGATGTTTGAAATATACACCCTCATGACCATGCCTCTCTTGGTGCCTGATGATGCTTTTTTTGAAATTTGCAAGAGCAACCTGAAGGAAAACAACTTTTATTAATCTAAACCCCATAGAACACCTGTTGGAGATCTGAGAACAGCAGCTGGGAGAAGGCACCTTTCAAATCAGAGTGACAAGGAGCAGTTAATAAAAGAATAGTACTGCAAAATTCCACTAGTGGTCTGTAAGAAAGTCATCTATGGTTACAGAAAGTGACTGATTTCAGTTATTGTTTCCAAGAAATGTGCTAAGCAGTGTTACCTTGAGGGCCATTATTTTTGAAGTTCAGATGACTGTTCTCTCATCAGTTTTTTTAAGTTGTTCCAGTGGAAACTAAATAAACAAATAGGAATACCAAAGTATTTATAATTGTAGTAGTTTTCTGGAAGACATTTTCTGAATGAAGATTCAAATGAATGTAATACTATACATAGGGAACAATATCCAGGGAATTCAGGGCTGGAAAATATAAAATACATACATTTACTTCAGCACCAGAGGTGGGTACTTTAAACTTTGACTTTGACTTGGTATTTAAACTTTGCCTTGAGTATATTAGTGAATAAAGGTTTCGCATATTTAGTTACTCCTATTCATGTGTAGCTTCGTAGTTATATTATCTAAGAGCTAGATCTTAGAAAGAACCTAAAACTACAGGTAGAGTGCTCCAAATGCTTCAGTTCCCATACTGATATGTTACTAATTGTCACTGTTATAATAAAAACCTCAGACCTTTTCTTCAAAGAATTCAGTGTTTTTTTTAATGTACACGATTTGCTTAAATTCAGCAACACACCCCGAACAGCATACTGTGAGAGGTTTTCAATTTATATTCCCTTTGTGCTTCATGTAGCTTCACATAATGAGTATCTCTCTATATCAGTGTCCTAGACTTCAGAATATAGCCAAATGTAGAGTGCATGCTTTGAACTCAGTTCGTCTGATTTGGTGTCAAAGGCAGATGAAATTGTTCCCAGCACAACAAAAGTATCTTCTTTTCACTTTGCTCAGATAATAATCTTTTTATTTTCATCTGAGCAGTACAATAAAGTGAAAACAAGAGCTAGAGTTTGCTTGGTTTGGTGTGTTTTAGAGAGCAAGGAAGAGAAATATAAAGAGGAGTGAGAGAGAGAGAGAGAGAGAGAGAGAGAGAAAGAGAGAGAGAGAGAGAGGTGTGAGCAAGAGAGAGATTGAAGTGTGCCTGAAGGTGAGAATGAAATAGGGAAAGAGATACTGAAAGTTAGAGAGCGGAATGTGAGTGAGAGAAAATGAAAGACAGGGAAGTGAGAGGAGGAGGAGGAGGACGAGAAGGGTGGGGAGTTGGTGGAGGAGGAGGGCCAGCAGAGAAAAAGGCAATCCCAGGTGTCAGTGGGTTTTGTCATCCATCACACGCCCAAAAGCCAGACAGGAAACCACTGAGCCATCTTCATCTGTCATCCAATCACACATCCAGCTCTTTTTTTTTTTCCAACCTCCAATCTCATTTGTTCCTCTCCACAATTCATTCTGTGCACAGCGGTGAGATGACACCTGGTTGTCACCTTAAATATGTTTATTTATTCCCCTTCCGGTAACTCCTCCACATTCTCTATACGGTTATGAGTCAGTCTTCTCCTCTCAAACTGACCAGAGCGAGAGAGAGAGTTCACAGGCCAATAAATCTGGACCTTCTGTGCAGTCTGTTTCTGTATCATCATTCTATATTATTTATTTATAAATAGCATATTTATATATGTATTATATATCAGGACAACAATGTCTATTTGTACCAAAACACTACAGCCAACCTTATAACATTCACAAGAAATTCATAATATCCATAAAAGCAAATTTTATCCCAGAGCACTTCCAGAGGTCCACAAACACCGATACAAACGATATAAACCAATACGGAGTGTCCAGGGAGACACTCAGGGGACTCAGTTGAGATGTAGACTGTAGTCATTCTCTGTCAACATGTGAAGGGGGTGGTGACGTGGTAAGAAAAGTTCACCGGCACAAGAGAGAGCTCATTTCACTGGCACATAGGCAATAAAATCAGACACTGTCCTTCAACCAGGAGGGTAGAAAAACCAAGCACCTACAGGTCCAGAGCATGGGAAAAACACGACTGAATGAGCCGTGGTGAGTTGAGTGGCCGTGAACTCACGAATAAGATGCTAATTGAAGGCTTGTGCACTACATGTGTAACTGCAGCAGCATTTTAGGTGGAATGTGAAAAATCCACAATCTCAGTTTGCCAGATGCCACACAGCAGTGAGTGAAGCAGGAATTTACCTGACAAAGGGAGTTAGAGAAGAGAAATCTTTTCTGGTATGCCATCACAGAGGAGAGGACTCACTGACCCAGGAAGGGGCTTATAGGAGAATAACACTGAGTTCAGAGTGCTGTTGGAGCCTTTCAGCAGTACTTAGTGTTCTCTATATTGGAAGTCAGTCCAGCATTAATTCTTCTCTTGTCTCACTTTTTGTTAGAGGCTGAAGAATGTTTTTTTTTGTTTGTTTTTTCTCAGTAAAGGAATATGTGGACGGTTGTGTTGTCCTGATTGGATGGTAGCGGAATCTGCCATCTTGCTTAAAGAAAGTTGTGGGTGGTGTTGATGTCATTGGGGGAGAGCCCAAGTTTCCAGAGGGCAGGGCTGAGGGTGTCCTGAGGGTGAACAAAAGGCCCAGAGAACAGCAAAACAGAGCTGAGTGCCACTCCTTTCTCTGCTCAGGATGCCTTTACTACACTTCAGCTTTACATGCTCTAATGCTAATGTACTATCACAAGCTGAATGAAGCTTAAATGTACATTTAAGTTTATTATTTTATCAAAGGAATGATATTTGATTATGGCTTTAATTTTAGTTGAAAACACATCAGTGTTACAAAAACATGCTAGTTTCAATTGAGAAATAAAGCTTATTAAATGAAATAAAATACAACAAGCTCTGAGATGATTCACCATTATTCTAGAGTCTCATGTGAAAGACATGGAAACATAAGCATACAAGTTTAGATGTTCACATTTGAAGCACATCAACAATCTACTCTCAATAAACAGTCTCAGTCTTGCTTAGATCCCATGGAGTGATTCTATGCACCATTCAAATCTAAACTCTCAACAAGTTACTCTTCAGCATGTGCCAGATACTTGAGCATGTACATGCATATTGCATGTCTAATGATTAGCATCCCACAACAAGCCTCTTGACCCAGGCGTCCTCATTTTTATGAATGTTTCACCAAGAGGGGGATCAATTTTTGCTGCAATTCATAGCCTACTATCCTCGCTTTGATGAATGTTAATGAAGCTTTTTCCTAAACGGCTTCTTGGACACGTTTGGTTCAAGTATGGCCTCTGACAACCTGCTGATTTCGCTTCTTGATTAAGATTGCTATTTAATAAAATCCACTTTGGCTTGAACATGTTGCACCAGGTACCCCTCAATCAGCTCTGTCTCGTCTCCTAAGTGCCATGGACACCTCTAGAGCCCATTGGCAGGTGTTGACTAAGGTCTGAGCTCTCACTACAACACGCCTTGACTTTCATTAAATTAAAAACTCTACACATCTCCCTGTAGACTCCAAAGGAAATGTGGGGTCAGAATAACTTGGCATGGTCCTCGAGCCTGACTGGGAAACAGGCCTCAATTAACAAGAGTGCAGTGTGTATGCAGCAATCCAGAGGAATAAAAATGAAGAAGATGAAATCAATAAAAAGCAACAATGATGAGGCTCCTCAAAAATCTGATTGCTCTCTATTTCTTTACAAGTGGACCAGGTGTCTGAGATACAGATGGATGAGGTCCTTACTGATTACAAACTCATCCTGTGTAGTTTCCCTGCACTGTACACTGTATATAATAAAATGATTCACCCACAATTTTAATCAGGGAATTTTCTATCACAGTCTTGTTCAGAAAGAATTTTAGCCCACAGCCATCTTGGCAGTTAATGCCATCTGTACAGACCATGGCTCCTGTCTCTTTAAAGCAACACTAAGTTAAGACTTAGTGATTTGGCTGCTGGGCTCCCTTTACAGATCCACAGTGTAACTTAATTTTATATCACTGTCCTGAAATCAAGTGGGGGGAGTGTGAGGGATGGGGGGTGGTCTACTACCCTCCTCCAAAAGATACATAGTGCTGTTTCTGCAGTGCTGAGTCTGAAATAGCAATGACAGAGGCTCTATTATCTCTATTAAAGGTCACAAGCTGTTATTTTATGGTAAAAATACTACCTAGTTTTCCTTTAAATGGGGAGAGACTTTTGTGACCAAAACAACAGTTGGACTTTGATAAAACAGATGCCACTCTGAGTGTTGCAAGTGTTCCCTTTGATTTTTCAACCCATACCCAGACTACTCCCTTCCCTGATGCTACCAAATTGTAAACCTCAAATTCATACAATCCCAAATATACGTATTAATAATTTATTTTCTTTATTGCTTTCTCTATTGTTGTATATATGAATAGAAATATATTTTAAATACATATGACATCATGCTCACATTCCATATAATCCACAAAATGCATGCGTTAGGACCTCCATATTTTCCAATATTTTTTTTTTCACAGGGAGCTGTCCAAGACTGAAATGCTCAAAAGAAAATACATGAGGACTTGTTCTCTGACTGTAAAGTAACCTCTTCAGTTATTGCGCCAGCCTCTTACATTTCAGTCAATAGTCTTGACTGAGGTGCTCACACACCCTTACAACATCACCTTGATTTTTAAAGTAATTAAAACAAATTTTGACAGCATTTTTAGATATTTTGTGCTCTTTTTTTATTTAATAGTGACACATTTATGCCTGTTCTGTGTATTCTGAGTAAGACATGTTATTCTCTTATTTATTAGCTAGCTAGTGTTCTCCTCTAAGTGTGTTGAGCTGTCCAGTGTCATTGTATTATGACAGGTGTCTACAAAAGCACACTGGAGGGGAGAAGGTTTTTCATTATTGTAGATGATGTTCAAAGATGATAAAAGGTTTTTCATGTACACTGTCTGTCCAAATATAATTCTTTATACAAACACTAATCGTAAGGTTGTTTAGGGAAGGAGAGCTGTTCTCCCATCTGGAGAACAGTACTGATGTGTTTAGAGAATTTAGACCAAGTAGATCCATGGACTCAGGCCAGTTAGTTGAGCCCAGAGCCAAGTCTTAACACGGGGCAGCATTTATTTATTACGCTGCGTATAAATGGAACAGACTACCAGAAAATTTTAGATGTGCCCCAAATGTAGAAATGATATGTAGCAGGTTAAAACTGCTCTTTTCCTGTGCCTTTGACTGAGCTGATTTTGCACTTTATTTGAGTTTCTTTTAATGTACTTAATTTTTTTGAAAAATTGTTTTACAATTATTTTTAACTCATAGATTTAGTGCACTTTATGTTTTGGTTTTAATTTCATGTTCTTTTATTTTTAGGTAAAGCAATTAGTACGGTGGCCCTGAAGGGCAAACACAAAAAAAAAGGTGCACAAAATTTTTTTTTATTAAAATAATAGAGATGCACAAAAAAACTAACATAAAAAGACCTCTTTCTTCAGAGACGGGTGTGCTGCATTTTCCCAGAGATGAGGTGCTGCTTTTTCCCAGAAAGTTGCTGCTGCAAACAATAAAGCAACAAATCTAATTGCTAAAGATAGTATGCCAAGCATTATGGTAGTTATGGAGTTTGTAAAGCCACAACAATATGGCTGCCATGACAATGCAGAAAATGAAAAATACTCATGTAAGTATGATTATAGGGTGACCAGACGTCCTCTTTTACCCGTACATGTCCTCTTTTTTAGACTTAAAAAAAAAATGTCCGGGCGGAATTTCACAAACGTCTGAGATTTTGTTTTTCTAGAGCTCACAAAGAATTTCGAGAAGCGTTTCGTTCACAAACTAGTCCCGCCCTCCCCTACTCCATTTGGTTCGCTAGCCTAAAATCTTCTGATTGGACGGTCTGACTGTAGAACTACAGTTATTGGTCGATAACCTTCTCTGTAAACATTCAATTGGTCAGTCTGCACGTCAGTAGTCCTTGTTTACGTCAGGCAAATCTCATGTACCTACCCTCATCTCGAGCAGCTATGCCGAAACATAAATGTAAGTTCTCGGATGAATTAAAACAGAAATTTCCATGTTTTGTGTAGCAAATAAAGGTGTAAAGGACCTAAAAGCACACATAGGTTCAGCTAAGCATAAAACGGCAGCGAGGGGCGAGAGCTCATCATCCCCCGCCCCCCGAGATGTGTCCTCAGATCTGGTCACCCTAATGATTAATTTTGAGTAAGTTAAATAAATTCATACTGTTTTCCCTTAAGCTAACTATATGCTTGTATAATTTTAAACTACTGATTCTTAACATCGAGTTAGACCATAATCTCAGTGTTGTATTGCAACTCTTCGCTTCCACCTTAAATTACCTGACGCTGCAATATAGCTAACTTACTGCTGAACGTTGTTCCTATATCTTGGGCATGATTTCAATGTGTGAGCAATCATTTTGTTCTGACTATATGCAGATGTACTGTTTAGCTAACATTCGGATACTGGCTTGTGTTCGCTAAGAAAAGTTTAAAATTTTCGTTTCCACCTTAAGTAATGCAGCAGTAACGTTAGCTAACTGTTACTGCCACAGTATTTAAGGTGGATTTGAAAGTAAGACATTCGTACAAGAGTAATTTCAGTAGGGTAGGCTGGCTCACCGTGGTTAGGTGTATGTCTGTTTACTGGCATTATTAATGCCAGTAGACACACACACACACACTTAAAGCCCATGATTTTGTATTTAAATCTTAAAGGTTAACTGTAAATGATTACATATCTGTGAGGAAACATGTAGGGTTCATCAGGCACATCTCCTGGACAGTGAGAATACCAAGATGGTCTAACACTGTGGAGGTTCCACTAAATCTTGCACTGGTCCAGATCCTCCTGCAGAACTGCCATGAAACAGAAGCAAATCAAGGCACTGGTGTGCATGACTGCCACCATGGTATCCTTGCTTGAGTAAATCCACAAACAGCTCAATCCAGAATTGAGCTCAGTGTAAAATAACAGAAACATTACTAACAGTGTAAATGATGTACTCATCAGAATGGCTGGAAATGAAGATGGCTGACCAGCATGCAGATTGAAATTGATTCTAAACGTACACTATATAAATGTACATTTCACAGAATAAGCAAATGGTAAAACAGACCCTAAAAATACCTTCCCTTTCTAAAGACAGACAACCAGGACTCAATTTTCTGATTGCTTGGACTACTTTCATACATGTGACTCCTGCTAAAGTCCTGAAGGCTTGTGTGGAGCAGCTATGTTGCATTCTATAATACATCTACAACCTCAGCTCGAGACTGCAGAAAGTTTCATTCAGAAGACCTGCATTGTTCCAGTACCAAAGATCACCAACCCCAAGGAACTAAATGACTACTGACCTGTAGCACTGACAGTGTTTTGTGTGTGCAGCAGTTTTTTTGTGTGCATCAGTTTTAAATTGTTTTGTGCACATTTTTTTTGTGTGCAGCAGTTTTACATTTTTTTTGTGCACATCTTTTTTTGTGTGCATCAATATTTAATTTTGTGCATCTCTTTTTTTGTACATTTGCCGTTCAGGGCCACCGTAAAACTTTGAATTGCCACTGCGTACAAAAGGTACTATAGAAATAAATTTGCCTTGCCTTGCCAAGTATTTGTATGCTTCTTTTGCTTATGAGCAAAATAACAACAGGCATAGTAATAAATCAGCATCTGCCTCACAAACCCCCTGAATTCTTAGTTCAAAGGACAGTATGGATGTTGTATGACAATGCTAACAAGCTTGATTTAGTTCTTCTTTTTTCCCTTTTCACAATTTGGTTTTGTGTGATTAGAATAAAAAGTCTCATATCTCTTTTGATTGCAAGGGACAGATCTAAAGAAGCTGCTGCCCAGGTTAATAACACTGTTCTTTCCCTTTGGCAAGGTTACAACTCCCCTGCTGTCTGTTTATTAAATTAGATTCAGTGTGAATCGCTTGAAAAAGCCAACTGGGAATGCGGCTGGCTTCTGCCTGTGTCAGGCTCAACAGTGATGGATGCTAACACACTGCACACACCATATCAGGTCTCAGAAGAAGAGAAAGGAAAGCAAAGACTTTTTAAATATATTTTTGGCATTTGGCAAATCCACATCTATGGTGACTTACTTTTAAAGCATGTTAGTTAAGGATACATCTAGCCCAAGGAGTCTAATTAGTATAGCACTGCATTCCTGCTAGCGCTGGCTATAGAACCCCTGTCTGCTATGTAGAAGGCAGTGGTGTTAACCATTGTAATATATTTCAACCTGTTACAGAAATAGGCTAATATAGCGCTAGCAGTCTTGCCTAGGCAACTCTTAATTCAAGACCATGGTTTTCCTACACTACATGGAGACTCAAACCATAGTCCACTGTTTGGGAAGCAGTAGTGTTTTGCCAGAAATGATTAATGCTATTCTGAACTCTATATCTTATCAACCTAGTTCTAGATCCTATCAATTCCATTATTGAACTTAATAACTTGGTGTGTGTTGACTCTGGGTTGTGAGCTGAATGAAAATCCAAAAACCCATCACTCACCATACACTTTTCATACAATTTATGTTTGTAGAATATATTAACCCATTCATATTAATTATATTCACCCATCAATAACACAGGTCGGGATAATGAGACCTGCTGACAGGTGTCTTTAAATCAATATGTGATTCTGCTGCACAGATTTCAGACCTGTTTTATTCATCACTTTTCCATTCACTGGCATCACATTAAGTTTTCTAAACATCAATAACATGAGAATAATAATAAATAAAAGACTGGTTGAAGTTAGATACCATTAAGAACATAATTCAGTTGATCTACAATATGTACAACAAATATCAATCCTGTTTAACAGGTTTAAGAATATCTAGATGTTCTGGTTTGAAAGAATGCTTTTTTTGGACTTCTCTGCTTATGAATGTACTCTATGCTATATTCAAGATAAAAACAGTGTTTGATATAGAACGCTAAACCAATAAATGTAAAATCAACTGAAAATCAGAACTGAATGCAACTTTTTTGTTGAAGTTCAGGCTTTTTCCGCTTTTAATGACCCAAGTAATCCCAAACTTCAGAAATCCCAGTCTGCGTGGGTTTCCCACAGTCCAAAAACACACATTAGTATGTGGATTGGCTACGCAGAAGTGTCCATATTTGTGAGTGTGTGTTGCCCTGTGAAGGACACTCCAGGGTGTGTTCCTGCCTTGTTCCAATGATTCCGGGTAGGCTCCGGACCCACCACGACCCTGAACTGGATAAGCGGTTATAGACAATGAATGAATTAATTAATTTACTATATTGTTATATTGGTCTATTAGGTCTTATACATTGTTCAATAAGTCTTTCATGGCTGTAAGGAGCCCCATTTTCTCATTCAATAATACGTCCTAAAAAGTATAGGTCACTTTTTCACACATTTACCTTTCATTTGCCCTTCTTTATGAAGGTGGAGTATTCTGTATCTGATCTCTTCATGAATACTGCATTATAGATAAATTAGTGGTCTTGACTGGAAATTACAAAAAAGAGACCATGCCGTCATTTAATGTACCATCTACCCCTCTGAAACAGACTCTTAGGTATGGCACTGGTTGAAACCCTGCATGGGTAACCCATTAGTTTAGACTTGTAATTACACACAAATGACTCTTATATAATCACAGTTATAAAGGTCAGTCATACCTCAGCCATGCTGCCTTCGTAGCAGGAAATCATTAAAGCATTTTTCAGATGTTAACTTGTTTGCAAACAATTAGATGATTAAGTCAGCTGTGTCTCGCCTGAAATGAAATAGTGGCATGAAAAAAAACTAAGCAACAGCCAGTTCTTATAGAGCCAGAGAAGTTCATTTTTAAATAACATGACTCCACAAATTTATATGAATTCAAATTATTAGCTTCAGAATACAAGCTGCATATTTTGATGTAAACTGATTATCAGTTGATTGATGATAAACAGGGACGACCTACGACTATTTCTTACTAATGTTTTAAAGACAAATTTTAGATATTCATCTATCCATCCTTCCATAACTGCTTCATTCTGATCAGATTTGGGACTGCCTGGAACCTACCCAGAATCTGTGTGAGGGTGCGAGTCCATTTCAGGGCATCACACATTCACTCAGTCATTCATGAACTCACAAAAGTGGATCATTTCACACAGCCAATCCACCTACCAACATGTGTTTATGGACTGTGCGAGGAAACCCACAAAGACACGGGAAGAACACACCAAAATCCTCACATACAGTCTCCCACGGCAAGAACACATGAACCCCAAGACCCATAGCTGTCTAACAGAGACAACAGTTTAAGGTAAATGATTAGAACAGTCTGTATTTATTGTTAATTGTAGCAATTCTATTCTTTACTCAACACCTTTGGTGTCATTAAGTTAAGTATATTAATGTGGATTTTTTGTTTGACATAAAACAATTGCAATTTTAAATATCATCGCTGTCCACCAAAAAATGTGCATCTCCCAAAATAGTAAATTTAGGAAAAAGCCTCCTTAACTTTAAAATAAAATTTAAAAAAAAATCAGTGTAATAAGATTTTAGTCCAAGTCATTTATGAGTCTTTCTATTGGTCCATTCATCATGAAAGTTGTATACAGTGTAAAGCTGCTCTGTATATATGGACAAAAACAGAGATACATGGTTATAATTGGACAGCAACAATATGTATTTACAGTTATATAGATTACAAATCTCTTGGTTTTAAAGTGTATGTAAAACAGAAAGTGTATAGAATTAGACTGAGGAGGAGGAAGTGATGCGGTGTGTGGAGATCTGTGTTTGACTTTATCTGTTTAAACTGTATTTCCTCTAGTCTGTCTGACAACTACATTTCACCTCAACCCAAGAGCTTGATTAAGGAGATAAAAAGGGGTGGGGGGTTGTCCCTCTAGGGCTCTAGAGCACTGAGCTGATGCCTGTCCTTCTTTCAGCTAACTCTGACTGTGATATGCCTTGGTCTATTTAATAGTTTTACAACAAAAATGAGGCATTTTAATATCTCAAGTTTTCTGTGAATGCCTCCTCATAGAAAGAAACTGTCTTTGTTTATTGTATCAAAAGACGTGTTTAGAAAATCTTTCTAAATGGTCTGATAGTGCGGAACGGAAGTGAGTCACGGATTGGCTTGTTTGGTTCATTTTAATAATACTGTGACCCTGAAATGGATAAATGGAAAAGAAGATGATGATGATGAAAAAAAGGTAAATGACAATAAAAAGAATGAAGTGTTATGGTAACAATAATTATCAGTCTACGGTAGAGAACACTAAATGTGTTTATCCTCTCTATTACAGTTCACGCTTGTTACATATTAATAAATGCATATAATAAATGCTTTAAATGTGATCATGTAATTGGATTGTCATGAAAATGTAGTTACTGTAAATGATTACTCAGGACCATATTAGACGTCCTATGTTTTTCTAATCTAGCGTCCTCTAAATTTCCATTTTTGTGATGTACTTTTCACAGTTCACCACCCACCCTGTCTCTGTTCACTAAGGGCGGGAGTGGGTGGGATAGATGTTTTCTTTTAAGTTTTCTCTTTAATTGAATCTGTATGGTAAGACTCATCAAATCACACACAATGCAACCAAACTGCGAGGCTTTACGTGTCTCAGAAGAAGCACAACACCATTAGAGAACTCTGTTTAGATTGTTTCATTTAAAGCTGAACTCCAGGTCAAGTTCTTTTCTCCTCTAATAAAATCATACCATCTATTCCCATTCTATAATCACATGATGGTCCAAGTTAGCATATTAGTTCAAAAGAATCTACAAATATTATAAAAATAATATGCAAGTTATGTTTTTTCTGAGAATAAGGAATAAAAGCATGTGCCTGACCGCTCTTTACAATAATTCAGAAAACATTTGAGGCATGCTGGGAATTGTGTATTACTGTTGGTTGCTATAAATAGAAGAGATGTAAAAGGAATGTCATATATGACATACACCCAGGGCCGGATAAACCGCTGGAGCTGCTCATCTTATTTTCTTTTTCTCTTAAATCAAAGGATTTACGACACACAGGTCCATGGTGATTTATAGCCACTTCCTCTCTGCCTCATACCTTTAGCAGATGATGGTGGCAGCTCATTCCACCAAACTCTTACAGATGGCCACATGCAATAAATACTTCCAGCAGAGTAGTGACAGTCTAGCTCATTTTCTTAATATCAATCGCAGGCCGGCATTTTAATGTCAGTAAATGAAGACGGAAAACCACTCTTGTGGGTTAAGATCCGGCGGCTAGCATATGAAGTCAGCCACATTTAAATTTGAATCTCCAGGGACAAAAAGCCCACTCCATTTGCTACAGTAAATAAACCTTTGGACAGCCATCAAATAGCCTAAGTAATGCTGGTGCCAACTGCTGAGATAGATGCTAAATTGGAACGCTGTCTTATACTTTTCTATCTGGACACTTTGGTAGTGTAAATGAGGAGTAATCACCAGTACACCGTCACTGGAACAAAGGGTCATCTGTGACCCACTTTGTCATAATCAAGTCCCCAGAATGTGGAAGGAGGGACTCAGGGTCACCTTGGGTGGGTAAGCAAGTAGGTCTTGATTGCAGATATTGATGTGAAAGCTGCAATCAGTATTTGTGCCAACCCACAATAATATTATATGCAACCAAAATAATTGGGTATCTGGGACAGAATGTTAGGTTCAGTTCTAGTCCAAACAAGTCAAAATAATACCAATGCAATTAAACACAATATGATATGGTACACATAATGGGTAACAAAGAGCTAAAATATGTGAATATATTTTTACTAACTAATTTTCCCGCATCTGTAGCTGACCTTTTTAGTGTTGTCATGACTGAATGCCATCAAATCCTCACAGCAGGATTCAAATATCTAGTGCAAAGCCTTTCCACAACAGTACAATAAGATACTGTAGCAAAGGGTAGCAAAATTCCTATGGATATTAATAAAATTACCTATTATCATTATTCACTGCGACCCTAAAATTGATAAGTGGAAAACATGATGATAATTATTATTAACACTTCTGCTTACCTGAAAATGTAAAACATGCACATTTAGACAACACCTAGTTGTGCAGAAACTCCTTAGTTGTACATAAGTACATAAATGCCTATGTGCATGATAGTTTTATCTGGTATTCTTAAATATAGAATGTTGCACTTATTCATGGTTAGTGATTATTGCAGACTGTGATTAAAACAAATTAGAAAGTCAAGAAATTCATGAAAAATCATAAAATAAAATAAAGAAAGGCTTACAGTTGCAGTTATAGTACAGGTTTTGGATTTACACAGGAAATTAAGATGGCATGTGTGTGACAAGAATGCCTCACTAGTTGGCTGCCCAGTGTAAAGGCACTGGGCCAAAAGATAAACTCATTAGTGTTGGACCAACTAAAATAAACCATTGAACCAGCCCCTAGACTTACTCTACAACTTAGATGCTACAATCCTAAATGTCATATTTCTGATATTAGATGGGTATAGATATGTAATGATATTGTGGTATGACACAGTATGCTTTTCTATACATAGGGTGGATAACTTAGTACATGCTGACCAACTTTATTTTTCATTAAAAAGCCTGGATAAATACACATTGTAATTTGGAAGTGCATTGTATAATATGAAAACATTTATTGTTTGTGATCATATTTATAAATGTGGCACAACGGGTTGCTTTTTGTATTTTCCAACATATCAAATGTAAGAAAAAAAATATTGTGGTACGGTCTGTGTATTGTGAATATTCCTGAAAGTAGCCTACTGTTATATTTTTGCCAACTAATCCAACTCTGAGCCTAAATGCTCTATATCAGGTATCTATGAATCAGTGCAACTGTGCTCTCTGTGGTGATGGAGCCCATAATTAAGTAGCTTTTGGATGAGTAGGAGGTGTTTGTTCCAGATGTAATCACCCAAACTCCCTGATGATATGAAATCTTAAATTTTTACTTCTTTTCAAACATTTGGTCATAGTCAAACAGGCAAATACAAACACATTCAGTATAGCCAAGGTCATTCAGCTTTCAAATACGAGTGCATCTGGAAACTGTCAACAAAACTGTTGTGCTTAATTTATATTCTTGCATTTTGCAACTTGCAAATTGAATGCTGTATTCATGAAGGGAATAATTGAAAACTAAATAAGATTTTAAACCCTTGGTTCCAACTAAAATATTTTGGCTTATGATTGGTGCAGCACTGAATGCTGTGGCTGCAAAATGGCCTATGAGATATGAAGGAAAGAGCAATATTATCTTATTCATAATTAAATTGAATCTATTTTTCTATTATGATTATTTCCATTCCTTGTGCATGGCCAGTGCTCACAGCTAATGACAACTGGCCTTTCTCCATTTACCTGAGCCTAGATTTGCTTGTGTGCTATTTTTTTTATTATTATTTTTTTAACTAAAATTTCTTATTTATACATTTTTTTACTGTTATCCTTCAGCTGTTGGAGGCAATGGCATTGGAGTTGAATTCTTGGGAGGTGCCTACATGTCCTCAGGCTTGGCATTGGCTTTTATTGTGGACCTATTGTGGATCCCCTCATTATGATTATTAAATTGCTCATCAGCAAGTTGGTCTCAAGAAGAGAATGTCTGCTGCTTTTCCTGCTTCATCAGCCATATTTCTCCTCCATAGACTTTTATGGACTGTTTATGAGTGCATATGCATGTTTCATTCATGATCATAAAGCAGGCTTAAACTTGTCTGCAGAAACATAAGTTAATGACCTGGAATTGACGTTTACATATTATAAAAAATAATATAATATATAATAAGTCACATAGTCACTTGTGGAAATTCAACCACAGCTACAAAGGAACATAAATGGAGCTTATATATGTTTTTGTTCAGTATTGAGGGTGATGCAATATGTCTAAATATTTCATTAATATAAAATTTGTTGAAAGATAGCAAGCTCTTTAAATGTCTCACACTAAGTGGGTGTCAGTGAGCAAGAGCCACTGTTGTCCTCCACAGTATTGTTATCACTGTGAAATATCAGAACTGGAGAAATGTGATTATCAAACAGTTTGTAGTGCATGGTGGAGGATGACATTTTGCATACAAATCAGTTTTTCCTGATAGAATGTGTAATCATTGCAATAGTTTGAGTCACTTGGCCTTAGTGACTTCATCCAAGGTTTGACCTAAATGATCTACCTCTCTTTAATTCATTGTCAAATCCAAACTGCTATTAGATTCAGCTTTTTTTATTTTTTGAAAATATTACAGAATTTTTTTAAAACAATGAACAATCCACTATTGTAACCATTGCCCCCCACTGAGAGATTTGGCAGGAGTGGCCAATGATGAGGAAATATCACCGTGGTCTGGATGAACCAAAGGGGCCTAATGGCCCACAGAGCAAGATCAGACAGGAGTGAGCCAAAGTAGCAAAATATTGAGAGACAACTGGTATCCCTCTTGAGACAGAAAAAAGTCTAATCCTTTGTAGGTTGTATAGGAGAAACCAGTATGACAGAGTCAAATTAAAAACCTGGATAACACTGAGGTGGCATGCAGCTTCCTTCAGCTTGTGAGGACCAGTAATTTCCAGGATGTACAGCAGATCAGTCTTGAGACTCAAATTCAAGTGGTGAGCTGTCATTCATGAAGCAGTGTCAAGTAAGCATGTTGAGGCATGTTAGATAGTGGTGTGCGGATTGATACTGAAATATTGGTACCTGATACCATATCTTTATGCTCTAAAATAGATTCTCAAATCAAAATATTGAGATTTTTAATACTTCACTCATTTGAGGTAATGTATATCATTAACAGGAACACAGGGGAAAGTAACTAAACAATTGAGGTCTTCTCTAAATGATACACAGTTGGTGGGAACTACTTTTTCTTCCACCTGGGTAAGTGTGTAATGTGTAAGCGCAGCGGCACGCTGCTCAGTCAGTCAGTCTCTCAGTCTGTAGACACAGACACAATGACAGAGCGTAAACGGAGTCAGGCTATTTCAGCTCTGTCTCTCTTCAGTCTCTAGCGGAGTCTTTCAGTGCTGCAGGCAGGCACTATCCAGGTACAGAGGGAGAAAATGTAGAGCTTTAAGCCGCGCTAAGCATTGTTGCTGTTGGAGTTGTTCAAATGAATAAATATGTTTAAGAAATTCATCCTTTTCATTCATTATCTGTAACCGCTTATCCAGTTCAGGGTTGTGGAGGGTCCAGACCCTACCTGGACCTGCATTGGGCGCAAGGCAGGAATACAGTCCTTCATAGGGCAACACAGATTCACTCACACACACACATATGGACGCTTTTGAGTCACCAATCCACCTACCCATGTGTGTTTTTGGACCGTGGGAGGAAACCAGAGCACCCAGAGGAAACCCATACGGACACAGGGAGAACGCACCACAGTCCTCATTAGTCAGTCACCCAGAGCGGTACAACCCACAACCTCCAGGTCCCTGTGCCACCATGCCGCCTTATTGTTTATGAAATAACGAATGAAATAAATACATGCTCCAACAAATAGCTGCATGAGTTCAGCTTGGTGTAATAATGTGCAAAAAGCCTAGATTTATTCCTGTAAGTTTTCCTACAAAATTGATTATTTGAAGTGAATTACATTAACTAGGTATCATTAAATTATAGCTCGGCTGTATTTTAAATGAGGCCGCTACCTAAATATACTTCAGAGTTTAAAATAAATAAGTAAATAAATGACTCTCATGTCTTGTATTCTTTATGAATCTATGATTTGAAATACACTATTTTTTTTAGATTTACCGGACACATTAGGTGTATTTGCACAAAGTATCTGTATTGGATCGATACCAGAGACACAGGAGAAGTTCAAGCTCCACTCTTGCTTCAGATATACCCATCCTTCCAACCTGAGAAGACACATTTCAGTGCTATGAGTCTGAACGAATGTGTAGCTATTAAGAAACTGTTACCGAGAAGCTGTGATATTTGCAGTTCAGAAATTACATTGATGTTTTCTGAACAATGGACTAACCACCTAGAGTCTAAATCTCAACATCACTGTATGTGAAGAAGAAAATACCACCCGCTTCTAAGACTAAACTTCTGAGGTGTGGAAAAAAAATTCCGATATTGTTATATTTAGGTGTTCTCCCCGTGTCTGCGTGGGTTTCCTCCGGGTGGTCCGGTTTCCTCCCACAGTCCAAAAACACACGTTGGTAGGTGGATTGGCGACTCAAAAGTGTCCGTAGGTGTGAGTGTGTGAGTGAATGTGTGTGTGTGTCTGTGTTGCCCTGTGAAGGACTGGCGCCCCCTCCAGGGTGTATTCCCGCCTTGCGCCCAATGATTCCAGGTAGGCTCTGGACCCACCGCGACCCTGAATTGGATAAGCGGTTACAGATAATGAATGAATGAATGAATGAATGTTATATTTAGATTTCTTTGAGAAACTGAAAGCACGTCTCTCAACATGAATGAAAGCTGTGTACACAGTGTGTACTGAGAAAAGTAATTATATTTTGTTTTTAAGGCTATCTTGTTAAATATATTTTCTGCTTTTTTCCCCTGTCAATTTAAAATGATTAGCTGGGTCTTAATGGCTGTTGGAACAGTGCTGTAGATAAAGTAATGTCACCAAATTTTAGAAAATTTGCTGTAGTATATCTCGGGCCAGAAAGGCGCACGTGTATTTTCCTAAGAATAGACACAAAGCAAGATGCCCAGAGCTTGTATAAGAAAATGTAATGTTTTTTTATGTGCCATTACTACAAATTAAAAATACACAATGTATGAATTCTCAGGTGGCAAAGAGTTATTCCTCTAACATGTTCCCCCTTTTTTGTCAATGTATAATAAGGATTCTTGAAGTTACAAAACATATGTCAGACTATTTAATCAGAAATGGGAATATACAAAGAAATGGCTAATCCTAATTGCTAAAACCTTTATAATTCTTGGCTGAAGGTATGTACTATGGCCAGGAAAATGTGAACACTTGCTCATTCAAAATTTCTATGAAAAAAATGGGATATCAATTGCTAGTTTTTCCCCATTTGCTGCAGTAACAGCTTCTACATATCTTGGGGGGCTTTAACCCCTCCTTTGGTACATTTCTGTATGAATTTCACTGCACTCAGCCACTACATTATTGATGTCAGGTGCTCATGTTGGATGATGAGTTCTTAATCACAAATGCCACTCCAGCCTACAATAAAAGCTTCATCACTCCACATGACACGGTTCTGCTGCATTTCAGCTCAATGCTGTGGGGCTTTATACTCTTGTAACAAGTGCTTGGCATTGAGTACGTTAACCTTAGGTGATGGGGGGGGGGGGATTCTCTGGGGGTTCCAGAGCTTCTTGTTCTAGTGGCAGTGCTTTTCTATGGAGTTTATATAGCTGAATGTCCATGTCTACAGTGGGTTCCACTCACCAAGGATAAGGGGTGTGATTAACAAGAAATGCTTGCCTAACAAATTATTCGTTGCTTGGTTAGGGGAATAATAGTTTTTTTAAAGTTTTTTTTCTCAACACATTAATTTTGAACAGTGTAGGCAAAGAGGTGATGAGCTACTTTTCACATTCAGGAAAATCTGGCAACAAAAAAAAAAATGCAGCATCTCTGTTCGTCACTCAGGTGATTTTACACTGACATTTGTTTCCTGATAGCTCCTGCTGACCACCTCTGTATCCTCCCACTTCTCTCCTACTGGAGGATTCCATCATCCTGTTGGCCTGTCACCCATCAGCCTGCCTCACTTCCTGACAGCATTATTTTTTTACGCCTCCTGCGTGCTTTTAAGGCAGGATCCATTCTTCACTCAGCCGCCTGGCTCCATCACCTGAATCTGGACTTAATTAGTGCCTAATAGAGCCATTTTTCACATTAGGGCAGAAAGCATTCCCTAGATACTGTCTGATTAATCTGACACAAAGGAACAACTGTTCTTTATTTTAAAAAAAAACTGCTTTAGGATAAAAGGCGTTAACTCAGTTTATTCACACTGAATTACAAATAAGCCCACGATGAAAAGGCCTACTTTGTCAAGAGTTTTGTTTTTCTTTTTGTTTACAAACATAATCTGAAGTAATGTAAGAAAGTAATGTAAACAGGTTAAACTAAATGTACTTCGTGGTTCATCTTTCACGGATTCGCTACTAAGCGGGTTTTTTCAAGGGGGCTTATGGCCGCTATATCGCGGATGTTGAGGGAAAATCTAGGAAAACCGTGAAAGATGAATAGCCAAAATATTTCATTAAATCCATTGAAATTTCATAAAATTCTTCTATATTTTTTGCCCGTTGTCAGCAAAGAAGAGTGCACAAATCTTTATGATTTCGTTTTCAAATCCTTTTCCTCTTCTTTTTAGTTCATTTATTATTTTATATGTTATTAATTTGAATAATGTAGTAGACCCTGTGCATCCTCTTGGTAGCAGACGACATGCATTATACTGCACAGTAACTTCTTGCTGACATAGTGCGTTGTAAGTCGACTTGTGATTGGGGCAATTGGAGAGACGACGAATGTGATTGGTGCATAATTTAATACTTTCATCTGCCCCATTTTGTCCCTTTGTCTCTCTCTATAATGAACACCCAAAAGGTTTTCATAAAAATCCTATCAAATATTAATAATAAACACTTGTCTAGCCTTGAAACAACAAAACAAGTGTGATTTAACAAAAAACAAACAAACAAAAAAAATCAGCAACATCGGATGCGATACCGTAGTGAAAACACGGGTGTAAGCTACCCGCGTACTCATCCTTTGTCGAGAGAATGTCAGCCACACGCCTCGGTGTGTAAATTAAAAGTATATGTTTTATTATTTACATGAAGTAGACTAGGCCTGTAGGTGACAAAATATATAATTTACAAGTATTTTTTACATACAGTACATGTATTGTTCATGTCCACATTTGAGTGAAATTTAATTACGCTAAATCACAGCCTAGGAATTACTCTATTAAAGAAACTGGTGGGATATCACATGTAGTTCCAGCTGAAGAACATTATAGAATGACTGTTTAATGCAAAGGGTGGGTTGTTAACAGTAACAGGGAGGTTTTTAAAAGTCCAAATACTCGTTAAATACATAAAAAATATATATATTTCCTCTATTTCACTGAAATTCACAGAAAAAGGAGGGAACACTGTACTGTTAACATTACTGACCTGCGCGCTAGCCCCAATATGATATAGATATAAATATCTTTTCTCTACTTCTCGGAAATTCGTTTTTCACGGGTGGTCTTGGAACGCATCCCCCGCAAAAAACGAGGGATCACTGTATTCAGTTAGATCTAACATTTTGATAACTTGCCAGTCAGTTAGAAAATATTTGTATAACTAAACAATCATAACATTATGTACATCTCCTTGCTTCTACACACATTGTCCATTCTCTCAGCTCCACTGACCATAAAGGAACATTTTGTAGTTCTACAATTGCAGACAGCAGTCCGTTTTTCACACTGACATTTCACCCTGCTCTTCAATGGTCAGGACCCCCACAAGACTACCACAGAGCACTCAGGGCTTTAAAAACTCCAGCAGTGCTGCTGTGTCTATTCCAGTCTTAACTAACACACCACCACTTCAGTGTCACTGCAGCACTGAGAATGATCCACCATCCAAATCCCAAATCAACTCACGGCCAACCTCTCATGTCATTCTTAAACCTCTTAAAAGGACACACAGAATTACAATAGGTCCCATGCAGATTTATGCCTGTGGTGACACTCTCCTTATAATTCATTAATGATTTTCTAGTTTCTTGGACAGGAATGGAGATGGATTTCCAATGAAACCTTCGTCCGTACCTGTGCTTTAATGATAAAAACTGAAGAGGCATCACAAAAAAGATGATGAAACTGCCCTTGAAAGTGTGCTAAGCATTCTTTAAGCTCATGGAAGACATGAATTGGGGCAAGTGGGAGGAAGAAGACACAACTAAACTAGAGTTGTAAAACACAAGGTATGTACTCACGAAAAAAGACATAAATCATATCAAGTTGACATTCAGTGATCTCCGTGGCAGAGGAAATAAAAAGTCTACAGTATAGCCTCTAGTGATGAGAATGAATTCAAGAAATTAATCATATATTTCATATATTTCTAGACAATGAAATGAAAAAAGACCCATGATAATTGTACCAGGAAAAACATAATAGTGTGCAGTACAACAGCTACTTTATGACTGACCAATAAACACCCACAGTAGACAAGATGGGGCCATAAACACAATATAAATATTTTCTTCATAGTGTCCTCTAAGGTGGGTAACTATATGCTAATGTGAATTTTCTGTATAACATTTAATTTACATTCAACTATAATTTGAATGTGCCGGTTAAATACTTTGTGTTAGCGAGCTAGCGCTGATTAACCTGTCACAGCCTGTCCCTTGATTTTGTATCATTTTGAAGCTTATGTTTTGTACTCACATTGCTGGTTTACTCCAGCACTCTCCTCCTCATTGAGAGAGTGAAGGGACAGAATTGTTATTCATTTAGGAGTGGGCTGCTTATTCACAAAATAAAATATATTGCCACGTAAAATAAATCTGTTCAACCTATATGCTTCTTAAATAGCAATTTATTGTCATTATATTTCTTATCATTTTTTCCTATGCAGTTTGATAAATACACACCTATGTAGGATGGCTTACACCCATCAAATTAGCTAATTAGTCTAATAACTGTCAAACTGTTGGTTAACACCTTGGATAAACTGCACAACTATTAAAGACTATAAGCAGACTTGGTAACTCACACTACATGACTGTTCATGTTTTTTATAGAGACTGGAAAAATTCCAGCCA
The DNA here is from genome assembly GCF_029633855.1 of Hoplias malabaricus. NCBI lineage: Eukaryota > Metazoa > Chordata > Actinopteri > Characiformes > Erythrinidae > Hoplias > Hoplias malabaricus. The sequence goes on along the minus strand of NC_089806.1, from coordinate 19,618,811 downwards.
TAAAACAACTGACTGGAGATAACGTCTCCAACCTCCTGCTCAAATGGACCAAACACACAACCAAACATGTAACTCGTGTTACCTAGGAGACACAGACCAGACAAACATGGAAATACAAAAAACTGCAGCTGCTATTGTTTGCGCTACTATCCATGAAGAGCTCCATGGCACATGTAAACACAATGTCAATTTTCTCTATCCCTCCTGTGTTGTTGCACTGTGTTTTCATTGACTGTTGAAAGGATCCATTTAGACTTGAGCTTTACAGGATTACATAAGTTGGAAAGAATTAGACACCCAACTCGCACACTTTTCCTCCAACTGTTAACTCCACTGGTGTTAAAGTCAGGCCAAATGTCATATAGTGTAACCCTGACTTTACTCATTGTTTCCCAGACGGTTTAATTGAGATCTATCTCTCCTCTTGTGTCTTTGGTTTAGGAAATAAATAATATTAGCCTGTTTGTATATGTCCATGGAAATATCTGCTAACTGGTCAAAGAGTATTAAACAGTGGGAAGTGTAAAGGAATTGTTACCGCAGCTACTGAGACATTTCTTAAACACTGTGTAATCAAATTGCACACAGATAACGTAATAAATGGGGACATATTCCTGTCCTTGCATATCTAGGCAATATCCTTTCCAGCCAAGGACTATTTTAACACAAAATACAACATCTACAAACTGCCACGGGTTGCGAGTAAAACTGTAAATCATTATATAAAACCTAGTCTCACCACAAGGATTGCATTATGTAAAAGAAACAGGTGAGTATAATACACATTGAGCTGTGTCTGGCAACTGGAACAGGCACAGTTATAGATCTCCTGAGGCTTCTCGCACTTAGCTTTTAAACCTTGACCTCAACTACAGAGACTTTCCTTTCCTCTCCATGATTGTGCTGTATAATACTATGACGTTGTGATAGAAATACAAAAGCAATTGCCATAATTGCCTTACTGAGCTCCCTCTTGAAAAATGAACCTATTACATTTATGATGTGATCGGGGCCACCTTTCTATGATTGTTTTGTCAGCAAGGTGCAATCACTGCTCACAAACTGCCATATTTTCCTTTTTCTATAAGCAATACATTTCACCAGGGCAGCACAGTGGTGCAGCAGGTAGTGCTGCTGTCACACAGCTCTAGGGATCTGTTTGACTGTCTGTGAGGGGTTTGGTGTGCTCTCTCCATGTCCACGTGGGTTTCCTCCGGATACTCTGGTTTCCTCCGACAGTCCAAAAACATATTGGCAACTCAAAACGTGTCCATAGGTGTGAGTGTGTGAGTGTGTCCCTGCCTTGCACCCAGTGATTCTGGGTAGGCTCCGGACCCATAGTGACCCTGAACTGGATAAGCGGTTACAGACAATGAATGAATGAATGAATGAATGATGAATACATTTTCCCCACTGTAAATAGACAGTGAGTGTAGATACAAGGTAGGTGTTGCCAATCCAGTGATCGTTTCAGAATTTGAAAAGTATTTTAAAAGATTAAACTGTGACACTCTCACATTTAAATACAGTACGTTTTAGTCGAAGTCTTTGATGTTGCAAAGACTGGGGAGCATGCAGGGTCATTATTTGCATAAACCACAGATAATGATTTTAATATCAAGACTAGAAAAAGACTGACTTAGGCAGCTATTCTGACCATCTTACACCAAATTATCCCGATGATGGGAGCCTGCCACATCTCTAGCAACACACTCCAGATTTTGATCCAAACCCAGACATTTGTCTGTGACACTGAAGTCTCTTGAAAAGTTATTTGATGTAAGGCTGGCATAAAGCCCTTCCTAGAGCAATATGTTAGGAATTTTGTTGCTTGGTGTCCTGTAAAGATGATACAATGCTGACCTGACTTCAAGACAAATTTTAGATTTACCCCAGCTGGATTTAGGAGAGGCTTCTGTTGTACAGAATAATAAAATAACAAAACAATCCAATGTAGGTCACATTGTCTGGGGACTTAAAGAATCAATACAAGCCAAGTGGACTTTCTGCTCTATAGCATTGCAGATTGTCTTTGAGAGAACAGTCTGACCCTTGTTCTTGGTAGGTTTACTTTGATGCCCTGAGAGTCACTGAAACTGTAGATATTGATTAACAATCATTAAAAAACCTTAGGCCAATTTAGAAGAGGTAAAAAAAAAACATGTAGGTAACTTTATGCTAAATAACAATATAGGAAAAATTAACTTTAGAACCAAAACCTGACCAAAATATGCCTGTTCTTACAAAAGGCTTTTTATCTGAGCAGTGGTAAAAAGAGTGAAGTAAATTTTCAGTTTTCCTGACTGAGACAGCGCTCTGAAGTGTTTGCCAGCATAAATGCTGGGCCAGCAATCAGCTTAATGGAGCTCGAGTGTGTCCAAGGCACAGCGCCTCCTCTCTGAGCCATTAGCCCAGCAATCTTACAAAGTGGGGGCTGAGAGGGGGTCTGTCCTCACCCAAATGCCACTCATTAACTTCAGCCACCAAGTTCCATCATCTGCTCTGAGTTCTGTTGCTGCAACCTTTGCTATGTTCTTGCAATGACAAAACTAAGCTGTATTGCACATATTCAGCACCATAACTACACAAATACAGAGGGTCAGGGGGTGGGCTTTCATACCCTCCTCCAAAAGTTACATAGTGTGACTTCTGCAGTGCTAAACCCATTGTAGCAATGACCAACTCGCTGAGCTGGTTCTCCCTATTACATGTCAGTTAAACATAATTTCACAATAAAAAGTGTGTGTGATGTTCTATGCTGTTTTCATAGCTGTGCTGGTCACATGTGCATTTTAGCCCTTATTGCTTATTCTAAATATGTGTTCTTGTGTGTTTTTACATTCTCATTTTCTGGCTTGTCATCATCCTCCACAGCTGAAATTATGTTTCAGTACTCAAGAGAGAAGGAGCGGTTAAAACACTTGGATGTTGCAATCACTCCACCCAAAATAACGAGGATGCATCTGTTCATGACTTGCCAATGATAATGACTTGAAAATCCCATCATTCACTGTGGCATTATGAATTTGCTTTTGTGAGGTGTCTTCCCAAGAATGTTCTTCTCAAGAAGGTTCTTCTGGATGACACGTCCATTCTTTTTGTTCTTGGTATTGAGAAACAGCCAATGAAAGCCCACATCGCAATCTGCATGCAAGATAGCAGATTGCAGTATAAAATTTTGAGGTTCAGATGTTCCTCCACTGAAAAACAAACATAATTTTCACCTCTTCAGCTAAAAAAGGCCTCTGACAAAGAAGGAGACACAACAAGAATGAACATTGGTCAAGCTTTTCTTAGAAAGAAAACACCAAGAACTGCCAGAGGCCTCCATCATGACTCTGATCTGTTGTTTCTTCTACTTGATGCCTAAGTAAATTTATGGGATCTGCACCCCGGCAGGCTGTCTTTTTCATGTGCTGTGTGGTGTGCTGGTGAACTGGGGATACCTGCTTTCACTGGCGCTACTGGGCCCTGCATGTCAGCTAACTGCCTGAAAATGCTTTCTCTACAATATTTTCTTCAATGCTTAACTGCTGTTTCTTACCTGCCTATTAAGTGTGCCCAGTCACACCATTGCTACTCTTCTTTGACGCCAGTGGAGAATGCCTGCTGTGCCATGAGATTCTGGGGTTCTAGCATGACATCTATTTGCAGAATGTCGGATATAGCACCTTTAAACAAATGAGAACACAGACGAGAATATTAATAAACAAGATGAGAAACAAACATATTAAACAGACTTAATAATGAATAAAGAAGGGCAAAACACTATATAAATATAGATCCACCCAAACTAAACAGAATGAATGATACCATGACGTACCATGATACAAAACACCTGTAATTTCAGCCACATGATAATTAAGGGCTACAGGTAGGGGGCGTAACTATTGTAGAAACAAAGTAGCAGAAATACATGGCAAAAAAAAATTAAATAAAAAAAATGAGCACATGGCATAAACAAAACACAGAACTGAGACATAGCTGTAACAGAAAACAGCACAGAATTACTTAATTTTTACTACATTAAAAAAAGCATAGTTTAGCCGGACTGCCATTAGCCATATAGATATTATAGATAGCTATAGATAGCTATTTTCACAGGGGGTTTTCTGGCATTTCAAAAACAGGAAAGCCCCAAATACATACCCTTGTCATTGGAAGGTCTGGAGAAGCTTTGGTGCTTCACATCAATGTCTTTGTAAATTAGTTGTATACACATTTTTTCTACTTGTTTTTGAACATTTCCAAAACCAAGCTCCTTATCAACCAAGTAATCTACATTTGATAAAGGGACAGGGCATTTCTATAAGGGTCTGACTGTGCTGTAATAAATTCATAGCCTCGTTTGTTTTGAGTAACACCTCGCTCTGGTGTTTTGGCTTTAATAATCCAGAGATTTTGTCAGTATTCGTGCAGATGTAATTTACTCGTCAGAAAGTCAGTAACGGTGAGATGTGTCCGTGTATTTATGTCGTTATTGGGACAGACAAGATGACTTTCTCTTCGTTAAATATATAGTAGAAAACAATAGGCTGTGTCACAGTAACATTCAACAAACATAAAGAGACTGTGATAAATATTACCTCAACAACGTTCAACACATTTCTGTTCGAGGCTCCAGTAAAACACTGAATTAACGGTTCCTACTCGCGCATGCGCGTTTCAACATCAGGTGTCAGTATGCATATGCCTCTTCTAGGCCAGACCAGAAAGCGTTCTGGCAAAAAAAATAATAAAATTGCTGACTAATTACACTTTTCACAGAGTGTTTGAATGGGTATCTACAGCAAGCTGGCATACAAAATGTTTCAAGAATACCGTTCCAAATGTTGAAGACTAAATCAACCAATCCAGAAAGTGCTGGGAATAAGTCCCCAGTGTCCTCAGCATAAATAAGGTCTATGCCAAGGACTAACCAGTCAACATCAGTACCTGGCTTCACTAATGTTCCCAAGGCTGAGTGCCACCAATTCCTCATAGAAATACATAACCTGTTTCCAGAAGAGAAATAGCTTCATTAATATATTTGGTTTCAGAGGAAATGTTGGATGAGTAAGTTTCTACAAACTTTTATAGTTCTCACTTATAAAATATTTCATGTTTACAAAAACAAAATTAATAATCTGAAAAAAAAAAAGATAGTAATTGCTCTCTAAATGTCAATGTAGATGTTTGCCAGCTGCCAGTAGTCTACAGTATCTTTGTAATAATATGTCCTCAAGCACAGTTACAATATATAAAGTCAAATGAGTGACCATATGGCCATCTGTATTAAGTGTTATATATGATCCAGTCACAGAGGCTGGGCTTTAGTCTGTATCATCAGCTTGTTTTGAGAGCAGGTGCAGTAACCCGAGAGGCAGCAGAAGGTTGCATTTTTCTGTTCAAAGTCCTTGACACCATTAAGAGCAAGTGCACTCCAATAACACTCGACAAGACAGTGAGCAGACGGCACACGTCCCCAGAGTCCTGGGCAAAACGTCTGTACATTGTTTCTGTTAAAGATATTCAGTGACCGTCATCTCGAGGGTTTATAACCTGTAGGGCAAAGATCTCTGGAAAGAACTGGGGAAACTGTTAAAAATGGATTGTAACACACAAACATACTTGCTGTTCTATTATTTCCTTTGAAAGGAACAGTATTAATAGGTAGCCTGTCCCCTTTTATTGCAGTAACAGCTTCTGCTTTTCTGAGAAGGCTTTTTTTTTTTTGGTTGTAGCAAGATGAACATTGTTCAGGCAGCATGATGATCATAAGCTCATGTTCAGCTGCTCCAGAGAGTACTGGAAGAAAAATAAAAACATCAAATACCCATTACCCTGGCAGATTTTTCAGTGTATGTGAAATTAGCAACCATGTAGCCATGTAACCATTGAGTAACCATGCAAAGCATTGATGTGCAGTGAGGTCAAAGGCAGGTCAGCTACTTGACAGACAGTGAACACCAAAGAGATTACATTAAATTCTCAGTAATTTGGTTTGTTTAGGCAATTAAATTTTTCCTATTTAGTATCTCATTCCTAACACACGCATTACCTATTTGCCTTAGGTTTTATTCAAGGTGTTTTGGTGTGGTCTGTGTGTAGGATCTAAGCCTGATTTTATCACTCGGTAGAAAGATGTGAAGTTGACCAAGAAGAACCTGTTAAACCTCTCTAACTATCATCTGTGCCCCTACAGCCCTTTTGTCAATAAATTTCAGATATTCACTTCAACACACATGAATATATACATTGCATGGACAATTTATAATTAGTTTTCTGAATTAAATCCATATCCCTGTCCTTCTGGAGAAAGACGTAGAAGTGGAGCATCTGCATTGCTTATTCGTGCCCTCATTATCGAGGCAGAGGTAACATCTGCCTCTCGTTGTAGTATATTTAATGCAGTTTTATCGATAGCAACAAGCCTAAATATTATTTACACATCTGTGAAATAAATAAACGACATTAGGGAAGGCGATGGCGTGCAGATATGAGTTCTATAAACAGCATGTTGATCATATTCACACAAAGAGTCAGTTGCATGTCCATGGTACAGTGAAAAGTAAAGGACTTATTTTTATCCAGAATATCAACAAAATCCTAATTTTGAAGAAAGGTAAATTTTGACTTAGAGAGCTGATTCATGGCCCTGGGTGGTGGTGGTGGTGTGTGTGTGTGTTGTGGAGGGGGTTCTGCATCTGTGGCTCTGGGTGGAGCAGAGCCCTGCTGGGCTTCTTAAAAGCTCTTATGTTTGTTCAGGCCCACTGAGACACAAACACAAAGGCATTCTGTTCTGACTGAACAGCTGCACAGGAGCACATTTCCACAGCTCTGTGCTTCAGAGATCATTGCTGCTAAACAGTTGCCTTGACATTTCCCATAAGAGATTCATTCCTAACGTTTTTTAATCCCTAGGATCTTTCACTTACCCATCACTCTGCTTGTGTCATTTTTCCTGGGAATATAAAGAGTTGGAATTTCATTTAATTAAAATTAGGGAAATAATTAATGATGGAATGTGTGTTTTGCTTTTTGAATTTTTTAAAGACTTGTGTTTGTGGATAAAATACAACTTTATACAAGCTTTGTATTATGTAAAAAAAAGCATAATGAATGGACCAGTGAAGATGACCTGGAATGACTTGAAAATAATTTCCTTGCACAAACTTCCATTAAAATTTTTTAGACAGTACCAAAACACTGAGGCACCCTTGGTCATCTCTGTGTTGTTGTAATGCCGAGCCACTGTCAGTATAAAAGATATACTGTGTATTCAGTTAGGTATAGTGTTTATGAACTTCCAATAGTATTCTATTCAAGTCTTCCCAATCTTTGGAGATTACTGTGGGCTTTTAACCTTGGGCAGAAAACTGACAGTGTGTAACCAATGTAATAATGCACTGTTCTCACCATTTGAAATATACACAACACACCATCTTCCTTCTTTGTGCTCTGTGAGGAGATAAATCACCTATTGGATGAGGAGTTTCATTCCTTTTCCTCACTAGCCACTGGCCCTTTCCTAAGCAGCTGCTCCATAAAATGAATTACACAGCTCCGATGCTGTCAGAAATGCTTTTTGGAACAATTAGTCATTTAGCGAGGCACATATGAGCACTCCGGGTGCATTTAGTGGATTGGCTCCATATAATACCAACTAATTGGTTCCTCTCTCATCTTAAATCATCTCTGGTTTTGGACATAGACGAAGAAAGACAAAGACAAATGTTGTCGTTTGTTTAAGTCTACATGAATGACAAGATTATCAAAATACTTAGCTGTGTCTGAAAGTGTATCTACTTTGATGTATCTCGCTCTGGCTGTAACTACAAAGTCAAGTAAAAGCAAAGCTGGGTCAATAGATAAAATGCTAATGAAAATAATCAAAATTCTAGATATTAATTCTTAACTTGATTAACTTTATATTATACCCTTATTCTAATAACATACCCTTAATCTTAAACATCTTAAACAAGTGAGGTATTCATGCTATATATATGTATATGTATGGTAGTTTATAAGCAAGGATGTATCAAGACTTTTGCCAAAAAAGTATGAGCCAATGAATAAGCCAACAATTAAGGTGCAATGAGAAGTTACAGTGATTTTATGAATTTAATTCTACAGGAATAATATCATCACATGTTTCAGGAAATTTAGAGAAGTGTGTGTGTGTGTGTGCGTGTGTGTGTGTGTGTGCGTGTGTGTGTGTGTGTGTGTGTGTGTGTGTGTGTGTGTTTGTGTGTGTCAGGGACCAAAATATGGGCACAAAGGGCAAAATACCACAAGGACAGGTGCATTTATGCAGCTGGAGACTTCTAAGGCCGAAGAACTACCAAATGCTTAATGTGTAATGCTTTCAAAACTATAATAATTTGTTTCTTAATTTAAAAAACAGGTAAGGATCATGGAACAATAACAATGAAAGAAGAAAAAAAAGTTTGTGAGGTGAGCAATAATTCAGTTAGTTTTTGTAGCATGAGGATAGGAGGGAAATTGAACAGTTTTATTTCAGACATTGAAAACATGAATCAATGTGAAATTATTTGAAAATGAAGTTACATAAAAGATAGAGATGAACAAAAAGAAAAAGGGGAGGGAGAGGGGCAAGAAAAAGAGTGATAAAAGTTTAATAAATGAGGTATGAAAATATGAACCGCAGCCAATCAGCCCATTCAATCTCTGCAGTTTTATGAGCCGTGTTGAGTTTTTAGCACTGTGCGCAATGGACTGGGAGACAATTAACATACTTCCAATTAGCTCTCAAGTCTTATTAGTCTACACTGAATTGCCCAAGTGTTTGCTTTAATGTTCTGATTTGTTGTGCAGTTCCTTTAAATCAGCGACCTCATCAAACCTCAAGCTTGGTGGGAACATAATTCCCTGCTTGTTAGTTGTTCTTAAAGTCAACTAGAAATCAGGATGTATTTATCTCTCTGTGTGATGTATTTTTATGTGAAACATGAAATTCAATTAGGAAATCATTTTGAATAGGACATGACTGGATCAAGCTTAGATTGGACTGTACGTAGGTGTTCAAATGTTTTTTGTTTTAAGGTGGAGAAGTGGTGTTTTATGTTTTAATATCTGAAAAATCTCAATTACCTTTACATGAAACGTGGTTGTCTGTGAAATAAAGAGCAAATCTATTTTTTTACGACCACTCCAAACTGGAAAGAGAGTATGAAAAAGTACATCAAGAGATGAGTGAAACAAAGCCGAACCTAAGGAGTTAATAAGTTTTAAAAAATTGTCCATTTTGATTTCAGGTTGACTTTGCGGCAGATGTTAAATGAGATCCATTAGTATATTCCAGCTTTTTAAACCAGAGACAATTGTATAATTATTATAAAGCTGTAGTATATTTTAGCAGCTTTAAACACAGCGTATTCTGTCTGAATCTGGTGTAATGTATGACTGAAGCTTACTGTCCACACCTGCCTCGTAACTGACATAAGCACAAGGGGAGACGATGCTGACTTTTTGGCCCTTTGACTTTGACAGCCGGGGGGATGACACCCATATGGGTGCATGGAACAATGCTGACCCACAGCGTTTTTATTTTTTTTCAGCCGCCAAGGTGAGACTGTGTGCTGCCCTGAGGGTATCTGTCTGTTTATAATTGAGCCTTGAGAGACCAATCAGTGTTGGACAGGCACAGTATTGTGAGCAATGGGAGACGAGAACAGACTGCAACAGAACACAACAACACATAATGTTTCAGTTAGACCACCAAAGCTGTTACTCTCCTTGCTAACTTCTTAAACCATGCTAAATTTACCCAAGTCTGAAGCATATTGTTCCTAAGTGAAAAAGAAAAAAATAAATAAATAAATAAAAAAAACAGGTTCCAAGTTAATCCAAAAAAATCATTGAGCAAATTGAGATGTTTTAAACTGACCTTTTCAATGGCCTGGATCGGCCAGCAACTTTTTATTACATACTTGTTGGCTTTGCAGTGAATGACGTTATTGAATAATAACCCTTAGGAGGTAAAACAAATTCTATGAATATACAGAAGTAACATACTGTACAATGTAAGCTTATTTATGGTGGCAGTAAGGATTTTGCAAGTTGGGAATTTAAAAAAAAAAAAGGTTTTCACATATCTAGTGTTTCACAGTATTAGAATAACAGGCAAAAACCTGTCAAACTCATACACAGCTTCATAAATTAAGTTAAACAGTCTCAGTTTTACGTGGAGCAAGTGCTATTTGACTTCCACTTAAAATAATACTAAGAATGGGCTTTCCTTTTTGTTTCCTTGGCTCCCCCTACCTGTTACTCAGAGTAATTAACGTTTACATTACTGTTGTGAAAGTCAAACACGTTTCCCATCTCTCTCTTTCATTCTCTCTCTTTCATTCTCTCTCTCTCTCTCTCTCTCTCTCTCTCTCTCCCACACACACACACAGCTTCTGATCCGAGGCATATTCACATCGGTCACGACAGGTGTTCTGGGGGTTCTAGTGATAAACCCACTCTCTCACACACACAAACATATAGAAACCTAAGGAAATGAATGAACATAACATAATGACAAAGGTTTACATATGTTGAAATACTGCTGTGTAACTTTGGTGGTACTATAGCTGTTATAACCACAACACAACTACAGAAAAGCATTTATTACCAGAGTATAATCTGGCTAAAGTTGGCTGCTGCAAACCCTGGCTAACTGCTCAGTAACTCTCAAAAACCTGATCATAACACTTTCATCAACAAAACTTATCACAAACACAGCAACACATCAAAAAATGCAACATGTTATTACTTACTAGTCCAACAAGAAGGCGGCATGTATCCTCATGTCTCTTTTCGCTCCCTTCACTGAGTAAAGTCAGTCCAATATTAACTCTTTCTCCTGTAATATTACTGTAATTTTAAGGTAAAAATATTACATAATGTTCAGTTAATATTTCATAATCAGCACATTAAATAGAGACCATTGTACATGTTCATTCATTCATTCATTCATTCATTATCTGTAACTGCTTATCCAATTCAGGGCCACGGTGGGTCCAGGGGGCGCCTACACACTGGAGGGGGCGCCAGTCCTTCACAGGGCAACACACACTCACACATTCACTCTCACACTCACACCTACGGAAACTTTTGAGTCGCCAATCCACCTACCAACGTGTGTTTTTGGACTGTGAGAGGAAACCGGAGCACCTGGAGACAACTGTACATGTAATGAATAAATATACTATGGGCTAAATTTTGCAGGCCCTGTTTCTTTTAAAACTTTACTTGAGAATTTACCTCATTTGTCACAGTAACAACCTGTGGACATCTAAGAAGGCTTTTCATTAGATGCTGGAACATTTCTGTGAGGTTTTGATGGTTTTAGCCATAATTTTGAAGCTTGTGTTTTTCTCAGTTGAGGAATATGTGGATGGTTGTGTTATCATGAAAGTTTGGTAGCAGTATCTGCAATCTTGCTTAATGAATGTTTTGGCCAGTGTTGGTGTCATTGGGGAGGGCCCAAGTTTCCCGAGGGTGGGATTATCTGCCTTCGAGGGTGAATGTAAGGCCATGAGATCAGCAAAACAGAGCAGAGTGTGACTTCCTTCTCTGCTAAGGATGCCTTTACTACACTACACCTTTACATTGCAATGAGATGTTGGCTGCTATACAAATGTATAAGTTTATGTTTGATTAGGAACAGAGGAAATAATGAAAATAATGAGTTGGTGTCAAAATAATTTTGGCCATATTTAATATAAACACTTCAAGTGTGATTAACAGCAGTCTGCATTCTGATGGTCCTGTCAGAGCAGAGCATTGTCTTTCATGCTTACTCACATCACTTTTGATTTCTGATCTGAGGGTGAAAATCCCTTTCATTTCAGATGACCGTCAAGCTCTTGAATGACATGTTCTCTTCTCTCTGAAAAGGCTTGGAAGATTTTGGAAGACACTCAAAGTCTGATCAGAATTCTGATGTGAGCTCTAAAAGGTGCATGTGTTTGGTTACTGTATCAGTAATGAGACTTGTTATATCCGCTGCTTCCTGAGAGACAAAACAGAGGCTTTCATTTAGCAGACTTCCGCCTTGTCTTATCAGTGTTTGATGTTATGCTGTGTTCCTTTAAGGCATATTGTGAGTATAAATAAATTTAGTTTTGCCAGTGAGAGATTTTAAATTGAATTCAGATCATTCTTTGCAGGAAGACAGTAAGTGGTTGATGAATTTAAGTGGCCCTAAGGCTATAACAGTTTAGAGCTCTAAAGCAAGTAGTTCAATCAGAATCTCCTAGTCTACACTCCTATAAAAATATGGACTTTCATCCACCAAGCTGTGTAAATACACCCTCAGTGCTCTTAATGTCTAATTATATGTCTTAAATGTTACATTACATTTCTAAGGAAGGGATTTTTATTTATTTTTCTCTAACCAGAAAGGGCACATGGTGCCTACCATACAGTTTATACATATGGTGAACAAAAAATACAGTCACAGTATTATTCTCTACTGGTATGGGGTCAACTTAATTTAAAAAAATGAACTGCAACACAGCACAATATAATATGATAATTAACCACAGGTATTGAACCTGACTGTTCAGTAAAGTGAGAGATTAATATGGTTTTCTAAGGGCTTACAGCCACTGACAGTTTAGTAAACAGTAGTCAGATTGTGTAAAGTTTACAATGGGGGTGATGTTGGGATGGTAATCCCCCCAACATTTACTTTAATTTTAAACAGTGAAAATCCCCCATCCTACACACAATCTAACAATGACTTACAAAGACAGCACGTGGTATCTTTTCAGTTCCTTTAAAATGGCACTTGATGTGTGTATCTCAAATGGGGGAGGAACTAAAATATGAACAGTGAACATAATATTCATCCAAACAATCTGAAAATGTGGAGAGCAGTTTTACTTTTATGTATTTCTTTATCCAGTAACATGGCACACCCCTAGTATCTCCTTCAAACTGACCTCTGACTGTATCAACATTAGTGGACTGAATCAGCAACATAAACTCAGGTGTGCTATCTAAATCATTATTAATTTGTGTTGTCTCTATTAATTTGAGATATTAACACCTGTAGGAGACCTACAACAAATTTGAAATCACAAAAAAATAAGAAAAAAAAAACCTTCATTCGCTGTTAATGGAGGCTGGAAATCATGAGCCAAACAGGTGCGGTTTCCATTATAAATGACTGAGTTATATCAATGAAGGCAACAAATATTGCACTTTGGCAGCCACCTTACCACATGCAATCACTTTCCATCTTCTATGCCATTGGAGTCTTTCAGACCTCACTCATATTTGGCACCTCATGCAAGCTTCATTAGTAAAAAGCTGAGGGTGAACGATAGCCTCTCAGCATGACTAATAAACACACCTATGCTAAGCATATTTCAGCTTAAAGGCGATATTCATGATTTTAATTTAAAAAACACTTTTTATTAAATTCTGAGGATATTTCCTCACCATTTGCTGCTTTCCAGTCCGTTTCTCGTGCTCAAAACCAGTCTAATGTGTTTATGAAGCCTCAGTGTCAGTAAATCAGTTAAAAAAAAAAGTGTCTCAGTCCACTGGCTTCCTCTCTCTCTCTCTCTCTCTGCTCACAGCAGAGCAAAGGCGAAGGCATTTTTTTTTTTGACAATGAAGTGAACTCCAAACATTGAAAAACATGAACCAACATGAGGATATTGCTCTATTCCTACCCTGTAGGAGGGTAATCTTGTCTCATTTCTGCTGTTTCTGATCACTTAAGTTGGAATATCTCCAAATTTGGGAGGTAAAGCACTGCATTACCCAAAGTGCTACAAAGCTAAACAACTCGATTTACAAATAGGTTTTTGTGGTAATTCAAACAGTTAATAAAACTTACAGACAAATTAAACTTAAGTCACCTATAAACAACAGTTGTTATTTTCCATCAGACATACTGTTCTACTTGAGCTTCTGAATGTGAACAAACCAAAGAAAACAGCATTACCCTGCAATCATAGATATCCCCTTTAAAATCAAAGGTTTACTTTTATTCAGCACGAGTTTGAAGGTCTTTAGCTTCAGAAGCAGCAAAAGCACAAATGATTAGTGTGAGTATTCCTTGCCTGCATTGGACCACAGAGCTCTTTTAGCAGCCACTGTTGTATTATATGAGATCATTTGTGCAAATACATCAAAAGAATGAGAGGTCAGAGAGAGAGAGAGAGAGAGAGAGAGAGAGAGAGAGAGAGAGAGAGAGCAGGGAAAGGACTTTCAGATCTAACCTTAGAATACCAACCTTATTCATGCTCAGTGGAAGCTGCTATTTCACTCTTTGAAAGGATTTTATTCATACACAGCACTCTGATCAAAGTCTTAGATCTTGAAGTTTGCCTCTGCACTCTTAATAATGGGCCAAAAGGGGTTCGTTATAACTGCCCAGGAAGAACCACCCTTGGTTTCCTCTGAAAAAAAAATAAAAAATTCAATGCATGGTTCTTTTGAGATGTGTGAGTGTACTCTAAAAAAGATACTTCTGAGTGAACTCAGAATAGTAGGGAAGTTTACATGTTGCTTAAGAGTTTTCTCAACAGCTACTTTTGTAGTCATGTTTCCCAAAGATCTAACATTTTAGTTATTTTACAGAAAATCAGACACTGTGCTGCAAGATGCAAGGTGGCTGTGTTACACATATACCACACCGGCTGTATTCTAAGGACATGGGTTTATTTATTAAATGCACAGCATTCAAAAGAAGTGACATTGGTATCTCTACCTTTCAGACCTTATCAGTTTTGATTGTGTAGCATAGTGCATAGCACAGAGTGGAGCAGTGTTCGATTCCCCACCCATGCAACTACAAAATGCTGCCTTTTTATTTTGAGTTCTTGTTGTACAGTTTGTGGAAAGTCTTTTTAAATTTCCATAGCAATATTCCCAGAACTGTAAATCCAAGTCAGGAACCAGGTAGGTGTGAAAAGGCCTGTGTAATATTGTGGTCCAGAAGCAAGGGTTCCATTCTACAGTTATGCAGCTTTGCTCTGGGTTTTGCTTCTGTAACCCCAGCAGTATTCCACTGTGATTAATTTTCAGTGTGCTGCTCATGCAGGTTTTAAACTGATTTGCAGGTGAGTCATCTATATGCTATACAATGTACAAGTCTCCCTCAACTTGTTTATTTTCTTGTCCCTGTGTATGTTCTCCACTATCTCCATTTCCTTCCACAGTGTTTTGCGAGTTTTACAAAATACACCAACAAGTGTTCTTATAAAGATTTAAGTGTACTTTCTAAAAAAAAGCAACAATCCAACGGTCTTATTTAGTTTAGAAATAATGTAGATGCTGTATTTAGTAATTGAGAAGATTTAAGAACTACACTATTTATATAATTACAAGAATAAACTTTGTATCTACAAAATGCAAGAAAAAAGATATTTTAAATGAGTGCCAATGTGACACAACATTTATTTCCATTTTTTCCCCCAAATAATGCAATTTACATTTTTACATTTGGTTTTTCATCATTTTCAATTTAGCACACTTCGTTTTTCCCTTTGGACAATAATTGGTATTTTGAAAGTGCACCATTGTAATGTTTATTACAATTAAAAATCTCCTATACTCCTATATATGTGGATAGAAACCTGTACACAATCTGCTCCTGATATGTACAGTATATGGAACATCATTAGAACACAAAAAACTAGCAGATGCATTTTCAGAAAGAGCACAGTCAGTTAAATCCTTGGGTTAATTTTGTGACCGGATCTGATTTGGCAATAATTCCACTTCACCATTTGGCACTTCAGGCAAAGGCAAAGTTCTTGATTTGGATGAAACATATGGAGAGAAAAATCTAAACATGCTAAAGGAAAGTAACATTTAATTAACCTCTCCTGCATGTGTGTGATAACTCAACATCTTTCAAACACGAGGATCATGTCTCCTCTCCTGGCAAAGTAGAGTTAAAGATGCAATCATATATATATATATATATACACATACAGACTTTTTGATACATTTAGACCACTATGTTAGTATAATGTAAACAAGACTTTAATAAATGACAGATTGCTCATTTAAATCAAATGTGACAAATATATCTACCAAAGCCCAAGACTGAATATTTTGGCTCATATTTGTTGTATGTGAAGGTCTTATCGATATTCTGTCCAGTAGATGTCACTGTAACTTTGACCCAATACATTCTCTGTTTGGTGAAATGCTCTGCTGAATGTAGAATGACAGCTAATTCTGGTCAGTGATAATATGGCTGTGTATATGTATATGATATGCCATTTTTAAAAAAATCTGCTGCAGAGAATCCAGTTCTTTAAGTCGTAATTTTTCGTAGAGATGCAGCTATAGAGTAGCAGCCGTGTCAGCAAAGGCTGCACCTCAACCTGCTGAATATTGAGCCCGATTTTCTGTTATTTTGTCATAAATCAGTAATGCTTTAACTTCCAAAACAATCTGCACAACCTTATATACAATCCATATAGTGATCATTAAAATCACACAGATCATTTTCAAGTAATCCAGCTCAAAATTTGGGAGTGAGGCAGATGCTAATGCATCTGCCTCTTCCTCCCAGTGTGGGTGGTGCTGAGGTTACCCGAGCTGTCAGTTTGGGTGAGTCTCCTGCCTGCATGCCTTAAACTCTGCCCAGTGTGGGCAGGACCAGTGGGACCACCCACTGCTGGTTTGCTCCACCCACTCTAGCAGAGTATGCTAGTTGACCAGGCCAAATTTGCTTGTTTTGCGTGGACCTGCAAGTGCCTCAGGCCTGAAGGAGAACAAGGTGTTCCTTCAAAATACGTCACTTAATACAGTCAATTGTGTTTGCAGAAATGGTATAGAACTGATATAGCCAGTTCTAAGCAGAAATGCTGGCAAGTTCTCAACTCTGGTTGAAGCTCAACTCTGAAAGTCCATTTTTCACATTGTTCATGGAAAAGTTACATTCTCTGTGCGAGAGACAAAAGGGACCATGCTGACTGTTACCAGCAAAGGTGCAAAACTCAACATTTGTCAAGGTATGAGGATGCATCAGTGCCCATGGAATGGGTGGCTCGTATATGTGTGAAGGTATCTATATCGATATAAGTGAAGGCCTATATGTATATATGGATTATAGAGAGGCATATTCAGCCAATAAGATGACACCTTTCCCAGGATGTCCATGGTTATTTGAGAAAGACAAAGCCAGCCTCATTCTGTATGTGTACAGCATTGTGTTTTCATAGACAGAGAATGCACATATGTGAATGTCATGCCTGCAGCCCAGGTCTGTTTTTTTTATGGCACATCATAAAATAATTATTTTTCAGTTGGTATACTCAGTTTCCAAACAATTACTAAGTGTAATTAATACAGGATGAGATGTAAAACAGAGGTAAACCTTCCTCTGTCCCAACATTTTTATTAGAATGTGTTTTAGTCATCAAATTCTAAAGTTTATTACCTTTACAAAACACAGTCAAGTTGATCTGCGAAAACAGTGGACATTCTTCTTTGTATTTTATCAGTAAAAGAGGTTTAACAGAATGAACATATCACAGATTCTTGCTTGAATTGCATTTTACAAAAATCCAAAGTTTTCCAGAAACAGGGTTTGTAACTGAATTCTGTAATTTGAAGGGTGTTTGGGCACCTTTGGACATTTTGTCTCACATCTGATGGTCTCAAATCCAGGAGATATATTTGCTCTCTGTCCAGTTTTATTCTCTCTCCAGTGTTTTATAGCATTGACCTGCAAACTGCTGGAACCACAGTACAGCCTGTTCTACACAAATAATGTGCTCTATTAGTTTTAACAGTTTCAGACTTCTCCAAGCTTAGTTCAGGTTTACAGCCAGTGTTGTATTTCTGTAGTTAGGTCTCATGCTCACTGCTTTGCTGAATACATTTGTCAGTATTGTAGCCCCAGCTGTTTGCACTGGGCACAAGTGGAGAACAAGGGTTCCCATAGAATTTCCCTCAGGCACAGTCTCTCCCTTACAGCTCCCCATCCGCATATTCACACACAATGTTGACTGTAATTGTTTTCCTAAAGTACCATTTTGTTTCTTGCTGTTATTGCATTTAATGATCTCAGTTTGTTGCATTTCAGATTCACCAGCTCTGCTTTAATATGCTATTAAAACCACCGGCTGAGGAACACTTCGGAGGGTCATAAAGAGGCCTATTCCCTTGGTCCACTGACTCCAATTCTTCATCAGAAAAGCTCAGCACAGATGTGAACTAGATTATCCCCCCACCATACATTTTTTCTCTCCCTCTCTTTTCCTTGTCTTTCTTCTCTCTCTCTCTCTCTCTCTCTCTCTCTCTCTCTCTCTCTCTCTCTCTCTCTCTCTCTCTCTCTTTACCTCAAAAGAAAGAAATCTTTGAGTTCCTTTTCAAAACACTCCCGCCCCTTCTTCAACTAGTTAGCAGACAGAGGCACAGACTTTTCCCCAGCAGCCAACCACACACACACACACACTCCTGTTGGATCAAGAGCAATGGAGCTGGAGACCGACTGACTGTTTGTGCTCTACCTCTCAGCCTTTGAAAGGCAACTTGAGGATCTGAGCTTGTATAAATTCTCACCACTCAGGAGGCTTTACATTATCTTAGAAGCTGGAGGATTTGGGTGAGTTCCGTCAAACTTCTGTAATTGTTTTGGCCTGTGAGTCTTTTGGGAAAAAATATTTCACAGTTAGAAATTCTTTGTAACATCTGTAACATTGAAACACATGGCATTTCTGAAAATGTAAGAAATCAGTCTTTATTTATTTACAGCCAAAACAACCATAAAGTTCAAGTCAGGAGACATTATTTAAGAAATTTCAGACATTGTGAGGGGAAAGCCAAAGCTTGTAAGTGAAAAAGTAGTTTAAAAAGGTATCAAAGGTTAACAAAAAAGGGAAAACTAAACTTATCATATTTACAGTGCTCAAACCTTGACTTTGAGAGCTAGGACAAAATAACACTTCAGATCTTGAAAGAAATAATAATAATTTAAAAAACATCTAAATGTGTTTGAGGGTCTGTTGGTCTAATATGTAAGTGTCATCAATCTGTAAAAAAATAAAGAAGTAAGAAGAAGAAAAGGGGCACAATAGAGCTCAAACCTCAGCATCATTGAATGTGTTTTGAATTACTTCAAACATCAAGCAACAACAACATGCAGAAAAAACCCCAGCAAAACTCAGCACTTTGGAGATTTGGAAACTTTAACTGCAAATTACACTGAAAGATGATTTACTGAGAAGAATGGCCATATAATAATAAAGACAAAGCGTGGACACATTAACATTTGGTTGCTGAGCCTCAAAGCTTTTTCTCTTCAACAAACAAAATAAAAAGTACCTAATGGTCATTCTGAGTGAAAATGATGGATGGCCTCACAAAAACTCATTTTTAATCACTCATAAACCTCTATGTAATTACAGTTGAAAAGAACTTGCGACCCTGAACAGAATGAAGCAGTTGCAGAGAATGAATGGATAAATGAATTGTCCACCTGAGAGGTTTTGTATATTGCTTTTTTTTATCTTCCATAGGGACACTAAAGGCATTCTTACAGCAATTCTGGATGTTGTTTTTACCCACAGCTGCTGGGTTGTTACTGCCTTACAGTCCCTCAGGTTACAGAGCCAGAGGTGGAGTGGTTAAAACAGCTATAAGGTGTGTGCAAGGTGTAAGACATGGTCTGTCCTGCAGGGGCCTGCTTAGCTAAAGGCTTCACTAGAGAAGAAGGACCTGAATTACAATGGTTTCCACAGAGTAAAAATATTTCTCTGTATGCACAAGACAATGCTACTGAATGCCTGTCATGAGGCATGGCATTCTTTCTTTTTGTGAAAGAGCATATGGTTCAGTCTTTCTGTTAATAAGTGAGTTTAATAGTGGTCTTTTGTATGTAAGGGGATTCAGATATGTTACGCTATCAGACAATACCTTAAAACCTTCATCTGCTTTGAACAGGTTTGGAATTAATTACATTTAACAGCACACTGCATTCATTAGAATCCCAAAATAATACAACCAAAGGAAATGTAAAGGTCAGAAACATTGGCTGTTCTGCTGTGCAGCCAATTAAATAATGTAATTGGCCAAATGGCTTAATTATTTTTCTCCATTGTAAAACGTTATGAGCTCCATCCTGGCAACGCGATCTATGGTGCAGCTCTGAAACCAAATGACTAATGAAATCAAGACATTTTGGCCATTGTTCATTTCAAAAATGCTGATTAGCTCACATGAACAGCCTCTATGTGACACACACTTCCCTTATGTGGGTTTGGAAGATGTGCAACACAGAGACTGAGGCCCATTTCTTGGTTTTTACTATTGATGATGTGTAACATACTGAACAAATCCAAAAAGGAAACAGTCCAAAAGGCAGCACTAAAATGGCTTTTTTTTTCTTTTCTTCAGTTCATGCATTTTACTTCATTCAAATGTGTTTGTCATCTACACTGAGGGACTGAAAGATGGTTTACTGAGAAGAATGGTTGTATAATAATAATAAAGACAAAGCGTGGACACATTAACATTTGGTTTCTGAGCCTCTAAGCATTTTCTCTTTAATAAACAAAATAAAAGTACATCTGCACAAGAATAAAAAATAACCCAATAATGAATGAAAGTAAGTAAAATGAGACAAATGGCGTTAATGCTTAAATGTATATATTATTTATGTTTTTTTTTTTAATCACATCAACTCAGTGCCTTACTTTTTTGTGTATTCTGGAGCTGGTCTCTGACACATTCATGTTAGGGTCATATGATGCATTCCGTAAATTAAAGCTGGCTTCTTTACATATTAATACACTTTTCGTGACTCTATATTTAGATTTCTCATTAAGCCTCTGCAGAAAGTTTCTAATTTCAGCAAGAAATATTGGTTTGTTTCCACAGCACTCTTCATTATTTAGCTGTGGATAAATGAGAAATAAATCGCTGCTCTCAATTTTGCAGTACGAAAAGAAGCTCATTACAGGCACAGACAGTCTGCTGGCCAGCCGATATCATCTGTCTAACACAGTGCAGCCATCAGTCAAAAATGAGCATGACCAACAAATTGCCATGGTGGAGGGAGGGACACTTGGTGGAAATTCAAAGGTTTGTGTTTACTATGGCTTACTTTGCCTGCATCTGAGTTCACTCGTCCTTCTAATCTGAACCAGAGATGAGGGGCAGAGCAGGCAACACCAATGTGTGTGTGTGTGTGTGTGTGTTTTTGTGCTTCAAGAACACGGTTGGGTCTCATAGCATATAAGCAATCCACTGCACAGAAAGGTATGACAGTTTAATAAAAAACTGCAAAGTATTTTTTCTTTCCCATTTTGTGTTAGTTAGCTGAGAAGATTGGTGTTCGAAGTTTGCTTCTCTACATTTGTAATAAAGGTACTAGTTGAATGTAGCTAAAAAAATAATGCAAGCTTATAACACAACTGCCAATGCTGTGCTAAATATTACGTTTTTAAATAATCCCAAATTGACTTTTGTGGTTTCTGACATTTTTTTTTATTATTACATATCTTCGCTATCAAGTTAAAATCATGTTTCTCCCAAAATAGCAGTTATATAGGAGACAGAAAAAAAACATCTTAACTTTCGTCAAGATTTTATTCCAAGTACTTCTGGAGCATTCCATTCATCATGAAGTCCTCACACCATGTGGAGGAGAGTTGCTGTGTTCAAATGATGTAGTAAACTAAAAATCAACAAAAAGAAAAGAAGGAGAAGAAACACCTTTATTAATCCCCTTGGGTAAATTGCTTCTATGCATTTGACCCATCTCTGGTAGTGGAACACACAAACACACACTAATGAGCAATTCTTCACACACTAGGGGCAGTGAACTCAAACATAACTGGAGCAGGGGGCTGCCAACCACCTCGGCACCCAGGGAGAAGTTTGTGGCTTAGGTGCCTTTCTCAAGGGTAATTCAGCTGTGAATTCATTTTTTCTTGCCAGGAATTGAACAGGCGACCCTCCGGCTTCAAGCTCAATTCTTTAACCTTAAGGCCATGGCTGCCCCCAAAATGGAAAAATGTTTTTAATTGAACAGCAACGATATATGGCACATGGCGAATGGTCTTATTCAGACAAACTTTCATCTTGTACATTTTTTTATTATGGACGTGTCTCTGTGTTCAAACCCCACCTGAAGTCACTGATTATGTGGGTTTCCTCCAGGTGCTCCAGTTTGGCTGTTCAAAAAATGCCCATAGCTGTGAGTGTTAGCTGCCCTATGATTGACTAGTGCCCCATCCAGGGTGTATTCCTGCCTTGCGCTCAGTGATTCAGAGTAGGTACTGGACCGAAGGTAGGTAGTGGACAGTAGGTAGTGGACAGAAGCCACCTTTACAAATATACTGCAATCAATCAAAACATTTACCTCTTTATTTCTACACACATTTATCTTCAAACCATTTTAGCAGCTGCACTAACCATACAAGCCCTTAATACAGCTACAATGATATACTCTAGTCTGTCTGATACTCTGCTGTGGAACATTCTCAGTACTGCACTGACACTTTAGTGATGGTGGCATGTTAATGTGGGTTGTGCTGGTGTGAGCAGATAAGTCACAGCAGTGTTGCTGGAGTTTTTAAATCATGATTTGCTGATAAAAGCGGATCAAATGGACTATGAATGTAGAAACAAAAAGGCCAGTTAAAAGTTTGGGCTGATTGGTATATAGGTTAATTATTGCTAAATGATTGAGCTGTCTGTGCGTTAGAAGTTTCCATTATGTTAGCTACATTGACCTCACAACGTGAAGGCAAATCTAAAGAAGACTGATAGTCCTTGGTGCAATGATTACATTTGTGCTTGGTTTTCAAGACCCACATTAGGCTTAAACTGTGAAACACCATTAGCTCAATTAAAGACCAGGCTTAAAGAAACTGGCATTTGGAATGTTTGGAGGAAAGTATTAGAAATTAGATTTATCACTAAACCATTTTTTAACCTATTTGTAGATTTAAATCGAGTGTCTCCAAAATGGTGTTGATTTTAATGCTATTATAATTTTTTACTGCTATTTTTCACACAAGGTAAAGGGCAACTAATGTGTTTAAATAATGTACAAAAACAAATGTATTAAAAATGGAGATTCATAGTCTTCTTTAGACAGTAATAAAATGAAAACTTGTTGCAAACATGCAAGGGGGAGCAGCCATTTTTTTTTTACTTTCCTTCAAAGATCCAGTTGACTTTACCACCAAACCCCAAAAATGCACCAGTGGTGAGAAAGAGCTGCTGAGCTCTCACAGACAGCTATCACATTTCAGACAGATTCCCGTATGCCGATGAGTAGTGAGTCTTAATGTAGCAGACATTCCTCTCATGCAGGAGTGTGTAGTGAAAGGATTCAGGAAATGAAATGACTGCGAGGACCAGCTTAATGAGGTGTTGCTGTCCCTTCGTGTGGCTGTGCACTGCATCAATAAGGCATTATGATTGGGTTGCTGGCTATAAATCAGCAAAAGGCGCATTTGCTTTGTAAATCAAACATAAATGTCAAGGGATTAATCACAGCGGACGTGTGTAGTCATATCCACTGTGGCATCTTGCACCAACTGACATGTAATTATCAAATTTTGAAAGATCGTCCTCTGGCATCAGCTGCTTAATGTCACCTCAGAAAAAGAATCTGATCTCAGGAAAAAACATGGCTCAGGGCTTTGTAGACAGGCTTCTCAGGAGCCTTAAGTAGTCATACTTAAATCCCGCTGTTCTGGTCCCCATAATTCACCTTGTAATACCAAGGAAATTGACCTTCTGTGGAAGATATTCAGCCAAAGTTTTCTGAAAGGTTTTTCTTATTCTGCGACTGCAGTCCATTCCAAATGTAAGTCCACGCTCATGCATATGTAAGAGGATATAAACAATTTCCCTTCCTTAACCCTTTCCATCTTTTGCACCTCATGACCTTCGTATATACAGATGTGTTCAGCATACAGTCCAGCAGCTAACCGCTGTTCGCATGCTCCACAGAAGCTTGTAACATGCTTTGGATAATTTAGTACTAACAGCAGATATGTTGATACATCACTGGATTTTTTTACAATGGCAGAAAGTTTGGAAGAAGGCGGTGTCAGAGCCAAGTCTGCAATTACCTGCATTTTTCACTGGTCTGCCCTCTAGTGGAAGCATAGTTTAAAGTTAGAAGTGTAGCAATATGTGAACAGTTATGTTCACAACACAGCTGATTGTGTATGCAAACACATGGCGAAACAGCAAATATATCTCTACCCATACAATGCATTGTGATTACTGCAGGGGGTAGCCACATTTTCTGCCCTTAGATAACATCATTCCACTTGAACCTACTAAAAAAGGAAAAGCTGTACTTTTGAATTGATTTTATATCACTTAAATCACTCAATAAATCACTCAGTGGCTTAGGGCACAAATACAATTTTTGAAGCGTACAAACCTCTTAGATCAGACTGCTAAATAAGTTTCTAGACTTAAAACTAAGCCTGGTGAGGACACAGTACCCCACTGGTTTCAGCCAACTTCAACTTGAATATGCTCAAATATGGGAGAGACAAAACAATCCAAAGGATGCAGAAATATTCCCTCACTCTAATATTTATAAGTGTGGCACAGATAAGCATCATCAGGGGGCAGTTACAGTAACTGACTGATCAATGTGACATACGGTGACACACCACCGGCAACAATAGAAGGTTTGCACTGGAGGAGTGCAGCAGAGGTTGAACTGACCACAATAAAAATGTTATTTTGACAATGTGGAAAAATATGTTCATGTTTGGCTGGCATATTTTATGATTATGAAGCAATGCACTTCAGCTGTTAATTTAAAGCATAGAGTGTAAAAATACTTTTAAAAAATTAGCAAGCTAAGGGAGATAAGGAACCAATCCCATCGACTTCTGGGGAGGTGCATTGGAGGTAAGCTTGAGCTGCAAGTGGGTGGTTGAGGAGTGTGTAGAGATTGAGGAGAAATAATTGCATATTAAAAGATGTGTACCGTTGCTAGGTCATTTTTAGACATTATGGGATATTTACCTGGGAAATAGATTCTAAATATGTTATTTAATGAACAGAGAGTGTTTTAGGGGTTTTAGTTGAAAATCACTTTTTCACTGCACATTGATTTGGGAATCCAGAATGCCAACCAACCCACAAACAACACAAGAGAAACAATTACAGTGCTGGTCCTCATTTATGTGGGAGCACAAATATGTGGTTAAACACAGAAAAAACCAACCCAATGAGCTCAGAGAAATATGTGCACTGAATAAATATGAATTCTCCCAAAACGAGAATGGAGATTAATGGCAACCGAGCAAAAGTGGATAAATCCACAGCTGAAGTCAGCTGTAGATCACTGTCATTTTAAGAACAGATGCTGAAACCACTCATTCTGAACAAGGCTGTTTAGATAGGGGAGAGCAATGCTGTGTTGTTTGATCCTTGTGGTTTTTTGAACAAAGAATATTACATGTTCAGAAAGAGCCTGATTGCATTTATTTATTTTTTAATGCATTTCATTAAAATACCTAAATCTAACCTACACTTTATAGAGCTATGTGCTTGCACTGCAGTCTAGAAAGATTTGAGCAATATTGTACTTGTGCTTTTCCTAATTTTATTACATAATTTTATAGATATTGTCTACAATTTTTATTTATTTTACTCAAAATACATTTAATTACTTTGTATATGAAATATGATATAGAAATAAACTTGCTTTGCTTTACCTTGCCTTAGACAAGTAGCACAGGGCTGGTTGGTGAGGTCTACTATAGAGAGTTGCTGAACGACACTAGGCTGCTAATTCTGACACTGTCGTTCTGGTTGATGAAATCACCAAAGGCAGTAATTGTAGTGGATTGGGTGCTTTCTTGAACAGCTTTAACTGTGGTATCTACCAACAAATTAGATTTCATATGCTTAATCACATGCATATGGTGCATTTGACAATATTACAATTGGGACCTCATCAGCTCTTAGCTCTGTCCAAGACACATTTATAAAGTGAGGAGTCTCTGCAAATCCTAAGGCCAGATGGAATTTGTTGAGGGTCTGTGTTTATTTCTTCTGTCTCACATGATGTCAGGTCTTGGCAACATCTCTCTGGTTATTTGGAGAAGGCACTGGCCAGCTTTGATAAGGAGAAAAGGATAAAGGAGCCTCACATCTCTCATCCCCTGAGATTTCATTCATCACTCTTTCAGCTTGCAGGTTATAAAGGTCACTAACATTGGACCTATTCTCTTTCCTAGGCCACAATGAGCTGGACTCTGGGTACATTGCTATTCATAGTTTTATTGGTGCCCGCACACTGCCAGAGTGGCGAGGATGCAGACTGGGGATCGGGCGTGATGCCAGAGGTCATGTTCACTAATGCGTCCACTCCTACTCCAAAAGCAATCGGGGATGATCCGGCCAGGCCTGGGAGCACAGACTGGACCAATCCGCTTTTTCAGGTCATTCCAGAGCTGAAAGCAGAAGGCTGCTCCATCAACTTCCACACTAGCCAGGCTATGTCCAGGCGATTACGGGCCAGCAGGGAAGAGGTGGCATATTTGAAGGCGCTCCAGCATGGGAACCAGGCAGTTGTAGAGAACCTAGTTCAGTTTGTGGGAGCAGAGTTGGGGAACCAGCGCTACCAGGAGATCATACAGGAGAACATTGCTGGAATCAAAGAGGATCACACCAGCTGTGAGGGAGTGGTGAAGAAAGCAGCAGATGAGCTGGAGAACCAGCTAGAAGGAGATGTCCTACAAGCCCTAGCTGGAATCCAGAAGTAAGCAGAAGTAACTACAATAGACATATAGTTAAGAGCCAGGCAGCTGAAGCATTGCAGAATGTTCAGGTCCCTTATGAAAAACAGAACTCTTAGCAGATAAGTTAAATAATTTCGATTTCTGAAGTTGTAGAAGGAATAGGATGCATGGGTCCAGTCATGGAGTCAAGGGGAAGGTGGAGTTTATAGAGATTTCAAATTGTTTCCAACATGCATAAAAGAAAGCAATGATTTTTTTTATTTGACTCAGCAACAGATGTCTTTGTAGGATAAAATCATTCTACACCCTGAACAATGGAAATATCCTAAATGTTTTTTGTAAATGAACTTTAGTACAGAATCTTAACATTATTATTTTTTTAACTTTAAATTATTCATACAGCAGTTAGAAGTTGTTTAATGTCATTACTATAAAGAACTATAAAGAGTTTAGTGCTAGAAGATATCAAAAATATTTTAATAATAATAAGTGAATAAAAACATAATGAAAGAAGTACACGGATACAGTAGAAAGCGACATTCTAACCACTGCAGGCTGTTACTGGCCTCTGGGTTTTCCATCATCAGCATGGACAGTAGGAAGGAATGTGGAGCTCTGCCCCTTGCAGGCCCCTAAATTGAGGGCTGCTCAAAGCTGTGTTGGGTCCCCTCTGCCCAGACCATGCCCCCCTCCCTTTGCTTTTCTTTTATTTATTTTTCCATCACTCTGACTCTACTTCTCTGCTTTTGTGTCTGTGTCTGTCTCTAAGAATCAAAGAAGAATCTCTTGCCTTTGAGCGAATGCTGAGAGCAATGGAGGACATGGCGAGCCGGCTGGAGATATCCTCACAGATCCTGGACACTGAGCTAACAGAGCGTCTCAGAAAGAGCAGCAGTGCTCCCAACTAAAAACACAGAATGGGAAGTTTTCCAGTTTTAGGAAACAACAACAACAACAACATATTAATGTATTTTTTTGAAAGCTGTAATTCCTTACAGGGAAGGCTGGAATGGGATACTAAAACGGCAGTAGCATCACACGTCCAACACACAGTTTTGAAATTATTTCACCACAGCCTTTAATAATATTAAATATCTGGGCATTGTAAACATTTATTGAAGACAGAATAAAGGTAGATTATATTTTTATAATTTAGTGATTCATTACAGGGAGCTCATTTTCAATGCCAAGAAGGTGAATGAAATAGTCTTCATTTATTTAGATATTCCTTATAAAAATGGTGCTCTGTCAGTAACAAAACTTACAGCTGTGTTTCTGGCCAATTATGTGACTTTCTCAACAACACAAGTCAAAATACAAATGTATCCTCTGTATTTGGGGCACAGGTGTGCACATTTCTATTATTGGTACTCGTATTTTTGAGCACCGTAGTGCACCTTTGGCAGTGAAGGACTTCGAGAAAAAACTCAAAAGAACGCCTGGAGTTTTTCAACCTCATGCAAATGAGAAGCGTATTTCAGCCAATCAGATCATAAAGTGTGCAGTGGTCCGTTGCGTCAGTCAGCGCGTCCATTTTGAAACTGAAATTTCACTGAAATTATGTTAATAGAAGGAAGATCTATTAACTCCGTTTAACTCCGTTTAAACAGTTCAGGCAGCATGCTTATAGCAACACGTCCAGATAATGATTAACAGTGGATGAGGTAAGAGAGTTCCTTTTTTCTTCAATTCTGCTTTCTGGGCGTTTTTTCAAAACAAGATTAGACTCTAGATTAACGGGTATGCCGTTCCTATGAAGACGCTCTTTAATGAAAAAGAGTATGTTTTGTGTCAGCGGTTGTTCTAGCAGTTAGACCGTATGCGGATTGTGAAATGTATCCTAGTTGTAAAATAGCTGAGACAACCAAATGAAAATTCTTTGCAAAAAACGTCAACACTGGAGCAGTGGAGCTGTGTTTTCTCATACATCCGCTTTGTACAAACCTCATGCAAGTTCTCACGGCGGAACCAAAGGCTCACAGCAATGTTTCAACATCTGGTGGGAAAACTTCCCAAAAGAGCAGAAGCTGTTACTAGGGCGACAACCTCACCTATTAATATCCTCGATTTCATTAGATATTCTGGATGGGTGGATGTCTACAAGTTTATTTTTGTGATATAAAATATATCGTAAAATACTTGGAAATCTTGTGTTTACAGAACAATTGAATATTTAAGTACTGTGCAATGTTTAAATGCTGTTCCAGACTTTGACCCAAGTTTTACATTAGTGATCTGTAATGGACTTTTGTTTGAGAACTCTTGACAAATAAGTGCAATGTACTAACGCTTTCTGTCTGGTTGAGGGGGACAGCTGAATGTTATGGTCTGGTTGTCTTGGTGCTAGGGTGCAGATGGAGAGCAGACAGCTAGGGCCCCTCTCTCAGCACAGACACATACATTTTAAATGTGGAAAGGGGGAAATGACCTTGAAGTCATAGAAAAATAAACAGAGCCTCATCTGGAGGCCAAAGTTATAGGCTTATTATAAACAAATGAGAACTGATTGTTTAATTTCTCTTTATTAATCAAAAAGAGTAATAACAATGTGTAAGGGAGAAAGAATGTATGCTGTTTTTTTTTTTTTTTATTGGTCTGTGCATGTTATAAGCAGAGGTTAAGGCCTGCAGGTCTTACCTTGATTTATCCTATGCTTTAATTTGAACATTTAACCAAATGGTCATATGAATAAAGTAGTAATTTAATCTGCCTTTTTTAAAATAAAGTTCGTTTATTAATGATTTCTAAGTCACCAGAAACATTTTTGATATAACAAAGACGTTTGTGAAAAATAAAGCTTTGTTTACACTATGAATGTATATGTTACATTGTCCCATTGATGATTAGGCAAAAACCCACAAACCAGCAGTGTGACAGAAGTGAGCTAAGCAGGTAAAGGAAGTGATAGTAAGACAAAACAATGATGCAGCTGCTAAAATTTCGAGTTGAAAGAGTCAGTATAATATTGGTTTATTTTGTAAATATTAGTTCACTTGGCCTGCCCTCTGCCGGCGACATATGGGCATAGCAGCTCAGTGGGAACGAAAGCTATACATAACCCCGCATTTAAAAGGGAAGCCGTTCGCTTCACAGTACGATGTATCAGTTTGTAACAGTTCAGGGTATAACCGGAATATATACGCCACAGAGCCAAAAGTTTGTGGACAGCTGCTCATCCAATGTTTCTTATGAAATTAAAAACAAATTAACTGGAAGATTGTTCCACTTTGCCCACAACGGGAGCGCCTTAATTTACCTGTATTTTGATATGGAGTCTAGTTTGCAAACTTTTGGATATATTGTGTAGACTGAATTGATTTCCTTGTATGTAAAATGTAAAAACCATTTGAAACAAAACATTGAAACCCCTCTGGTGAAAACCAAGTGTTTACCTGGTTGACATGTCCATGTGCTGGGGTTTATATGCTAGAACAGCATTTCTTTTCCCTGGTACTGGAGGTACACTAACACTTAACACACACACACGCACACAGTTCATTGGTTAGTTGTATCAGGGATTTTAGGAGAAGTGAAAGCAATGAATGTGCAGGGGACCAGAGTTGATATAAACTGTGCTACAAGACGTATATTAAAGTCACCACCATGGCTGAGGGTTCTTGCTGTGAAACTACTATGTTTCAAAGGCGGATGGATTCAAACAGCCAGTGTTTCTTTTATAATTAAGGAACCAATCCCGACAACATGCAGAGCAGGGCTTATATGCTTCAGGCGTGCAGTAGAGATAAATGGCGGGAAATCAATGCCAATGATGTACTGAATGAAGGTGAAGATAGCGTTACATCTAATCCGTTTTAAGGCCTTCTGTGATTTATTTATTTATTATAAATAATTTTGTATATTTGTTAATGAACACAGAAAATAATTATTTTAATGAACAGAGCTTCACGGGGTTAATCAATGATGGAAGGGGACTTTAAACTTAAAAAATAAAAGAGAAAAGAAAACGTCCCCTCACCCCCAAAAAACAAACAAACAAAAAACAAATAATAATTAGATTAATTGATTTGATACAAGCCCTGGTGTTCCCCACAGTGGCAGCTTGGGAACTCCTTCGGCCCTTACCTCTTTTGGCCACTCCTCCTCTCCTGACCTCACTCCGGTGGGCAGATTGTAAAGGCAGGCGGCTGAGAGACACGAGCGCAGGACAGCAAACAGGCGCGTGAACAGTGTTGAGGTCGGAGCGTGTTGTAAAGTCCCGCAGTGAAACAGGTGCCCGGACTCCAGCATGTACAGAAGAACGGTGTATCGCTCTGCGTCCTGACTGGACGTCAGCGCGTGCCTGGGCTCACAATGCTGGAGCACTTTTAGACTTTGCGTTTGACTGCACAGAGCTGCACCATGCGCGCACCATAGTCCGGCTACTGCGTGTTCTCCAGAGGCGCGCGTCATGGAGCAGCTCACGCGCTGATCTCAGGCTCACCCAGCTGCAGCTGTGATGGAGCGCGCAGGGAAGAGCGCGCTGAGGATCGGGGGCTCCCTGCTCTTCATCATCGTCTGGAAGTGCGGTGAGCTTTTTTGACTTTCAACCAGTCTTTATTTGTTTTGATTGGTTTCCGGTTCACGTGTAATAAATAGAAGCAGGTGAGTTATTCAAGCTCATAGGCACTTACTGAGAAGAAGGAATTTTATCTCTCATAATCCATAAAGTTGAAATTACCTCCTTGTTTGTGCATTCATTGTCCATTTTTATTAGCTCCAGTGGCCATAGGTACATTTTGTAGTTGTACAATTACAGACTATAACCTGTTCTTCCATAAAATACCCTACTATCAGTCCAGCAGTGACACTGAAGGGTTTAAAAACTCCAGCAGCACTGCTGTGTCAGATCCACTCATACCAGCACAGCACACAGTAACACACAACCTCCACATCAGTGTCACTGCAGTGCTGAGAATTATCCATCATCCAAATCATACCTGCTCTGTGGTGGTCCTGGCCATTGAAAAACAGGGTAAAAAGGGGGTAATAAGTATGCAGAGTAACAGATGGACTACATTTTGTCATTTTGTGGAGTCAGTGGAGTTAAACAATGAATGTAGAAACAAGGATGTCACAGTGGAAGAATACACAGAAATCACTGCGTAATTTCAGGCCGTACATGTTAGGAGTCTTTTCTTTTAATTAGTTTTAAACTCCATATTTAGACGCATTTTTCTTTGATTTACTACTTCCTTAAACAAGTGGATTTACTTGCCTGATTTAATTTGTTACTGAATATGTATAAAGAATTATTATTACACAGAGCTGGTAAGAGTTGCATTCTGTTTCATAGTGAGAAAGAAATGGCAGAAAAATGTCAATGTAATTCATATGTGATGAAGGAAAATAGAATATACGAAAATAAAATGTTAATTTCAAACTGGGTTTTTTCCCCTCTTCTTCCTCCTTCTGCTGGTCAGTCTGTGTGCTGGCTTGTGTTTTTTTTTTTTTTTTTTTGACTGAGACTCATACAGTAAGACTGCAGTGATTTCCTCAGATCAATAAAGACAGTGTGTTAGATGGAGTTAATGAAAATTGTATATTAGATTGTTGTAAGAAACTGTATATATCATGTGGTCAGTATGTACAGTATGGTAGTCTAATGCTAATGTGTTGTATTTGGTACAAAAGGCTTTAATATTTAATAATATACAAATATCTCAGTAATACAATGTACATTCCTAGCCAAAAATGAAGGAAAAATACAACACAATTACTTTAATGTAAATTTCTATTCAGCTCCTGTGGGGCTTACAATAGCCCAAAAACCATTTCCAGAACATTTGAACATTTGGTAAAATGGGGTTAAAACAAGAATTTTCTCTTGTTTTGAAGACTTATGAAAGATTATCTGACTGACAAAAACACAAAAAAAAATATCATTAACCGACTTGATTGTGCTTGTGTATATGTAAACAAATTTTGAATTTGATGCCCACAATACACTCCAAAATAGTTGCACATGTTGAATACGTCTGGCATTCAAGCCTTCAGATGTCACTCTCTAAAATAAACCATCATGCTACAGTGATAAATATACCCGCATGGGAGAACTTTAAAAAAATTCACCTAATGTTGTTTACCACTGCATCTAGAAATGCAACCTACAACTTGTGCATGGAGAAGGCATCAGTTATGTGCAGAATTGCTAACAAAAGTAAAAATTGACCATGCAGACTATCATCAGCAATACATGCAAAAGCCAGCATCTCTCATGGTGTGGGTGGTATATCAGTGACCACGGTATTGGTGACTTGCATGTGAAGGCAAACACTGGGTTTTCAGAGAGACATATGCTGCCACCAAGATGACGTCTTTTCCTGGGAAGTCCATGGTTATTTCAGCAAGACAATGCCTGACCTTCTTCATTATTTGATAGAGCGACATGGCTTCAAGGACAGTGTGTGTGTTTATCTCCTACGGCATATCATGAAGAGGAGAATCAGGCAACGGTATCCACAGATACCGTTAAACACTGTAGTTTTGTATCAAACCAGAATGGGCAAAGATTCCACTTGAAAAACATTAAAAATTGTTACCTTCAGTGTAATTAAAAGAAAAGATGAAGTATAATAGTGGTAAACATGCCTCTGTTCCAGTATGCTTGGAGTGTGTTGCAGGCATCGGTTTAATATGTTTACAAAATATAGTACAATTTTTCAGTGAAAACATGGGATATCATTTCTTTGCAGTATTGTCTGTTAAAAAATGCTTAAAGAGAAATAAGGCACAGAATCTTCTTGTTATTGCCTTTTACACAATATCTCGACTTTCTGGAAATTAGGTTTGTATGTTAGAGTTTGAATGGGGTGGCGCAGCAGGTAGTGTCGCAGTCACAGGTTGTGGGTTCGATTCCTGCTCCGGGTGAATGTCTGTGAGGAGTTGGTGTGTGAGGAGTCCCCATGTCCGTGTGGGTTTCCTCAGGGTGCTCCAGTTTCTTCCCACAGTCCAAAAACACACGTTGGTAGGTGGATTGGTGACCCAAAAGTGTTCGTAGGTGTGTGTGTGTATATGTGTGTTGCCCTGTGAAGGACTTGCGCCCCCTCCAGGGTGTATTCCTGCCTTGCGCCCAATGATTCCAGGTAGGCTCTGGACCCACCGCAACCCTGAACTAGATAAGCGCTTACAGATAATGAATGAATGTTAGAGTTAATCTTTAATCATTTTGTGTTGTAGATGAGAAAATAGCCTACCACGTTTTATTTGTCACACGAGACTTGGAACATAGATTAACATGTATTTCTCTTTGTACATATATCATTTCCTTTTGTTAATTATTATTTAAGTATTATTACAATAATTATGAAATTTAAATACAATATCCTCATCCATTATATTTAATTTAAATCATTAAAATCCTATTGTAATGTCATATTCATATCTCTGAAATCATTAGGCCTTCTCAATGTGTAAAAGGCCCTGAGGGTGTTAAAATGGGACAGAAATGGGACAGTGTGTGGTATAGTAAAATAGGACAGGTATAGTGTGTTATATAGTAAAAAGGAACAGAAATGGGGCAGTTTGTTACCTAGGTACCAGGGGACTCTCAGCCTTGAACGATTAACCTTTCCCACTACAATGACATTAGTAGCTGAATTAGCCTATTTACATCACTTCCATTCACTTCTATAGAAAGAGAGTTCTAGTAAGTTCTAGCTGAAATTGCAATAAATAAAAATGTGCAATGTGCCCATAATTAGATGGTTTATGGTACCTGAAGTCTTCCTGGGAGAGACTGACTATGGCTATTTCAATAACGCCCTACTTTGGCTGAAGTAACTTGTTCATTTGTTATCTAGAGAGCTCCATTAGCTGTGAGAAAGAGAAAGATTTAAGAGTGCCATCATGTTCAGGTGTTGGGAATGTGGGGCTTTTATGTAGCCCATGAGAAGGCTCTGTAAAGTCCCTATACATGGCACGCAGGACTTTTTCCTGCTGGATAACATACAGAGCTGAAGCATGGCCCACATGCTTAATGAAGAAATTCTCACTATGCATACAAATTACTCTGTCCAGAAGGTGACTCACTGCGGGCATAAATGTTCAGTCTTTTACACACTATGTGTACAACCTCCACACAAAACCACTGAACAATTGGATTGGATGCTCTGGACCAGTAGCACACATGACAAAGATCACAATGCCCAATGCCATATGTCTGTTAGACGGGTATAATGCCTCCTTACATTTGACTGTATAGCAGTGAAACTGTATGAGCTACAACCAACACCTTTGGGATGAGCTGGAGTGAGGTCATTCACACCTAATCATACAACATCAGACACTGACTCACATATGTTAATGTGGCCGAATGCAATCAAATCCATCAGAGTGTAAAGCCGTCACTAAAGAATAGAGGCTGCTTTTATCATAAGGCAGGACAAACTAGATATTACCATTCTTAATATCAGAAGTGCAAATTATTGTTGGCTTAATATTGTTTAATTCACTATTGGGCATTTCAATATGTGCTGTTCTATGGTGGTGGGGGGGGGTTGTACTACTGAAGCGGTAGAGGTTGGAGACTAATCTTAGCTGTTTAGGGAGCAAGTTTTTGAACACAGCCTACATAACAACCAATCAAATAAAAGCGTAAGTCTGCTACAGCATCACAGAGACCAGCAAACCATGCCTATGTAGGTACGGGGAAGAGAACACAGCAGAATGCAACAGCAGAATATATGTTTATTTAAAAGGTGAAAAATATGTGAATGGAACTGCATTTTCACAAAAAAAAACAAAAAAACAGGACAATAGGCATCCCGAGAAGGATGGTTAAT
This sequence comes from Hoplias malabaricus, assembly GCF_029633855.1. NCBI lineage: Eukaryota > Metazoa > Chordata > Actinopteri > Characiformes > Erythrinidae > Hoplias > Hoplias malabaricus. The sequence goes on along the minus strand of NC_089806.1, from coordinate 19,583,326 downwards.
TTTACAGGACAGACAGTAAAAAAGGGGAACAATCCCGGGAAAACTAGGACGTGTGGCAACACTAACAACGACACGTGTTGACAATAAAAACCCATTTCTGAGAGGGCAAGTTTCAGCAGCTGGTGCTGAAGGAACAGAAACATTGAAAATGAGCTAAATAAGATGATGTACACTGATTAGAAGCACTGCTGGCGCTAACAGGCGCTTGTGGTTTAGCACACCACAGCAGATATTTCAGCGAACTGAGGCTCAAAACACACATATTTTCAGGATAAAGCCATTTACCTGTGAGCACAAAGTCGAGTGAAGGATCTTCTGAGTTTTACTTCTCTCTGTTTTACCCCAAACTCAGCGCTAAATGTACAACTGTAGTGGGCTACAGGGCTTGTGCTTTTCTCCAACCGTTTTCAGACCGTGACATCAGCAGTTATTGAGCTCCCACAGCGCCCCCTCCCTGTGGATCTCTTAAAGGCACATGAACAGTTTAGCTGACTTTTAAAGACACAGAACAGAAATTTGACACACCATACACATCATAAATACCACCCTTATTTTGAGATACTGTCCACATTTTTAAAAGGCACAATGTACAGCCTTATCGTTATACCACCCATCCCTATTTTATGGTAGTCATCAAGATAGTTTGTTTTATCTCTCAATTTTTAACGCCCTTCAGAAACAAACCCAAGCTTTGCGGATAGCTCTCAAACTTCATTAATGACGCACTGATGTGAATCCGGAGATTGATTTAATGTGCAGTAACAGAGATATCACTGAGTAACCACCCCATCCAAGAGAGCAGAGTGCCAGAGTCAGAGGCAGTAAATGACTACACTTCTCCGGTCTCCCTCCCACAGTGCCAGGGCCCAGGTGGCCAGTCCTCACATGTCCAGCAAGCAGCCGTGCTTCACAGCGCTGTTGGCTAATGGCTAAACTTGGCCGGCAGCTGCTACCAGTCGCTCTGTCCCCAAGAGATTTCTTCTAATCTAAGGTGTTCAGCCCTAAGGGCAGGGCACACATGGCAGGTGCACAGGTAACCCACATCAGAATCACAGGCCATGAAATTCTTAAAAGCCTCAAGTTATTATTGATCTTTATACTGTACGTTTGATTAACAGTGCATAACTAGTTCTAATATGAATAAAAATTATTAACCCTGTTGTTTTCCCCTGCATTTGATTTAAATACTGTAATTATATGTATGTAATTACTTAATAAACCCTATGTATTATATGATAAACTATTCATTCATTCATTGTCTAAAACTGCTTATCCAAATCAGGGTTGACTTTGGGTCCAGAGTTGGAATCACTGGGCCCAATGACAAATTATGCAGATTAAATTAAGTAATCATGCTCACAACATTTATTATTTAATTTCATCAGTAGAATTAGTTAAATCATTAATTACATTTACAATTTAAATACTGCGTTTGCGTGTTTAGATTTACAATTTATATTTAATAAAATATAACAAAATCTGATCTGAATTAAAACATATCTCCAAATGATTATGGACATTGCTCCTTTTATACTGATGATACATTCCCATAGAGACTACATCCTGTGTGTGTGCAGTTGATGTGGGGTGTATATAAACCTTTGGAATTTCTAGAAAGATTATTCATCTTGTTTAAAGGAACACTATGTTACTGCTTCAAAATGATTGTGATGCTCCACTGAGCTGTAATAGGGAGAATAGAGTCTCTGTCTTTGCTACTCTGTGCTCAGCGCTGCAGAAATTGCTCTATGTAAATTTTGGACGAGGGTAGGAATCTCCCCATTGATTTCCGTACACTGCTTTAAAAATGAATTACACCAGGTGGAGCCCCAAGAGCAAAAACCTAAATCTTACCCAGCGTAGTGCTAAATACTGTATTATATGTTTCTGCTGTTTGAACAATGACAAAGTCATGGAAATGCTAGTGAGATTCCACAAAACGGGAAACTGGATAAAAATGTCGGTTCGGTTAAACGCTTGCTGACCAGCTTAGAGCAATGAGGTGTGTAATGGTGAATGATTAAAGGTATCCTCAAGCACAAAGCTTCTGTGAAATGGCCAATGTTGCATATATTAAAACATGCAAATATGAACACATAGTGTGTCCTCAGCGTCCATTAATGGACTCCCACTCCCATAAATGAAATGAAATGAAGCTATTCCACTCATGCTTAGTGGCAGAGTTTACATTCCCCCGGGGGCAGAGTGATAACTTAAACCAGAATTTGACTTTTCCTCATATATGCCAAGAGTGTGGGTTCGTTAAGCTCATTCCAACAAGTGAAATATCACCCAGCTCAGTACTTCACATAAAATAACCAATGGTATAATGTGACATACTTTATCATGCCTCAACATTACTGGTATTCCTCACGGAGAAAATGACTGTCCCTTATCATTTAATTGAAGGATGAGGTGAGTGTGACAAATAAAAATGGGAGCCTATAACATGAATCTGTTAAGCTGATGTGAAAATGAAGGTGACTTCATGTTCATGTTGCTGTGTGTGATTCCAGAGGATCCACGCTGGTGTTGTGTGGTGCATGTGACTGTGTAAAAATATAAAAAAGCAGCTAAACCTTACATGCTTTAAAATAAGCTCAAAATACTTATTCCAAACTGTTATGGATGGGTTGCACTCACAGCTTATATAATCAACACAGAAGAGCAGGGCATAAGATAGGACACTCCGGACCAGCTGAGCTTAAGGGGCTCGTGCTCAGGTCCAGTCTTCAGATAGTGAGTTTTGAACATATACTAGTGGAGCACCGTCCATTACTTCTGGAAGGACTCAGAGGAGTTTGTGATCCAGAACTGATGCTCAAACTGTAGTGCCTGAAATCAGTGATGCTTTAGTGACTGAATATAGAGAGAGTTTATTTTCTCAATCTCTAAAACTTGACAAAAGTAGCCCCTAAATTCAGCTTTAAAACTTCATGTTAATACGTGCTTAGGGTAAGTGAGCGCACACACACACAGCAGGCAGCCATCTCTAAACCCAGGGAATCTTGCTCAAGTGCAGTTAAGACATGTATGCTGAGGGAGGAGAAAGCCTGTTCACCCACCCCCACCCCAACCCCAATTTTCATGCACGTTCACGGGATTGAACTCATGACTGTTTGGTCCTAACCTGTTTCTTTTTAGGCCATGACTGTACATTGTAATGGACATGTTAATGTATTGTCACTATTAAAAATTTCCAAAACTGTTAATTTCATATTTATTTTCCAGCAAATGCAAATTTTGAAAATAAAAAGTTTTGTATTGGCAGTGATGGTAAAATGTCTCTCAGACTGTTATTTCTTGTGCTGACAGTGTCCTGTTATGACAAGACTCACTCACACGCTGAGGATGAACTCTTCAAAAAGCTGTTCATTGGCTACAACAAGTGGTCCAGACCTGTGCCCAACACCTCGGACGTGGTCATCGTTAAATTTGGCTTGTCCATCGCCCAGCTCATCGATGTGGTAACTATGAGAATGCCAGGCACAATGGCTTTGACTACACGCTTAAAAATGATAGTTCTACAAGTGTTGTGAACCCTGAACTAACTAAGAACTTTTTACATGATTAAAATGGCATAAGGGCAGTGCAGCAGGTAGTGTCACAGTCACGCAGCTCCAGGGGCCTGGAGATTGTGGGTTCGATTCCCGCTCCGGTGACTGTCTGTAAGGAGTTGGTGTGTTTTCCCCATGTTTGCGTGGGTTTCCTCCGGGTGCTCCGGTTTCCTCCCACAGTCCAAAAACACACGTTGGTAGGTGGATTGGCAACTCAAAAAGTGTCCGTAGGTGTGAGTGAATGTGTGTGTGTGTGTCTGTGTTGCCCTGTGAAGGACTGGCGCCCCCTCCAGGGTGTATTGAAGCTATTCCCGCCTTGTGCCCAATGATTACAGGTAGGCTCTGGACCCACCGCGACCCAGAATTGGATAAATGGTTACAGATAATGGATGGATGGATGGTTACAGATAATGAATGAATGAATGAATGAATAAAATGGCATAAAGGTTAATCATAAATTGGTTCTTCACATTAATGGAGAATGTGCTATAGATGATTATATACAGCACCTTTTAGAGAAGGGTTGTTCTATTGTTAAGATGTCAAGGTTGTAACAATAAAAGAACTCACTTTTGGTGCCTTACTGAATGTTAGGATGTATTCTAGGTACCTTCAATCTGCAGACAGGTTGTGTGCTGACATAAAGAGTCAGGGTGGAATTTTAGACAAAGAGTCAGAATTGATTGGCCTCGTACTGTATCTGCATCAGATGTGTTGAGACACATATTTGCCGCTGCATAATACAGGCTGATCCTCTCGTATATCCTGCTGAGTAGTCAGACTGCTCCAGTGCAGAAGTCAGCTGACTATTGAATAATATACTCCCACCAAGCCTCAGATTCTTTAATAATTATAGTAATATTTCAGAGTAACAGGTTTCTTTAATTAATACCATGTCTCCAATCTTAAAATCAACCCCAGCCTGTTTAAATGGAGAAATGTAGTAACACTGGATAGATGCCTATTTCTTTAGTCAGTTTCAAGTTATTTCTGGGAAAATTGTGAGTCTTCCTTTTTTTTATGAAAATGTACCAATAAATTTGCCCACGCCTGTATATGATGAATCATGCATAAAAAAAAATAAAATAAATAAAAAGCCAGGCAAAAAGAACTAGCCAGGCAAAACAACACACATTTTTCAGTAACACAATGGATTCTTACACGGCAGTCTTTGATCTTCTCTGCTTCAATGGCACTAACCAGAATGTGTTCTGGAAATGTGCTCATACTTTGTACATATTTAGTGACAAAGGACAAAGTAAAGGGGCAGGGAAATTCTGATTTTCTTTGATATGTTCCAACCCCTCAGTGTCCCAGTAGTAATTTTATAAAGACTGTGCTTCCTCAGAACTCACATTAGCAGACCCTTTCCCTGATAGTGCTGATAAATCAGATGTTCCTTGAGGATGGTCCATCAAGGATATTACACTTAAGATGCTGAAGACGTGGTTCAAGTAGTTCTGACACTCCTCTTATCTAAAGCATTTTCTTGGAGCAAACCCAAATTTCTGGCTAATGTGTCTCTATATATATACCCCTCTCTCTCTCTATCCCTCTCCCTCTACCTCTCACTTCTTTTTAACCTCTGCAGGACGAGAAAAACCAGATGATGACAACCAATGTCTGGCTGAAGCAGGTGAGCCAGTAGTTTTTAGATGCACATCCTTGTACTGGAACTCACATTTAACAAAACATTCCACAGTGTGTGTTATTTAGTACATTGCATTTTTGATATTGTGTGTCCTTGTTCATAAAAGCTGTCCACTTTTTAAACACTTATTCTCTCAATGATGTCTCCACTGCCTTTATTGTTATGAGGGATTTTCTGAAGTAGGTGTTCTGCCCGTGCTCCACGGTCCAAAATAACACGTTGGTAGGTGAATTGGCGACTCAAAATTGTCCATAGGTGTGTGCGAGTGAGTGAGTGTGTTGCCCTGTGAAGGACTGGCGCCCCCTCCAGGTTGTGTTCCTGCTTTGCGTCCAGTGATTCTGGGTAGGCTCCGGACCCACCACCACCCAAAACTGGATAAGGGTTACGGCAGGGGTGGGCAATCTTACACGCAAAGGGCCAGTGTGGCTGCTGGTTTTTGTTCCAACCAACCAGGAGGTCACATGATCAGTTGTTTTACTGAGACGAAACTAATTAAAAGAGTGAAATCAGGTGTGCTTTGGCCTGAATAGCCTAAAAAGGGCCACACCGGCACTTTGCAGATACGATTGCCCACCCCCAGGTTACAGACAATGAATGAATGAATGAACAATTGAAGATGATGATGCATGATATCTTGCTCTCACTGTAAACTGGTTATATGTTTTAAATGGTGCTACATAACACTCAACAAAGAGATTAAATTGATATGGGTATAAATGTTTGACTTGAACACAACTGCTTCTTCAGGATAAAATTCAAGAAATATCTGTGAGATAGCTGTTAAAATGTAGAGATAATGTTACTGGATTACAGTAAAAGGTGTCAAGAAGCATGTTTCAGTCGAATCTACAAAAAAAAATCAGTGTTACAGTTCACCTTGTGTTAAATTGTCCCCTATATCCCCTATATGCAGACTGTGTCTGTGTAAAATGATGACTACACAGTTCACGGCAATAAGGGAGTGAATTACAGTGGCTCAAATATCCCTGCAGTTCTCAAAGATCAAAGGAGGAATCTACACGATGAAGAGAAATGAAATAACAACCTCTTGGATTTTCTCACTCAGGAGTGGAACGACTATAAACTGCGCTGGAAGCCTTCTGATTATGACAATGTGACGTCCATCAGAGTGCCATCAGAGCTCATCTGGGTTCCGGACATTGTGCTGTACAACAAGTAAGTAATAATATCTAATAGTCACAGATAAGACACTTTTTTTAATAGAATCAGCATGTGCCAGATTGTGGAAAAACCCAGTAAAGTCCAGTCAGTTCTATCACCATAGCCAATGTCAAGCAGTTCCCTGGATATATGGAGCACCATACAGTGCCTTTGAAATGAATAAGAGTAAGATTCAGAAAATCAGTACCTGATCTCCACAATGTCCTTGTGTCTAAACTAAGCATAGTCCTGGACGATATCCTAATTTCAATGGAAAATTACAATACAAAATGTTGTGTAGTCCAGGACTAGCCTTAACCCCTGTTTGGGAAACCATCCCAGTGCTATAGAAGATCTGGTGCATGAGCCACAAACCCTTTGTAATAAATTACACATCATATTATATACGGATCATAGAGTAATTTGTTTCCATCTGATTAAATAACTGCTTTTACATTTAGAGACTTCTTTAAACCTTCCTAAAATATGTACCAAAAATGCTCCACAATCCAAGCCAAGCAATCACCCTTTTAATGCAGGATAATATAAAGAGACACCATATGTACATCTAAAGATGTGTGCTGTAAAATATCCGTGATGCAGTAGAGGCAAACGGAAATATCTGTTTATATGTGAGAAAATAAAGTGATGATGGATGAGTGCGAGAGATGGGAAGGGAAATGTAAAATGCTGATTGGACTCACATGGACCTGACAGAGGTCAGCTGAGGTTATCTGCTATGTTATCATCAGTGTAATACAATACCACATTTATAACTGTCTCTTAGTAGAGCCCCTACCAATATAACCAAAGAACACCACCTGCTGTTCAGCAGTGGTTTTACAGCTTCTGTAGCAACACAGATACACGTGTCCCTTTTGTCATTTGAAAAAAGAAAAACATATCTCAAATGCATTAATTACAGCTGTAAGTGCAGCAGAAGGTTGATTAACCCTTTATAATTTGCCCCATATCTGCCACTTATGTACTTGTTTTAATTGAAGTCCTGCTTAATAATGGTCACTAAACAGCTCCAAATTGTATCATCAGAAGTAATGTTTTTCCTGTGTGAGGAATTAAAAAACAATTATGTCACATAAAGACTGTACATCCTGCATCAAGCCAAACATGGAGGTTTGTGCACTTGTAATTTCCTCAAGAGAATTATTAGTCATGTCTAATTCTGAGAAGAGGATTAGCAAGAGACCAAAATGTTATTTATGATTTGAAAAATGAATTTTGTTATTCTTTAAAACAAGGTTCAATGTGTGTGTATATATATATATATATATATATATATATATATATATATATATATATATATATATATATATATATATATGTTATAAGCACACAGATCGCAGAAACATTTGGGTCTAAACTGTCATTTTTGGCACTTACAACTTATTTACAGCATTGGCAAGTTAGGGGCTAACTGTTATGGGCCAGTCTTGTCTTGGGTTATAGCACGAGCCGTGCGTGTCGGCCAGACATGGCCCAAATGTTTTTCCACAACACACCTGACATCTGGCCCATGTGCGGTGGACTTGTGGCTGAGTTGAGGCAACCAGACCTTGAGTTAATGTTGCCATTCAAGGCCCAATGTGGGCTATAAAAGAACTACAGATTTGCCACATTTTGGCCAAACATTCATTGCTATCTGGGCATCTTTGAATATAGGATTCAGGAGGAACAATTCTTCCTGGCCTTGGAATGATAGGTCAACTCTTCATACTCTTGCGGATAATTGTTTGGGCATGGGAGTTTGCTAGCACCATCCATGCGTTTTGCAGATTTGAAAAAGACATATGACCATGTTTCCCAAGACCTTCTGTGGTGTTTACTCTAGGAGTATGGAGTGCCATGGTTGTTGGGGCAAGCCTTTTGGTCCCTCAGTACTGTGTTCTCCGCAGTCAATCCGGCTTGTCAATATGGATGTTGGTCTCAGTCAGGCTTGTGCTTTGTCTCCTCATATTCATGGTCCTCTGCAATTTTTGGATTATTTTGTCCTTCTGGCAACTTTGCATGGAGGCCCCCAGTGTATACTTGAGCAGTTTGTATTTAAGTGTGAAGTGGCCGATATGTGGATCAGCACCTCTATATCTGAGGCCATGTTAAACTCATGGACAGAGATGGCATGCTTCTGCAGGTAGGCAGTGAGAAGCTACCGCAAGTTGCAGCATGTATAGTAATGCTGTCACTGGGGCTGGAAAATTAATCGAAATCAACATTCAGAACTTTTAATCTTGTCTATATCGATTATATCAATTATTTATATTCTGTTATGTCCCCACTGTGTGTTCATGTACTGTCCCTTTAAAACCACGCTACCAACCTGTATTCACGTGATTCTGCCCGTCTGCCATATATAAGCAACCAAATTCCGAAGCCGAACTAGACCTCGAGCAGCTAGCACCAAAAGAAAAACACAGCGTACGTGGTTTGGACGTGCTGTGTTCTGACCTTAATTAAGATGACACTGAACAAAAAGAAGTCAAATGTAAACGATGAAAAAGGTTTCAGTGACCAAAGCACAATCACACCAGATATAAACAATGCTTAGAAAACAAGAGAGGAACAAGCTCCCAGCAACATTAGAAAAAATATCCTATATTTAATACTGGAGCATGTTTACAACCCTCGTCACTGAACTGTGAGGGTTAAAAATACAAAAACAAAATATTCGTTCATTAATCGTAATTGTGGTAAAATGTACAATAAATCGTGATATTGATTTGTGCTCATATCGCCCAGCACTAGCTGTCACTGTACTAGGCCAAAGTGGTAAAGAGGAGACCATGACCTTTGGGTAATCACTGAAAAAATCACTGCCAAAATGAGTTTTCTCCAGTGATTCAAGAGGAGCTAGGAGTAGAACTGCTGTTCCTTCATGTTGAGAAGAGCCAGTTGGTGGTTCAGGAATCTAATAAAGATGCCTCTTGGACACTCCCTGCTCAATCTACACCAGACACAGTCAAGTGGGAGAAGGCCGTGTAGACCCAGGACCTGCTGGAGGGATTTTATCTCCCAACTGACCTGGGAATGCCTTGGGATCCACTAAGATGAGCTGGTTGAAGTTGCAGGCAACAGAGATGCCTGGGCTTCTTTGCTCAGGCTGTTGCCACTGCAAAACTAAACTGAAACTTGGTGTGTTCTCCTTGTGTTCTCCAGGGTGTCTTCCTACCTTGTGCCCAATGATTCTGAGTAGTCTCTGTACCCATCGTGACGCTCCTCAGGAAGAAATGGTTACAGAAAATGAATGAATAAATCTCATATTACATAATCTTCCCAGAATTATCTCATCTGTTTTACTAAGAATGGACTTAACCTGTTATTTTCTCTAGTAACAGTAACATCTAAGGGTTAGCACAGTAAATCACACTTTGCTCTGTGTTCTCAGTGCTGATGGGGAATTTGCAGTGACCCATATGACCAAAGCCCACCTATTCTATACGGGGAAAGTACGCTGGGTTCCACCGGCCATCTACAAGAGCTCATGCAGCATCGACGTCACTTTCTTCCCCTTCGACCAGCAGAACTGCAAGATGAAATTTGGCTCATGGACGTATGACAAAGCCAAGATTGACCTGGAGCGTCTGGAGACCACTGTGGACCTGAAGGACTACTGGGAGAGTGGTGAGTGGGCCATCATCGATGCTGTGGGCACGTACAACACCAAGAAGTACGACTGCTGCCATGAGATCTACCCAGACATCACCTACGTCTTTATCATCCGCCGTCTGCCTCTGTTCTACACCATCAACCTCATCATCCCCTGCCTGCTGATCTCCTGCCTGACCGTTCTGGTTTTCTACCTGCCCTCTGACTGTGGCGAGAAGATCACACTGTGTATCTCTGTTCTCCTCTCGCTGACCGTGTTCTTGCTGCTCATCACTGAGATCATACCATCCACCTCACTGGTCATCCCGCTCATCGGCGAGTACCTGCTCTTCACGATGATCTTTGTCACACTCTCCATTATCATCACTGTCTTTGTACTCAACGTCCACCATAGGTCTCCAGGTACTCATGAGATGCCTCGCTGGGTCCATTCTGTTTTCTTGGAGCTCATCCCTCGCTGGTTATTCATGCGCAGGCCAGCACCGGACAGTCGGCGTAGACAGAGGCTACTTGTCTTGCAGCAAGGCCAAAGGTCACGGCCTCCTGGGTCATCCTGCTTGAGCACTTCTGCCAGCTGGTTAAGGGACGAGTCCAGAACCTGCTGCTATGAGGACCTGGAGCTCGGGACTCTTTCCTCTGCTTTTTCCCTCTCTTTTCGCCCTCCTTCTCCCCGACCCCCAGGCTCCACACCTCCGCCATCACAAAAACACGGAGCTCCGCCCAGACAGGATGTGGGTGTGGCCTGTCTGCCTAACTCCAGACACATAGGAGCAAGAGTAAACAACCACAGTAAGCGACCACTCAATGACAGCCAGAGGTCCCCTCTGTCTCCCAGCATCATGCAGGCACTGGAGGGGGTTCACTACATAGCGGACCACTTGAGAGCAGAGGATGCAGACTTCAGCGTAAGTGTGGCAGTGAATTGATGTCAGTTATATATTTAAATGCCCCTGATTTAAAATTACAAAAAAAAAATAAAGAATAATAAATATGGAAATGTGAGGTAAAATACTTTATAAGTGTGTTTTAACTTTTGACTGTACATAGACAATAGTGGTCTATTTCCCATCTAAAAGTTATTAACTTGCTTATTCAGAAGGCACCACTGATAATGAACTATAAAACAGCTTACAGTGTTGATAACCTTTGAATTTGCATATTATATTGACTGTCTTTGATGTGTCTGATCTTTTGGCATAGGTTAAAGAGGACTGGAAATATGTTGCTATGGTGATCGATAGGATTTTCCTCTGGATGTTCATCATAGTGTGTCTGCTGGGTACCATCGGCCTGTTTCTCCCCCCCTGGCTGGCTGGCATGATCTAGACCACTCTCACATTCATGGACATGTACAGACACCGTGGGAAAACTCATCAGAAAAGGACTGAGAAAAAAGGACTAATACAGAAACTCAACAGAAGAGGAAGATTAATGAACAGTAAGTTCTTCACAGAAATTCTTCAAAGGGAACAGTGGCAGTGGTTGACGAGCCCAAAAAATCTCTCTGACTGTAAAACCTTCCAGTGATTAATGTTGAATAAAATGTGGCACCTTAAAAATCCAGGTCTCTTCTTTCTTGGATCAGATGTGAGGCAGTGGGGGAAAAAACGATTTGTAGAGTAATGTCCTCCTGTCTGCTGGCATCAGAAAATTGATAGAATTTTTTTTCCCTTACTGATCTGTCCATTGCAATGTTAACAAAATATGCCGACATGCAGACGCTGATAATACCTGTCAATTTGTATTTAAAGCAAGAATCCCCAGAGGTACAGAGGAGAATATTACAGAGCAGCTGCCACATATCTTTTCACATAATGGTAAATGTACACACACACACACACACACACACACACACACCTAAGAAGTAGACAGTTGAAAATACAAGAGCTATTTTTAGCCTGAACGGCCTTTTGGGCAATCAATATTCAAGGGTGCAGAATGGTGTCAGTGGATGCTGGCAAAACAGTTTCATCCAGACATATGAAGGAGATACAAGTCTGAACATGCTTGATATATACAATGACACATTTATATATAAATGAACATTTATGTGAAATTAATGGAAATGATCTGTATACTGCTGGTAAGAAGAACTGTTTAACTTCCACAGATGTTCTTCAGTTAAATCACGGAACTTGAGGCCCAATCTACAAGATTTAATTATGTACATAGATGATTTTCAGGAGATTTGCAACTTTTAATTGATTTAAAGCAGGGGTGTCAAACCAGATCCACGGAGGCCCATGTGGGTGCAGGTTTTCTTTCCAACCATGCAGAAGCCACACCTCATTCCACCTGTTCTTAATCATTGGATCTAATCAATAGATCTTGACTTTCAGTAGTGTGGGGCTTTTGCGTGGTTGAAAAGAACACCTGCACCCATGCGGCCCTCGTTGGTTTTGGTTTGACACCCCTGATTTAAAGCAAGTGTGCCAGCCTTTTTTAATACATTCATCAATTCCTTGATAAACAGCTTTTACTGTTACTCACTTTTTTAAATTGTATTTAGATATTTTGGCAGATGCTTTAATACAGATAATTTTACTTTGTTTAGAGACATTGGTGACCAGGCTCAAAACAGGAAATGACTTTTGTTGTGCCATTTGGAGGGCAACAGTGTTACCCAGTACACTGTAACAACATTTTTATTAATTGCTCCAAATTAAAAAGGGAAACAAATAAAATAATACCATACTGTGTTAAAACACTAAGAAAGCACTCACTTTTGAAATACCTTTTATTTGACTGTTTGCAAGCATACTCTAGAACCTGTAAAAATGTAGATAACCTGAGCAACACTGAGTTCAGTAATATTGGTCCTCATATTTTTTGATCTTACATTATTATTTCTTAAAAAAAATAATAAGCATGACATTTTGTACCTGAATGCAACACAAAATACGAATCATTTTGTCCTGGGATTCCAGAAGGGACATATACGTGTTTACAAATATGGCTAGTAGCAGTTCAGTCAGTGTAGAAATGTGATGACCACTGTAATGTCCTGTGCTAAGATTCCAAAAGTACTCCAAAATATTGTTATTAATTTCCTGACACTAAAATATGGCATTGCAACACTTGATTGGCTTTTGATCATATCAAATCATGTTCGATTGCTCTGTACAATGATGGCACTGTGGATTGACTGTCCAACTAAAGTTTAGTCCCTGTCCAAGACTATCCCACTTTATTCTAAATTAAAAATGCTCCTTGAGTCTTACATAGCACTGGAGGCTTGAGGCTTAACTTTAGCTCGAGAGAGAAACATAGGCAACTCCAAGACTAAAATGGATACCAAATGAATCACCTCCACAGACCTCCAGACATAATCGGTAGCCTGGAAACAGGCCCTCAAAGTTAACCCGATATAGAATTCAGAGTTTGTGAGTCAGCATGTTTGTTAGCTGAGAAATGAAGGGTACCCTTTCCCTAGTCTGTGTCTGTGGAGACTGAATCTTCAGGTTTGGGTTTGGCGAGGTTGGCGCGCACTCGTGCCTGGTCCACGGCATCCAGCAGGTTCTTAGCATCCATGGCCAGCGTGTGGGCCGCCGCCAGCATCTGCTTCTTGCATTCATCCTTCAGAGAGGTGATGGAGTTTTGCTGGGCCAGACGCATCTTATTGATCAACTCAGCCATGTCCTTATTCAGCAGCTTCTGCGTGCCCTCAATCTGAAAGGAGACACCATAAGTAATGCTTTTAATTAGTTTTTATGGACCTCCCACTCTTTGCTTTCTGATAAACCTGATTTCTGGCATAGATTCAACAAGCTGCTGGAAACATGCCACAAAGCTCTTGGTTCATGTTGTTAGGACTGAACCAGATAACTGGTCCTGCTATGAACGAGTGCAGAAAGTAATGTTTTATGCAGAAATTGAATACAATTTTCAAATCATGAGTGTTAAAATTTAATTATAGCCTATATTTTCTAGAATCTATCAAGGTTAGTCACTTTACAACAGTAAGTTAGTAAGGTAAGCTCTCTCTCTCTCTCTCTGCACTGTACTGCTGCTTGAAAGACTGGAGTTATTAATAAACCATCTTTAATTTACATCATTATTAAATATTAATTAAATTAATAAATTCCAACACAAAGGGGACCTTGTAAATGCCCTATATCTAAATATATATTAGTTACCTCTGTCCTTACAGACCCGTGCAGAGTTGGAAGAATGTCGTCCACACTGTGAATCAGATCCCTCAATGACATTCCAACAGTCTGAGGAGGAAAGAAAAGATGAAATGAAAAAATGAAAGCCTGCAGTACAAAAACATGAGCAATACTACTATACTGACCAAGACTTTATTGGAAACTCTGCAGGACAGTGCATCTCCAGGGACACAACTGGGCATCTCTGTCCAAGACTTAAATGGACACAGAATGAAAAGCCTCCACAGACTAGAATATATCTCAAAACCAAGCATCATCAGTATCTAGGAAACTGACCCTTAGAGTTATCCAGATATAGAATACCAAATTTGTGCGTCAGCATGTTTTTTAGCTTAAAATGAAGCTTTAGTGTCTAGTCACACTGTGTCCTCAAGCGTGCCTTAATATGTAGTCTTTCCTAATGAGGGGAAAAATAAGAGTTGTAGACAAAACTGAAATACCCCGGTGAAATTGTGTTGTATGAATAAATATATTTAATTTAACCTCTACAGGGAATTAACATTTATTTTTTCTGTTAAACAAATTTCCAGTTTAACATAGTGTCAGAAATTCATATCATATAAAAATAAGTCATATAGGCCACACTGTAGGGTTATTTTTCAGCATGTTAAATAAAAAAAAGGATATTAATTGTGCATTAAAATAAGTAGATAACTGTGCTCTGTACAGGATGTGTGCTTTTATGACATTTCAAGTTGAAAAAGCACTTTTGTGACTTGCGCTGGATAAGGGCGTCTGCTTCATGCTGTAAATGTAAATGTCTTTTGATAAAGGGCATCCAAACTTTTGCAGAACACTGTAGCAGACAGCCTGTGTCTACCTAAACAAACATTTAACCTACAATAATATTAGCTTAATATCGCAAAGGGATACCTTGACAATGCTTATGTAGTCAGAGGAGGGCAAGGTGTTCACATCGTTTTTCAGCTGTACAACCACTTTAACTACATCCATGACAGAGTGGTACACTTTGTCCTCTGAGCGGTCCAGTTCTGCTGTTGGGGCAGGCTGACACAAAGAGATCAGTATTTAAAATTATTACGAGCCATAAAATGCATGTATTACCTGACTGTTTTTACCCCATTTAGTTCTGAACAGTGTGCAATTACCTGCACTGAAATTCTTGGGGGCTTTTCAGGAGGCTTCTGCAGGTCAGCTTTAATGGCAGTAAAACATGTAAAAAAATGTAGTTTAGGCAATTTTAGACGGCAAGCAAGACACACACATTTCTGCATGTATAAAATTTTGATCAATTTTATTGGTGGCCTGTTTGTCTCAGACTTCTGTAAGGAGTCAACTAGAAATAGCAAAAGGCTTACCCTGACTGGGTTGAGGCTCTGATGGCTATAAGAATAAATAAAGTGCAGAAAAGAAAAGACAACACAGAAAAGACAGAAAATGTCATATACCTATATTTATAGGAGCCATCTGTAATACTGACACCAAGTGTTTAAAATGGGAACGACAATACTGATTTAAAACAGTGAAGAGAGCTTTCAGCCATGATTTTCCCTGCATTTACACACCTTTACTTTCTAAATCCATCCTAAATATTTCAACTACATCAGACTTTAATTACCCATTCCACCAAAAAAGGGCAGATATGCCAGGCTTTTGAAACACATCTCGATTTGTATAAAACACACACACCACAGAAACTTTTCTAAGCTTTTCATATTTAAAACTGCTTCTGTCTTTCAAACACATGGCTAGAGTTTCCTCTTGTTTTACACTGACTCTGTTCATGGAGATTTTTAGAAAGGCACTGAGGATTTTTAGGTCTCATAAAATCTTACATTATTTCTGTTTGCTTAGCCACTTCTTGGCTGAAGGACATTTATCAGTTGTCAGTTCATGTGTATACCTGGCAACCCGGTAGGCTTGGACAGAGTATGGGATCTCAGGCCAAAACAACAACAGAGTATCGCTCCAGAATGAGCACATCTAAAAGACAATATACTGTCTCCAGCACTGCTCTCAGAGACCCCAGTGCTTCAGCTTAGCCTCTTTCCTTAATCTATGATGGACAAACCCTGGACATTTTAGGATTAAGTAAAGTAAATATATTTTTATTTACTGATTGGTGAGTGTAGCTACAAGGTAGGTGGCCTGAAAAAATTCCAGCTCAAAATTTTCTAGCAAACAATGAGCACACACTAAATATCACTTACCAACTCCACAGCCGTCTTCTCGTTGGTCTTGGGGTCCTTAATAAGAGCATAAGAATAACAGTCATAGAGATCAGTAAAAAAGCATTTAAAGAGTCAGTTTTTATATAAAAAAAAAGTTAATGACAGTTTGCAAATATATGTTTCAAAGAACTTTTTGTATGTTTCATTCTCACCAGATGTTTCACCTCTTGGTCCAGCCAGGACTTGTCCAGCAGCATGTCCTCTTTCTGCTTCTTTATGGTCTCCTGCATCCGCTGCTTCTCTGCCTGCCACAGACGTTGAGCATCCTCCATGCTGGATGGCCCTACATTGAACTCCCCTTCCTTTCACACACACACACACGGATTTACTGAATTTTTACCAATGTATTACCAAGCCAGGCCTTCGAATTCCCGTCATGTACATGTGAGTGTTTTCCCTGCTCTAAGACAATGCAGCTAAAGTATGATTTAATTTGACATGAACAATTCTGTACTTATAACTCATTTAAAATCCAGAATTCTATAAAATGTGCAAAATCTAAACTGTACATTTAACAGACCTTAAATGAGCTACACTTTGCGAGGTGATTGTTGTGAATTTAATTTAAGTTGCTTGACACTGAAGGTGAACACTGCTTTCACAAGTCGTTGCAGCAATATTTAAAACCTTGACTCTCCCCTTCAAAGCCAAACATTAACATTGGCAATGGTTAAAACATAGGCCTAGATTAACCCATTATCCTTCCAAGGACCATCAAGACTCATCTCTGTCCTGTTACACAGATGCTAGTTTAAGTTCAAAACTGTCTGTTTTCAAATTGCAACCAAAGACTCATCTGTTTAAACCATTTTAATAAAAAATAATGTTGTAAATTATTTGTAATTGCACTGATTAAATTGATCATAATCTCCAAGTATACCTATACTTAGATAAAAGTGGTTAAAATTCTGACTTCAGTCTTGAGTGGTGTCTTAAAGTTAAGAGTACATTTCCACATAGATAAAATTAATAATATATAATAAAATTTTGAAAGTAAAATTTTGTTAATGTGTTAGAAAAGGGAATAACCTGAAGTATTCAAAACAAGACTATTCCAGGACCCAGACCTGAATCTCTCTCTTATGCTGTGTTCTGATGTACAACACATGAATCAACCAAAGGAAAAAAGGTGAGCGACAATCTTACTCCCAGACTGAGACGACGACTGGCCACAGTGGGAACTGTGAGAGCGCTGGTGGAGTCTACAGGAGACTGATAATCACAAGGACTAGCCAAGTCTGGAGAGCTGGCACATAATGCTTCATTCAGCTGTGGAGGAAAAAACACAACATTGCAGGAAAACAAATACATACATAAACTGGAATTTTAAGGGGTTTTAATTTTTGATTAAAATCATTTTTGATTTGTCTGTTGTAAACTTGTATCTATCTATCTATCTATCTATCTATCTATCTATCTATCTATCTATCTATATAAATAATAGGTGAAATGTTCAAACTGTCCAAACAATGTCCAAATGCATCTCTATACAGGTCTAAATTTATTTTCCTTCTCAATTCTCTAATAAGTAATTCAACGCCTGAAAGCCACTGTAATGTTGGGATGAGTACATTACCTGAATATGAAGCCCAATGCTGAGAGTGTTCCCAAAGCGCCCGGGGTTCATTCTGGAGGGCTAAACAAATGAAGAGAGCTCTATAAATATATGCAAATGTTTGGGCATTCGTGATCAAATAACATATTGTTTTTGATTTTCTACCTGAAAATTGAAAATTGTGTTGAAGTTGTACATATTCTATACTGAAAACATATTTTTTGCTGAGTACTGTGCAAAATCCAATGCATATATGATTATTACTAGTAGTAAAACCGCTTAATCGAGTACCTTGTATAAAATTATACATAATTAAAATAAATATAAATACAGTAAAAGGTAACTGATTATCTATTCTAAAAACTAGTAGATGTGTTGTGATCAAGATATACTGTTCATTATATTAATTATAATTAATTATAATATTATATAATTATATATATATAATTATAATAATAAATATATTATTATTAATTAATTATAATAATTATATTATTATAAATCAATTGTTTTTTTAGTTTTTTTTACTTAGCCAATCCATATGATCAAAGTACTTATTAAGCAATAAAAATAGGCCTTTTTTTTTTTTTTTACAATGACCTCAAATCATACTGCACTGCTACGAGGAGGAAAAACAATCACATACAGAATATCATTATTTACTGTAATAATGTTGTTTGTTTTCATTATGCTATTTGAGTTTAATACACTGGTACCGCTCAGACAAATAGCTTTTTTAAATCTCAGGTGCTTTAAACACTTGAACAGAGCTCTAATGGATAAAAAAAAAACTTGTGTAAAATGTAACCTGTGTAAGAATTATGGCATGTTAATTTTTATGTTGTATTTATTAAACTATAACAATAATATTAAACTATAAAAGTCCCCTAGATATAATATACATATAAATAACACATTCAGTTTTACCAGAAAAATTTGATCATTAAAGACATGTAGAACACGGTCACCTTAGGAGGAGCCTCATTTACAGTGATCTTGGGCTCCAAGTATTTAGGTGGGCGAGGTCTCTCTCTCTCCCTCTCCACCTCCAACTCTTTTTCCATGGTTTGAACATTACTGCACAATTTAAAATGCACAGGTTAACATCTACTGCCAGAAATATCTAGTCAAGTTTGACTAGAACAAAAACACACAATTCCTGATAAAATGACATATTGTTTTTGATTTTCTACCTGAAAATTGTGTTGAAGTTGTACATATTCTATACTGAAGTGAGAGAGAGAGAGAGAGAGAGAGAGCTACCTGATTTGGCAGACGAGCTCGGTGAATGTGGGTCTTTCGCTGGGGTCATAATTCCAGCAGCGGGTCATCAGGGAGTAGAGGGCAGGAGGACATACCTCTGGCTTGGGCAGCCTGATGCCCTGCTCCAGTTGATTAATCACATCTCGGTTCTCCAGCCAGAAGAAAGGCTGCTGACCACGACTCATGATCTCCCACATGCACACAGCTGGACAGGGCCAGTACAGGCACAGAGAGATGTAATCAGAGCGTGGTGAGAGACAGAGGAGCATGCATGATGATATTGGGTTAGCAAATAGTTTTTGAGTCTAAATGCCATGACTACAGCCACTGTCAAATGCATACCTTTAAGCAAAGTTTTAGAAAGATATGAGTTTGACATATAAAAAGAATTCTATTTATCATATTATGTATATAAAATATCAGTGTACCTTCTGCAAAGTAGGTTTACTTTTAATTCTATTCTATTTTCTTTACTCTTGATAACCAGTAGTTGAAAATCAACTGCAATGTATGTCATTTGCTGGCTAATTGAGTTTGTTTAAATGGGAGAAAGGATATTCAATTCCAGACACTGGATCCATGTTCGGGGCTGGGATTTTAAAATGGCCAGCTGGTATGTCACACTTGCCAGGTAGAGTGTCATGCAAGCCAGCCATTTTAAAGTCCCGGCCTAGAACCTGGATCAAGGGTCTGGATCTGAAGATTTTAGATCAGCTGATCTAAACTGACATTTTATTTCTGAGAATTAATGGTTGCCTTTTGTGTAAAGTTGATGCCAAAAGTTGACATACATCTGGGCTCAAACTCAGCTTTTCACATATTCACACATTCCATTTCACTATATGCTTTGCAGGGGGCACCTATATTGTTCACACTTGAGGTCCATTTAAAGCTACTGATTAGAGACTCATTTATTTCATACTATTTATTAATTTTATACTTATTAATTTCAGATTTATACTATATCAGATTTTCAGTGGGTAAAAATGTATATATGTATGTATCTAAATATACACACATTTAAACCTCTTTAGCAGTCTGGGTGATCCAACAAACTTAATCTAATTACACCTGTTCTGTCAAGAGGAATGAGCTGAAACTGAAATTGAGCCTAAATGTTTGACTCAAGTTAAGCAATTATAAAGACAAGCCACCCAATACTATAAAAGTGTGTGTAAATTTTGTTACACTGAAAGACTGATAAATATATAAAACTTGAAAAACAGGAGTCTTTTTTTAAATTTGAAATTACTTAGTGTGGAAACAAAGTACAGAACTTCATTTAATTAAAAAACTAAAAGTATGGTGATATGACGTGTGGTGTTGTGAAAAAACACGTTTGAATGTCTTTATACTTAATTTTAAGAGATAAAAGAACAGGAAGTGACGATGTAATTAAAACACGCAATGCAGTGTTTAGCATGGAAATATGGACATTTGCATTTGAAACCTAGAGAATAAAGTTGTTCTGAATGTCAGCAACATGCAGTAGGTTTTACCAATAAAAATACTCCCCCAAATGAAATATGTTTATATTAGCTAAACAGTAAAATGATGAAGAAGAATGTTTCAAGGCAGAGAGCAACTTTGTCAGGGTTGTACACTGTTTCTGCTTAAAGGGCAGAGCAACATCTACACAGCATGACTGATGTAATGTGATGAAAGAGCATTTTCAACAGCAAACTTCTCTCTGGCCTCCTGCACTAAGATCGATCTGAAGGTCATAGTTCTATAGACATAGAGCAGACTGTAGAGGGATATGCTGTCTATTCCACTCATCTCTCAAAACTGATGATGTTGCACCTGGAAGGGCAGTTCTCCTGTATAGAACCATCCATCAGAGAAAACAAGTCCATGATTATGATTCAGAGAACCCTACAGCACAGCCCCTCTGAGGCAGACCTCGGAGCTAGACCTGTCTAATGTTATTTAAACCCACAAGCAGCACTGTCCATTATGTCAATATGTCATAGAGAGTTTTCCAAATTTGTTGACTGCTCAGGTTCAAGGTAATGTCTGTATTAAAAAAGACATATGCCAAGCCTGTGCCTCCCTTCATTTCTAAGAGAGGCTTTCATACTGTCTATATCACTTTATCTTTGACTTTTTTACTACATTTTTTTCTTACTATTGCATTATAGAGTCCATTCAATTAAATCACCATTTAATGCCCCTTAAGCCTGTTACAACTTTGTTCCACAACAACTGAGACTAACAAGAGTGCAAAAGTTTGGACTCCCCTTTGTCAAATTACATTTTTTATGTTCTTCCACGTTTTGCCTCCTGCAGGGGGGCTGCCACAGCAGCTCACCTGACGACCCCCGAGGATTTACACAGTGGACTAGGCACAGTTTTCCTGCCAAATTCTGCTTTGAACTTAACCCTCCCATTTCACCTGGGCTTGGGACCAGCAGCAGTATAACCCCAGTGCCTGGATAGCAGGTGCAATAAGAAACCACTGCATTCAGACAGTGACCACTGGAGGTTGGACATATTCCATAATAACACCCCTTTTTTTATATTAGAAGAAATTTTGGATAAGCAGATGTCTACAAACCTCTGGATATTTTGCTATCTACACTCATATCAGTCCTATAATTGTTGACATCTTTAGATCACAGATACGAGTTAGTTTAGATAACCGTTTTTCTGTAAGCATTAGCACTGCCTAGGATAAACATATGGTGGCTTACCAAACATCCACACATCACTGGCTGTGGTAAAGCGACGAAAGTTTATGGACTCAGGGGCCATCCATTTGATTGGCAATCGAGTCACAGAGGCTAAAGATGTGGAAAAAGTAATTAAATTGTTTATTAAAGTTATAGACCTTCCAGAAATACACTGTCTCTTTATATTTCAGTTGGCATGACTCATTACCACTGGAATAATCCATTCAATTCAAGTTTAACTTTTAAAGGCTTTACTGTCAGGTCACAATGTTAAACTTTACAGATATACAGGGGTTAGACAATGAAACTGAAACACCTGTCATTTTAGTGTGGGAGGATTCATGGCTAAATTGGAGCAGCCTGGTGGCCAATCTTCATTAATTGCACATTGCAGCAGTAAGACCATGTGCATCCAATGGTTCAAACATTGTATCCTGAAGGCAGTGTATCAAGAAGAAAATGCACCAATACACACAGCAAGACTGGTGAAAGATTGGTTTGATGAACATGAAGGTGAAGTTGAACATTTCCCATGGCCTGCACAGTCACCAGATCTAAATATTATTGAGACACTTTGGGGTGTTTTGGAGGAGCGAGTCAGGAAACGTTTTCCTCCACCAGCATCACGTAGTGACCTGACCACTATCCTGCAAGAAGAATGGCTTAAAATGCCTCTGACCACTGTGCAGGACTTGTTTATGTCACTCCCAAGACGAATCAACACTGTATTGGCCGCAAAAGGATGCCCTACACCATACTAATAAATTATTGTGGTCTAAAACCAGGTGTTTCAGATTCATTGTCCAACCCCTGTATGTGTCAGTGCAGATCACAATCACTCTATACACGAGTAGCTTTAAACAATGACAAAAATAACATAATATCAAGTAACAAATGTACAAAATATATAAAGCAATGGAGGGAAAATCCAGTCACATATTTCTTGATGCTGTATTGACCACCCTCTAATACTTCTTTCCTTTACTCCAAATAGGAATGCACAAAGATGTCATATTTATATTGAATAAACAGATTTTTATGTATAAGCATCATACAGATGAGCTTTGATTAAACATTTATTGTACTCCTAAAGAGCAAAGGTTAAGTGATGTTGGGCTACTGTCCTTTTTTTTTCATTTTACTTAATTGCAATTTATTCAATTGCAAATCAAGGTTACATTTTTGTGGGTTTCAGGCTCCAGTTCCCATATTGTTCAATACTACTTTGTTCCAAATGTTTATGAATAAAAAACATGATCTTTTTCTGTATTTTTTGATCCCTTCTAGTTTCACATGTGCAGCATATCACAGAAAAATCAGGCACACCAAAGGGAACAGGAGTTTCATGAAATCATGTCATAATTAAATCTCTTTTGTACACTACAGTAATAAGAAACACTTCAGAAGAAAGATAAAAGCTTGTTTGGAATAAGAAGCATGGCTGAGATATGAGAGAACATGATTATTCTATCATGTTATTGATGTCTCAGCACACAGCTTACTAAGCTGGCTGTGGTTAATATTCAAGTGGCTGCCTGACTAAGATATAAGTGCTGCAGGGCTTTGAATATGTCAGTGCTTTTCATGCCACAGCTGACGCTTACCTTTGTAATATTCTTCATTCTCAATGTATCTGGACAAACCAAAGTCACCCAGTTTCACACAGTCTGGTGTTGCAACAAGCACGTTTCTTACAGCTATGTCTCTGTAACACAAACATTTGGAATTGAATGAGACTAGATTTACTCAGTATTTTATTCCGAATATTTGTACATGTAAAAATAGAAATCTGATCCACATACCTGTGCACCATGTTCTTTCCCTGTAAGTACACCAAAGCTTTGCAAAGCTGCAAGCAATAAAGGACTAAGGTGACATTGGTTAAATTGTTCTTGTTTTGGTTCAGGTAGTTCCCAAGCTGAAAGTGAAAAATGCACATATTTTTTTTAAATTAGTCCCTGAAATACTAAGATAAATTAAATATTTTTATCAAGTTGTTCATTGTATTTGAGCTGGTATTGCCTTTGGTCGCAATATACAAATGAACTATCAAACCAATCATGTTTTTACTCTGTCAAGCCCAGGTAAGTTTCAGTAAGCATTTAGTTATATAAAATAATGTATTTATATATTTCAAAAAGTGGCCAAAATAATGTGAGCCGCTTTAACCATGCCACACTAATAATGGAATTGTAATATGCAGCAATAAAAAGCAGGACAGTAGTCGTTGGTCATATTGTGAAGTCATATATCACAGTCCCGAATAGTGCACTGTACTATAGCACCAAACAGTGCAGCAACAGATTGTAACTTAGACCGAAAATGTGCACCTATAAGATGTACTTTATAAAATGGCAGATAAGTGGAAGCATTTCATGCACTGTATTTTGTACAGTACACTTTTCTACTTAGCATTTGTCTCTGAGTTGGTCATCAAGCATGAATGGACAGATTTTATTATCACATACTTACTTTGGTTTTGGATCAGTTACAGTTGTAACAGAAAGTGAAATCATAGCATACATCCATCCATCCATTATCTGTAACCGATTCTTATCCAATTCAGGGTGATCCAGCAGTGGGTCCAGAGCCTACCTGGAATCATTGAGCGTAAGGGGGGAATACACCCTGGAGGGGCACCAGTCCTTCACAAGGCAACACAGACACAAACACCCATTCACTCAAACCTACGGACACTTTTGAGTCGCCAATCCACCTACCAACGTGTGTTTTTGGACTGTGGGAGGAAACCAGAGCACCCGGAGGAAACCCACGTGGACACGGGGAGAACACACCAACTTCTCACAGACAGTCACCTGGAGTGGGAATCGAACCCACAACCTCCAGGCCCCTGGAGCTGTATGACTGCGACACTACCTGCTGCGCCACCATGCACCAATACAGTGCTTCTTAAGTATTATGATTGAATTGATTTTGTCCTAAATGAAAACCAAAATGCAAGTGCATTCGAATCCCACCGCAATGGCTGAATGTCTTTCATGATTATGGATGTTTCCGAATGAGTATTTTATTATAAATGGAAAATATGACTTTGCATAATCTAAATGGTTGTAAATGTAATTTAAGTGTTGGCTAACTATAAGCTTTTTATGATGCAACCTACCTCCCCGTACTGATAGAGTTCCATGATGATCCACACTGGACTTTCCTCTATGATTCCAATCAGACTCACTATATGAGGGTGGTCCAGGTTTTTCATTATAACTAGTAGAGCAGACATGCAGAAATGGTGTATGTTAGCCAAACATTAAAAAAAAAACACTTTCATGTGATTTTGAAAAAAACTATTATTTCATATTTTCAATTCATTTTTCTATTTTTAAAAATGGGTAAATGCTCTTGATTATCTGTTCTTCTGTTTGTTACCTGCTTCACTCATGAACTTCTCCATGACATCAGGAGAGCAGTCTTTACAGGTTTTCACAGCCACACTGATTTTCTCCCCATTCTATTTCAGAAAAACGATATTAAAAGTTAGAAACTAGAAATGTATTAATTAATTACTTTTTCATTAATTGTTCTGATGTCACAGAAACTATAACATCCTACAGCGACTTTTTTTCTGAGAATGCATATCGAAGGCACATTAACTAAATAATTATTTAAATTATTACTTAAAATAATTTAAGTGGATCTCAGGAGTGCACATTAAAACTATCACATTTTAAACTGTGGAAATGGAGCCCAGAAGGACTAAATCCAGAAGTTAAAACAGAGAGAAACAAAGCGAGACTCTGTACAGGTGAAGACAAACTTAAAACATTGTTTAACACAGTACTATGCCTTCTTCACCTACTGATAAAAGCACAGAGAGCCGCTGTGGGCACTTGCTCTACGCGCTACAATGTTTTCACTTAAAGCCTATTTAAAAGCATATAACTGATAATAAATTGACCTCATCACATTTTTATTTCTTTCAAAATGCTTATGTTCCTTACATTTTATATGCTCTCATAATTGTATAATTGTGTTTAAAATATTCAGTTTAGGACTAGTTATTTGTATTCTCTCTATAATTTTAAGTAATTATTTTAGATAATATGGGTAAACCATGCAAATTTCAAGTAAAAAAAAAAAAACACATTCCAGAATTCCAGAACTGAGGAGGAACCAGGGGCGCACATGTTTCTGTGGTAAGACCCATAGGTGGTACTAGTCTAAAAAGTTTGAAAACCACTGCTCTATATGTTCCCCATTAGTGTATACATTTTGAATGTCTCTTCTGGTATTTTGTTTATTTATTTCCTCACACTATTCTCACACTCTGAATTAAGCAACTCCATTCAAATTTGACGATAATCTTGTGTTTTACATTCCTGCCATGTCATTTTTTTACAATAAATCAAATGTAAATATAATTTAGACAATGCAAATATAACGCCATACATGTAATTGGACAGCAGCTATATAATGTATATCATAAAACAAATTTAGGACAAAATGACAATAAGTGTAAAGACAAATGTGTAGAATGAAGGTAAAAATACTCACCTGTTTTTTGTAAACTCCTTCATAGACCTCTCCAAAAAAGCCTGACCCCAAAATCTTTCCCAAGACAATCGCTTTTCTAGCGATTCCAAATTTCACTGTGATACAACAAAACAGGCGACCTTATATTCAGACATATTTACTTTAAAAGCATAAAGCAGAATGTACGTGTGTCCGTTATTGACATGCATGTGTCAATCCCTTAACTTACCAGGGGGTGGCGGCTTTTCGTCCATAATTTCACAGTATATATCAGAGTCTGACAAATGAAGAGATAATATACACATTTTAGGAAGATTTTATGAAACCACAGATTTAGTCGGAGGATAATTTTTCAGATGGACATCTTTACAAACAAAGGAGATTGGATATGTACTCACTCCTGCTATGGCTTTCAGATTCTTTCTCAGGTAGAGGCAGGAGTCTAATAAAAGAAAGCCTGAGATATTAGTGAAATGAAGAATACACACTGAACTGTACTCAGAGAACTGTACTCAGAGGAGTGTACTCATCTGCAAACAGTAGCCTTTGTCTCAATCTTTTCCATTGATAAGTAACTAATAAAACCATAAACATGAGCAGAAAAGAAAAGTGTAAAAGAAGAAAGAATTTGGTTCAGCTTACCCAGAGGGAATGGCAGGAAGAGAGTTTCGAAGCTCTACACCTAGAGTCAAGTAAGTCTCAGATTATATGGCATGTTTCTTATAAATGCTCATCTATCTTAAGTAAATAGCAAAAATATGCCTTATCATAATTACTAAAGTCAAAAGAAAAATGCATTTATTTTCCAACTAATGTAAATACATTTTTTTCAAGTCATTTTGGACCAACTATCTACTGTAATTGTTTTCTTTCAGTAGAATATAAAAATCATAGACAGTAACAATATGGAGCCCCACATATAAATTTGGTTAACACTAGAATTCAATAACTACTAGAACAAGCACTATGATCATTCTGACAGTCTAATATTTGCATGCATATTGATGATATCTTAAAGTATGTATAAATAAATAAATAAATTAATATTGTTACAATAAGTCAAAATGTCAGAAAAACAATAATAAATTAATAATTATTTGTTTATTGATAGTATTTAATGTGCACTACTAGTTAGTATACTATTGCAATATAAAGATATATGTTTTACATCAGGTACAGATTTACTGTGAAATAAATAATCATTTAAAAATTACTTGCAAATATAAAGAACAATAACCCTTAAATATGGTTTACACAACAAGTTGAACGTTTTTTTATATATACATATATAATGCCTAAATGGTGGAGTGGAGCACTGCTTGAGCATTCTTTGCATTCATGTGATTCACCTTCATGACCTGGTCTTTCCAGGTTTATGTGCTCAGAACTCTTTTGTGATTTGTAATATTAATTTCAAAACAATGTTAGACTAAAATATGCTCCAATATAATTAAAGTCACAGCTCTTTGGACATGGGGGTTTATTATGTTTTCTAAAGATTTCAAAATGACTTTCTCTTCCTTTCTAGTGTTAAAGGCAGCATATCATCACTGGGGTGAAAAAGGTACATGTACTTATATCAGATCCTCATAGCACAGGGTCACGTTTAGGTGCACATCCACACAGAGAATAATGGTATGTATTTACACATTGAACAAGGCAACAATTACAATTTACCACTTAATTAACACAATACAGGCTGTATTAACAACCGCATGGGGGACAATATGGCACTATATGGAACAAACTCTAACATCCACAAATGTTTGTTCAAATCAAATGAAAAGAAACCAAGGTCATGATTACGTTCAAACCATTACATCCCTGATTATCACTGTTTCTTGTCTTAACAGACCAAATTTAAGAGGTCCAGAATAATAATGTTGTCCTACCTTTATTTGACCGAGATATTAACGATGAATCTGTATTGTTCTCCAACCTGCAGTAGCCATCAATCAAGTCTGCCATATTTTCTGCTATTGCCAAATTAGTTACATTGACAGAGAGAGGCTGGAGAATACAAAATACACACAATAGAAGGATCAGTAGATATGAGAATGATATTCTACAAACTTTAGATCAAGGAGAGTGTGTTGCTCACCTGTTTGGCTCCAGTGATTTCAACATGTAACAGAGCTTTGCTGTCACTTTGAGGAGTGATCTTGATACTTCTGATCTGTTTAAATTCTGCCAGACTGAGCATCTGGGGACAAATGTTGAGCTTCAGAAACACTGACATGACAAAGGCTTTTCAAGCGACCCTCAGTAAAGCCAGTAAAGCAGATTTTATTTATGGCTACTTTGCACTCTCTAAGTAGGCTCACAGCAGGTCTGTGGCACTCATGGCATTGTTTCCATTCTCAATTAAACATGAATGACTGTGTAATACAGTTGTAGTTTCTAGGAATTGGTGAAAAATATTAAGGGAAAACCAACACAGTATGGTATACACAGTATAGTAAGCATTGGACAAGCAAAACTGCTTCAATGCACCTTCTCATAGATTCTGGACTCTGGAACTGCACTGGATGAACAAAACACCACTCTTCTAGAACATATTCTCTCAACTGGTGTTTTGACATTCGTGGAGGAAGACACTGTCTAATACATCTCCCATATGTGTTGGGCTGTAGTGATTGTGAAGGCCATATCAGAAGGTCATATGACAGAAGAGGCCATTCATACCACTATAGAAATATTTCATGATAAGGATGATCTGAATAACTTTGCATTGATTTTCAGCTATCCTGCCTTCTGTGAACCAAAACCATAAAAGCATAGCATCACTGAGATGTCAGACACCTCACTTTAAGGATTAAACATTCAGACCTGTACAGTTCTCTAGGTGTATGCACTTGCTCATTTATATATGTTTAAAATGGGAAAGGATGACTCTGACTCTCACATTTCATATCATTTTCATATTTTACATGTGAATTCATCTTTTAATGATGGATTTATGTGCTGCATCCCTACTATAATTCCCCTCTCTGTACAGTCCTGGACTCACTGTTGCTCACACATTCTGATAATATTCTGCTTTGACATTCTCAGTCACCTGAGAAAAAGATTCTCTTCTATATTTTATCATATCACACAAATGCACAAGCATCACAGCCATTGAATGTCAACCACTGTTACAAATCTCATCAATTGATGACTTTCCTGCAGATCTAAAGGTTTTATTCCAAGTATAAAAACTTAGCCAGCTGAACAGACTTAGTAACTGAAGCCCAATAATTAACAAATGACTAAATTAATATTCATATTGTGTAAAAATTCTCTTACCGACGAATCAGATTGTGTGCGCTGGCGAATTCCTCTTGGTCCAATAACTAATTCTACTGCTAAACTCCAACCTTGCTATAAGGAAAACAATTGGTATCATCTCTACAAATGACACTCAAGTACAAGAAATAACAAAATAAAAAAAATTGAGGATTTAATATTTCAAAATATATGCGCTCTCCAGTGGTCAGTCAGGAGTTCTGTGCAGAACTTACCACTAGTTCACAGGGGAAGATCTCTTCATTAAAGTTAATGAATTCGCCAAAGGTCTTAAAGAACTTGAGAATGCAATCTTCTTCTTTGAGTGTGCCATACTGTTGAAAAGTCTGCTGGATCATCTTTCTCAACTGCTTGGGCTGAGAAGCCAAAATAACACAATCATATTCAAAAAAGTCTGTCCACTGAGTCCAGACAAGGTGCTGAACACTTATAATATGTTCAGTAATACTCCTCTTTATATAACTCCTTTTTCAAGACATTTATTGTATAATATCCATTGGCAAATAAAGATGACATTTTACCTTGATACTGTCTATCATCTTCTGTGGGAAGAAAAGGTTCAGCCCAACATCCTTCCTACAATTAAAAATAAATAAAAAATTCCAAATATAGCCTTTAGCTGCTGCACAAATGGCTGGGAATATATTTACACGATTATTCTTATGGTCAGAAATGTTACATGAGAAACAATAAATAACCATTAAAGATATCCTATGGTGCTGATCATACATAAACTGAACTCAAAGATTGGTGACTTACTCTAACAATTCAAAGTTAGATTTCTTTTCGAGACCTTTGTCATTCATGTCTTTGTAAAACCTCCTGCCATAAAGAAACACAAGTCATCATTCACATTTAGCAGATTCATATACTGGACATATCTACACAACTGGAAATGAATGACTATTCATGGTGTATATTAGTGGTCTACAGTGCAGAAAAATAAATCTTAAGTAGTCTTACCTGATCTCCAAGCAGCCCAACTGCAGAGCCATGCCTTCACTGACTTTACTTGCATAATTCTGCATGTAGTCACTGCGAACCTTTGTCATGCCAAACACAAGCATGTAAGAGCAATACATATTGGCAACTGTAACATTTAACATTAGAAAAAAAGTTTAAGTGCCAGGTGTCTACCTGATGATAAAGATATAACAGTGAAGTTCTGTCTTCTTTAAATTTCTCCAAGTAATTACCCGGTATGTAGCGAATCCTTAGGTCATACCTGCGAACAGTTAAATAGTGTTAGCGAATTCACTGATGATAAATTCTACAACTATCTAATAATAAGAGTCTATATTTCTGTACAAATGTCACTTCAGCCTTAATCTCTTTTTATGTCTGTGTCACAAACTATTGCTTGAGAACAACTTGTACTCTGGATAAATGCATCAGTAATAAGCCCTTATTAAATTGAAGTCCATCCTGAATGTGTGAACATACTCCATAAGAAAATACCAGTGAAACCTATGAAAACAGCATTGTGTTTATTAAATATACACTGCAAAATCACGTGTATAATCAACACTATTAGTGTTAAATGAACACTGTAAAACGTAACACTTGTCAACGCTCTCACACAAAGAAAGCTCCAATTCATCATGCTGATTTATTTTTCTACATTTACATTAAAGTCCATGTTAAAGGTAAAATGTGGGGTTAAAGGGAAACTGTATCTCCAATGGACATTAGGTATGAGAAGGTATAGATGATTATACTGTTTCATTTAAACTGTTAATATTGTATTCAGTGTCCATCACCTCCACTCTGCCTCCACATGAAGTCTCTCATAACGCTGCTCCACATCTTCTATAGTCAGGTCCGGGTGCAGCCAGTAGTGCTCCTCTGACTTCAGGTGTTTTAGCCTTAACCCAAAGCAACCTGCATTCTGTACATTAGGGCCCAAACGCCCACTAATCAAAATGGACTGGATGATGGCCTGAAGAGGGTCAAACAAAAGAGTAAATGACCAATGTCAACTTGAATATGCTTTTTATCATCATTGCACAATATAGCAACACGTTTCATTCACCATGCTGTTTTTATGGTGAAATAAACTCATTAATGAAACTCAGGTTCATATAAAAATATGACACTCTTAAGTTAGTGATAAACGCCTATCCCCTTGCAGTCAAAACTAGCCCAGAACAGTCTGACTTCCGGTCATGTAGATGTTAAACATTTTATTTTGTAAGTGGAGGAAATAACATTTATTTATAATTTATGTTTGATGAAAAGTTAGTTTTGTGCATACAAATATGCACATATATATAGTTCCAAAAACATAGTGTTTGCCTTATATCTCACTCATACAGTTGTACTGAAGTACTGTACTGAAGATCCAATGACATTTATATGGAACTTACTTTGTATACACTTTTATAAGTAACCTATTATTTACAGTATATAAGAGGAGTTGCTTAGTTTATATTCAATAACTCAGCATACGTTATATGAAGGACTTCAGGATTCCTGAAACAATTCACAATTGATCGAGTGGTCTGACTGCTCTCATTTTGCAGAAAGAATATAATATTTTATGTTACAGTTACCTTGTCTTGCCATTGTGTTTGAGTGAATCTAATATAACAATTTGTAATAAAATTGAATGTAAATTAAATGTCATTACTATATAACTGCATATTACCACAAAAGGTCTGACTGATCATAGCTGCATGACAATTACCCTCAAGATCAATAATGGTAACAAACCTGTCGTTTAAGGGGTTGGAGAAATTATGTAATATTGCAGTGCTTCATCTACAGACAATGTTCTTTACACACTTCATTACTCTTACCCTTATCTGCCATGAGCTGTCACACTTGACAAGTTTGAAGTTTTTCTGGTTGTTGCTGCTGCTGAAACACACTTTAAGGATTTTCACAGGTCCAGTCATGACAAACACAGGGCTCTTTGGGCCATCAGAGCCCGGACTGGGCACCTTCCAGGACAGTGTGGTGGTATCGCCTGACATCTTTAAACCCTTTCAGAGCAACAAGCACAACATCACAGCTTCCTCAGGCCTGTGAAGAATATGGAGAAAGGGTTTTAGGAGGTGTATGCAGGCTTTTGTACAATTTGAAAATATGCATTTTGCAATGAAAATAAAATTAAAAATAACTGAATGAACACTCTGTTGGGTAGGCGGAAGACATGCAGCAAAATACAAACTTTAAAAGCTCGCAAGAGTATAACTAAGTAAGAAATGTTGGAAAATTCACAAAATGTTTTGTAGAAGCTAGTTGCATTTGGTTGGTGTCGTTGACAATCCTTGCTTGTCTGTCTTCAAAAAGCCCAACCTAGTCTTTATTTTCATTTAGCAAATAAGTAAGAACACATGTTTGAAACCATACCTGTTTTTGCAAGATCTGTGCTTTTCTACAAAGAATGTAAATGTGACTCTCACAAAGGGACTAATCAAGCCATTCAAATAGAATCCAAACAATATCGTGTCAATATCAATATAGTATCGCACCCGTCAACTGGAATTCTATCAAAAATCAGCATACACAAACATTCATATTGTCGCTGGCCAATGAAAAACATGTATCTCACAGCGACTTTACAGGGGAAGACAAAAACCTTTTTAACTTTCAGTGGAAGTGAGTGTAAAATAAGATTTTAATCCAAGCAATTTTAGAGCACTTCTATTTGTCCATTAATCATGAAGTTCTCACACAATGTGAAGAACAGATGCTGTGTTCAAATGATGTATTAAATTAAAAATCCATAAAGATTATGTTTTTAATTGGACAGCCAAATTCAGGTTATTCAAGGGAAAATTGAATAAATCTCAACCAAGAGCTTCAATTAAGAAAAAAGTACAATATAAAACTAAACTGGAATGCTGCTGAATGATACATGGAGGATAAGTTTAAACCTAGAAAATATTTTTAACAAGGGGTGCATTTTATATTACGGACACAATTCCTCCCAGGATGAATCCTCGAGAGCAGCCTTTCCTGACCAAGAAGATCATCTGTCAAGTATAGCTGGTGATGTCAGTGTTTACTTTGTGCCAGTGTAAGTCTTACACAGATTGGGAAAGATTTTGCAACATTGCTGCATAGCATAGTGAGTGTGGGTGTTTGTCTTTCTATAAGAGTATCTGGTCCCGCCTTGCTGTCTGTGCTGCCCTTAGGCAGTGAATTCCTCACCAGGACTGAGGCTACATGTGCTGACTCACTGTAGTATGTTACCATGCTACCCACACATACATGAGAAAAGCAGTGTGTAGCTGCTTGAGTATCACTGTTAAAGTGATTGTCCAACAACTATTTTATTTTGTAATTCTCTTCAAACTGTGTCTGAAAAGACATGTAGCTGTCGAGAAGCAGTTACTAAAAAAGGACACAGACAAAAATCTGCAACACTTGCTGCCTGTGGAACTAGTTGTGGAGTGAGATTGAATAAATGCATGGCTGTTTTGTCTATAAATAAAATAAAAAATGCAGAGTGGTCACTGTCTTGAGTGTAGTAACACAACTACTCATATATAACTCATATAATCATTGCATGTCTATGGCACTTTGCTTTTAAATATAAAAAAAATCCTTGATAAATCTAAAACTCTGCTATTTTAAGTAAAGAGGTTAGACAAAATCCAAAATGGGAAATACAACATTGGTTCTGTTTTTCCTGGGGCTTCCAATAGCTAATTCTGTGCTGGTAACATGTGGGTGAGATCTGACCTGCAGAGGTCATCACTTTTTTACAAGCAGATAACAGCAACAAACTTAGCGGCACAAACACAGCAAATTAGATTAGTTAGGGCCATAAGACAGCAGAATAGTAACAACAAAACTGTTACATAGAACTGGGCGATATGAGTGCAAATCAATATTACAATTATATGTCCATTTTACTACACTTAGGATTATTTCATTCATTCATTCATTCATTCATTATCTGTAATCACTTATCCACTTT
Organism: Hoplias malabaricus; assembly: GCF_029633855.1. NCBI lineage: Eukaryota > Metazoa > Chordata > Actinopteri > Characiformes > Erythrinidae > Hoplias > Hoplias malabaricus. Next base: position 19,548,776 of record NC_089806.1, on the reverse strand, counting down.
AGGGTGGATCCAGAGCCAGAGCCTACCTGGAATCATTGGGTGCAAGGCAGGAATACACCCTGGAGGGGGCACCAGTCCTTCACAGGGCAACACACACACACACACCTACGGAAACTTATGAGTCGCCAACCCAACAAACAACTTGTGTTTTTGGATCGTGGGAGGAAACCGGAGCTCCCAGAGAAAACCCATGTGGACATGGAGAGACCACACCAAACTCCTCACAGACATTCACCCGGAGCGGGAATAGAACCCACAACCTCCAGGTCCCTGGAGCTGTGTGATGGCGACACTACCTGCTGCGCCACCGTGCTGCCCTCGCTTACGATTAATGAATGATTATTTTGTCTGGTTTTGAATGATTATTACTGAGGCTTTGTTTACAAGGCTTGTGCTGTAAATATGCTCCAACATTACATATGGGATATTTTTTCTAAAGTTGTTGGGAGCTTGTTCCTCTCTTGTTTCTGAGCACTGTTTATATTTGTTATGGGACAGTGCTTTGGTCGCTGAAACTGTTTATTCTCAGCGTTTACATTTCATTTCTTTTTTTCAGTGTTGTCTTAGTTATGGTCAAATCACAGCACGTCCAAACCCCAGACACTGTGTTTTTCTTTGGTACGAGCTGCTTGTGTCCCTCGGTCGGCTTCGGAGTTTAGGTTGCTTCCATGTGGCAGACAGGGGCAGAATCATGTGACTACAGCTTGGTAGCGTGGTTATAAAGGTACAGTACATGAACGCACAGTGGGGACATAACAGAATAAAAATAATTGATATAATAGCTATGGACAAGATTATGTCAATTAGAAGTTCTGATAATTGATTTTGAATAGTTTTCGATTAATTACTCAGCCCTACTGTTACATTAATCAAGAATACTCAAGCTTCCACTTACTGTGAGATGATGAAACAATAAGCAATAACTTTGAGATTGCAGCTTTAGGTGAAACTTAAAATAGCAGCACAGTCATGTAACAAACCAGGCCTTTAGTGAGAGTAGGACTCAACTTGAAAATGTGATATATATTTCATCTATGACTCTAAGTATAGCCATTTAGTATTTATCACTGTTTATGCATTTCCTTTGCAATATTTCACATTTCGGATGTAAAACAGACTTTTTGAATTTATTTTTTTATTATTATGGATAATAATATTATATAATATAATGTAAGTGACGTTGCAGGTGGAGTGGCGACTCGAAAGTGTCCATAGGTGTGAGTGTGTGAGTGAATGTGTGTGTGTCTGTGTTGCCCTGTGAAGGACTAGCGTCCCCTCCAGGGTGTATTCCCGCCTTGCGCCCGATGATTTCAGGTAGGCTCTGGACCCCCCGCGACCCTAAATTGGATAAGCGGTTACAGATAATGGATGGATGGATGGATAATGTAAGTGTTTAAACAGATTAAAACCACATTCTCAAAAAGCATTTGGGAATCTATTTTGTTTATTATGTTAAGAAACAAAATATAAACACAAGTAATATTTATTTTAAATAGATCATTCCAAGGTTGTCATTTTTCATTTGAAAAAGTGTTCCTTCAAATAACAGCTGAAGTAATTCACATTTTTGTTCTTGGGCAGTTTTACAGATTTCTGCAGTATCCAAGATGCCTTATTACACACTTCTCTGTTTCTACTTATTCTCACTGCTTTCTCCACTGAAAAACCCTATATTTGTACATTACGTTGAATAAAGTAGGTCTTATCAAGTACCCTAACAGGAAATATTGTTTTGTGTTGTTTGGTTTTCAGGTCAGTCTTGTGTATTTATATTTGTCATGTGTGGTTTTTGCTTTGCCCTAGTTAAAATATTGTTCATTGTACTAGGTTCTATGCTGTTGTGTATCTCCAATTTATGCAGTTCCTGTGTCTTTATTTTTTGTTGTACCATGAGACAAACAATGACATTTCATTTCAATGTATTTCTACTGTCTTGTCTTGACAGCAAGTGGAAAAAATCTAATATTTATTATAAATGAATGCAATGGGACTTTATCATTTTAGATTTTTCTGTAAGTCATTTAAAAATGTAAAAGGCAGCATGTGTTTTCAAATCATTTAAAAAATATATTAACCCGGGTTTTTGGCTTGTTTGTGTTTGCTTGATTGGGAGTTTTTCTCCTCACAGGAATGGTATAGAATTTACACAGGGCGGTGACAATATAAACAGCTGACTTGATACAAAACATGTAAACTGGTTAGAGTATTTGGTATATAGTATACTGTATATGGGCTGAAATATGGTGCTCGATTTGTCAGGCTTTAGACCAAACTTCAGATAAGAAAGAAAGTACAAAGAGAAGAGCTGTGTAAGAATATCATGTTAGCACTTGAGCTGTTGTGGAAACACTGATCATAAATTAGACCATTTTCTAGCTGTAGTTAGTTATCTCCCATCTTTGGCACATTCACCACAGAGGCCTTGGAGGAACTAATCACAGCAAGGATTAGCTCCCCAAACTATTTTCATATCAGCAAAGCTACTATGTTCATATCTGACTGGTCTACAGCACCAAATCCCTGATTCTTTTACAAAGTCACGTTATGTTAGCAACAGGTGTTCAAAAACTCACAAAAAAATGTTTAATTCAAATCAAGCGCAGACTCGCAATAATTAGGCGATTAGCAGGTAGGTAAAGACGGTTTAAATCTCTGTAGAACGCAACAGTAAATGGTTCTAGACATGATCAGACTGAGCTGGTGGAATGCGCACATTTCAGACCTGCGCAGACTTGTCTAGACACGAACTACCTGCAAAAAACAACGCCAAAAATCAAGTAAATTCAATTTCTATGTCTTATACGTGGGGATATATAAGTATTATAATCAGAAAGGTGAATGTAGCATATGTAAACAGTGTAAGTCAGCCTTTTGTAAATATGCCAGGATTTGGCAGCCTGAATCAGAAATCAGTGTCGCGAATGTATAAAAACGTTTTGGTGCGCAGCGTTAATTGTTGCTGATATTGTGTAAGTAAATTTAATCTCGTCTACTGACCTTATGAAGAAGCCGCTAGACTCCGCTTCATATCCGCTGAAAAACACTCTCCTCTGCCGTTGGGAGCTCAGGTAGATGGAGTTGCTTAGCCACTCCTTTTATTCCTTTACTCTACTCGCACTTCGTACTTCCTAGTTCTCTACTTCTGAAAGTCCAGGCCTGCTTCAACTCTGTGGGGTGGAGACCACAGTCCTTTTCTACTGGGAAACACTCATAACAGGTTTGTAGTTTAAAGCCTGTTTCACCTGCACTCAAAATCAAACACTGGTCGCAAAATGTTTCCATGAGGTTATTGGGAAAGAATATGAATGAATTCTAAAGTTGAATGGTATTTTCTGAGCGCCCACAATTGAAGTAATATTTGTATAAACAGCACCAACACCCGTCACATTTGTATTTTTATAAATTGGCAGCCATTTTAGCTATATGTCATGTTTGGAAGCCACTGGTCAATTATTATTATTATTATTATTAGTAGTAGTAGTAGTAGAAGTAGTAGTAGTATTGTAAGTGAAAATATTCATTTTCTAAAGAAAACACTCTTCTGCACTTTTTTAAATGCATAATTATCTTTTCTTTGCTGATTAAAATGTATTGGCATTTGTAAAATTATGTTACATTTTATATACAGTAAATAATCAGATATTTTAAAGTATTTGCAGGAATTAAATTTTTTGTGGAAGATTTGTGCACTTTTATTTAAACAATTTAATATCCACATTAAATAAAGTAACAAAATGTGACCAGGAATACCCCAAGTCTTAGACATCCAAGTCCAAACCACTTATCTTCCCACCAAGTGTCTTTTCCTTATTAAAAAAAAAAAAAAAAAAAAAACAAAAAAAAAAAAAACACACAATGTAATAATTGATTGTTTAGAAATTCAGGCTTTGTCACTATGGTGACTAGAAATAATGCTAGGCCTAACATAAATCATAGGCCTAAATTAAATCATACTGTAGTTTGTATTTTTGTTTTGTATTATTGTTTTTGAACACAAAAAATTATCCTTACTCATAAATTGCAAAGGTGCCTAACCTATGAGATAGATAGATAGATAGATAGATAGATAGATAGATAGATAGATAGATAGATAGATAGATAGATAGATAAATAAAGACTTTGGCAAGACTGACATCTAGTGGAAGAAAGTGGATCATGCTCAGTTATGTGTCAGTTCAGTGTCGTCAGATTCTGTTTATCCTGTGATATAAAAGAGTTCAACTTGTGATACTCTACTGTGATATAAAAAAGTTCAGAGTTCATACATACTGCCAAAATAATTACATTGTTTAAAAAGTATAAAAGTATATTAGAAATATATTCCTTGCTGAGTGAGCTGGTATTATCCAGTGCTTGTCAGATTATAATCTGTATTTAAAAAATGTAAATAATTAAAATAACAATGTAATGAAAAATGGGTGCAGGTACTACAGAAACCATACCATAACATTTAGATAATTGTGGTATAAGTGCAGGATAGTACAAAAATAATTTATATTAATATACAGCATTACATATTGTTGAAGAAATATTTTAAAACATACAAATCTATACTTTCCCTTAGACCATTCCCTTTAAACAATCAGCTGTAATATAAATTCTGCTCTAACAGAAATCATTTATAGCATGAATGTAAGTTCACTACTACAACTAATAATAATAATAATAATAATAATAATAATAATAATAATACATTACATTTCTAAAGTGCTTTTCAAGAACCAAAAGATGCTTACAAGTCACAGTTAATATAGGCAATATAGCAACAGACAGACAACATAAAGAAAACATGAAGAAAAAACAAACAAATAAACATGCTTTTGGGAGGTTGAATGCAAGTGGAAAAAGTTGAGTTTTAAGCTGGGACCTACAAGAGGGATTTGTGAGTGTAGAGAGTTCCAAAGACGAAGAGCAACTCTGGAAAAAGCCTGATCTCCTAGGCTGCAAAGGTTAGAAGAGGGCATGGATAGTTAGCCAGTGGTAGAAGATCTATGGGTGTGGGAGGGTCTATAAGGCTGGGGAAGGTCTTAGAGGTAGGAAGGGGCAAATTTATTTAAGTTTTGTACTTGAGCAGGATTTTAAACTGAATATGGCAGTGAAGATTATAAAGGACAGTTGTAATGTGTGTACGTGAGTGGGTGTGGGTAAGAAGGTGGGGTGCTGAGTTTTGAACTATCTGGACCTTATGAAAGAAAGATATATTAATACCAGAGAGGGGAGAGTTATAGTAGTACAGACAGTTTGAGTTGAATGCATGAATGAGTTTTTCAGCAGCAGACTGAGAGAGGAATAATGAGTTTTTTGCTATGTTTCATAAGTGGAAGGATAAAGTTTTTTTCAAGGGAGTCAATGTGCCGGGCAAGTTTCTTAACATGTAGGTCAAGTTTATGGGTGGAATCAATATAACCCCCAGGTTATGAACTGTATTGGAAGGAGCCACAACAACTTCACCAATTGAGAGATTGAAGGGATGGTTTCTATTAACATAAGCTTTTGAACTTATAAGAATAATTTCAGATGTATAACTGTTTAAGATATTATTTATCCAGTATCTGATTTCAGAAAGACATGATTCTAAATTATGGAGAAGTGGGTCAGTAATAAATTCAGTTCGAAGACATCAGCAAAACAACGGAAGTCCAGGTTAAAGTGACATAAAGAATGTAAATCATAAACAGTAAGGGTCCCAACACTGGTCCTTGAGGGACACTTTGTGTTTATGTAGTTGTGATAGAGCTATACCAAAGTAGTTTTAACAGAGCTATAACCAACGAGAGCGACATACTGTTTGCAGCCTGATAGGTAGGACTTGAACCACTCAAGGGCAGTGCCAACAATGCCTAGCTTTTACAGTCTTGGGAGGAGGATAGAATAACTTGCTGTATCAGAGGTGGCACTTAGATTTAACAGAACAAGAATACTAAGGCCACCAGTATATGCAATTACCAGCAAGACACTGACTTTAGCTAGGGCAGTTTCAGTGTTATGAAATGGCAAAAAACAGGACTGAAGATTATTTGATTCAAGACAGGCTTTAAGTAATAGTATGGTTACATTTCCTGTGACAGATAATTGTGGTCTAAAGCCTGACAGCTTGTCTGTTTAAGCATGAATACATGTTGTACGAGCTGCTAATACTAAGTAAACTCCAGTGTAGCAGACAGATGAAGGAGCAGCTGCCATTCAGAGCCCAGCAGCTTGTTATTTACATGGACAAAAAATGAAAATTCATAAATGTGGCTGGATTTAGACACAGATTAAACAGATCTCCATTTTTAAACTAATCCCTGTGGGAGTGAATTCAACTCCTGGAATTTCTATATAACTAGAAATATTTCTGTGTAGCTCTAGGGGTGTAAAAATGTGTCACGGTTTCAAAAAAAATATATCATTCTATGGAGGTCACTGTTCAGCCACATTTACTCAGAGAATACACCAAATCCTCTGTGTGACCGTTAGGCCTTTTGAGTAAATATGGTAATTTCACAAGCTCTCATGCCATGATTTTGGGATGTAAAGAATCTTTCAAGAAATATAACAAAATCTTTATTTAAGACAAATAACCTACTCCCGCTTTAAATTGTAAATGATTAGATTTGCATTGAATTGGAACTTTAATGTTCTCTTTCATTCCTCCTCCTCTTTTTAACTCCCTCCCTGTCCATGCAGCATGTAGAGGGTGACTCATAAACACGTATTTATTTCTCTTTATTCTCTATCTCTCACTGTTCTTACGTTTGGATTTGAAATGACTGAAAATAAACAAGTATTTCACAGATATTCAGGCTTTTAACAGCTTGTTTAATCTTATAAAACCATGGTGGATTTGACAAGGATGATGTGTGTGTGTGTGTGTGCATTTTCAAAACACATTGAAAATGCTAATGTTTACAGTTTACTGCTTCATTAACATATTACAGGCTGTGTTAAATACCTCAGAGGATAAAACACTAGCTGGAACACACTTTAAGTTGTGTCACTGTTCAGATTAAACAAAAATAAACTTAAATAAATAAATAAATAACAACTTGCAGAGCTGGAATCTATCAGCAGAAGAAATTAAGGCTTCTTGTGGCTAAAATACAATGATAAATCAATCCAATCACAAAACAGTACAGATGTTCTATTACACAAAAATAAAACAATAAGTTTATAACAGTGTAAACATTTGAACATGTAAAGTATAATTAATTACAATGAAAGTTTTGCCTTATTATAAGCTGCATATAACACTATGCCATAAATTGACTTTTAAAACTATTATTTTTTGTCAAAACCTTCCCTCAGCTATACCTTTGAGCATTTACACAAATTATTCAGATGCATGGTTTCTGTTATAAACACTGTGAAAAATTCTGACACAAGTTTCTCTAGATCAGAGCACCTCACATCAAAAACCTTTTGTTTTTACAATTTAATGATACCATTATGCAGAAATATTGGGGAAAATACATTTCTGTTTACACTGTATTATGACAGACATTTTAAACTGTATGATTGGCATGTTATTCACAGCTGATAGAATATGTGAAATAGGATAGGTGAAGGTGCAATAGTTGCATCTAATATGTGAGTTACATGCAAAACATGACAGTTGAGTTTAGAAAAGTAAAACAATGAAAGGATTTCAGAGTATTACATTATTTTCCTCATTAGTCCACCCCTGAAAGCAGTGTCTCTGACAAAAACACAGAAGAATCACAATGAATTTCATCATACTTGTCTTAAATATGCAAGCACCCACACACACACACACACAAATAGAGCATGAGAACTCAACAAATGATCGATCTAATGTAGTTTGTCTACTCAGGTTCCAACATACTATGGAACGCAAACACAAACAGACATGAATTGCTTCCAGTAATAATATCATTAAATCAATGATATTGAATGACATGAGGAGGAAGACCTCAAACCTGTAGCTTTACAACCTCCAATTAAAGTTTCCTCTGCCATGGGATGCCTATTACTTCTCCAATATCCTCTGATACACACCACACAGAGTGGGCTTAGTCCACATCATCATTTAATTACACTACATTACAGCAATGACAGCCTGACAAACACAAACAACCCCCATGCTTCTGTTACACACTGCTGAGCTAATGAGACTCACCCACAGACACACTTGGCCCATTGTTTACCATTATTATACAGTGTACAAGAGTGCGTGTGCTGGCCCACACACACACACACATATACATACACAAACTTGTGCACATGCTATATAAGTAAACATGCAGTACTGTTCAAAGGTATTATATGTTTGTTATATATCAACCCATTGTTTAATTCCTAGTCAAAACAGCCATTGAAGACAAGTTCTTTATTTTCAGTGGTGGTAAAAACAGTTACCGTTTCAGTTAACACTTAACTGAAAGTTATAACAAAGCCTCAAATATTATTAATAATAATAATAATAATGATGATATCAAATTTTCAGTATTTAGAGGTGACATTCATGACTGTAATTAAAAACACTTTTATAAAATTCATTAGATGTTTTCTCACCATTTAGTAGCTCTCCAGTCTTTTTGTGTACTGGAAACCTGTCTAATGTGTTTACGAAGTCCCAGTGTCTGTAAATGAGTCTCGGTCCCAATGAACAGACCATCAAACGTCGAAAAGTGAGATGAGGATATTGCTCTATTCCTTCTCCATAGGTGGGTGATATTGACTAATTTTTGCTGTTTCTGATGACTTAATGTGGAATTTGGGAGACTGCATTATTATTGCATTACTGAAAGTGCTACAAAACTAAACAACTCGAGTTACAAATGAGTTCCTGTGGTTATTCAAAACAGTGAACAAAAACCTACAGACAAGTTAGACTTCAGCCATGTGCAAAAAACTGTGTTTTTTCCCTCAAACATACCATTCCATCTTAAAAGATTTAGAGTTTCTGAACATAAACAATCCAGAGAGCACTGTATTTCCCCACAATTGTAGACGTTTCCTTTAATACCCACCCATTGCCTTTATTGCATTCCCTTTATTGTTTTTGTTCTTTTGAGTTGTTATTTAAATCTTCAGTTACATTTTTCCAGAAATCACGAGTCAGTTAATTTTTAATTCCTGTTTTTGATGATCCAAGTAAAGAAACACATTCAAAAACAGTTTACAGTAATACTGTGTGAGCAGCTGCAGTGACTGGACAGCACCAGATGGGGGGAGCAGCATCTTATAGATACACATCCGTATGTTATAAAACAGACAGCATTATGTACATCATGTTGCATTAGCCTGGGGTGAAACTTGGGTTAAGGTTGAGGAAGAGGGAAACCTGAAACCCTGTATTGCTGTATTAGTAATGAAAACATTTGCAATAATGGACCTAACATGTTGGTGGCAGCCTGGCAGAGTCTCCATAACTCACCCACATCTTCTCTCCCCGGTGGCTGTTTTGTTGGAGACATACTGTATATTAGCTTATTACTTGCTGTAGGACACTGTCTGCACACTGCCTGCCAGCCTCAGTATTGAAGTGATGGCAGTTATTAATCTCTGTCTTTTCCAACAGAAGCTGAAAGTGAGAAAAGATGCTTCTAATTGAATTCATCTTGACAGAGAACACACTTCTGCACATTTTAATGCACAGGTAATGTTTATTTTCATATCACATGGCCTATCACTTTTCTAGATACTTAAAATATTTTTAGGGATATTAGGGAGTTCCTTCAACCAGCCTCTTCAGCTAATCAGCAGCAGTACACTCATCATGCATCAAGGAGACGAGAGGGACTGATTTATCCAGTTGAAGACAGGGATGATTAGGAGGACAGAAGTGACCACGGTGGTAGATTTTGCCAAACATTGGGATAACACCCTGACTCTTTTTGAGAAAATGCCCAGGGACCTGATGTGAACTTGGTTTGATGTCTTTTCCAATGCACAGTGCCATTGGTTCAGAATAGTGTCCCTGTCACAGCTGTCAAGACACTGGGATCCACACAGACCCCTGGGACAGTGTCCCCTGTTGGCCCCAACCACACCACAGGCTTGTGAGGTCTCCCATCCAAGTATTGGCCAGGCACAAACCTCCCTAGCTTCTGTGGATTTTCATGTTCTGGAATGTTCATGTTCTCAAATTTTTTTATCAAAATTATGTGCCTAAATCGCCTCACTTATGGTCTGTTGGTGTCATAAAGCACTAAAGCACTTTATCAAGAAGCAAATACAATTTTTTTGCAACCATGTACTGCAAATTAAGACCTTAATAAAACTTAAAAAGGGGTGTTTACATTCTGCTAGTTTCCTTTGTCCAATATTACTTTGCTTTTGGGAAGCACTCCTTTTATAAAGTTAGAACACAAAGCCATGCGAAAGATGATCCTCTTGGCTACAGTGTGGCTTGATCCAGGCCCAGGAATGTGTGTCATGCTTGACATTTAACTAAATTAGTAGGCTGCCATATACATAGGAAAAATCTTCACCCACATTGAACTACTAAATACCACAAGAGTACTTTGATTATTCTGAGATGTAGTTTTTATCTGTGAGGAAAACATAAATTCTTCAATTACACATCTCTGATCAATTATTTCCACACAAGCCATAGTCATATCTCAATCATACTGGCATGTTAAAATGTTTAAAGAATTACAAATCTTTGTAGCCAATGTTGTTACTTACTTTAAGGTGCCCCCATCGTGGACACAAATATTCAAAAGCGCCTGCACGGCTTGTATAATATATTTAGAAAAGCATGAAACAAAAAGGGATGCTCTGCAGCACCTGCACACAGACTAGGTACACAATGAATCGTGCCAGGTGTTGGCTAGTGTGGAATGAAGCTTCTCAGCATTGGGCTGATAAGCAGCATAACTCATCTCTAGTGGCATTTCTACTGCAACACCAATCATCCATCACATACATATATGCACATGCATCATAGCACCAGCTACTCCACTGCATTATAATTTAATTAGAGCTGCAATTTATGATTATATTTATAACTATTAGCCTTGATTTGCTTTTATATATAATGAAATGGCTAATTTTGTGTTTTTGAGTTTTGGTGTCCTGCAGAATGTGTTCAATTGGTTTGGGATGTTTAAAAATGTGGCACAAACAGCCCTCATCAGCCACCACTGGGGCAAACCTCAGTGTAAATGTGATGAGTGATGAAAGTCACTGACTGACTATATACTTTCATTGTTATCATATCGTCTGTTATCAAAGTACAATGTCTCTTAAACGCACATACAGTAATCTGTCATAACATTAATTAAATAGAATGCCTCAGGGCATGGACTTTTTCATTTTCTCTGAGGGTGTCCTGTGGTATCTGGCATCAAGACTGGTAAGTCCTGTAAGTTTTGAGGTGGGGCCTCCAGCAAACAGACTTATTTTTTCCAGAATCTTTTCCAATGATGCTAAATATATGGAGACGTGGGGATCTTGATGGTCAGCACATTGAATGTTGTTATGTTCTTCAAATCTTTCAGTGTGGCAGCATGCAAGATCCTGCTTTAAGAGCTCACAATTCACTTCCTGCCTAATATATCCCACCGATTAACAAGTGCCAGTGTAATGAGATAATCAATGTTATTCACTTAACCTCTCAGAGGTTTTACTAGTGGCGTTCAGTGTATTATGTCTATAAATAAAGGCATGAAAACTGTCAGTTATAATTTTTTAATCTGAATGAAGTGTCACAAGGCTGGATTACATTTAAGACCCAATCACAACACCATAGTCTACAGTGTCTTGTTTGTTCTTAATTATAGTCATTCTGAAATCATTGAGAGAACCGAGTGTATATTTATCTTATGTAAAGTCTTTCTGGAAGGTGACTAGAGACAGAAATGATGTTATTTCTGCTTTGAATCTCAAAATATTCCTTTTCACAACTGTGAAAGGTAGTGATTACTATTTGTGAACAGAACTAAGCTAAATGTGGGCCATGGCTTTGTTTCATAGAATAAAATGGTTCTCTACAGCAATAGAGCCATTAAAGTGCATGTTTAATCTGAGTGTACAGTGTGTAATTAGAATAAGGAGTGGAGCTGCTTTCTAAACCAAGGGCACATTTCACCCCGGAATTAAACCCAATGACTCAGTGATTTCTTCAACATAATATGACCTTACAGAATTAGGTCAGACAAATTCTCTCCTCAGTTTCGGCTGAAGATATCCTGCAGTAATAAAGGAGTATGGAAAGTCATCTTACCTGGCATTAGTTAACAACCAGAGAGTGTGTTCTTAGTTCTAACCTGTTTTGTCTGCAAAGATTTGAATCATAATTTTGCTTCTGAAAGTGAAATCATAAGCGGTTTTGTTCTCCATAAGTACATCTCATATCCATGTTTGTAAATAATATATCTTTAGTCTGAAAATAAAGGAAAGATTTACTGTCTGATTATTAATAAACTTGTGTTGATATGATCTTCATATACATATACTTCACAAGGGTTTCCTCAATCACAGGCTCAGGGACCACTTTTTGAGCTCTGTTGGTCCTCAGGCTGATAGTATGACCCTCAGTATATGACCTAAATCAGCTCATAAGGTGTGTGAATCTCTGTCTAAACTGGATGATGAAGATTGAATATAGAAGTGTCATGATCTATGCGGAGTACTGCAAAGGCAATAGGGATCCATTTGTAATAAGGCAGAAACCTTATTAGAAGGCCTGTTTACTCAGCAGCCATCTTGGCAGCGATCCTGTGCTGTTATTTTCAGCCAAATAAGCCACATTAATAATTTAAAAAAACATTTGCAAACACTTGTCAAAAGAACATTTATAGTATTAATAGTAATACGTTTATTATATTTCCAACTGTTTTGCCCCCACTGGCCCCAGATTGACAGGTGCTGCTCTACAAACTTGTTTGCATCTTTACTTTACGTTCTACCATTTTTTTCTACAAGTTTACACATTTCTTTGGATCTGAATAAAACATTTGGGACATGCTATAGTCAAAACTGCAAAGAACACAGCAGCATTCTCTCCTGTTTAAACTGTCCTTTTTCAGAACAGCCAGTTTCAGATTATATTCCTTTCAATGAGAATGAGCCATAGGCAGCTTTAAAAAAAAAAGGTCTTCATTCTTTCACAGTTGTTATAGCTCCACACCTAGTAATAATGTGCTAATGCATCAAATCAAACTGAATTTTTCACAATATGTCCCATGTAAAACTATCACTTGCTCTTCAACAGTGCATTTAACCATTTCTTTGTAATTCTTTCTAACCTTGATTCTTTCTTACCCTGTCTCCTAGTGAAACTACAGTGCAGTAGATAGCTTTGTGTCAGCTGGGCGCTGTTTAGAAATCATTCAAACCAATCATCCAGAGGTCCGGGCATTTCTTTCTTTCTTTCTTTCTCTCTCTCTCTCTCTCTCTCTCTCTCTCTCTCTCTCTCATCCCTGTTCCCATTGAGGCAACAATCAGCAGGGTTTCTCCTGCAGCTCTCAGTACTGCTCTATGACCTTTTCCAGCTTCCTCTGTGTACTCTCTCCTGAGAGGTGCATGCTGGCAGTGGTTAAACAACCCCCTCAACCCCCCCACCCTTGCTTTTCCAATTAAAACACATTAAAATTTTAGCTGGATTGACCTGGTTAAAAATGAAACAGGGCCAAAAGCATTGATCCAATCTTATTCACAGACAACTCCCACTTCAGTGGCCGACAAAATGTGAAAAGCTTTGATCACATCTTTCCGTCATCCCACGGAGTGAGTCACAGTTGTTTGAAGTGTGACTTTTGCTTGTTGCTTCTGTGTTCAAATGTCATACAAATAAATCAAGCCCTGTTAGTCTGATGGGCAGAGTACAATGACAGAAATAATATACGAGTGTAAAACATTAAAAAAGGCCTATTCATGCTAATAACATGTTAATTATCATGTGCCACCAAATAATCCTGGCAACAGTTAATATGCCCTCATTCATATTTACACAGTATCTAATTTACACAATTTTTCTTGCCAAGCAATGTATCAGCCAAGGCATTTTTGGTGTCCAAATTTTGCTTCTTCCATTTAGCACTAGAGCTACAAAGTTAAAGTTACTAATAACCACTAGAAAAGTCTGTATTTCATAAATGCATACATACAACTCTTCTCAACCAGCTCAGACCATGTGCAAGATTTCACCCTGTTGCTGAAAACTGCAGGAACATAACAAATAAATGTATGTTGTTTTGGCAGGCTGAGTTTTGAGGGTACATCTGACATTTTGGTGTCCAAATAGTAAACATGAGAACACAAAGTTTAAAAGTTTGCAATTATGAATAACATCCTAGATTCTATTTAATTGCGCTCATTATAAGCCTCATATTTGACATATTCAACAGAAGTAGAATGAGTTTCAGTGGACACAGTATCCACATTGTAAAGTGTATCAAAGCCCACAACACAGAATCCTTGAACATAACATATTCAAATAGTGCTGAGAAGTAGACAGGCTAGATATAGTTAGGTTTTTAATGAATGTCCCAGCTGTCCACTGGGGGGATGTTGTTAAGGCAGACAATAGTAATTGCTGTAGTCCAGACTGACGCACCATCGGCATTTGGTATGTTTAGACTGCATGCTGATATTTTGCTGTATATCCTTCAGTTTCTGAGATTAATTACATTGTTTCTGTCTCATACACACTCACTTTATCAAGAAGAACACTGCATAGACTGAATCTAAGATGTTTAAAGTCTCAGATCTGAATGTGTAAACCTAGGGTACGGTGAGTCTGAGAAACTTATGTTTTCAACGTCCACACTTTTCTGTTTTTGTTATGAATTTGTATTGTTGTTATATTTTAACAGTACATTTACTGTATTTCTCAGTGCGCGCCGTGTTTTTTCTGCTCCATGTCTTTGCACTCTTTCACATAAACACAGTTCCAGCGCTGTGATTGGAGATACTCAGACAAGGAAGAGGAACAGTTCGAAAGTGTTGGGACTCCAAGTAAGTTACAGCACAACATCAGAGTAACTTTTTTTGTCCCATGCTTAATAATTTTTCAAAAGACTGACTGGATTTTTGGGCTGGTAGTAGCTCCAGATCTCCAAATTAATATGCACATGCACTGATTTTTTTCTTTTAATAATAACATGCCACAAATTTGTTCTGCCTGTCTGAGTGCTACAATTTTAGTGGTTTAAAAGTTTTTGTTGTGTTGATGGTTCCCATTTTCTGTATAATGTTAAATAATTACAAACTCAATAGAAATTTTAAATGAACGTTTGTGGATTTGTTTTCCCCAATTCTCACCCTTCTCTTGAATATTTTTTTAATATCTGCCCCACATCAGTGACAAGGACTTTTTCTTTTTCTAAATTTTTCTCAATATAGAAGAGCTACAGAACTGATGTCCCTGATTTATTCAGTTGGCAAATGAAGGTTTACAGTGAATGGTAGAAAGTCTCTACCATTTATTGGCAAATGGGGTGTGCTTAACAAGGTATGTGGCATAGATCCTTCTACAAAATAAATTAGAGTATGGTAATAATATGCTGCAGATGCAAATCACATGACTCTAACCATTTGAACCATGCTTTGTTCCCCATCATACAGTCACCCTCCAGTTCACAAGATTCAACACCAACACACAAACAAGAATACAACATTTCACTAAACAGAGATTTCATTTGAATCTCCTGCTCAGTTCTAGATCTGATTCTTTACCAGTACAATTTACATTTCACAAAAGAAACAGATTTGCATGACAGGACCACCATCCTGATCAGGACAAGGGTTAAAGAAAATGAACGAATGAATGACAGCTCACCGCTTGCTCAAATACTAAGTGAATAAGTGATCTTTCAGAAGACCATTCTTGACAAGATGCATTGCAAGAAAGAACGTGTTAAACCACAAGAACAGAGCACGATGGATGGGTTGTGTAATTGCCAGGACAAACACAGAAGAAGGATTGAAGGCTATTAAAGAGAAAATTACAGTTTAAACTCCACATTAGTGATAATTTGTTCCAATTATTTTACAAATGCACTGTTCATTTCATCTGTCTTTAAAAATAAGAATGATTTAGGTGCTCAAAACGAGAAGAAATTAAATACTTACAGTTTTGTCTCTTCTGCATCTTAGTGAATGATACGACTTTTCCATTTGCTCCTTATTGACAAGTCAGCATGTATCCTCATTATTCAGGATAATTTAAGAAGTCATGCAGTGAAAAATGTCATGCAAGGACATGAATTCCTAGAACACACAGAAATGCTTGAATATTTTGAAACTGCCAATGAGATCATGATGAAATAATGCTGATATTTTAACCAGATGTGATCCAGTAAACATATATGGAACTCAACACATAAAGTAGGATTCAGCCTCTGTTTACCTCATCAACGCAAACACTGCAGTAAATCACACAATAGTCCTGGAGCATTTTAGCTTAACATTTTATCCCATGACTGTTCTGCCTGCATAATTCATCCTTAGCCACTGTTTTAAATGCAGATTGCTGTGGTATCAGTAAAAAAAATTATTTCCACACACTAAAGTGCATTTCTCATGGTAAGGACAGTAGACAAGGCCCTGGTTAACTGCTTCTAACAGAGTAAATCAAACTTTCATCACACCAGAAGGAGATGAGGTGTGAAAGAGCCAGCTAATTGTTCCACAGCATTAAAACTGCATTAAGAGGAGAAAGCATGGCCATCAGTCTTAGCGCTTGTTAAGCTTATATAAATATTGTAGATTTCATACATTATCTCAGGATCCTTGTAGAATATATTAGTAGGAGCAATTGCGTAGGAGCAACTCATACTATTCATCTATATACGATCTATTTCTGGGTCCATTTTGAATTTTGCAGACCCTCAGCAAATAAGATTGCTTTCCTGTGGTCAGATTACACAATATGCTGATTTGGAAATAAGTGCACATCATTTACAGAGAACATAATTACTGTAAATAAACAGAAGCAAATAAAATGCAAATATACAGACATTTTGCAATATTTGTTTAAGTAAAAAAACAAATAATGGATGCTCCCCTTATTTTAAAACATGAACCAATAATATGTCCAGTGGTGTCATACCCATGACTCTAACCCAGGATGGGAAATCTAGTTTAATACAGACTCTGCTTAAACTCTGGCCAAGGATTCTATTACCAGGCTGCATGAGTGAAGCTAATGGCCAATTTACTGACATATTAGTTTTTATTCTTTCTCCCTTTTTAGACATGCCATATTAAAAAGTAACCTGATCAGACTGGGTATCTAACACAACTTCTGGAGAAGGGAAAACTTTTAGTTTAAAGGAGCAATGAGCCATTATGTCTAATGATTCGTCTTCATGTTATGAAACAGTCATTATACTGACACCTTTTAGTAGTTCTACAACTATTTTAAACATGGCCACTACCTGTGTGGGGGACCCATCCTATGGAACATCAACTGGATCATATGTTTCATATCAAATTTTTCAGACTCTGAAGTGTTTGTTATGAAACATACAGCAATGAAATGAACGTAAATGTGAATCTGACAAGATTTTCAAAAATTGTGAAAGTGTCCTTAGACCCCAGAGGGTTAAAGAAATTAGATTCTTCTTGTCTTGTGACTTTAACTTAAAAAAAATGTAAACAATACATAATAAGTATTGTTTGCTACTTTGGTGGTAAAAATGATTTAATGGCCCTATTGTCCTACTTTCCCAAATATAAAATAAAGTAATAAAATAAATAAATAAAAATAATAACTTTGCAGGGAAAGCAAAATGGCTAAAAACCTTTAATGCAAATTCATTGAAAAAGGTTTAATATTTTTGAAAGTACTTGTGGAGCATCTCCTAGATTCAAATGATACAGACAAGCTTTAGAAAATGAAAAAACATGATTTCTTGATTTTATTTGGACCAAATAAATAAATATCTAAATTGGAAATCACAACTGGCCTATAGTATGTTGACTTTTAGCAGACTATGTAACAGTGATGATTCTATTCTCTTGTTAAGTGATCTTACTCAAAACCACAGTCTGACTAAATCAGTGATACAATCAGCTTATGGCTCTGATGGGACACTGCATGACAATAACTAGCATGTGACACATGCAGGGTAAATTCCCACTGACACATTACTGGCATGCTGCTTCATTTTCCTGGACGCTTGAGCTTGACTCTCTTGAGCCTCCTGTGCTGCAGTAGATAACTCTGCCTCTTGGGATGAGTCTATTTAATGGGGCTGAACACTGTAGCCTTCTCTGTCCCTGGGTGAATGGAGCTATAAAGATGGAGCCATGTTTACTGAAGCAGGTAAATAGAGGGGAAGCACACAGTCAGGTCTCATCAATTTGCCTGAGCTCAGACAGCTGCTACTGTTCGCCACAGACAAAGATACACATACACATCCTTACAATATCGTAAGGGAGGTCTGGTAATGAGTGATTCTGGGAACTGTTGTTAAAACGTCACTTTGCCCAAGAAGGCGAGTAGACAAATTTCTAAAGCACATGCATCTGAATAGTGCTGCCCTACTAAATGTATTTTTGTCACCATAGCCCAGATATGGATAAAAACAGTGGTACAATGTAGAAAAACAGTAAAACAGAGTTTTTACAGTAAATCTCAATATGTAAAAAAAATACTGTATTATGAGCTGGCAGAAGACATTAAAATGAATATATATATATATATAATATGAAAATGAATGGAATATATGCAGGCATTTGATGTAATTTATATACTTGGGTATTCATGAGATTTTTTTTTCGTTAATAAAACTAAGTGCAGAATTTTCTTGAGGTGTCATTTAAAAACAGTCCTCTATTGTAATTGTCACGGCTGTATAGGGAGAACGAGGAGACGGATGTAAACACAAGGAATTTTATTTAAACGAGGACAGAATCAAAATAAACAATGGTAAATACATGGAACTAGACAAGACTAAACTATGAACTTAACCAAAGGCAGACAGCCATGAACTGGGGTAGACACATGTACACAGAAGGACTGATAAACATACATCTACACACACAACACCAGACCAAGGAGCACTCAAACTACAGGGGTATATCAGGACAAGACAAACGAGGAACACCTGGAGACAATAACGGGACAAAGGCAGGACTAAGGCGGGACTAGGGTGGCGACATGAACAATAACAAACAGAGCCATGTGCTAAGTGAGCACATGGCGGGAAAAACAGACACGACAGGACAAGGGTGTGACAGTAATGAATGCATGAATTTGCCTCTTTAAATACAGAAAAAAGAAATCCACAATATTCTAAGAAACCTTTCAGCTAATTTTATCAAACACTAATTTTAAGGTCAAATAACAACGGTGGGAATTTAGATAACATATAAAGCTTTGAACTGCCCTTGAGAGAAACTTGCATTCAAAGTTTCAAAGCACACCTTTCACCAGTTTTTACTATCTATAGTTATCTGTGACTTGAGGATAAGAGAGTCCTTGCTAGCACTGACATACAAAAGCTTCTCCTCAGCACTCAGTCACGCACATTTCAGACAGCGTGAGCTAATATATCACGGTTTACTGACATATCCAATGCAATACTTAGTTGTTTGATTAACTCTACTGTAGTTTGTGTTCCTTTTGCTGTGTAAGAACAATACCAGCAGGATACTGAAGGCCTAGAAAGACACACTATGATGCACCATACCCCTCAGTTTCTTGGAAATGGAGGAGGCATTGGAGGAATTCTAAAAAATGGGCCAGATCTCGCTGACATAACAACAGAGCTGTATGAAAGAGTTTTCTAAAAAAAAAAGCATCTTGAATTCTTTATTTTTGTGATGTGTGTGTGTGTGTGTGTTTGTAGATTAGCTCCTGAAAACCTTTCTAATAAGAGATATCACTTATGATCTTTTCATGTTTGTTTATTCTATGTAAATTCTGTCACGCACAACATCTCTTCTGAACATCTAAAACTCATGTATATACTGTATATACAGATGCATACACACTATACACGGTACACTAAATATACAGTCCCTAGGAAAGAGATTCCTCCTGACAGCTCTGCACTCAGTGAATCGTGGATCCGAGAACAAATGCATGCATCACATTTTCCGCAGAAATGAACCACTGTGACACATCGACCCTATAATCCTGAATGTTAAAGATTTTGCTTAGAACCCATGCCCTGAAAGCAAAAGTTGTTTGAACAGTGCTAAAGCAGGGATTGCATGACTGCATATAAAGACATAAAGAAATGTGATCTAATAATGCACTCTTGAAGTTTTCAAGTCGATGAACAGTTACACAACAGAGGACCTGAAAGCCTTTAATAACGCTTGTTGTTTTACAGAGCTGGAACAGATGGTATACTCTTGTACAACTAGCTGTTCCCAGCTGTTTGTAAGCTTGAGGTTAGCTAAGCTGTGTTTCTTCTGGGCAGACTTCTTAATACCTTCTAATACCTTAGACATGCCAAATTTTCTGAATGGAAGATGCTGAAAAATACAGGTCATTTAGAAAATGAATATGCAAACGCAGACCTTGCGGAAGTACGATGCTAAACATCAGAGAAAAGCAAGGACTATTTTATGTAGTGCATTATTTAGCAGTGGCAAATCACTTTTAAAGCTTCAGTTAAAGGTGACATTCATGATTGTATTCAAAAAACATTTTTTTTATAAAATTCACAAGATGTTTCCTCACCATTTGTTGCTTTCCAGTCTATTTTGCATACTGGAAACAGGTCTAATGTGTTTACAAAATCCCGGTGTCTGTAAATTAGTAAAAAATATTAACTGTCATGGATTGTTATGCTAGGTTTCCTCTCTCTGTGTGCTGATGTGTGAAATGGGATCTGGAGGATTTTAGACAATGGAGAGAACTCCACATGTTGAAATGTGTGAACCGAGATGAGGATATTGCACTATTCCTGCTCCATGGGTGGGTAATATTGACTTATTGTTGCTGTGTCAGATCACTTGATGTGGAAATGTCTCTAAAATCCGGGGACAGCTAACTGCATTACCGAAAGTGCTACAAAATTAAACAACATGAGTTACAAATGAGTTTCTGTGGTAATTCCAGCAGTGCATAAAAACTTACAGACAAGTTTAACTTCAGCCACATACAAACAACTGTTGTTGTTTTTTTCCCCCCTCATATCGTGTCCTCTAAAAATACGCAGAGCTTATGATCGTAAACAAACCAGAGAGAACTGTGTGTCCTCACAATTGTAGACATTCCCTTTAAGGCTATAAATACAAAACCTGCTCAGAAACCAGGAAAAACCTTAAAAATTAAAATTGTAAAAAAGTCTAAATTTTGCCATCATCACTCTACCCTAATTTTCTAGCAGTAGGCCAGTTATAAACATACAAAAAATCTCTCTGCGGTAATGCTTCTTGTTGGTAGTGCCCAAGTGGGTTGCTGGGAATATACTATAGTAAAAATGTTCAAAAGTAAGTTTTGTAATCATAGTAAGTTTTTAAATTTGACTTTTATGTAGCATTTTTAGTCTGACTCTTTTAGTAAAGAATCATGGCCTAAAGTTAACTTTGCTCTTCAAGTTCAATAGCTGACTACAATGCACTGGTCAGGCTACCACTCATATTCACTCAGTGAAGTATCTAACATTTCCAGAACAGCTAGCAAGACTTTTTTCCTCATAAAATTAAACATATTGGAAAATAAACATGAATCATTTAAAAAAAAATTTAACCCATCAGTTTTTAACCAAAGTCTAAACATAAATTACTTCAATATTTGATGAATCTGAACACAAAATGGTTGATGATTATATTAAATAGATTACCATCACGTTATACTAAGTTACAATACATTTTTCTGCTGTAAAATGAACATTTTTAGTTGCAGAATTTGAAACTAATGTCCTAATGATTCAACCACAGCAGCAGCGTATTTAGAGTGTGTATTCCAAAAATATATATAAATAGATCACAGTAGTAAATAATATAAATAATAATACAAGTTCATAGAGTTAATCAGCCCTGCAAACTGAACAGGGGAGAGTAGATTCTTAGTGGAATGGCAGAGGGCTTGTTAGTATTCCTTAATGCCCTGAGGGCAATAAAGCAAGAGGTTGTAGCTGCCCTTAGGGAAGAAATACAGTGTAAAACTGAGTCACTGAGCTTCTCCAGCACACATATTGCCTAGATGTTCAGCCTCCGTCCATCTCACTGTCCATATGTCCCTACAGATCAGCCTCTCAGTCCTTTTAGTCTTGCCTCCACCTGTCATGTGTTTGGAAATAGCATCAGGACCCCATGCAATATCGCCTCGCACTAGACAATGGGCTAGAAACTGATTTACAGACCAAACCATGGATGTTTAATAGCCTATTTAAAGTTTTTCTCCCTTTGAGCCCCAATTCTGTGCTTCCAAAACAGCAAACATGCTTCTCAACACTCCTGAGATCCTTGTCCTTCTATGTCCTAAAGTTTGTCCTCAGCAACAACTTTATCCCACAATTAGGTACAATTAAGTCAAGCAGCCAGGTGGAAAAAAAAAACCTTCAACTGTCAGCATTACAGTGAACACTGGTTATTTGGTCAATTGTCTATTAAAGGAAAAGCTGTCACAGTAAACCACTACCCCTGAGGCTTTAGATTTCCATCAGGCTAAATAGGGAAGAACACATTAATGTATTTCTCACTGCCTTTGTAAAAAAAATGCTTTTGCATGTTCTAAAATAATGGAACTCTATCCTATACCTCTTGAATGCTATATGTGATCCTTATTATTCAACATCAGTACCTACCTAGCCTCTCTAAACCTCTCACAGCAGAGTGCAATTAAAATCTCACAAGAATGTTTCCACAATGGGGGGGCCTTCTGAAAACAGCAGAAGCTATTAATTCAACGAAGAGAGCATAAACTCCCTATAAATACAACAGTTTTGCTTTTTATCTACATTTAACTATTTCAGGAACTCTTCAACCCAGAATTCTTCCTTCACTGGGGTATAAAATTCCCTTTAGTCGTTCATCAACAGGAGACAATTACAAAACGCACTAAGAAAATTGGATAAAGTGTACTGAGCTTCATAAATTAGTCAGTGGCTTCAAAAATATAGTTAGATGCTTGAATCACTAAAAATAATCTGTTTCTGTAGCTCTGAATACAGATTTGGCCCCTCTCAAGATGGATGTTTCACCTCTTTCCACAGATGTCCAATAGGATTCAGATCAGGGCTCATAGAAGACCATTTCAGAAGAGTCTGCTGTTATGTTTTTAGCCATTCCTGAGTGCTTTGCTCTGTGTGTTTTGGGTCATTATCCTAATGCAGAACCCATGACCTGCAACTGAGACCAAGCTTTAACAGTTGGTAGTATATGTCATTCCAGAATGCCTTAATCATTAGGAGATGTCATTGTGCACTGCACAGCTTGAAGACATTAAACAAATACAGTCATGGTGTCTAAAGCTCTTTCCACAGAAGCTGACTCCATGTGACATTGCATGTCCTGTGATGTGACTATTGTGCATGAACACATTTTACAGCCCTAGGATCAAACATGTATGTGTCTTATGAATGACCTACAGTACAATGTTCATTACTGAGTTGATAAATCACAAATTATTTTTTCATGACAATTCCTTTCAATCTCATTTCGAATTTAACATGACCATAAATCCACAAAATCATACAATCGTATATTTTTTCAGCCTTGAGTACTATATTGTGGGGGGGGGGGGGGGGGGCTTCCTAAAAGCCTAAGGGCTGTAGATTGTTGCTTGTAAACGTCAGTCATGCCCTGCAGCATCAACACTGAAGTTGGTGACTATCTGACCAAAACTGAATAACGATTGCTCTAAAGATTCTCACACATACTCATATTTTGGATGAAGAAGGGTGATGAGAAGGATCCTGTGCTCCTTCATGTGCAGGGCTTCTGCCTTGTTCTCATCTGTTCAAACAGTTTTAGGATCGGTGATAATGTCTCCCGTCCATAACAAACCCCCCACCAAGAGGAATATTGTTTCCACTTCTGAAACTGCAAATGGAGTTTTTATTATAATTCTGGACAATATCTATGAATCGGAAATGAATAATTGTAGGCCTGGGAATATTACCACAGTTGTTCTGCAAAACCTGAGAAAAACTCTGGCCAAAATTTTGGCCAGATTATGTGATAAGCAATCACGTCTTCTGTGTGTATGCATCCTGCATGGTACATTTAGACATAAATTCTCTGATCATAAGCATGGTCCTGTTTATTTTTAAAATCCATTTCTATTTATGTAATTTTTAATTTTTAGACATAATTTAAATGCCCCTGCTGCCTTTCATATTGTACCAAGATTTCAGGGTAAATGGACTAACTTAAAAAATTCAAATAATATAAATAACATGGAATCCAATATTTTAATGGGGTGTCAATGATAAAAATATATAAATAAAAATAAATTGTGATGAGAGGCTAAAGTATAGATTATACTGTTTAAAATAAGTGTATTTTGTTATACAGGGTGGGCCATTTATCTGGATACACCTTAATAAGGGAAATAAATTCCCACCTAAATGGGAATGGTTGGTGATATTAACTTCCTGTTTGTGGCACATTAGTATATGGGAGGGGGGAAACTTTTCAAGATGGGTGGTGACCATGGTGGCCATTTTGTAGTCGGCCATTTTGGATCCAACTTTTGTTTTTTTTTTCAACGGGAAGAGGGTCATGTGACACATCAAACTTATTGGGAATTTCTCAAGAAAAACAATGGTGTGCCTCTGCTGTTTAACATAACTTTATTCTTTCATGAGTTATTTACAAGTTTCTGACAACTTATAAAATGTGTTCAAAGTGTGTTGGATTGTCAATGCAACCCTCTTCTCCCACTCTTCACACACTGATAGCAACACCGCATGAAAAATGCTAGCACAGGCTTCCAGAATCCGTAGTTTCAGGTGCTGCACATCTTGAGAGTATGGTGTGGTATATGGGGTACAAGATAGTGGGGCCATTCTTCATCAATGGAAACCTTAAGGCCACTGGATATGCGAAATTGTTACATGATGATGTGTTTCCCTCTTTATGCACTGAAGCTGGGACATTCCCGGAGTTTTTCCTGCAAGATGGTGCACTACCACATTATGGGTGTCAGGTCCGAGCATTCCTAGATGAACAGTTTCCTGGAACGTGGATTGGTCGTTGTGGGCCAGTTGAATGGCCCCCAAAGTCTCCCGATCTGACTTTTATCTTTGGGGTCATCTGAAGGCAATTGTCTATGCTTTGAAGATACGAGATGTGCAGCATCTGAAACTACGGATACTGGAAGCCTGTACAGTGGAACCTCTACTTACGAACACCTATACTAACGAACTTTCCAAGATACAAACCATATCTGAATATTTGAGTATTTTTTGCCTCCACCAACGAACCATGACTCTAGAAACGAACCCGAGCCTCTGCCGAGCCGGCGGCTGGAAATGGCCACTGACCCTAATGGGCGAGTCTTTCAGCGCGCCCAGACTTGAGTCATTGACCCATTTTCTCTCGTTCTCTCGACCCTCGAGCTTTTAAGATTAGCAAATTGTAGTTTTAGCAATTTAGCATTAGTGTAAATAGCAGACATCAAAATTTGTGCTAAGTTAAGCCATATCTACGCTTCGTCTCCCCACATTCACCCGCCTACTCTCCGTTATTTCACCCACCCCCCACCTCCCACCTCCCGTCATACAGCCAGTGCCTGTGTTATTCCTCCAGCCAGTCGTGTATTACTGTTACCACTGTATTTCTTTTTTATTTTTAGTAATGCTACATGTATTTATTTTACTAATATGAGAGTTTTGTAAACATATATCAGTGCAAAAAGGGTGACTTTCGGGGTGGGCTGGAACCAATGATTTTCCATTATTTTAAATGGGGAAAATTGACTCGAGAATGAACTTTTCTACTTACGAACCGGGTCATGGAACGGATCAATTTTGTAAGTAGAGGTTCCACTGTACTAGCATTTCTCCTGCGGTGTTGCTATCAGCGTGTGAAAAGGGTTGCATTGACAATCCAACACAATGGGCAGCACTTTGAGCACATTTTATAAGTGGTCAGAAACTTGTAAATAACTCATGAATGAATAAAGTTACGTTAAAACCAAGAACAGCATTTTTTTGTAAAATTCCCAATAAGTTTGATGTGTCACATGACCCTCTTCCCATTAAAAAAACAAAAGTTGGATCCAAAATTGCCAACTTCAAAATGGCCGCCATGGTCACCACCCATATTGAAAAGTCCCCCCCCCCTCCCATATACTAATGTGCAACAAACAGAAAGATAATATCACCAACCATTCCTATTTTATTAAGGTGTATCCGTATAAATGGCCCACCCTGTAGAGAAGAGTGGACAGAATGAGTTCAATCATTCATTCGTTCAATTATTTAGTCATTTTCTGTAATTGTATTGTCCGGTTCAAAATATGTTTTGTTACGCTGTGCTGTGTATGTATTTGTTTTCTCTCTCTCTCTTTTCATTGTCTCTGTCCAATTCTAAGTTCTGCAGTTTGCCCATGTCCATGTGTTCATCCATCCAGAATTTGTTCCACACTCCAGTCCATGTGTTCTGTCTGTCATTGTTTCTTATATGTCACCTCTCTGGGAATCATAAAGACGCCAGTGTGAACACTGCTAGCCAGCCGTGTTTGTGCTGTGTTTTTCCGTGACTTTGTGTATATTGAATTCTGTTTCTTGGTTTTGACTTTGTACACTTACCACTTTGACTAAGAGCTTGTTAAGCCCCTTTTGGTTACTGACGGAAAATTTCTTGTTGTAAACGTTTGTAAATACGTACACTATGTATATATATTTTTTTCACCAGTGTAGGGTTGGCTGCCATTTGTTTAGTGAATGGGGTTATTGTGTGTTTTTGGGTATACTTAGGGAGTGAGGAAAGAGATTGTCTTTGGTTTCCTTTTTGTTTCTATTTGGTGAGGTAGAGCTGTCTGGTCAGTTAGGTGGGGTGTTTGTTACTTTGTCGGCACAGACCATCCTGTATTTCTGTTTTTAAATATCACATATACAATATATTCTCTCCATTATCCATTCTGTGTTTCCGGTTGTGTCCTTCTTGCCTTTATTTAGATGTTGCCTACATTCTCATCTCTGTTACAGTTATGTATTTCCCACATACAATTCATAACACACCTCATTCTGCTATGACTCAACCGTAGGCTTTAGATTTACTGCCAAGGGAATGTGTGGATAGTTTTTAACAGGGACCAAGAAAACAGGGACTAGGACCAACTTTGTATTAGTTACAGCATAAAGCACATGGCATAGATGCCAAAAAGTGACTGTCTTTGACAGAAGTTGCTCATTTATTAGCATCACTGACCATACAAAGGCAGTTCTCATGGTTATCAGTGTTCTCTACACAAAGTAGAACCAGTTCAAAGTGCTGTGGCTGTGATACTTACAAACAGAAATGAACAAAAGAGCAGGAGCCAGTGGTGTCTATTGGCCACAGTCTCTTCATCAAGCAGAGCACACTATGTATACACACACACTATGTGAGCAGCGCTTAAAGAAACACTGTACTAATCTTAACAATGTTACAGAGACAAACCATAAAAAGGGCATTAAAAAGTGCCAATAAAGGAACACTTAATCTTTGGGAGTCTTAGCTGTTTTGGGAGTTTGCCTTGGGTGGCATGGTGGTGCAGCAGGTAGTGTCGCATTCACACAGCTCCAGGGACCTAGAGGTTGTCAGTTCAAGTCCTGCTTTTGCTGACTGTATTTATAGGTGTGAGTGATTTAATGTCTGGTATCTTTATTTTAATCAACCATCTCTTGCCTTGGCACACTCACTCTCTGCTCTCTACGTTTATATTTACTTTACCTTTTCACAGTTTCTTTATAAGACAAATAATTATCAAGACATTAAAATAAATACTGCGCCTGCCACATCCATTTTGGACACTTTTACGCATGAGCTGGATTATAATATTTCTGTTTCTACTTTATCACTCCATTTTAAACAACAACAAACATAGGGCTCAAATCCTGTCCTTCTACTGAAATTGACAGCAATGCTCAATGTGACTTTGTCGGCATACTGTGATGTCTTGAACCAGTGATGAAATTTGATAAAGCTGGAGTGATCAGTGACTCCCAAAGGTTAAGACCACAGCTTCAAAATCACTGCGATGTTTCACTGACCTGAAATAGGGAGAATAGAGCCTCTGTCATTGATACTCCGGGCACAAACCAATAAGTCACCCATCAGCAAGATGCTGTATTGAAATATTGGTGAACCAAGGGTGACTATGATGTATTTTTAGTGATAATTAGTTCATTAATCAAGAGTCTTATTACAAAAATGCTAATAGGACATTAAAGCAATAAATCATGACACTTTTACATTTGATACTTAATTACATTTGAAGGCAAATACTTTTGTACTTTTACTCAAGAGAAAATCTAAATGGAGGAATTTTACTTTTACTGGAGTAATATTTTACCTTGGGTATCTGTACTTTAACTCGAGTTAATGATTTGTGTACTTCGCTCACCACTGCTTCTCAGTAGCAACCTCAGGAGAAGAATGCCATCAGATCCTCAAAGAAATGTCTTAATATCTAGAGTAAAGCCTTCTCAGAATCAGACTGATACTGCAGCAAAGAGGGTGTCTTTAATAGCATTCATTTAAGAGGAAATGTTGGCTGAGCAGCTTCAAAGACCTTACGAGCTGAAATTTTGGACTGCTATAATATTACTATGGTGCAAATACAGACAGTACATGAGCATAAACCGCAGCTGAAAGGCATTATTTGTATTCTCTTTTCTAAAAGGACTACGATCATCTTGCACACATATCCTCAGTCTCTTCACCTCTGGCAACAAGGATGCAGCAGCTCAGCGAGTGTAAGGGCACTGACAGTGTTTGCTGTTTATACTGATTAAATGTCAAAACAGTTTCAATGCACCATCGTTCCTGCAGTTCTAGACATACACACTCACACACACACACACACACACACACAGTTACGACAGTGTCACTTTAAGTCAAGGCTGGAGTTTGACGGCCATACTCGAGCCTCGCAGCATCTCTGACAGCTGAGGATGCAGGGTATCCATCTGTAGAGGAACTGAGGTGAAGAGAAGAATGATGGAGAGACAGACACAGGGAGTCTGTAGAGTCTACAAGAGTCAAGAGCTGCCTTAATTTTAAATGTAAGCAGATGTAATCAATGTTGCAGTTAAAATATTAGTCAGGTTTATGCATGTTAACTATGTCTGAAAGATAGTAGACACTTCCTATAATTAGTGAACTCTGCACCCGTTGCTGACACAGGTGTTCAGTTGTGCACACACAGCTTATATCTTTTACAAAGGAATGTCTACAATGAAATAAGAACCTCTAGAGCAATAAACTTCTCCACAGCTGTTGAGCAGTGGAACTGTGTTTTCTAGAGTGATGGCATAAGCTGGAGTAAAACGTGGGATCAAGAACATGTCATCTAACATCTGTACTTTATTTCTTGGAGTCATCAAATCCTCACAGCAATACTCTGACATGTAGCGTAAAGCCCTAGTGTAAAGAGTAGAAGCTGTTAATGTAGCAAACGGAACAATTTCCTTTATAGTACCTTTAAAATCAGAAGAAATGTTAGATGAGCAGGTGTGCACAAACTTTTTTTTTTCCACAGAGTGTAGGAATTTAACTCGGCACATAGGTTCAAAAATGAGTTTTCATTACTATTTCAAAACAAGTTATATGACATACAGTACTCATAAGATTATTAAACTAGAATATTATACCACATTTAAACTGCTGGAAAGTATAAGCAATAAGATCATACTGTAATGACTGCAAAGGAAATTTTAGACCTATGATGTTCTTGGATTAGCAATGTAGAAATGCTAAAGAGTGATTTTAAAATGCAGAACCCGTGCAGGATCACACAAAGTTTTCAAAAACGAAGGCTGGAGGGAGAAGAATAAAACTGAACTGGACAAGGACATATTTAGGATGAACGTTACTGGATTTTAAACACCTGAGAGCAATCTTCTTTGATGAAAGTTTATCAAAACAACATTTTTTAAAAATCCTAGTGTGAGTCCTTAGAGAGCTCGTTAATACTCTGCATTAGACTGAATACATTAGCTCACCTCTACACACACGCTCACACTCTTTCTCTCTCTCACACACACACACCTACTGAAGTGCTGGCAACTTTGAAACACAATTACATATTGCAGTGATGGCATCAAAGATGGCAAGGACCACACTTTTATGATTCATGTCGTCGGAACAACAATGTTTGTAAGTGTATTGGCAAATGTTTGAGTGAGTGAGAGTGATTGGGTGAATGCGTGGTTCCCTGTGGTGGGCTGGTGACCTTTCCGCCTGTCCGGGGTGTGTTCCTGCTTTGAGCTTATTTGTTCTGCGTGGGTTCCGGACCCACAATGACCCTAAGCAGGATGGGACAGTTCCAGAAAATGAATGAATGCATTCCAGAACAGTATCTATAAAGGCTCAGATGCAAAGGGGTCACTTAAGAATGAGGATTTATTAGAGTCTTATAAATGAAACAAATGCCTTGGAGTTTTATTACTAACCTAAATGAAGTACATAAGTTTGTACTGGTTATGTGGCAGGGGCGTAGCTTGAGTCGGCCAGGGTGGGCTTGGGTATACCCAAATTTGACCAAGGCCCACCTGGTGATCCACCAACTTATATGTCTCTCCTCTTTAATTAATAGAAATATTAAGGCCAAACCAGTAAAGATGGTCTTAAACTGATGTGATATAAGAACAGTGTTTGAAAACTAGAGTTTATTTTAAGGGTACACTCAAAATCATCAGCTGATATACTAGGCCGACATGTCCAAAATTCTCTGGAGCAGTAGCACATGAGAACTGCTCTCTGAAGTGATGGTGTTCCATATAGTAAAAGTGGGATGAACTGGAGTGGCTTTTAAGATTCAAAACTAATCCACCATCAGTATAATGATACAGTATTAATGTTCTTATGGCAGAATGCTATGAAATCCTCACAGCAATGTCCCAATACCCAGTAGAAAGACTTCTCAGTAGAAACAGTTATTGTTGCTGATGGAGACAAAATATCAGTTACGAGCTTTAATTTCAGAGGAAATGTAGAACGAGCTTGTATTCCCAAACTGTTGGTCATGTAGTTTATGGCTTAATTAACTTCTGAATAACTCAGTAATGACTTTTTCATATTTGAGCCTTTACTTTCACTTAACATGGGTTTTATTTATTTATTTATTATTACTTTTTTTGTAAATTATCCACAATTTTTTTTCCACAAAATTTTTTTACTGTAATTATTCTAATTGAGTAACCAACATTAATTTAGAAAGCATAGCCTTGAGATACAGTCATATATATGTGTTTTTCTCATAATGTTTATTTCAGCAAAAATCTGCAACGTGATCGACATGGATTTAAACGTCTTCTCACTGGCCTTTAAATACATCTTCTTAATTCCTCTTTTCCAGGCCATTAATTTTCATTATCCTACTCTAAATGAGAACCTTCAGCGGATTGAAAAATAATGGAAGGACTGCTTATTTATCTGCTTTAAATGATGTGACAAATCAAGGTCTAGTGGTTTCATCTCAGCACAGCTTTACTTGTAAGGGCAAAAATGCATGAACAATATATTGTGTGTTGGCTTTTAGTGGTTAAAATGGTTCTTTGTCTTCTCACACCTCATTTTCAAAGATTTGATTAAAATGCCTTGGTCTCCAAACCTACCAGACAATGAATGAATGAATGAATGAATGAATGAATGAATGAATGAATATATACACACTGCCAAGAGCTCTACCTTCTATTCATATCTTGTTTATTAGAGATTGATGAGAACACTGGTGAACCACAACTTCCTGTTTTTAAGTTGTATTTAGACCAATGTCCTGTTGATTTGTTCTAAGTCTAATATATCAATGTCCAATTTTTATATTTCATGTAATGACTTTCCCCTTAATGACTTTTTGGAGACTTGATTATGGTATTGCTCTGTTTGTGCTTTTAACTGTTACATTTCAGAACTAAACGCAGATGATGCAGAATAATACTGTTATCTAGTACATAATATGGAAATAACTTTATTGTTCATCTCCTATGTACAGCAGTGGACTTCTTCAAGATTACTCCCCACAGAGAATGCCACACTCCTCCTCAGCTACAGTCCTCTACACTCTGGGCATCTTTCTCTTGGAGCTCAGGCTTTTAGTAATTATGCATGGAACTCCTATGACTCTTCACCTCTTATGCTTTGTGTAATTATTCAAGAAGTAATTAAAAACTTGTTCACTACAACATATCCTTAATTTAATCTGTTTTTATTTGATTCTACTCTTTCTTCCCCTAGAAAATTTTTTTTAAATGGAGTGTGTAAAGTTAATTCCTTGGCCACTCTGTACTATGACCTTGAAGTCTTACAAAGCACATTTATAAATAAAATATATTAATGTTATTTTATTATTATTCCTTCATTCATTCATCTTCACCTACACACACACTCAGTCACACACACTTTTACAATTTCACCGATCTCACTTGTTTGGGAATTGTGGAAAGAAATGGGAGCACCTAAACGAAACCTACACCAAAACAGGGAGAACACACCAAACTCCTCGCAGGAGACCCTGGAGTTGTGTGGCAGCAAAATGACCTGTAGCTCCAAAATAGCACCCTAATATTATTATCATTATCCAATTATATTACAGCTTTAGCTGACACATTGGAGACTCAGCTCTACATAACTACAATATAGATATGCATTTCTTTAATTAGCCTTCTCTGGAGGCCTAGGAACCCATACTGTGACTACACTAAACAAATGTGGGTACTGTTAATTGGCCTGAGTGGTCAGCACCTCTGTTGTCCAGCATGTTATATATCTGACAAAACATATTCTTATTATATTCTTACTGCAGTTCGGAAATCTTGTCTAGCAGACACAGCTGGCTTTCCGATGATGGTTGGTTCTTGTAAGTTGGTGTGTCTCAGGTGGATCAGAGCTGATGGAATGGGCTTCAGCTGCTGTAACCATGGATACGTGGTGGACCTATCAGAAATAATTGCTGTGGTGCGGCTCTGTGGTAATGTTGCAGATTGTAGTTACACTGGGCTACACTGGGATTATTCAGTTCTTGCCTTTCTCCAGTCTGTATGATCCCATTGTCCCAGATACGACGTATGATAATCATGGACATGGAATGAGGTTGTTGGTACGTATACTGTTCAAATGCCAATGTTTGGGTGCATATATCTAGAGCTTCTCTTTTGTAGGTTATAGTTTGTCCTAAGGCATGAATCTGAAGACAAAAAAGAAATGAAACTCCCAAGAGCTGGGGTACGCGTTTCCTTCATAAAGTATTTAATCTAAATCAGTCTGAGCACATAAAGTGCACTGGGATTACCAGCAAGATGATCACTGCTTGTAATGCCAGAGGAGCAGCTTCATCCACATCCCCTACCACTTCCTCCCATACTAAGACAGCAAATCATTTTTTTTTTTTTTTTTTTTTTTTTGGAAGTGCAAAACTCCAACTTTCACCTTCCCTTCTTCCCACACAGCCAAGATAGGACCTGTCACTCTGGGAGATCTTACGCTGTCATCATTAGTTCTGTTCTTTCCCATAGGAGCAGCTCACAGCCCTGGAACTCTGCTTAGCCAGCATCTCCCGAACGGAGCGGAGAGTGGGTCTGCAGTCTATAAAGCAGGCAAAACCATCATATGAATGTATTACCTGACAGGCAGCATTGTCTACTGTACACTGTGTGTATAAAATAGAATCCAAACATACCTTCTAATTAGAGAATTCAGCGCCTTTAAAGTGCACCCATCACTGACACAGGTGTAATCTCCACAAAAAAAGCATTGCTAGTAAAATGATCCCCTTGCCCAGTGCCAAGTATCAGCTACAAGGCTATGAAGCACTCCTCAGCATTGGGCCGTGGAGCAGATAAACTTTATTTTCTAGAGTGATCTAGCACCATCCAATACCCCTGGGATAAGTTTGAGCTGTTTCTGTGATCTAACAAACCCATCATCACAGTCTGACCGCACTGACACTATTCAGGCTGAATGCAATCAAACCCACACAGAAATGTTCCAAAGCCTAATGTAGCCGTCCGAGAAAAATCTGTTACTATGGCAAAGAGGGACAAACTCACTATTAGTACATCTAATTTCAGAAGATACTTCACAAGAAGCAGGTGTCTACAATATGAAGTGTAAAAAACAAGACTGTGCTTCCTCCTGTAGGATGCAACCATCAGGACCTTCCCAATGCAACTACTTTTATTACAAAAAAAAAAAAACATACAGTCCCTAGTTATGTCTAACCTCATATCTTCACACAGATCTCTCTCTCTCTCTCTCTCTTTCTCTCTCTCTCTCTCTCTCTCTCTCTCTCTCTCTCACACACACACACACACACACACACACAATTTGTAATATAAGTAAAACTGTATCCACACAATGTAGCCTACTGAGAACATTAAGTTTTTAAATTGTCCACCTAGGTTTCCATAAATGTACCCGAATTAATTTATTTATGTATATGTTTTTATACCTGGGAAACATTAAGAGAGGTTATTAGGCAACATTAAAAGACTCCTGAAGTGCTGTGTAGTTGTGTAGTGAACTTGGCCTGATCCGACCCTGTCCTGCACTCCTGTGTCCCTGTGCTTAATTATCTTTTTGCTGTGTTTTGTTCTTGTTTCCTTGTGTTGCTCTAGACACACACGATTCCTGTGAGGTTTTGGTTTTTGTTACCTTCATGTTTTGCTACTGTTCAATAAAGGCACTTGTTTCCTGCCTCCTCAACCCAGCCATTACTGTATATAACTTTAACTATTCATTCATTCATTGTCTGTAACCGCTTATCCAGTTCAGGGTCCCGGTGGGTCCAGAGCCTACCTGGAAACACACAAAGTGGTAACACACTCTGGAGGAGGCACCAGTCCACTCACACCCATGGATAATTTTGAGTATCCACCTTCCAACGTGTGTTCTTGGACTGTGGGAGGAACCTGCTGCCTCTACCTGGAAAACCCACGTGGACATGGAGCTCTGGTGTGGACTCCGTAACTGCTCTGTGTGTGTGTGTGTGTGGTTTCTGTCTTTACAAAGCAGTTACACACACACACACACACACTAATAGACCCACGCACACAGAGGATGAACAGCAATATGTTGTAAGACGTGTAAAGTATATGATGTGCTAATTAGATTCAAATACATAACTGGCTGTCTGCCCTGAGCAAGCTGGCAGACAGTGTTTACATCCCACTCGAGTCTGTGCTAAAAAGAAGAGCAAACAAAACTGTTCTTTTCCTGTACAAAGACAGTGGTATTTGGCAAACATCATAAAATGTTAAAGCGTGTGGGCAGAATGTCAATATTCTGGGAAAAGTCATCTTTTTTTTCACCAAATGTCCAGCAGAATGTAAACAGTAATTTAATATCAAGCCTGCACATCTCGCCCTGAAATTATTTCCTGACTATCACAACAGTGATAGAGTGGATCATGGTGTGGGTGGTACTTTCAGCTCCTCAAGATAGCACAGCTCTAAAAATAACAGTGGCACACAATCAAACGTAAACTCTGATCTTCCAACCACAGTGACCTGGATGGAATGTCTGGAATGCTATTTTTCAGAGCGATGCGAGAGACAAGGAACATATTTTATTAATCCAATATATTGGACCAAAATGGGTCATAAAAATAAAAGAATGCACTGTAGTAGGCAACTCCATGTACAGTACCCAGTGTGTACATTTACAGTGCTCAGTGCTGCTGGACTGAATCCCTGTCCATCAGTCATGATAAAAGCCAATGGAAATCAATAGAAAAGCTAACACTAGAGCTTCATTAGGTTTCATTAGAGAAGAGCCAGTCATCTTTCATTGGCCAGTTTATGACGTACACCCACTAACCGCTGACTGGAAAATCCAGTGATGATAGACTACACTACATAACTACACTGTCAGACAAATTGTCACTGAGGTGGTTTCCTGAAGGGTACGTTTTCAGTACCTTAGTTAGCAAACATAATTGTACCATATTTTATAATATTTGTAGATTTTAAAATTGTGTTGTTTTCTCCACGACTTACATAATGTTCTTATATTTTACACAATTCTCTAATGAAATCGTACACATATTTAGTACAGAGTTAATGTACCTTTGATTAGTACCAGTCAAAATTTTGGACACACCTTCTCATTAGTCATTGGTGGAATAGGGCTAGTCACTGTGTAGAACCGTGTACCAGCCCCTACTTCTGCACAAACCAAGTTATAGTCTCAAAAATATTAAGAAGTCGAGCAGTTCTACAAATGAACTCTTGATGAGGCCATAGCTGTTCACTGAAAACCATTCCAGGTGATGAAGCTGATTGAGAGAACGCCAAGAGTGTGCAAAACTGTCATCAAAGCAAAAGGTGGCTACTTTGAAAAGCCAAAATTTTAAAACATATTCTGGTTTGTTTAACACTTTTTTGTTTACTACCTAATTCCAAATTCATTTACAATGTAGTAAATGGTCCAAAAACACACACTGGTAGGTGGATTGGTGACTCAAAGTGTACATAGGTATGTAGGTACAATGAATGAATATATATATATATATATATATATATATATATATATATATATATATATATATATATATATATAATCTTTTTTTTATTATTATTGTGCAGAAACTTACTTAGAGTATAGAGACTTTAGAATTGTCCTGCCTCTTTGTCTGGGTCACTCCAATCACATCTCAGGACCTGTGTTTATGCAGAATTGCAAAAAATGATTTCAAGCGGTGCAAACAACGAGCGAGAGTACTGATAACACTTTATAAAAACAAGAATGAAGATGTAAGAGTAAAAAACATTAGTATAACTTTCCCTTATATAAAGAGGACAAAGAAAAATTACTTACAACTTTAAAAGGTCCAGTTATCTTCTGCCGTTGTTGTTTATGCTCAGGCTTCTGTGTTAAAAACAGCCCTCCCAATGACCTCTGTAGATGTATGGTGATCGGACAGGTGTGTTTGATTTGATCTACATTTTTTTTTTTACCTGTATTTTTACAACTGAACTATTTTTACCTAAAGACCTGATTTTTTTTATCCAAAATTTTCAATTAAAAAAATTCAATAACACCAAATTTCACACACTTTTTTTCCCCCAAGAGTCATGATTTCAGATTTAGGTTCTAATGACACGGATTTCACTCCTTGAAAAAGACCCAAGAGGAAAATGTTAAAGAACCTTCTGCTTTTCACTCCTCACTTCAGGGCTCTCACACTGAACTGAGCTGTAGCTTATTGTCGTTTAAAGGAACAATTGCTGAACCCAGCCGTTCTGAACAGTGGTGTGGTGTTTAATCCTCAGTGGAACCTTGACCAAAGCAGGCCACAGACGTTTCAGTAAGACCCCAAAGAACGGTTAACTAGCGGAAAAGGGGTAGAGAATGTTCCCCCTGATGGGCCTAGTGTGAGTGCTTTGCCTGTTTTGGGTTAATCTGTTGTTGGCCTACTGATGCAATGTAATTGTAACCTTCAAGACCTTTGATGAATTATTGCTCCCCTCTAAAACACTTCACACACAGAGGATGGGAGGAAGATTGTGAAATATTTTGGTAAATGCGTCACAGTGCTGCCCCTGGACAAGCGCATGGCTTCCTGGCTGTCATGGCTTGACATGCAGGTGTGGAGAGAACGCCTGGCATCATTTTAACAAGCAGTCTACCGGAGCCTGGAGTGGACAGATCCAGTGTCCACCTACATGTTCAGTTCAGTTTCCTCCTTCTGAGATAGCCCTGCCAGATAAAGACAGTTTGACAATACTGTCCACAAAGGGCTCAATGAGGGGTGATGTTACAGCTCTGTCTGATTACAAATATAAGAGTAAAGAAAAAATGGCCCTTCTCACTGTGTATGACACCACAGCAAAGAAGCATCAAGCTACACTAAATCCTGCAGTCTTCACTCATACAGTGAGTACAGCACATTAGTTAAGGCTGGTGAGACTGTGGGCACACTGTAGGACAGACTGACCATCTCATGCTCATGGAGCCTGTCAGTCATGGTCAGTGAGTCATTGGGAACTTATATGGACTCTGTGCCCCAAGTTTAAAAGCCCTCAGGTCACTAAATTAAGATGGAAAATTTCCATGGAGATAAACGTCTACTGCACTATGTACGTACTCAGTTGTCAAGGAAACAGGTGTGCTGTCCAAAACCTCGAGGTACTGTTACATATATAGCTGTATATAGCAATATTAATCTAATGTAGGTCAGTGTGCCTTGATGCTGAGGCTTTATTATGAAAAGGTCCTGAGACTTACCACTTTGAAGCAGCTCAAGAAATTGTTATATTATATATATATATATATATATATATATATATATATATATATATATATATTACCTGGCCTAAATCAGTGGTAGCCCATTTAACAATAATGAATGTGTCTCTGATGAACCCACTGTATATTCATGTACCAGTAAAATGAAGACTATTAAATCATGGACTAGCTGCATTACACATTGTAACAAGTTTGAAGTGATTCTATATTAAAGTATTATAAAGTGGCACTTTCTAGAATAGAATGATAATCACTTTCATGTGTGTTATTTGCTAATTTTGGTGGTAAAAATGACTCATTTATTAATCTTTTGTGACTGCTTCAACCTGTTGAGGTATGCGGTGGTCTGGAGCCTACCCAGAATTACTGGACATAGGAAGAAACGCATACTGGACAGAGCACCTGTCCATCACAGGACATTGCATACTCACACTTATAGGCAAATTCACACACCACATCTGCCTGCCAGGAAACTGAAGCACCCAGAGGAAACCCACATGGACCCTTTACAGATGGTGATCTTCTATCTGCAGCATCACCATGCAGCACCTCCAACCCCCATGGGGAAAAGAAACCTGTTATACATGTGTACATACAAATGTTTACGCTGTGCATTTGACACACGTCTGATGAGCAACAAATAAGACAAGAGTCGTCAAATTTAGCACAATTAATGTATTTTTTTATTTTTAACACCAGTGTTATACACTGTATATAACAAATTATGGTCTTATTCATGCCAGTGTGGTAAAAATAAACACTTTGCCCCATCCCACCCACCCTGCCAACATTATTTTCAGAATATCTTTATACACTCTGATAAAAAGGAAGTCTCATGTACAGTGAAAAAGAGGTTAATAAACGCAGTGGTCACTCTATCCAAGAGGAAGAGCCTGGGCAGAGTCCTGCAGACAAAAACACAAAGGCCTCTTACGACTTCAGCAATAAGTGAGTGCTGTGCCCTGCAATGGGGCTGACCAGTACATTAAAGGAACACTCCAGTGTTTATCGGTTTTAATTTCAGTAAATTACCACAGAAGATAATGTCCCCTTTTACTTTAAAGAGAAATCAATCATTTTTTTCCAATGACTCTTCAGCCATTATGCTGACACCTAGTGGTCTGGGTATACCATACATACTGTACTGAACCTATTTTGAACGTGGCGGCCACCATAGAAGAGACCCACACTAAATTATTTCATTCAGGGAGTTTTCATTCTTCATGTCATGTGAGTTTTAAATTATAAGAATATTTATAAAAATATTCATAAATAATAAATAATAATGTTCATAAATATTGTTTGCTATTTGGTAGTAACTGATTTAATAGCTATTTATAGAAGCCAATATGCAGATGCTCCGTTGTTTTTGCTTAGTACAAGCAAATTATTGTTCATTGTTTGTGACCATATTTAACAGGTGCTCAATCAGATTGAAAATTTTATAGAAAATCATGTCAAATTGAAATGACAGCACTCAGCCTTAAATATTTACGCTAGTTAGCAACACTAGTCAAAAATACCATTAAAGGGACACTAAGTAAGATTTGGGATCTTTGTGCCGAGTCTAATTCATTTCTACAGCACTGTACTGAAATCAATGTGGAGGGGGAGGGAGTGTGGCTTCTTACCCTCTTCCAAAAGTCACCTAGTGCAGATTCTACAGTGCTGAGTCAGGAGTAGCAGGCTCTATTCCCCTGTTACAGCTCGGTGAAGCATCACAATGATTTTGACGCTGTAATTTTAAGGTAAAAATGGTACGTAGTGTTCCTTTAAGTACAAGTTATTCTTTTTCATGAGACATTTCTGAGACAAATGGATACCCACTTGCATATGGAATGGGAAAAACAAGGGGGGGAAACAATGCAAATGCTAAAGGACAACAGAAACTGTCACTCTCAGATAAACAGTACTATCGCTGAGAGAAATTCAGTGCTATGGGACTGAAAGAAGATGTAGCTGTTATTGAGAAAAGAAAACAGGCAATAAAAAGGAGACAAAAGAAGTGCCTGGTGTTCTCAGAACAATGGACTGGCCAGTACAGAGCCCTGACCACTACATCTGTGATACTGTAAAGCAAAAAATGCTTTGGAAAGGTATCTCTCCAAAATCAGAAGATAAACAGAAGCAAAACAAGTGTGTCCTGCTTCATTGCTGACACTAATAACTGATTAACATGTATATGGTGTCTGAATAAAGGAAAGAGCGTCTCTGAAAGTTAACCTGACATCGTTTGGTTAAATATAAACATTCCGGCACTTTTTCATATTTGCTGTGGGTACAGTATCACTTATTGCACCCCCAAACACCCCCCTTCCCCTCCCCACACTTTACCCAGCACTGGGAAATCTGTAACCCCAGCCCAGGCCCCTCTTGCATCTTGTCTGAGTGTGTGTGCATGAAAGTCACAGCAAATCGCTGCTTTGGCAGGCAAACATAATTCTCATTGGCATCAAGTTTTGTACAGGTCAAAAATGCAGCATGCAGTCAATCGCCTGGAGCCTCCCTGGGCCGTAACGGCTTTGTGTACAGCTCCAGTGTGCATCAGGGACATAGAGGAGGCCTCCAAGCCTTTCCCCCTCGTGGTAAAGTGGTGAAACCTGCCATGGTAAGGCCCTAGCTGGCTTCCACACACTCTATAGTCACCCTGGTCCATCTCTGGTCCTCGCAGTGAAGCAATCCCACTGACTTATATAGATGAACATCACTTAGAGCCTTTAGCATCTGTTCTGTGGATGCGCATGAAATCTCCAAAGATTTACACGAGTTTGTCTCTACTCCTCTCTATGGGGTTCTACACAGGGAACAACAGACACAAATGGGAGGTAAAGAGGCAGACAAAGGAGCGAAAGGATACACTGATGCTAATTTAGCATTTTTTTCTTGCACCTGAAGGAAGAAGTCGGCTCTAGAGGCTATTTTCCTTTGTAGATTATTAAGCAATTACGCATAGCGCCTAGGGAGTGTAATGTAATTATTGTTTAGGTAATAAGATACATGTCCAGCACAAGAGATTTCATCATTATTCACACATACCCCTGCCTCCAGTAAATGTACTTTAAAAAAGAGCAACAACAAAAACACTCCCGGAGACGACTTAATGTAGGAAGGTGCACAATGTGCAGAAACAGATGATGACAATGAGCTTTAAAAAACAAAATAAAAAAGTTGGCCATTATGGAAAAAAGTATAAAAAAATGAAGTGGACATGTTTGGACATGCGTCTCAACTTAAGATGTATCTATTGTACACTAATCTGGCAAGATGTAGTCACTGCACTGAAAAACGTGTCATATCCATGGGATCTTCCAGTTATTCAGTACATTTCTTTGACATATTCAGAAGCTAATATTTGAGATCTTCACATTTGCCAGGATTGAGCTTACTTTCATTTGGGGTGTGCTTTTGTTACAGCTCCATACATGCCCCACAAATACAGTAGTTAGTAGTTCTTCAAGTGCATGCAAGTCAGGTGGTCTTTTCCTGTTAAAGCACAGTTCTTTGTTTCCGTAAGTTCTGTTCTTATGAGGTTTAATGATGTTTGTGATGTTGATTCATGTTTCTTAAATTTCTACCTACTGATTGCACAAGCTTCAGTGGGAAGGTTATTGCTTGTAAAGTTTAAGTCCAGAAAAATTGCTTACTTTTTTTACTCTTCTTAAATAAAAGCAAATAAGTTTACACATATTTATAAATGGATACATGATTGTAGTCTTGCAGGGCCGTACATGAGAGTGTAATGAGTGCACAGATTTGGAGACATTTGTTGGTGAATTACAGATCTATTCTTTTTTAAACTTATTGATAACACAAGTTAAACAAACCATCTAGCAACTGTTTAATGCTCATTTTTACAGCATGTAATGTGTGCTCAGTGCAAACAACACATACAGAAAGATGCTTAATTTGCGTTGAGGAGACTGTGGAATCATATGCACATATTTCACATCAACAATCCAATGGCACGTTTGTTGTCCATTGAATAATTAACTAATCTGAGGCTTAGGAATTGTTTCACAATTTCACTCACAGCTTTTTCCTACTCTAATATACCCACGGCCTACCCACATTTAGCCCAAAGGTGCTCATGGTTGTCTCCAGATACCCTCATTAAAGAATCACATCTGGCCCTGCAAGACCAACCCGGTATAAGATTCAAGGTTCAAGGTTTAGCTCCATAGGTGATCATTTCCTATGTCAGTGGGTAGTTTTAAAGTGCAGCGTGGTATTAAGAATTGAAGGAGTGGGCAAGGTAGATACAGGGGAAATCCAGGTGTTCAGCCATTTTGTTTTTTATATGGAACATGTAAAAGTATAGCTCCTACAGAAAATGAATCAGGCTTAAAAGGATCTATACAAGCTTTGATTTTGATAAGAGGACAAAGCCCACCATCCTTGGGCATTCTGCAGTGGTACAGTGGTTTTGTTCAAGGCTGGTGAGCACCATATGAACTGGCTCCTGTTTAATATTTCTGCTGTTCTTGCGGGCACTAAGAGAAAGCAAGAAGAAGATTCGGCACACAGAAAGAGCCTAAGAGACTTGAGTTATTGTACCATAACGAACCGTCTGCAGTAGGAGGTGTGAGAGTCATAATTTGACAATATTTACCGCTTTTCCAAATGTGAAATATATTCTGGAACTCCAGCTTGTTTGTAGCTCGAAAAGTTTGCTTCAAATTATTTTCAGCTTCATTAGATCAGAGGGAGAAAATAATAAAAACGTAATAAAGGCAGGGGTTTAAGATGAAGTACGCTGAAAAAGTAGAGCAATGCGGCGATGTGAAATTCAGAAGAATGGATACTATTGTTGAGTTTTTATGATCTGTATCCAACTGACATGTGTGTGTGTGTGTGTGTGTGTGTGTGTGTAGCAACCGCCTTAAACTCATGTTGACTTCATGCGAAAAGAACACTGATCATGCTTGTGCTAAGATAGACATGGGGAATGTTCATGCTTCTAAGACTGCCGTGGTGTTTGTTTTTTTTCCTCCAAAATGCAGCCGCTTGCTAAGAGTTGGGCATGTTCCTTAGTATAAGTGATATGAGGTAAATGACTGCTGTCTATGCCCATCATGCCAGTCTGCATTACAGATTCATCGAGCATGCACTCGTTCCAAACTAAAGCATCTCACCCTCCCATCCCTCACTTCCCAGCGCCCATCCATGTCAATTTTTTAATAATAAATCGAACATGACAATATTGCTTCATGGAAGCGTGGGTGGGAGGGTGGGGTTGAGAGAAATAAAAAGGGTTGCAGCTACATATATTATTCCTCACCTGTATTAGAAATCTCTTTAAAATCCACCTCTACTCTGCATGCTGTGATTCGTAGGCTGCTGGAAACACTTGAATATTAAAGACATCAGTGTACGTGGTGGGAAACGGGTGCGGAGAAACTTAGCAATCTTAGCTAAGTCCGTCTGCAGAGGTGCTTTTGTTCAAGCAGCGCCACCAAAGAACCAAACCAAGCCTCAGTACAGCTGCAGAGCTTCTGTGTGCAGGACACAGTGCATCTGCTCTTAAAGATAAATGCCCTGAATTATCAGTCAGTAAAGAGATAGTCCAGCGCCAGGGGCCAGCATAGAAAAAAAATCATTGTCTCTTTAAATCGTTTTGCATGCAGTCGACTGCATAAATATACAAGCAACCACTATTCTTAGAGTAGACTTCATTGGCAGGCCAGATTCCAGCTGGACATGCATCTATTTACAGTAGAAACTATTCTCG
The DNA here is from genome assembly GCF_029633855.1 of Hoplias malabaricus. Taxonomy (NCBI): domain Eukaryota; kingdom Metazoa; phylum Chordata; class Actinopteri; order Characiformes; family Erythrinidae; genus Hoplias; species Hoplias malabaricus. The sequence continues at coordinate 19,504,789 of NC_089806.1, read as the reverse complement.
CCTCCTTCATCTGTTCCCTCATCCATCGTTAAGGGAGGAGGGGAGCTGTAATAAATAAACCCACCCAGCAAACAGCCGTGTGCAGCCTGTGTTTGCCCAATCCTGCTCAAACAACATGTATTTCTGATTTGACCAGGGATGTTCAAACCTTCCCCTACGACTGTAAGTTCTATCTTAAAAATGAATGTTCTCTCCTGATTCAAAAGGGTCCCTCATCTCTCTCTGCATCTGGGGTAACAGGCCTCGAGACGGTGAAGATGTCCTGGCATTTGAGTTTGGTTTTGGGGGTTGAAGTCTGTGACGGTGGGCTTGGTCTCCTCTTGTCAGAGAGCAGTCTCAAGATTTCGCCCACCTGGGTTTCCAGCGCCGACAGACGACTGCTCAGCGTCTGGATGTCCCCCTTCAGCTCATTCTTGGCCTCCTGCAAGCTGTTCTGCAGGAGCGTGGGCTCAGGGACGGGATGGAACGGAAGACCTCTTGGAGCCAAGACCCCTGTCCCTGGACTTGGCTGCTCAAAGGGACTCCGCTCGAACGGACTTCGCTCAAAAGGACTGCGCTCCATCGGACTACGTTCCATGGGGCTGCGAGAGTCGCCGGCGCGGTCAATTCGCAAGTCACTTTTGGTGATGCCACTGTCACATGAATCTGTCTTGTGTAGGGCACTTTTCTCATCGGGAGCTTCCCCTCCATCGCTGGCATTGCCATTGCCGTTACTTTCCGAACCTACCGCTCCCCCCTCAGCCTCCTGGTTCTTGCCATCTTCTGAGATCAGTTCCAGGGATGGAGAAACATCTCCCCACTCCTCCTCTTTCTGCTGCTGTTCTGGATCTGATGGAGGAGCGAGGGAAGCTCCACTCCCTGTGTTCCTGAGTCGCATCCAGCCTCGTCCTCCCCCACTTGCCCTGGGGCGGACCGGACTGGTGACCTTTAAGCAGTTCTGGTCACCTACACCCACACTGGGCTTCAGTTCCAAGGCCTCATGGCCATCACTCCGGCCAGAGTCCTCTCTTTGGATATAGGCCAGGGAGCTCTGGACCGGAGTTATCTGTGAGACAGTCACGACGCTGGGGCCACCATTCCCACCGCTCCCCCCTGAGCCAGGGGCCCCGTTTTGCATAGGGGGTCCGTGTTGATGTTGGAGTGTGTGGTGCACCTGGTACTGGGGCTGAAGATGGTGGTGGTGGTGGTGGTGGTGCTGCTGCTGATGACGATGGTGGGACAACGGTTGGAGCTGGTGCTCCACCTGGTACGGGTTCCTCTCCAGGTCTTGCTGCATTGACCCTTGAGCTCTCATCTCCTTCTGCTGCTTGAACTTCTGGAACAGCTTGCGTACAGGATGATCCACAGGTATGGAGAGGGTCACCTCATTCTTCTGATGCCTCCTTTCCTCCTCCTCCTTCTTCACGTCAGCGATCTTGCGAAAGACAATCTGTGAAAAAAACAAACCCATAAAAAGGCGTAAGCTTTGAATGTCTTATGTATTTTTTATATTTTATGTATTTATGGTTATAAATATAATATAAATAATATAAAATCTTTATACTCTTCACTCACTGCACAGCTTGTTACTTTTAATAAGGTTCCTATCGTACTATTTAAAGACCATCAATGGTTAAGTGGTCCACTGCTGTTTTTACTGCCCTCCTCTCTCTTCTCAGCTTTAAAACACGTCACATAAAATTTAAATACAAATTTTAAATACGTTAACAATTTTACATACACTGGCCAAAGCATGCTCTGTTTTTAAGTTATGGAATAAGGTATAAATCAGGAGGAGAGTGCCCTAATATGGTGAGATATTAAAGCTGTATAAAGAAAAGCGTGAGCATGTGCACAAAAAAGAAAACTGGGTGTCCCCAAACTTTTGTCAAACTATGCAGAATTTCACTTGGGTGGGGGGTGGGGTGAGGGGTGCAACTGAATGAGGACAAAGTCCCCACCTTCTCTCTTGCTCTCTCTGAAATCACTATCATGTGCCATGTGAGATAACATCAGAGCTGGAACTGTGCTGACTTTAAAAATGTCGTCTCCTCAGGGCAGGCGGTGGTCCGCGGTGGTAAAAATAGAGCAGAGGGTGTCATGTGACTCCTCGTTATCCCGGCATGGATTTTCAGCCCCCTACAGTGCTGCGGTCGCGTGTCACTTCCCATCTCCCCCCAATAGCCCCAACACTGCTGCCTCCCGTTATTTAAAAACTGCTTAATACAGAGCCAGTGAGACAACAGAGACAGAGACAGTGAGATCATAAAGAAAACACAGCCCGATTCTCTTCGTCTCTCAGTGAGTAGGAAGATCCTCCCTCCGCCCTCATCACTCAGCACAATGTTAGTCAGTATGGGTGTCTGATAGCTAACATTTCAGACCTGCATCGTCAGAGATCTCCTATGAGCATGTTTCATTAGCTTCACTGGTAGCTCTGGGAGATTGTCGCACTGACTAAATTGTGAAAAAACACAGTAACATAAACAATGAGGAAACAGAAGAAGAATAATAAGGTACAAAGATGAGGTCTGGAAAAACCCAGAGACTATGGAATTAGAGAAAGAGTCTCAGAGAAGCTTCCGAGACACTAATTGCCACAGAAAAATAATCCATTATTTTCCCACAGCAATTAGTGTCGCAGAAGCTTGTCGGAATTTTGGTTGTAAATAACCTCAGCACTTCTTCTGTTTGGAACAACAAAAATAACACTATTAGTGTTTCAGTAAGTTGCTTCACTGTTTGGGATAATCTGGAGAGTCATTCACGACCCAAAACCTATCATAAAATATCAGTACCTGACCTCACTAATGCTATCACGGCTAAAAACCATTAAATCCTTGAAGAAATGTTCAAATTCAGAAACAGAAAGCAGCAGGTACCTCGCGCTCTTGTTGCCTCATGTGGCAGCATTTTGAAATGAAGGTGTTCGTTTGTAAGCGAGTCACAGAAAATTCAATATTTCAGCACCGGGCACCTGTACACCAGAGCTCCCCTCGCCAGAATAATTACAACTTTGGAGCAAAAACAAGCAGTGTTTTAAACAAGCTTTAAATACTGACTCTGCACCTTCCTCCCTCATGATACTGCCTCAGTAACAGGACTTCGCTCATTTCAGACACTGGATGTAAACAAACATGGTGGACTGCGGTGAAATAACCCCAGCTCGACTCTCATTGATTTGTCATCTTTCAGGCCTGACGTTGACATGGCGTTTCACACCCGAGAATCAGTGTCCACCCCACACTACAGGATTCTGATTCACAATCAGGGTGGCTCCGAATGCTCTGGGAGAAGATCGGAGGAGAAAAGATTGGAATTTAGACTCCCCACATTACAGGATAATCTGGAAAGATAATCGTTTATGATCATCCTAAAATCGGGGGCCTCTGGCAATAGTCAGAGGATTGAATCTGCCTCAAAATCGGCCCAATTATCCTGTAGTGTGGGCCAGGCGTTTGAGTAAGACTAGTTTCAACTCAAAACAGCATCATGGTTACAGTATACATGAGGATGTGCTCTCAGAAAGATAATAAATCTGATCAATACTAATGTTCATTTATTCATTGTCTGTAATAGCTTATCCAGTTCAGGGTCACGATGGATCCGGAGCCTAACCGGAATAACTGGACACAAGGCAGGAACACACCCTGGAGTGTCACCCGGACAGTCACCTGGAGCGAGACTTGAACTCACAACCCCAGGATACCTGCTGCGCCACTGTGTCGCCTCAACGCTAATGTAAATAACAAAACCTGGTTATTAACAAAGAGCAAAATGCCAATGAATTTGGATTAGTCCAATCCCTAGTGCTATTGTATTACTGAAAGTGAGCATTTTGTGCAGACTCCTAGAAGCTAAAGACACAGAAGAGACTCAGTCTAAATATTTAATCAGAGATGTTATGTAGTTACTGCTTACTAATGTAGTAATAAGCAGGTAATGACAGACTGGCTTGGTGAGGCTTAATCAGCACTTTACGGAGACATTATAATGTCCCCCTAGCCCTGAAAATAATAATAAGATCAATCTAAGATCATGTTTTCTTTGCACTGCGCTGTGGGCAGTGCACACTGAGGTTATTTAGCTATTCTAGTGTCATCATTTTTGAAAGCCCAAGAGGCGGGTAATGTCTGTGAGCTTGTGAAAACACCAGTTTTATATCTTCTCTCATCTTTATTGCAGGTTTAGAATTAAGATGCCATTACTGGTGCAGGCAGACTGTAGCCTGCCAAAGCCTATTCATGCAGGATTTATGGGCCCTAATCTTTACCTCTAGAGCACAAATAAAAACCATCTATTATTCATGTGGACCGATTTAGCAACACAAGTCAAGCGGGTGGCAGGCATCTGTGCAAACGTCCACCATCTATTAGCATTTCTACCACTCCCTCCATCCCTCAGCTTCCCTCGTTCCTACAGGGCCAGGCGCTTTGTGAATCAATTACAACTAAACGCAGACATGAAGCCTCGTATCCATTGACTCCTAAATGATAATGAGTGCATCTGAAATGCAGATTAAAGCAGTTTTTAAAATGTGTGAAAGGTGCAGTACTAGGCTAGGGCATGAGTGAGAGCAAGCAGGCTGTGTGCTACAATTTTATACTTAATTAACACACTAAAGTTGGACGAATAGTCATGTGCTGAATAACAAGGAAACATAATAACGGTCATGGAGAGTTGCCTCATAACTGAGGAATCCTGAGCCTCGTACTTTAATGAATTATTCCCACTTAGTGATCTGACTGGATTACGGCAATTACAGTAACGCCCTGCCTATCTAGCCACCGACAAGAAAGAAAGTAATGAGTCAACATTCTGCACTACTCTACTGGAGGAAACTGATTAAATGCGACAAAGCAGATAATTAAGGATTTATAATGATCTCTAGGCCTCCAGAGGGAATTGGAATTGAGAAGTCTGTGTTTCTTTTGCACCCTCTGAAGCCGGCACTATTTCCACATTTTACAATCAGGAGCTGATATTTCTCTCTCTTCGACAAATAAGCACGGCATATAGAGGGTAATTGGACAGGCGTGCAGTGGGTTTCATTTGCCCGTTATTAAGATCACTGCAAAGCACTCACATTCCCCTTCCAAGGAGTCAGGCTGCTCTAATTCTTCCCAATGAGCTGTGGAAAAGGCAGTGATATAAAATAAAATGCTAAATTGGAGGTCATTCATTTACGTTCCAGTGAGTAACTGATTGAATGTGTTAGGGATCACTCACATCATTAGAAACAGGAAATGCAAGCAATTTTTAAGCCTGTACTTTGTACGTGATACAGAGTTGTTTGTGTTTTCTGTTTATAATCATTTTTCCCCTTCTCTTGTAAAGTTGCTATTTTGGAGATGTGCACTATATGACTTTGTGGACATTGCTCTCTCGTCATTTCTGCACTGTTTTAACAGATAGCTTCTCACCTATTTCCGTGAAACCTTAACCGAGGAGCAGTAATTGTATTCAGCCACAAGACCATGAGATCAGGTGCTGATGGTGGACGATTAGTTCTGGATGACAAATGCCACTCCAGCTCATCCCAAAGGTATTTTTAGATGACGCTCCATCACTCCAGAGAACACAGCTCCTCTGCTACATAACCCAAAGCGGAGGGGATTTGTACAGTTCCAGCAAACACTCATTTATTTAATTATTTATTGAGCATCGTGACTTTACATTGTGTGTGTGATTACAAACAGTGTTTGGATCATTTACTACATGCAGTGTCTGTGAGTATCGGCCATTCCTGTTGATAAATCATCCTGAGAGAATGATAAAAAAGGTATAAACTGAAAAGGTCTAATGTCTGAGTATCAACTGCATAATACAAAGGCCTTATGTGTCATTTTGTCCAATTAATTGCCTGATATTGCACATAAGCTCATATTTAGTATTATACAGTGGAGGAAATAATTGTTTGTCAGAAAATGGAAGAAATACAAAATGACTGTCAATCGACCTCCATCTGGGGCTCCATGCAAAAGCTCACATTGATCATGAGGAAGGTGAGAAATAAGCCTAAAACTACACGGGGGGAACTTGTTAATTATCTTAAGGCAGCTGGGACCACAGTTACCAAGATAACCATTAGTAACACATTACACCGTAATGGATTAAAACCCCGCACTGCCCCCGAGGTCCCCCTGCTCAAGAAGGCATATGTGCAGGCCCGTCTGAAGTTTGCCAGTGAACACCTGGATGATTCTGAGAGTGATTGGGAGAAGGTGCTGTGGTCAGAAGAGACACAGATTGAGCTCTTTGGCATTAACTCAACTCGCTGTGTTTGGAGGAAGAGAAATGCTGACTATGACCTAAAGAACACCATCCCCACTGTGAAGCATGGAGGTGGAAATATTATGTTTTGGGAGTGTTTCTCTGCTAAAGGCACAGGACTACTTCACCGCATCAATGGGAGAATGGATGGAGCCATGTACCGTAAAATCATGAGTGACAGCCTCCTTCCCTCCTCCAGGACATTAAAAATGAGTCGTGGCTGGGCCTTCCAGCACGACAGTGACCCAAAACATACAACCAAGTCAACAAAGGAGTGGCTCAAAAAGAAGCACATTAAGGTCATGGAGTGGCCTAGCCAGTTTCCAAACCTTAATCCCATAGAAAACTTATGGAGGGAGCTGAAGGTCAGAGTTGCCAAGCGACAGCCTCAAAATCTTAATGATTTAGACATGATCTGCAAAGAGGAGTGGACCAAAATTCCTCCTGACATGTGCACAAACCTCATATATATAGGAACTATTAAAGAAAGCCATGGACGCTGAAGTTTGCTGAGGTCCTGGGTGTTATCTGTTTTCTACCAAATAGTATAAAAGTTATATATATGCTTAAGGAAGTTAAACTTAAGTAACTTCCTATGAACGCCATTTTACATTTGGTGACCTCAATTAAAAAGACATAGTCGACTGATTTCATTCCTGATGCACATGAAAGTTATAGCAGAAATGCCTGGAAATTGAAGGAGCATTGAACCAACCTGTGCCTGAAAGAAAGAAAAGTTCTGAAAAAATAAGGTAAGTCATGCAAACACTACATTTCCTAAAAACTACCAAAATAACAAAAAGACAAAACAAAACAAAACAAAAAACAACCAAAAAAAAAACACAGGGCAGCAGTGGTTATGATGCAACGTGGTCAAGTGCACAAACAGCTCGGGCCTGCAGCCACAGGCATAATGGGAAAAGCAATCTTCTGAATCAATCAACTGGAACCACAATGGAGAAATCCAGCACTCTCAGAGACACCCATTTTACCAAAGGAAAATAAAGAGAAAAAAAAACCCAAAACCTCTTAACACGGCACCATCTGAAATTCACAAAGTTAACAACGAATCACATGATGAGATGAGAGAGCCTGCCCACACACAACCAGCGATAAATGTGCCAAATTTATAAATACATTTGATGAAAATACATTTGTTGACTTTCCAAGTGAAAATAAGTGAACACTACAGGGAATCGACCTAGATGTGGTATTTCTGCTAATTTTACTTCAGTTACTGTTTGATTTGTTTGCTGAGCTTCTAAAAAATGTATTTCACTGCTGGAGATTTGATGATGTCTGTGGCATTAAAAAAGAGATAATTTTAATATTTTATTTCATTTTAATTCAATTCGATCTGTAAAGCTCTTTTTACAACAGCTGATTTCACAAAGCAGCTTTACAGTATTCATAGTTCCTAGCCCCAAGAGTGTATTGTTGAAGCAGCAGTGCCAATAAACCTTCCAACAGAACATGTAGAAGGAACACTGAGAGGAACCAAGACTCACATGCCTCTGATCAACATTGGAGCATAGAAATAAAACAGGAAGCTGTCTTTACTGTGGAGCACTTTTCATAAAGCTATATGGCACCTATATTAACCTTCAGGACTTAAACCTACAACATCTTTAAAGACTTATTCCAACAAGTTGGTTATCTGTTGTCATAAAGGCTGTTTAAGTCATTTTCACCTTGGAGAGTGTTAGAGCAGCAGATAATTGTTGGGATAAACCTTTATAGATAGTGGAAGGAATATAAATCAGTTGGTGTCATTTAGCTCCTAAAGCATGAGCAACAGTAAAGTTCCAACAGACCAAAGGAACAAGGTTCAGAAGTGGATTAACCTTAACATAATCAGTACTCAGTCCATTAAAATGTGCCTGATCCTGATCTACTGGACTGTGACATTCTCTGTAGGCTGTAGTTCTCTTGCACATATTTTTTATTTGAAGAGTTTAAAGCACTAACTGCTGTAACTTAGGGACCGTATTATATGCTTGGTTTCCTCAAAATATTGAATGTACTATACAAACAGTAATGATCAACCACAAAACATGTCATTTATCATGGAATGCCAAGATTTTTGCACATGACTGTAGTTCTCTAGGGGCAGTGTAACACCTACTGAGATGAAAGAAGTGGAGCATATGCACAAACTAAAAAGAAAAGGAAAAAAAAACAGGGCAATGCAGATCCAGCGGGGGAAAAAGGCAACATGAATGATTCAGTAGAGGTGGAGAGCCACTGTAAAGAGTGTTCTCAGTTCATTCCACTTCACTTTATTCCTAATGGAGGGTTCTGACTGAACACTGGCCAGGGTCTGTTGTGTCCTGCCTCTAAATGCCCCATTACAGCCTGGACGACACTTAGAGCAGACATTAGTTTCCTGAGAAGTGACAAAGTGTGTGTGGCACTAGAAGAAGGCCAGGCTTGGTGCACAATGCATTCCATATGTAGAAGGTACAGCACAGAAATCCAGACAGAATATCTGCATGAGCCGGTGCGTTTCTTCATTTGTATGTATGAAATGTCAGAGCTGGGAAATAAACTGGCGAGGAATCACTTTTCGGTCAGCGGACCAATTTAAAGATGCAGTCCCACGGAAACAGTGGGCCTATTTTTAGCCCAGCATTTCCTCCTCAGTGCTCTTTCCACTTTGTGTGAACTGTGTTAACCTTTTCACTATTGTAGTGGAAAGGAACAGCTGGATCACGATGAATCTTTAATCCTAAGACAATATATAGCATAGTGTGAACAGTCAGCATCTGCAGCCCCTGTAGTGCACTTACATTTCTCATAAGGCATAGCTAAGCATTAATATTACACACGCAATGGCTGTCGCTAAGAGTGGTCAGCTGACAACTTCTAATTAAAGACTGAAATGTGTCTCTGTTAGTCACAGTAAGGCTGTGCGATGCAAGGTACCACTTTAAAATTAAGACTACATTTATATAAACATTTTTTAAAAATCTGTTTATTACATTATTAATAAACATTTATTAGTTAGGTTGTAAACACCTTAAATGCCATTAATAATCATGTGAAAGATAAAAGGGAACAGTGATTAACTTACAGAAAATGGTGAGGTAAAGAATATGCACCACTTTATCATCAGTGTCTAAAAAGCATTCTATCTGTGGTTAATTGATTAAACTTGGTGAGTAAATGGTTTAACTTATTAACAAATATCCAGAGATTTAACCGTGTATGGATGTGGGTTCACTTTTTGGCAAACATCAGGTCACGGATAAACGTTCTATGTGTTATAAATGCTTATTAAAGACTTTACAGATTGTGAACCATTTATGAACCTTTGTAGTGTAGTCTTATTCTAAAATGGTAGCCAGTACACTATGGGGTGTTTTCCCAGACAGGGATTAAACCTAGTCCTGGACTACACAGCTTTTTGAATTGTGATTTTCCATTGAAAGGAGGATGTAGACTTAATCCCTGTCTGGGAAACAACCACTGTATGACCAGACACATTTGGAACCCAGCTATGTCTAAGCTTCTTCTGAAAACAGGGATATTAAAAGGTAGTTTGTTCCTCTAACAGCTTCTCCTTTTCTTTGCATTGGATGTTAGAACAGTGCTGTTAGAATCTGAATTCATTTAGACATGAGGACAACAATGAGGACAGTTCTGGATAGGAAACACCACTCTAACTCCAAAAGTGTTGAAAAAAATATCACTTCAGAGAATACACTTCACAGTTACATATGTATAATATTAAACAATAATATATAATAATATTAAACAGGGTTATTTTTATTTATAGTAAGTGAAGAGTGCTTAAAATTGTAGTGTTATGGCAGCACACAATGAAATCTGACAGAACTAAAATCACAGAGTAACACTAATAAGCATTACATTAGCCCAACATCCCATCTACGACTAATCCAGTACACATACTAAAGGGTGTATCTAATTATATCCTTTTCCAAACAGGTATAAACATGGGCTGCAGCATCTTTTTCAGATTAACAGGGTTGCCTTACACAGAGAGATCCGCTGAGAGAATAAGATGACACATTCATCTCCCTCGATAGAGAGATAGAAGGAAATTGACATGCTCAGACAGTGATGGAGTGATGGACAGTGGGGATGGAGACAGCTCCTCTGCTATACCTCATCCCAGGGGAAGAAGGAGATTATGAGAACAGAGCATTTTCACACAAAATCCATTTCTCCTCCATCATCTAAAACTCCTCTCTTGCCTCTGCTCTCCCACATTTCCACAAAACTTTCCACAACCCTACACTAATCTTCAATTACTGAAGAATCCTGGAAGATATGATATTATCCACCTTACAAATATGAAAATGCTAATGTCATTTATTTAGCATTTATCCAATCTCTTGGAAATCTCGGCTCACGTGGCAGCACATAAATACAGCTTAAAGGGTCCACAGATTGCAAAAGTTTTTTTTTTTTAATGAATTTAATATAACTTATACATTACAACTTTCAAATCCATATGTCCAATAGATGAAAATAAGCTGCTTGTATGGAATACATTGTATTGGGAATGTCACAAAAAATATATATATATAACTATTCAGCCTGCAGCTGCTTAGCCCTGCCCAATCCTGATAATGCAGTTCAGCCTGTACTTTTTTTAAATAAGGCTAGATACACACACCCACACAAATCATAAGTGGAAAAAAAAGAAAGGAATGTTTCCATTAAGACCATTCCATTCAAAATCTGGCCTCTGCCATTTCAGTGAAATGCCATTTGTCCTATGCAAAGTCCCACTGCTCACAAGTTTTCAAACTTTTCCAAAGATGTTAACATTTTCATTATAATTAAGGAATATTCTGCACACCTGAAGTGGCTCCTGTGTTCTAGCTCATGGAACAGGAACGGTGAGATGACACAAATTCAGACTGAGGTGAGGGAAAATGAAGGCGCGGTGACTCACGCCTTGCAGAGCTTTATAGGAGACTTCCATCAAACTAAATTTCTCTGGGATCTATTAAACGAAGAAAACTCACCTCTGAAAGGGCCCCTGTTTTGGGCTCGTCTGACTAAAATCACCGACAGTGCTTCAGCTGTGTGTGTGTGTGCCACTGTCAGTGCAATTCATGTGCAAGCATTTCCATTTTAATAGTGGATAAGAACACCATTGATCATTGCAGAGACTGGTGGTAACACTTTACAATAATGGTACATAATTCACAATATTCAGACAGTAACAAGCCTTACTTAACTATTAGGTAATGTCAAAAATAATCATTAAGTAATGATAAGAAACAAGACAAGCATTTAGTAACATTCATTTAGGAATTTATAAAAATCCTTAAAGAATGTTTGATCTTGTTTCTGTCATTACTTAATCAATTGTGACTTTACTTAATCGTTTAGTAATGATTATTACTGTCTGATTAACTCATTGGGAAGAATACACAGAGTGGGTTGGTCCAAAAACATGGATTAAGTTTTTTTTTTTCTTTTTATTTATGTTTGTTTTAAACAGAAATGTAATTATCGTTTCAACATTAGTCCAGGTTTAGGTTCAAAGGAGAACTAGACTTTCTAAGAAACATCATAATTAATTCATTAATATTTTAAAATATATTAAATGCTGGTTTAATTTGAAATGCACCAGTTCAGTTACCAGTTTAAATAGTAGCCAGCATTATAGAATGTTCAGTGAAGGCTGAACTTTCAAACATTAAAAAGTATTCCTGACAAAATTATGTTTCTCCCTACAGCTCCCTTTAAGTGTAAAACATATTTAAGATCTAAACAAGATTTCAGAATATAGATCTGTTAATTTAAAAAAGTGGGAAACATATATAACTAAATAAAAACACGAATCCACACCTTTTTATTGACCTATATACTTTAAATAGTGTACAAATAAATACAACATCATGGTTTATTTGCAAAGGTTGTGGATCCCTTGGAGTCGCGGTTCACTGATGAACAAATATCTACACTTAGAAAAACTGTGACTTTAATGGCACACTGAAAGGTACATTTCCGTACCTTCAGTTATGGAATATTATTATAACATATTCTATATTAATTGTCAATTTTACCATTGTGTTTATATCATATACCCCACTTCAGGACTTTGTTTTTAACACATTTCTGTAATAAAATCTTACAAACAGTCACCAATCCTTCTCTAGAAATGAATATGTACCTTAGGTTACCTACTTTAAAAACACTGTTGTACATTTAAAGGTACATTTACACTGTTTGTACCTTTAGTGACTGAAAATGTACTTCTACTGTACCTTTTCTTCTGAGAGTTACCAAAATATAACTAGGGAACTAAACAACTAACACTAATATATTGTATATGTAACGTCTAAGACAGAGATATAAATAATATAATAATGACTCCCAAACCTATTTCTAGAAATTTCAAATTCATAATTATTGTCAGTGTTGGTCATTTTGAATCTGCAGCAGAGGTGAGTAGAAAAGCCAAATAATTTTTTTTAGACTGTGGGAGGAAACTGAAGTGCCCGGAGGAAACCCACACAGACACAGGGAGAACACACCAAACTCTTCACAGACAGTGACAAGGGAAAAAGACTGAACTGAAGTCCAAACACAACCTGTAGCACCACCCTGCCACCTCCACCCAATCAAAAGACATCCAAAATATAAAAGCTGTTTACAAAAAGTTGGTATACAACAGCAGGGGACTAATGATCTCTACCGTTTACAGCACTAGGAGTGAATACAGTTTAGAGAAACATTTGAAGAATGCAAAGTTCATTTGGTTGTTTTCCCTTGTCATTTTCACCTACTGCTACTTGTGGTCCCTGTAAACAACCATTAGGAATTCTGAATAGTTAATTTGAGCTCCGAGCGTCAGGACAAACAGTGGAGAGAGCTTAGTGGTGACCCAGGCATAATGGAACCGTCAGAACACAGAGGAATGCATCAGAGTTAGAGTACATTTAAAGTAAGAGTATCCTCTTTTAGAAGTAAAATTTATTCAGAGTTATTGAAATGAATACAGCGGAATAAATGTAGCATGTCACAACCCACTTCAGCTCTACAGTGTTCACTGGGCTCTGAACAGATTTCGTCAAGTTTTGTTTCATATTGTACTCATCTGCCAGTATCCACACATTAACAGATTTTTTTTTTCAGAAAAAAGAGAGCTCCCACAGCTAATTTATAATATTGTGATGGATTTCACCCTGTAGAGGTCACAGTTAAAGTAACACTAGGTAATATTTTACCTTAAAAGTACAAACTCTTCGTGTTGTTTCACTGACCTGTAATAGGGAGAATAGAAGCTCTGTCAATGCTATTCCAAGCTCTGCACAGTAGAATCGGCACTATGTAACTTGGAGGACAGTTGGAAACTACCCCATCCACGTAAGGGCAGTGTTACAAAGTGAATTTCCTTCTATTTAACTCTCGAGCCCTGTGGTGTTCATTTTCCATTCATTGTTATTTGTGTTGACTTCTGTTGTATTCTTGATGTTCTTTGTTTTTGCTATTTTGTAAGCGCTTTGGGTTCTTGAGCAGTGCTATATAAATAAAATGTACAGGGTGGGCCATTTATATGGATACTAATAAAATGGGAAATTAGTATATGGGAGGGAGAAAACTTTTCAAGATGGGTGGTGACCATGGCGGCCATTTTAAAGTCAGCCATTTTGGATCCAACTTTTGTTGTCCCACTCTTCACACACTGATAGCAACACCACAGGAGAAATGCTAGCACATGCTTCCAGTATCCGTAGTTTCAGGTGCTACACATCTCATATCTTCACAGCATAGACAATTGCCTTCAGATAACCCCAAATATAAAAGTCTAAGGGGGTCAGATCGGGAGACCTTGGGGGCCATTCAACTGGCCCACGACGGCCAATCCACTTTCCAGGAAACTGTTCATCTAGGAATGCTTGGACCTGACACCCATAATGTGGTGGTGCACCCACCATCTTCCTAGAAAAACTCAGGGAACGTGCCAGCTTCAGTGCATAAAGAGGGAAACACATCATGTTGCAATTTCACATATCCAGTGGCCTTGAGGTTTCCATTGATGAAGAATGACCCCACTATCTTTGTACCCCATATACCACACCATATCATCAATTTTTTGTTCCAACAGTCTTGGAGGGATCTATCCAATATGGGTTAGTGTCAGACCAATAGCGGTGGTTTTGTTTGTTAACTTCACCATTCACATAAAAGTTTGCCTCATCACTGAACAAAACCTTCTGTGTAAACTGAGGGTCCCATTATAATTTTTGTTTTGTCCATTCTGCAAATTCCGTGCGCCGATCTGGGCCATCCTCGTTGAGATGCTGCATCAGCTGGAGTTTGTAAGGGTGCCATTTGTGAGTAGCGAAGGGATGTTCGACTGATGCCACTCTCCAGTGACATGCGGCGAGTGCTACGCTGTGGGCTCTTGCTGAATGAAGCTAGGACAGCCACTGATGTTTCTTCATTAGTGACAGTTTTCATGCGTCCACATTTTGGCAAATCCAAAACTGAATCAGTTTCACAAAACTTGGCAAGCAGTTTGCTAACTGTAGCATGGGTGGTCTCATAGGGTGTCTTGCATTGAAATCTGCAATGCAATTAGACAATGACTAATGACTAAAAAAAGACTACAATTATAAATGTTTATAATTATTAGGTTGTTATTAATTAGGTTGTTTTTGTCTAATACTGAGTATTAGAGAACTTACTGAAAATTTCAAGATAAAGATAAAAAACTACTAAAACAACTAAAAACTTTTTTATTCAAAAAGACTTACTAGGATTTAGTTGTTGTTGTTTTTTATCTTGTTTTTATTTACTTGCTCTTAGATTTTTATTGCTTCTGATATTCTGAGATTTCCTTGAAATGTAAAGTGCATTACAAATAAAATGTATTATTATTATTAAAGAATAAGTTCAGACTTGAGAAAGTAAAGCCATGTGTTACAGTACACTACAGTAGCAGTGAAGTATAAAAAAAAACACTCTGCTGATGGTTAGTTTATAAAACGTTAAAATATATTAACAAATATGTGCTGCAGCTGACAGGGTTAATATCTACTGAACGTAAGGTCAGTATCTGATGAGATCTGAGTGTATCAGTATCTGATGAGACTGTAAATGGATGTGGGTTCACTATTTGGCAAACAACAGGTCACACTGCCCTTTCTATCTGTGTATACAACTAATTAATAATGACTAGTAATGGATTAACAACATAATTAATAACTCTTAATAAACATATTTTAACCATTTATGAACCTTTATAACTGTAGTCTTATTCTAAAGTGGCACCATATTATGTTTAAACAACCCATCAGAAAAGTCTGGAAAACAAAAGCTGAAAGAACGAGGGATGAAAAAAGCTTACGGAAGAGGTTCTCTCGCCACTTCCCCTATCAGCGGAAATCTGCGAGTGTTCGATTAATGAATTTTGGCAGGCATTCATCTCTCCCTCGCTCATCCTTCAGCCCTGTCTCACCCCCCACCTCCACATCCTCTCACAGCTGAGCAAGGCTTTGGTTGTCTGCCAGAGAGCAGACCCACACTCCATCCTCAGAATGGAGGCTTAACAGCTCGGCAAGACCACGATTCAGCACCTCCCACTGCATAGAGACCCAATTATCAGATTAGCGCCCACAGCTAGCGATCACAGGGAGATCTATTATAGTCTCAGTCGCATTCACAGATCCATTCTTCCACATTTAAGGCCTCCACTGAGGGTCGAGCTACTGGTTGGAGGCTGATTTCACTTCCTCAGAACTGGCCCTGGTACCTGAGTAGAGATGATGTGTTTTAATGGCAGAAATTAGAGACTACTGGCTAGAGACAGTTGCTTACACTAAGATGGCCTGTATACACAGCAGCCGGGTAGTTATTTCCACTCAGACAAAACTAGGCTCATAAAAAATATATAATAATAATAATAATAATAATATATATATTTTTTTGTTTAAATGTTTGTTTATAATTTTTTTATATATAAGCATAGTTTTGTGAGCTTTTGGGCCCTAGACCACGCTACTTGAGAAACAACCATGCTATGACAACTACAGCCATGTGGGCCCTATAGTACACAGCAAAACCTCTGTGATTTAACAGTCTAGTCCACATCAACCCAAGAACCTGAAACTCTATTATGCAAGGAGATACATTCATTTCACCTATTAAATCTATGCAAAAACACTGCCAGGTTTCTGAGCATGAGTTCATCTCAGATGGTATGAAAGCCAGTGAAAGCGTGCTATGGTCAGAAGAACCCTTATTTCAGCATGTGTTTGTGAAAAATTAGTGTCCAGATCTGTCTCCTTTGATGCGTCATGTAGACTGAGATCAGAGAACGGTGACCACAGACTGTTGCACAGCTGAAGTCTTGTTTCAAGCAAGAATCAGAAAATATTCTACTTGCAAAAAATATTCTACTTGCCTTTTACAGTTTTCCCCAAGTACTAGCAATGGGGTTTATAAAAATAAAGTATGTTTATAAGAAATACAAAGCTAGTGATGGACTAGAGCCCTGTACGGGGTGTGTTCCTGCCTCATGCCCAATGAGTCAGAGTAGGCTCTGGATGCATTGCTTCCCTGGATAAGCAGTTTCAGAAAATGGATGAATGTAATAATAATTGAATGAGGTTAAAGCAATAGCTAATCAGATAATATAGCAAATCTAAATTGTTGTTGCTTAAATGCTTTTATGAAAAAAGTTTACTACTGATAAAGTGTGAGATTCTTACCCCTTAGAGGTTACACTGATTACCTGAAATAACAGTAGCTTGGTGTAATTCAATATTAATTACTCCTCACAAACAGTCTGAAGAAATTCTGTCAGACGTCCAGACACTAAACCTCCTGTCCTCCACATTTGTGTTTGGAAGGTTGAGATATTTTATTATGATTGTATGTAAAGTGTTTGTGGGAGGAAAAAATACACGTCCCAACACCTTTGTCTTCCCTTGTGTATTGAATCCAACAGAAAAAAAAAACAAACAAAACAAAACAAATCAAAAACTCAATACAAAATTCAAATGAAAATGAAGTTCATCATTTCCATCACCCTTCTGTCTGAGTATGACAGCCCACCTGTCCAGCCAGACACTGTAGGACTCTCCTGCTACCCGCTTCAGAACAGCTACCCACACTTGCTTCAGACAAGCTGCCTACCCTCCACTGAAGTACTCATAGACTCTTAACTATTACAACTATTATTATTATTGCTACCACCAGCATAGTTGTTTTCATGTTTTACTATGATTATATCAGTACACATTAGCATAACAGCAGATGGTGATGGTATAGGGATGGTGTAGGTAGTTTGACCAGAGGATAGCTCCCCCCTTGTGCACATAGGTTCCTTCCAAGTTTTCTTACTTTAGCTCTGAGGGAATTTTTCCTTGCCACTGTCGGCTCTGACTTGGCTTCTCATCTGGGAGGGGCTTATGTTTTATGTTATAACGTCTGTCTTCACTGGATTTCTGTGAAGCTTATTTGTGAAACATTGGTTGTAAAAAGCGCTAAATAAATACATTTGAAAAGAAATGGAGAAAAAAGCAAGATGACGATTAGCAAACAAAGAATCTGCTGGTGTTCTCAGATCAATGCACTGTCCACCCAAAAGTCCAGACCTCAACAGCACTGAATGTGTTTGAGATGTTTTAGATTTGGTGAAGGAGAAAATCCAACCAACAAAAGCTCACAGTGGACAGTGGACTGAATATGAAGTTACATAGTTTGGCATGAGGCAGTTTTGCTTTCAAACCAAATAAATGAAGGGTTTCTGACATTTACCCAGCACTGCACTAAAATAACAGCACTATTTATCACCACAAACCTGATTAGTTATGTTGCCAAATGAGGAATAATGCATTCATACATCAGTGTTAAAGTTCAAACCCATTAACAATGCAGCAGTCTCTTTCACTTAAGAGATAACGCCAAACCTATCAATCCATATGATTTTAATACACAATCCTACACATTTCCTCCTATCTCTTAATGGCTAAAGCATTCGTGTCAGTTTCTCAGTGGCTGTCACTGCACACACTACACAGCATTTGTAGAGATGATAACACGCCTGTGAAAGCATATAAGGAATGCAAAATCTTTCATATTTTTTTATGTCACTCAGCTGTAGCAAGACCATTATGAATTATGAAGGAGTTGCTATTAAAATCTTTTAGAGCTCCATGTGTTATTTTTCTTTGTGTTCAGCTGACACATTACGGGGAAACTGTGACAGCATTTCTCTGCAGCACAGCAGCCAAACAACTGTATTCCCTCCAGACCTCAGCCTAACAGAGCTCAGCTTATCGTGCCTGCCCGCAACCACACAGCCCACTTAACCTCCACTCACACACCAGACCAAAATAAGCACCTTGTCCTGCAGTGCTACTAGTCCAACAACAGCATTGAGAACAGTTTTGGCTGCAGGATTGATTCAATATGGAAGGAGCAGCCAGGCTCCTAACAGGTTAAAGGAGAACACAAACAACAGACATAAATGGTGTTTTCCTAGGAACAAAGACCAAAACTAATGGCATGTCTGAGTTTCTTCTTCAGAGTAATGGCTTACAGACAGACAGAATCCTTTTTTTTGTTTGTTTGTTTTCTACTCACAGATTTGAAGTGGATGCAATCCTATAACTTAAAGGTAAAAACTTTAGATCCAGTAGTGACAGTGTTGTTGGTCTAAACATTCAAATGCATAATTCATAATTCCGGAAAACTGTCTGTGAAGAGTTTGGTGTGTTCTCCCTGTGTCTGCTTGGGTTTCCTCCCACAGTCCAAAAACACACGTTGGTAGGTGGATTGGTGACTCAAAAGTGTCCATAGGTGTGAGTGTGTGAGTGAATGTGTGAGTCGTCCTGTGAAAAACTGGCACAGACTCCAGGGAATGTTCCTGCCTTGCACCCAGTGATTCTGGGTAGGCTCCGGACCCACCACTGGTTAAGTGGTTACAGACCATGAATGAATGAATGAATATAATTAAAGAAACTGTCGTTTTCTACCAAAAAAAGGTTTTGCCAAATACCCTCCCACTCATTAATGGTTGCCAGTTCCCCCCATTAGCTAGGACATGAGACATGTGAACTTAGCCACCTCCACTTTTTGAGTGTAATGAGCAAAGACAGTCGTGTTCTCTTTGACTCCTGGCCTCAAATGGCTGAGGCATAATCAGGGATCCCCAGACGACTGACTGCTGGGCCACTCGAGAACCACTGATGCCTGCATGTCATTAGTACAAACATGTAACCTAGTATTGATTAATTGCTTAAGGCCTGTAAACAAAACAACAATATTTATTTATTTCCAACTCTCCTCTAACCAGAGTAACTGGTTGGGGTCTGTTCTAAGCCATTTCATATTTTAAATTCAGATTTTGAGCACCGTCTCTAACTTTAAGAACAACTGGAAAAAAAACTTAGAAAAATGTGAAGGAGTCAGCCTTCTCCTTTTTTTTTGGGGGGGGGGGGGGGGGGCTAAAACATGGACTCGTGAAGGTCCAAAAGTATAATTTATCATGAGAATGGACTCTTGTCATTGAGTTTTTTCCTTAAGCTCTAAAAGGCATTTGTACAGACATGACATACAACAGAGGCTCTGCCCTCTGGAAGCTCCAGGGACTAAGTGGGGGGGATATAGGTCAGCTCTCATCTGCCCAATGTATTATTTACCAAAAAGAAATGGAGAAAATGTGTCTGCTGGCTTTGGCATAACTGCTGAACATGAGCCTTCATGCACAAACTCTGCACAATACTGACATGACCACTCATACAGTCCAGCTTTCTCATCCAAAACTCTTTAGACTTACACACACACACACACTTACTAAACGATAAGATTATTTTCCCCCAGATCTCTTTCTGTCCTTCTCACACACGCTCATGCTGAACAGAAACTACAAACTCCTGCACTATTGTCTTGGAACACAGACACGTGTCTTCAGTTTTCAGTGCTTGCACTCCATAGATAAGCTCAAAAAGGAAACACAGTGCCCTGTAGCAGCTGCGTATGAGTTTAAGGACTTCATGCCCAAAGTCAACGTTGGCTAGATGGGTAAAAAGCCCACCCCATCTTCTGATCTAGAATTAATCATTCAACTTCAGTAACTCACTTCAGTATTAAGGCTCTTGTGGATGACTTACCTTCAATCCTCACAGAACTGTTTTAACATCTACTCTAAAACCTTCCAAGAAGAGTAGAAGCTGTTACTGCAGCGAATAGATGAATTTCAGATGAGATGCTGAAAGAACAACTGTCCAAGAACTTCTGGCCATACAGTGGAATTCTGACTCATTAAAAGGGAGAAAATAACAAGATTATGAATGCCATTACAGGAACATAACTAACATGATTGCACTATCCCCTAAGATCCTGTTAAGGGACTCTAAAAAGCTGGAGTCTCAGGTTAAATCACTCTCAGATATACACTAAACACTGAATGATTTGCTGCAAATCCTTTAGAGCTGATTAACTACCCGTTTGGAGACTTTACACGCTGAAATAAATGACTTGATGAGCATCTAGTCTCCAATTTTTTCTCTGCTTTTGCAGATGTGTGTACTTCCCCATGCCTCACACTTTTCCTAGCTGCTGAAAGAGCAATTCTCCATCTTCTCACTTGCAGTAATGGCCAGAATGATGAAGTTGCTTTGTTCAGCTTATTGGAGAGGAAGCGGCCAGCTTCCAGTGGAGGTCTTGTAAATCTAGTGCGAGACACCCAGCAGGGGAGCAGGATTCTGCTTGTTCTCTGTATTTGCAGCTCCTATAAACCAAAAACCAAGACCTCAAAGACTAGGAAGAGAAAGTGCATGTCTATTTTTACTTATGAATAAACATCTACTTGATCTGAAGCAGTGGTTCAATTACCTCTTCCCTCCTGTAGTCAGCACTTCATCAGTCATGGATATTAAATTGGTGTCTCCACAAAAAAAAAAAGCTAGCTTCTCTAAAGCAGGGGTTCCTTACCTTTTAACAATGCACACTGAATCACAGCCAAAAGCAACTTTTCAGTCTTTGCTTTTCTGATTATATCCCAATATTGTCGGTACACTAAATCATCACATTCTCCCAATCCCAGAATACAAACAAAATGGGAAAATCCACCAAGACGTGTGAAGCCAGTATGTGTCTCTTTCAAATTTCTGAAAAAAGCAGAAAGCAGAATACAAACTACTCAATTCTGTTCTGTTAGTTAACAGACTTTGCATGCTTTAGTATCACCATGGATTGTACTTCTCTGTTAGACTGTTCATCAGTGAACCTCTATAGGACTACATGGGACTGTTCTCAATGAAGCAATGACATTCATAAAACCTACCACACCCCTATCAGGTCAGTGTCACTGATATGCCTGAAATTGGTCCAGCACCAGTTCCAGAAAGAGCACAGAGTTGGCTACTTTTGTCAGTGACCTTGACTCTGTCTGTTGACTGTAGCCACAGCAACACTTGAACTGAGCAAACTCACAATGATGGGTGGATGATGTTTCCTTGGATCCCTTCCAAACTGGTGGAAATGCAGGATGGTTCACTTGACAGCACCAAGGTTCCAAGAATCTTGAACTAAACCAGTTCAAGAACCAGAGTTCTTTCAATGGAAAAGGGCTATCACTAACTGTAAACCTACACTGTACTGAATGAAGTGATGAATTGGGTTGTGAATTTAGTTATAAAGAAGGTACAGTAGCAGCTCAGTATATGCTAGTGTTTCTCAACCACTGGGCTGTGATGTCATAGTCGAAGTTAGAGTAATAATTGAAATAAGTTATATTTTATACAAACAAAACAAACAAAAGTATTTTATGCATATAAAAAAAGTTGTGTTATTCCACTAATAAATATGTGGGTCTCAATTTGGAAAGAGACTCAGGAGCATGTTACATGCTACACACATAAAAACACATTTTAAAAACGGTCCAAACTATTGTTGCACCTGAAGGAACAAAAGCAAGAAAAGTCTTCAGTTAGGATCTGAGATCCTTGAATCACATGAGCCCCAGCAAAAGTTCAACTCTCTGGTGCACTAATGGCCAAAGGCTAAGGCTCCAGTGCTCTTTCAGAGCTAACCTTTGCTTTCAGAGGCATTTCACCAGGCTTTCAGAGAGTCCCTTTTTCACGGTGAGAGGAGAGCATACAGAGCATAAGGACAGAGAGCAGGCAGGCCAGTCATTGACCAGGCCACATACAGCATAGTGAGAGGTTTTGAGTGACAGCTGGAAGATAAAGTGCTCAGGTAAAGCAGAGAGAAAGAGATGGCTTTCAGCGACAGAAAGGCCTGATGGGTATTGTATGTGTCCACATGAGACTGGATTCATGCAGAGAGAAGATCGCAAAACATCAGTGAAAACATGTCTCACTGGTTTTTGTCATTTTGGCCACGTTAGTATAATATACCACTGTACTGTTGCATTTTTCCAAAGAACTCTAAATCCTATTTTACCTAAATCATATTTTTAGTAGAGTATCTTTGATACATCCAGGCCACTATGAGGCAGTATAATTGCTGTTTCATGATGAAGGAAAAATGTCTACATTTACTTTTTCGGTGGCAAATGCATTTTTTTTTTTTTTATGAAAATACAAATTTAATATAAATGTACAAATATATATTTAAAAGCCTGGAAGTAAGACAATGTATGGAATAATTACAAATTAAAATATCTAACAGTTGTGTACATGCTTTTTAATGAGAGTATATGGTGTCGGGTGCATGACCATGGTAAGGTTTGTTTGGGAAGTAAAAGAGTGTGTCTGTGTGCTGGTGTCTGTGTTTGAGAGCCTTCCCACTGGTGTGACTCATGCTTTATTCAGAGGTCTCTCTGTGGGGGGCATTTCTTCTGCTCATCAGCACAGTGGACCAGCTGCTGGAGCTCAGAGGGAGGCAGCTGCCTGTGCCACACTAGCAGAGAGAAAAACCAACATTCAGTTATAAAAACCCACACACAGCCGTAAACACCAACGGCGAGGCCAGACTTTGTTAAACAAGTGTGCCATGGGTGGGGGGTGGCACAAAACATTTGGCACTGCTGCCCATGATCTTAAAGTCATCATGCCTGCTGCCAAGTGTGGGCTAAAGGGATATAAAACTCTATAGTCCAGCGGTGGGACTTGGACATAATCCAATATCACTGTGATGACTTGGAGAAACCTTTGTGATCTGAGATTAATCATCCAACATTTGTACTTGACTCCACTAATGTTCTTGAGGCTTAATGACATCAAATGCTCACAGTAAAGCCTCATCATACAGTGTAAAGCTTTTTCTGAAGATTAGAGGTATTTGCTGTTGCAAATGGGGGACTCCCCGTGATACCACTCATTTCAGAGTAAACTCTGGGTGAGCAGGTATCTTACCTGTTTTTCACTGTACAGTTTGTCCTTCACCAAACATGAAAATGAAATCAAATGTGATCATAAGAAAGCAACATTATCCATCATTAAAGCAGGTATGTTCTCTTGAGGTAGGCTTTTCCTTGACTGTGGAAAACAGATGAACATTATAGCTCAGCTTCTTTATTCATGCTCCACAGCTCTCTAATGAAACCTGAAGTTCAGTGAATGAATTAGCTGGTGGTTTTCCATGTAAAAGCATGCTCTACACTGGAGATTAGTACTAGGAACAAAAAAAAGACCTCTCTTATAACCTGGCTACATTTAACAGAGAAGCAGTGGCATAGGCTACGATACACCACTGCTGCTCCAAGTTTGATTCTTTATTACTTCAGTGTGTATTTATTTACAACAGTGGAAAAATGATGACAAATGACATGTCCATGAGGAATGCACTAAAGGAAATTAGTCCACAATCCAGTCTCAAAGTCCAGAGTGGGACAGTGTTCTAAGTGTTGGTTCTATTAGCAGTTCAATCTGTGGTGATTCATCAGCCATCCAATACCAGCCCAACAGAACGCTCTCACTCTCTGTGTGTGTGTGGGTATGTGAATAAGTGAGTGAGAATTTGTGTGTGTGTGTGTGTGTGTGTGTCTTATTCTGCATCCATCAGTCAGCGTCATGCTAGCCAATGCAGACATCTGTTCACTGGCATTAGAGGTCTGAGCTGTTAGTGTAATTCACCAAGCATGCTGAAAAACTGGTAATGGTTTCTTCAGGAGACTGATAGCATGATGGACAAGGGGAGTCTTAACCAGCTGATGGGTGAAATTGGCAGTGATTATATATGTGAGAAAGCTGAGTAAAAATTTAAATAAATAAATGAACAAATTAAAACCTAAATTAAAAAAAATCACATTCAAATAAAATGTAGCACTATGTAGAGTTGCTGGATGCTGAGGCTGTGGGTTCAGTCCCTGGCTCTGATAGGTTCCAGACTGATCAGGATGAAGCGGTTACAAAAGTTGAATGAATGGTTGGATAACAATAACATATTAATAATAATAATAATAATAATAATAATAATAATAATAATAAATGTTTTGAATGCAATGATTTGCAAAATATCAATGCAAACCTGAGTAGACTCCAGGCCCATGATGAAGAATGAAGTTGTAATGAAGAAGATGAATGAATGAATGGGTGGATGGATGATTGTTTTGCATTTTCAATTTTTTTCTATTATTATCATGAGATTATTAACATAAAATCCCTGCAGTGACAATATATTAAGTACAAGGTATGCTTTTGTTAATCAAAATTAAAGTATCTCTTTTCTTATTTCCTAATCTCATGTCTCTAGTTCATGTCAACAAGTAGCTGTAACTCACATAATGCAAAAATCATGAACAATGGACTAATAAAAATTCTCAAACAACAACTCTTAACATTACCTCTTAGCATTCTTTATGGACATTAAGAAGGGCCAGTTCTGAATATAAATGTTTTCAGACAACTACAATATGGATGAACATATCAAGTAACTTTCCCTTAATGGGAGCTCCTCTAGATTCACCTATTTATTTGTGGGTTAATGGTAGTAACTGTGTCTTAAAATAGAGCCTTTTAAAGAAAGGACTTACATCAACAGATTCCCTTAATTGTATTGCGGATGTCGGAGGGTTTTCTCCTCAGTAGCGAGACTCAGAGCTCTCTGCAGGCTGTCCAAATAAATCATTCATGTGCTTAATCAGTATGAGGCCAGGTTCCAAGGCCATAACCAGGCTTGGAGCCCACGCTCCTCCTCTTAACCATTAATAAGCGAGACTGAGGTAATATGTCACAGGTTCAGGTGGGGCCAAATGGCAAGGTACAGTACAAATTTGGTAGGTGAAAAAGAGAAACTGTTGACAGTGGAGCAAAAACGTTGATGAAGTAAAACCAAATATGAAAAAAACAGCTACTGGACAGTGAATAAAAATGAACATTGTTATAATAATCTATCAACACAATAATAATGTATGCAACACTTGTAACTAGAAAATTCAGCTTCTTTATAGTGCACCCACTCTGGATTTAAGGTAACCCAACAGGTAGCCTCCATATAAGAGCATGGAACATGGACACTGAGGACCAGCAGCACAAACGGTCACCATACAACATAGTTAAACACCATCCATTCCTCACAGAATTGCCCCATTATCTAATGTAAAGCCTTCCTGGAAGGAGGGTTGGGGAGATGGGGGCATGGACCAGGTACATGCTACTAATCAAAAACCTTGGTTTCAGCAGAATTGTTAGAGGAGCAGGTGTCCACAAACAGAGAACAGGGCTTGAGCTGTGCTCTTACCCTCTTGCGGAGGTTGCAGGTCAGGATGAGGTTGCGGGAGAAGGAGTTGGCGAAGGCTGTGTAGAACTCCAGGACTTTGAGCAGAGCCTCTCTCTTGATCACATGAAGATCGCAGTAGGTCAGAGCCCTCACATTAGCACAGGCATGAGCCAGAGTAGTCTCCTTCCAGAACACATCGCCAAAAACATCCCCTTTACCTGCAAAATTAATGGGTTGTTGAAATGAGAGCAATTTAAAATAACTTTTACTGAGAAATGGGACCTGGGGTAACATATTTTGGAATGATAATAAACTTGAGCGTGATTTTCCTAATAAACCAATTTCCTATTGCCCTTACAGGGGACCCACATTGAGAACCCTAGTTAATTTAGAGACTTCAATGTTATTTGATTTTTCATCTCTTGTGATTTGCACTTTACTGAAAAAAAAGTTAACACCAGTTTTGGAGACCAGCACTAAACTGAGCACACACAGCCTCAATAATATCTGTGTGAGATTAGTTTGATCTAGAGGCATATAAAGCCTTACTTTATAATAAATGTTGGATAAGAACCTATGCATTTTGTTCCATATAATGTAGAATACATCAGGTTAATGGTAGCTTTCTAAAGAAAGTGTTCATTGTTTAGCTTTGATTTTCTTTCATAATGTCTTCATTTAAATAAAATGACGTAAAGGAAAAGCACACATGAATATTAACAGACAGTGTATCTTCCCAAAATTTATTATTTACTGCCTACTGTAGATGCGTAGGAATAGAAGGCAGCAGACTATTTTCTCTCCTGCTTATTTCTATTTTCACCCAGATGAAGCATGCTGTAATAAAGCCTGTGTCTAAAACTGACTTTGTTTGGTCCAGGTCCTTAATCTGCTTTCCTCCAGTGTACACTGCTGGCTTTTGATGAGGAGCATCATTAGGAGCCCAGCAGGTTCAGAGTGGTGGGTTCAAGTAAACGCCTCTGGGATAATTAACACACAGCGCTGCTGTCTTATTTCATTTCATAATCATTAAGGCGAAAAAGCATCTGATCTGATACCCCATTAGAGCAATGAGACTTTAAGTTCCTTTCTGCAGCATCTAATCAGATCTAATGTGATGTCATTGGATGAAAACGAGGGCATCAGAGCAGGGCAGCATCACATTCTAGTGGCAAGAGCACATCAGCATTACTCAACCCACAATGTCTCACAGTAATCTTTGTTTTAATAGAGGGTGCAAGAAACATTGATTTACATATTAAAGGAGCAGTCAGTTATTTTGGCCATCAAAAATAATTGAATTTTATGTAATAATATCGATTATATAGTATTTAAATTTTTTTTCTGTAAACTTCAACTTGCATGAGTTGATGAATCCACATGTTCTGTATGTTCTGAATTAACCTGTTTATGATCCATAGAGAGGATCCTTCTCCTGGGAGCAGCCATGTTAGAAACATGTTACGTGCATAGTCTTTGGTATACCCTGGCCACCAGGTGTCAGTATAATTACTGGTTCATGAAAAAAAACAGTTACAATTATCCAAAATTTGTTTGCATTTAAAATATTTTTACATTTCATTATAAATTTGGAATTTTTTGGAGATGGGAATATTTTACACATCAGCAATGGCATGAAATTAATATGCATATTTAAGCCAATAATGTCTCATTTGCCCATCTACATTTTTTATAAAATATCAAAAAACAAAAACAGCAGCTAGGAATTTCAATGATCAACTGTCAAAAATGAAATGCAATATCTACTGTTTTAAAAAAATGACTGTATTCTCCAGTGAGGTCCCACTTTAATAACACTGCCTTTGTAAAGGACAAATGAACAACAAAACCAATTACACCAGTTTAGATGCCTGGCATGAGACTAAAGGGAGAAAATCCATAAAGACGTTTACACCACGGCTCCAACTCCCTGGTGAAATGTATCAGCTGAAGGTGAATTGAAAAGTCTGCACTGACATGTTCCCATTCCTCCTACAGAACCAGGTGTACACTCTCAGCTAGACAGGAGACTCTGAGATATCCATATCACATCTAAAAGAAACAAATACAAGCTGCAATGGCAGAAGCATCAGTCTGTGGAGTTCCATTAGAGTGGAATAATTACGCGGGGAGAGCAGGGAAACAAACCCTATACATAATTCAGTGAGGGCTGGCTATGGATGGGTTTTACTAGGCTGGAAAATGACAGAATGTAGACAGAGCCTTGCATCAAAATACAGGTTTGAATGTGAAATTGTTCATTATCATCTGTTATGCTCAGTATTTTACAGCAAAATAAACAAGCCACAGTTCCAGGTAGATTTGGATGATTTGGAGGGAAATATTGGGGGGAGATTGGGATTTTTCTGTGTTTTAACCTTCTCAAAATCACCAGCTCATCCAATATGCCCCATTTGTTAAAGTCCAGTTTAGGGCCTGACCATTGAATACAGTATCAGACTGTCAGACCTATTAGGTTAGGCTTCCTAGCTTAACATCTTAGACACAATTATATAATGTGGGATATAATGGAAACATATTCATTTTGCAATTTCAATATAAAAACAATGATTCTCTCAGCTCTAGTTCCTGGTCCTTGTGGGGATTTTTTAAAGGCTTTTAGCAGCAGGTCAGTCATTACACAGAAGTCAGCATCCTTGTATATATCAGTGCATGCAAAGAGGCAAATTCCCACTCTCGTTAAGACTCAAGGGAATATAACAACCTTCCTAACAAAATGCTGCAAAAACTAAATTAATTCATATGCTGAGCTTGGCACAGGGGACTGTGAAGCTTGGCTTATACTTTCTAAAATACTAGTGTGCACATACGGACTGTGGTTGCAGAGCCACTGAACATCAGGTTAGGTTACTCAAAGGAGATATAGCTTATATTTTTTGATGTATTTTTCCCTGAAGCCAACTTTTAATGTTTATAAAGCAACAACTAGCTAAAGCTCAGTGTTTACACAACCTTTTCAAACCTATTTTTATTTCAGAAAACCTAACCCTTTAAGACTGATATGTGAAAATAACCTCTTTTTTTGATTGGCTGACCTGTACTGGCATCATAACCATTATTAATTCTATGCTGGCTGATCTTTGAAATAATTATGTTGTCCTGTATTTCAAAAACAACTTCAAAATGGCTAATATGAAGCAATTCCTTGTTAAATATGTCCATGGTCTTTAAAATGGAGGCTAAATGCTGTGTTCCAATACTGCATTATTTGGTTTGTTTATTCATATAAAAATTCAAATATTTAGTCATTTTATATAAATCTATATTATAATATAATTCTACATTTTTATTTTTGATGGAATATGAGGGTGTGTTTTTGAGGTACTTAGCATGGTTTGAGAAAAGCTATCATTTTACTTTCATATCTGGTTTTATTTCAGCTTCAGGAGAGTTCTTGATTTAAACAGGTGCAGCTTTGTTTTGTTTTTCCATGGCAGAATCAGCAGGGCATGAATGACTTGTCTCACCTAGAATGGCAATGACCTCGTCATCCTGAATGACCTCCAGTGATCCGGACACTACGAAGCAGAGTGTGTCCACACTCTCACCAGCATGGAAGATGAGGTCTCCAGGGGCGCAGTGTGTGGTCTGGAACTCAACAGCCAGAGAGCGCAAGCAGCCATCACTGGCCAGCCGGAAAGCCGGGTGCTCGTTAAACACCTGCCGGTTCAGGTGGACACAGATATCTGCCCTCATATCTTTGGGACAGATGGACAGCACCTGTACAGAGAGATGACCAAAGCATCAATCCATAGTATCATACTGACAAGTGTCCATTTCTTTAGAAACTACAGACTCCAGTCTGTATACACTCACCTATAACAGTAAACCACATAAAATACACACAGGGTCACAGATGCAATGCACTAAACAATGGCCACTCTGGAGCATTTCGTTAAAGGTGAGTGAGTGAGTTACATAGCGAGCGAGAGAGAGAGAGAGAGAGAGAGAGAGAGAGAGAGAGAGAGAGAGAGAGAGAAAGAGAAAATAGAGTGAAGTGAAAATTCTGGTGCCTTTTGCAGGGAGCAAACCTATATTTATTAATGTTTTTATGTCATTCGGTTTCCAAACAAGTTTAATATTTTATGTTTATTTTTACTTTTTTTAAGGAGCAGGTTGAATGATAATCGAATCATTAGCTGAGTCCCACTGGTGCCGTGGTCTGTTTCTGGAATTTAGAGATGCAGTTGTGTGCAAAATTTTGGGTGCCCCTGGTCAAATTAAATTGATTGTCTAAACAAAAACAAATGCACAACTTCAGTACACAACAAAACATGTCGATATATTTATATTCACACTTACTGTTATTTTGACTGTGCAAAATTATGGCACATTATACACTGTGTTTTCTGTTGTCCCCTAACATTGCCTCAACTCAAATTAAAACTGTCCTCTAAAAGTTGAAGAAAAATATCATATGTCCATTTTCTTTAATGTAGAGGAAGTGGTACCTTATTTTCAATAATAAAAATCAACAAAACATATAATGTTAATAATAGTTACAGAAACCGTAAGCTTACACTCTCACAGTCTGACCAGATTTCTTTTGAGAAAAAGTGAGAAACAAATGATAACAAATGTTAAATGTTCAAAGCTTATTTGCAAGATGTGGGGAGGACTATTTTATACCGGTGTACAATACAGACCGATACTGTCAGCAGTAACAACACTGCTTATCACTTGCTTCAGTGCAAACGGGTGGCTACATTTCGGCAGGCTGGATGAGATGTGCTTATGATATATCAATGATAAACTCTAAATGGACATTTATTCACAGCTGTGCACACTGTTTGTTGTGTGTCTCTGTGTTTTTGCAAATGTAGACGGATGAGAGTGTGTAATAGCATTGTGTAGTGGTCGGTAGCATAGACGCTCGCTGACTCAGTACAATCTAAGGGCAGTCCAGAAACAGACAATTCAGCAAGTGTCCAGCCTCTAATAGATGCGAGTCTAAAAAGTGCAGAGTAATATGGCGGCGAATGCATCTTTTTTAATTAAATATATGAAAATAACTCTCCGATGGACAGGAACTGAATTTAGCTTCTTTTAGTGTAGTTCATTATTTCCTCACACTGAAGAAGGAAAAAAAAAAACAGAAACAAAATAAGAACTCGCTCAGCTGCTGCTGGTATTTGCAAATGTCAGTTTCTCAGCATGCATGAATATTTCATTTTGGTGCTGTCTAGAGTTATAATTAAATTAACTGTGAGCTGAAGGACTAGCACACAGAAGCTTTCCCCTCCTCTCACAAAATAGAAGGTTATTAGAAAAACAACAGAGGCATAAAATATCATCAGTAATCCTGCTGATATCATTATTAGCTGACTGAAATAGTAGGCTAAGAAGAGACACATAGTGCTAGAGTACAAATGAACCGTTATTCATCATTACATAAGTGAACGCTGCTAATCTAGATTGTAATCAAGTCTCCTTGGTCAAATGCTGAAGCAGTCATTCTAATTTGCTGCACATTGATCACAACAAAAAGCAAATACAAGCAGCCATTACTGCGCAGTAGTGTCTTATTTAGCACATCTCAGCCCTGTATCTGAGGCGGTCCGTAATATTGATCCAGGGCACCAGAGTCAGGCCTCTGTGGTATTAGATCTTTAAGTTTAACCCATTTTTAAGCCTTTGGAAAGCCCTGTAAATTCAACCTAACTTCCTTCTAGAGATTCCTTCATTAGACACCCCCCGCCCAAACGCTTTGGGATATTTTTGATTGATATTTTATAATACTCTGTTCTGGCACTGACAAAGTGGTAAATATCCAAAGGAACAAATAACTGACTAAAGGAACAATTCTTGATGGGTATTGTTCCCTGTAGACATGCACACAACTCTCCAATCTTTGCTAGGCAGAAAATACTTCCTCACATCCTTATATTATATATGTCATTATATGTAATTTCTTAGCTTCCCTACATCACATTCACTTGCTGCATGCCAAGATAAATCCCAAATATATTTATAATGTGAGATAGTTTAGACTACAGGATGAACTTCTATATTCATATATTTATTCTTAAACTGTGCAGAGCAGCAGATCTCCAGAAACACCTGTTATAACTAACAATTACTCCATCATTCAACCATCACCTTTCAATTACTCTGCTAATAGCATGGCTATAAGGTAACCATAAAACATAGACCTTGGGATTTTTATATGAGAATCTGCAAGATCTGATGACTGAACAAAAAAATTAATTTCCCTAAAAAGCTACTCATGTAGTTATATCAGTGCTTTACAGCCAATCAAAAAGACTGGCAGGTGCAGTTTCACTCATTTGAAGAAATTAATATGCATCAATTTTATGACATTTAATCTGACTGGTGTGGCTTTGTAGAAACACGAAGATTGTGTGGCATTACGTGTTTGTGTCTGTGTGTGCGTGTATGTCTGTGAGAGAGATGGAGAGAGAGAAAGAGAGAGCACTGCAGCAATAATGCTACATTATTAAGTGCCAAATTAAAAAAAAAAAAAAATGAGGAAAAAAAAGTGTCTGTATTCACATGCTAATGGTTCCATTAGAGGTTGTGGGACAGGCGTGGAGGCAGCACAATGGAAAATGAATTAGATCTCATCTCTCTCACTTCACCAGAACTTAATTAAAATGCTGCAGAGCCCAGTTTTCCCCAGTAGGATGAGGCAGACGAGCATCAGGATGGGAGTCCTATGCATAACTCAAGACCTGTATCATATATGTGTACAGTAAGTGAGACTACTTTTTGGATTTAAAGACGTTGTTTCTGAAATCAAGGCTATTGAAGGCGATGTTCACAGTTTGAATCCAATACACGTTTTATAAAATTCAGAGAATACTTCCTCAAAATATTCCAGTTCTGTGATCTGTTTATACACTGAAAAATGTTCCATTGTTTATATGCAGCTCTGGTTCAGTAAATAGGAAAGAAAACTAAGTGTCGTGGTCCAGAATGTCTCAGGCTTTCTCTCTTTCTCAACAATAGATGAGAAACGGCATCTGGAGGTGTATGGACAGTGAAGGGACCTCACGAGGTTGAAAAGCATGAAAACTGATGAGGAGGTTGCTCTTTTGCTGCTTCATAAGCAGATAACACTGCTTTATTTGTGCTGTTACTTAAGGAGGAACTGACTCTAAATTCTGGAAACTGCTAAATGCATCTAAATAAAGACAAACCAAAAGTGCTACAAAACTAAACAACTTGAGTTACAAATGAGCTGCTGTGTTAATTCAAACAGCAAAAAAATGTCAAGCTAACTGAACTAGGGTTTGGTGTTATATAATGCTAATACCATATACAGCAGTATGTACCATATATGCAGTATCTCAGAATGAGGACTGCATTTGTGACGTGTGTGGTGTGTCAAATTTCTGCTCTGTGTCTTTACGTACAAGACCAAAGTTCATTCATGTGCATGTAAGAGAGCAACGGGCAGGGGGCACTGCGGGAGCTCACTGACTGGTGATGTCATACTCTGAAACTGCATGGGAAAATAAACACAAGCCCAGTAGCCCATCGCAGTTGTACGTTTAGAACTGAGTTTGGTGTAAAAGAGAGAGGATGAAGCTGAAAACAGACAAAATACTCAGAAGACACTTCACTCGACTTTGTGCTCACAGGTATGAGGCTTTATCCTATAAATGCACTAACATCTGGATCAGCACAGTAAATACATGCCAGCCAGCTGAAGATATCACCTGTAGCTGACCCATTCGCCAAACCAAGAAAAATTTTCATGTACGCCGTTCACTAAATGTGTGTGTTTTGAGGTTCAGTTCACTGGAAAATCATATGCTGTAGTGTGCTAAACATCAAGCTGTCCCCTTATGTTTCTAAACAGTGTAGAACGGTTATATTTTTCTTATTTTTAACACGTGTCTCAAACAAGCACGGTTTGTGCTAAACTGAACTGCACAGTGCTGAAAACCCTTCACTTCACCCTCACAGATAAGAGGCTCACTCACTGCAACTCCAGCCCCATGGCAATACCTTATTCCGCATTAATATTTTGAGATGGTATGACGACATGAAAAATATGTATACCACCCATCCCTAACTGACATCAGCATCATACTCAAGCATACAATTCCACTTTAAAACATGTAGAGTTTCTGAATGTGATATTTTGTTGTGAGAACAGTTGTTCTCCAGAATCAACCTCTAGTCTTCTATGAAGGCTTTATAATAGAGCTCAGATATGGTCTGTGAGGATCTGATGGCATTCAGCCACAAGACAATTCAAGATGTCAAGTACTGAGTTTGAATGGTTATTTCATGGGGTGGCAGGGTTACACCCATTTAGCCAACACTTGGTATTGGGCATCGGGACATCACATGCAGCTGCCTCAGAGTGTCCTGTTCTACTGACCGTACATCTTATGGAGCTACAGTCGAATGCTTGAGTCAGGTCAGCATATGCGTATGCTTTAAAATATCTGAATTAGCTAATCAATAGCGATGTCTGAAAGCACATATAATATACATATATAATCATATATCTCGAAGAGGTATAATATAAATTTGACAAGGACACCAAACTTTGCATCAGAGAAAAAATATGATACAAGGCAACTCTGTCAGAGTAATGTATAACAATACCACCCTCACTGTTAGTGAAACGATACCACTGCATCAAGTACAGCCAGTGAAGCAAGTCTGAGGCAGAAGCTTTCTAAACTTTTCTTGGCGCATCATTCTGAGCTGGTCACAGTGACCAGCTACACAGCAAAAGATATGTTGATTTTAGTCTTAAAATAGCTCAGGATTGACGAAGGTTTATTCAAATGTTTTTCCTAAACTAGTCAATTTTCAGCACTAAATTAGCTTTTTGTAGATTGGCATCACAACAGTCAACATGATGCTTTATGATTTCAGAATCAAACATTTCTAAAGGCATCACATGAGCAGTAAAGTGTGTGCCACTTCCTGTGTCTCTGTGTCAAAGGCAGCTCTCTGCACATTTACAGAGAGAAATTTACAGAGAGAAGCTCTGCATACTGGAGCCTTTTCATGCCCCCGGCATCGCAGCCAATAATGTCGAACCCCTGCTGACTTCTTCTGAGCTCCCCCTGAAATTAGATTTAAACCTTTCAAACTACATTTCAAAGAAGATCTTTCCATGTCAATAGACAAACCTCACCAAACCTGAAAAGGTGATTTGTCATCGCTGATAAAACAAAACCTTGTATTTCCAAAATAATGCAAGAACATTCTTAAGTTTCAACGTAAGTCACTGTAACATACATTCACTCATACATCTTCTGTTACCAGTTCATCCTGATAAGGGCCGCAGTGGGTCAGGAGCATACAGACACAGAGTCAATGGGCACAGGACAGGAAGACACCCTGGACACGGCTCCAGTCCATCACAGTGTTTTGTGGAGAATTTTACGAAGTCAACTGGACAACCATGTATTTTTGGACAGTGGGAGAAAACTGGACATGAGAAAAACACACCAAACTCCTTACAGCCTCAGGACCCTTCACCCAGCAACACTACATGTTGCACCACAGAGCCTCACTTGACACTAATGGTCCACTCATCATGGACTGTTGAGTGAGCAGCAGCTGGTATTTGTAAATAATGTAAAAAAAAATGGAGATTTAAGGTTTTGTTCCAATAGTGATGTTTTAAGCCTCAATAAAAATGTTTAGTAGTTATCATAGTTCAGTATGCAAGGCCACTATGAAATAGTTAACCTGCCTGTGCCTGTGAGGTGAGAAGAGTGAGTGTCATATTTTATACAAAGGGTAGTGTACGTTCTGTTTCGGGCACTGTTTATCTCAAAGAATCTACTGTTCCAGAACTTCTAAGGTCAGCAGAGAGGGGAAAAGATTGAGGCTCATCAGGAGAATTGAGGCTTATTCTAATATTTCTCCAAATGAGAGCTTTCTGGCTCTTTCACTTTAATGCATGAGCATGATATATTTAGCCAGGCTTGAAAGTCAACTTTATTCGTCTCAAGGCTGTTCACAGAATTGAAAAAATGTATAGTGAGTATTAAACTGCACTGATGAATAGGGTTCAACGAAGTGATGCTTTTCAGGTCCTTCAATTCCAGTAATCATCTGAACACTTGGGTCCACACCTAAGACTAAGCTAAGGCTTGTTTAAGGAGGGCCTAATTGTCACAAGTTGGTTTTCACACAAGACAAGGTAAAACAGATAATATATTCATCTATTTGCTTGAGACACCAACTGACAACAGGGGGACAAATAGGGAGAACATTTAAAAGGAAGAGTTACATGTTTCCTCACCTTCTCTGTGTCGATGCCTTTGGACATGGCCCACGTAGAGACAATGTAGTCCATTACTCTTTCACTCAGGCCTTTGGGCACCTGATAGAGTTTGAGAAAATCCCGCACATTGTTGAGCATCTCATGGTAGCGGTTGGTGTTGGTGTACATCTGCTGGAAAATGGTGGTCACATTTCCAAAAATGGTGGCATACAGGAGAGCTGTGAAAAGAGAGATGGAAATCTTAAGATCCCATCGGAGAGCTGCTGAATAAAAATCAAAGATAAGGCTAAAGCAAGAGCTCCTGGAAAAATCTGCAGAGAGAACAGGGCTGTGCTGGCAGTGAGGAAGGCTATGTCGGTTGGAAAGGACGTTACTGGCTTTCTCTCTGCTGTTTTACTGCAGTGGATTGCTTCTCATTTCCTCCCTTAAGCATCCTAAATACATAAGCATGGATATGCTAACATTCTAGAGGCAAAGTGATTCTACTGCGTGACAGCCAGCAGCGAGCACACAAACTGACACACTGTACAAACTAGTGAAACACACGAGCTACACTTCTGTCAAGATATAAAAACCCAGGAAGACCAGGAAAACATTGTTTAGTAGAACACATCTCAGGGACCATGTTAAATAATATAATTTGCAGTCAAAATATTTTAAAGCTAGTCATCAGTAAAAATAAATAAATAAATAAAAAACAACCGAGAGAAAGCTGTTAACTATGTGCACATCCAGCCAATCAGGAGCACCAGTCATAGCTTCTTGACAGCTACACATCCTTCACTGTCCCTTTTTTTCTGATTTGAAGACAAGTAATTTTTTCATGATCTACCAGGTCTTGTTATAATACAATATGACGGGTTTAATTCCAAATTGATGTGCATCTGTTTGTTACAATGTTTTAAATATAATTATATAAGAATATAAGTACTATAAGGGTACTACACATTTTCCTTAATGGAAGTGCTTAATCATAACATTCATATTTATTGTATGTGAAAAGTCCACATCCAACAACAATTCATGAAAAGAAAAAAAAATAAATTTAATCAGTGTGCCCCTGTAATGTCTTTTGGAATGAAACCCTTAATTTTTGAACTCACTTTCATTGTCCATCTGCCAGTAAATTACTGTAAATCTAATAACCACACACATATCTCACAAAAAAAGAATTTGTAGATAATGGTCACTGTAAAAAGAAATGGTGCAATGGTCTTTGAGTTCTGCACAGTACTGAATGTGAGATGAGGATAAATACGGTCACATTCTTACAGAGAGGGAAGGCTACAGGGAACCTCATTCCCACCCACTCAAAGAGGAAGTGTAACACTGTATACTGGTTCTGTTTTAAGCTTCACTAAAGAGGCTGTAAGAGCACTAAAGCCCTGAGCAATGTCAAGCAGACTGAAATGATACGCATCGCAGGAGCAGTGCACAGGCCTTTGCCCTGCCACAGTAGAGCCTCTGTCATGAGATAAACATTAAAAATGGGCTAATTAGAAGAAAAAAACTGAGACTATAATTAATGTTTAAGAAAATAATAAGTCTGAAAAAACACCAAAACTTTGCAATTAATGAGGTAACTTTATAGTAACACCCACTGTATGTAATTCCAAGATATGCACAAAATAAACTAATTACTATTCAGAAAATATCATAAACAAACATTGTGTCAAACATTGACTACCGATGACAGAAGCATTTAATTAATGAGGTAAGTTTACCCCAGAGTTTGTGGTTTTCTCCTTAACACATATACGTAATAAATATAATCATGAGATGGCCGACAAAAATAGCAACATAATATTTGATCGCAGATGCTGACGTCAATGGTTTTCCAAGCCTCATTTATTACAGAAAATTGCAAATGAAAAAACCCTCAATAATTCAAACATGAGAGTATTAAAATGTCAATGTAGTGTGATGAAATGGCACTGATATTTTACAGCATTTAACATTTAAATACTCCTTCATGTTTGCACTCGGTACATATATTATACTGTATATCATCAGTCTTATCTCCATAACCCCATTTCTATTGGTCCATATAATGTGAGATAGATCCTAAAACGAATGACAATGAGAACTTAACTGGACATTCTAGGTTGTATACAAACTTGTGAACATACAGGGGTTGGACAATGAAACTGAAACACCTGGTTTGAACCACAATTATATATTAGTATGGTGTAGGGCCTCATTTTGCAGCCAATACAGCGTCAATTCGTCTTGGGAGTGACATAAACAAGTCCTGCACAGTGGTCAGAGGGATTTTAAGCCATACTTCTTGCAGGATAGTGGCCAGGTCACTACGTGATGCTGGTGGAGGAAAACGTTTCCTGACTCGCTCCTCCAAAACACCCCAAAGTGGCTCAATATTTAGATCTGGTGACTGTGCAGGCCATGGGAGATGTTCGACTTCACTTTCATGTTCATCAAACCAATCTTTCACCAGTCTTGCTGTGTGTATTGGTGCATTGTCGTCCTGATACACGGCCCCGCCTTCAGGATACAATGTTTGAACCATTGGATGCACATGGTCTTACTGGTGCAATGTGCAGTTAATGAAGATTGGCCACCAGGCTGCTCCAATTTAGCCATGAAACCTCCCACACTAAAATGACAGGTGTTTCAGTTTCATTGTCTAACCCCTGTATAGGGTAGGTTCAACCTGTTTATGAAATCTGCACCTAATCCAGGTATTTTCATCTATACACACATATACAAAAGACCTGTCCAGAAATGGGCATGAGGATATCATATATACACAGAAATTCCATCAAGATTAGTAATAGCAATCCAGGCTGGTCTGATAATGAGGCCTGCAGGATTCGGAATGATGATTCTCAATACACTGGGCAGACTAGAATTTGACCGCTTTGTAAGACGCAACCTTAGATCAGTTTAATAAACACACTCATTTGTGCTTATTGTCTCTGGAAACTAAAGCACTAATTCAGTGTGTGTGTGTGTGTGCAGGCTGAATAATGGTAATAGCTTTTGCTTTGATGCGGCGTGTAATTTGTAGGTAGGACTTTGCCATTTAGGCGGGATGCAGATCAATTCTGAGCCAATAATTCACCCATTTGTGTGAACACAAGCTCTTATTGTTTTATTAGTTTATTCAATATGGAGCAGACATTAGAGAGCCATCAGCAGAAATATAATTTAAAACACCTCCCTGTGAGCGTGAATGCATTCAATAACACAGACACACACACACGGGTTTTTCAAGCGTTTTGAAAAACGCTTACATAGTCATCCATTCATTTTGTGGAGACATACCTTTACCTTATCCAAAATTACTATTGGCCCTAACCTTAGACCTTACCATAATTCTAAAACCGAGCACATCTTCACTTTAAGGTATACTGTTTCAAGTTGTGTTGATCCAACACACAAGGGAAAAGATTCAATACAGTTTGTGTTTGTACACAGGTTTCAGTCCTGGTACACACACACTTAAACACACACACACACACACACACACACACACACACACACACACACACACACACACACGTGCACACACACTAAAACTATTATTAATTTTCCAGTCAAATCCAGTTATTATTTTCCCCAGGAAATATTTCTGAGATAGAGCTTGACGATACGGCCAAAATTTATATCTCAAAATATTTCTCAATTTCTGTCAATATGATATAATTCCAATATCTATATGAACAATAAAAAGCCACAAAAACACTGCCAAGAACTGAAAGCTACATGACATCACCATCAAACAACAGCCTCTTGGTTTGTCAATACTAATATTTTTAAACTAACTTTAAAATTGATCGCAATGAACAGATGCCAGTGCCCTGTAATGACTTCAGTCAGTGACAGATGCTGTGATTAATATTTACTGAAATATTGAAAATATGTTTAAAAATCATATAATAATGTGTGTGTATCACATTAACATTGTGATACACACACATTAGATTAGATAATATAAGATAACTTTCATGACTTTCAAAACATTCTAAAATGAAACAGAAAATTGGACTGACTGAATTTGTGAACAGCATTAAAGCTTTCATCTTGGAGAGAGAGTGGAAGATCAAGTGCCACTCTCACTACAGGCCTTAAAGAAGGAGGTTTCTGTGAAAGAGAAATACAAACTAATGTAAAAGGACATACAAGAAGAAATTTGGCAAAATGAAACAAAAAATCAGCTGGGAATCCTTGAGCATTCATTGTCCACCCCAAAATGCACTCCTCAACATTGCTGTATGTGCTGGAGAGATGTGACGTTACATTTAATTTGGAAATTAATTAAATGAATGGTGATCTCGCTTTCACACAGTACTCTAAGCAAAATGGAATAGACTGAAGTAAGCTTGCCGACACACACTCATTGTCGAATAAAAGCAAAGGCAAGCGCAGTAAATGAGGCTTCCATAAATCATGTCAGACACAGATGCGTATGCGTGTGATAAGCTGAGTAATTATGCGGGGATTACCCGCAGCTTAGTGTTAACAGATAGTGCTGAGGTTTTCAGAGACTGGGCACATGGTCAGCACAAAGGTCAGGCAAACACAGCAAGAAAATTCAAGCCTCGGGCCTAGAGAGACCACAGAGCTCAACAAACACATCGCACTACAATACACACACTAACAAACACTGCAGAGAGAGACTACACCAGTACCAGAGCCTATGCTCAGATCTGTGCTTTTCTAATTAACATTCAGTACCTAATGCAGTACTAAAGGTTCTAGTTTTATGGTACCTGCTCAAGACTGACACTAAAATAAACCCTAATTATGTGCAAGGGTATTCTCACTAATCAGATATGCCCTACAAGCAGTTTGATTAACCCTCAGATAAAAACATAAAATAAAAGGGTGTGCTGCACTTAAGAGCCAAGTGTCAGCCAAAAGGGTATGAAAGCCAATAGCGTTGGCCTGTGCGGCCATGGATCCAAGGTTCTCCAGTGTAATGGAGACCTATCAATGGCATTTGTGATCTAAAACTAATTATTCAACACCAGTACCTGACGTCACTATTGCTACTGCCTTCCAGAAGTGAAAATGCTGTATGTACTGTATATGCTGTGTATCTAGATGCAACACGTGTCGCACTGAACCTCTGAGTCTGCCCACTAAAGTGAGAGCTGATTTGGGGAATGAAAGCCAACGTAAATAATAATATTGGAAACAGCCTCTGTGATGTATTTGTGCAGTAAGAGAAAGGAGACTGGGGAGAGATGGAGGACAAGAAGAGGAGACTGAAGTAAAGCACTATAAGTTCCCACTGCTGTGAGCCCCCAAAGTGGATGCTCAGAAGAAAAGACCAGGATTAGCTGGATTTAATGACTGTGGCTTTCAGAGGAACTGCATCACGCTTCTAGCCACATGAGGGTTTGTGTTCGGAGTGAATCCTTCTAGCTCCTCTTCTATCCAGTATCGACACTAAGAATGAGCGAGACCATTAATATTGGCCTCATATTCCAATATTAATACGAGTAACGATATTCAAAAGTGTTTCTCTGCACAGGAAAGTTGGAAATCTGCGATGAAAACCAGTAGATGGATGAAAAATAATATTCAAAAGCTTTAACATTTAGTATTAACAGGCTTCCACATAAAT
The DNA here is from genome assembly GCF_029633855.1 of Hoplias malabaricus. NCBI lineage: Eukaryota > Metazoa > Chordata > Actinopteri > Characiformes > Erythrinidae > Hoplias > Hoplias malabaricus. Next base: position 19,463,075 of record NC_089806.1, on the reverse strand, counting down.
CGCCTGTTAAGTAGAATAAAATAAATTCATATAATCTACCAGTATTCACCTCAGGTTTTCATGTGCCTGCATTTGTGTGAGCAAGAGATACACAAGAAAAAGACATGATCATTTAATTTTATTTAGGTCTTCCTTGGTCATATCTGTCCAATGTGAAGCTGAGATTTAGCCATTGAGTCATCAATAATAAGATACACTTATATAGTGCTTTCAGAAACTCAAGGTTACTTTACAATGTCAAAGGAAATAAATAAATAAATAAATAAATAAATAAATAAAACACGTAGTTTAGATGGAGTGAAAGTATTCAGAATATTGGTAGGTTTCTGGCTGAAGTTTGAAGATGAGGGAGCTACAGTACTGTGCAAAAGTTTAAGGAACCAGAGATTGAGATTTAAAATGCTATTTATCAAAGTTGTAAGTGTTTATTTGCTAAAAAACAAACAACAAATAATTCCCAACATTAGAATAAAACCAAATAACAGCGTAGAGAGTTCCAGAGGGTGGGCGCAGCAACATTAAAACACCTGCCACTTGTTGTGGAGAGCTTGAACCTAGGAAGAACTAGAAGACCAGAATCTCAGGACCGTAGCTTGCAAGATGGGGCCTGGAGGAGTAATAGGTCAGAAAGGTAGGCAGGTACGAGACTATGCAAGGCTTTAAAGGTTAACAGGCAATGTCCATACCGTGCTTGCCAGCACTGTAAGAATGGTTACACCATTAAAGAGCCAGTACAATAGGAAACCTCCTGTGTGCCACTAAGTGGTCTTTAAAATGTCATATATATTTATATATTTAAATTCATTCATTGTCCATAACCACTTCATCCTGTTCAGCGTCACGGAGGGTCCGGAGCTTACTTGGAATCACTGGGCTCAAGGCAGGTATGCATCATGGAGAGGGTGACAATCCATCAGAGGGCACATCACACACTCCCACATTCACTCACTCACGCACACCTATGGACACATTTGAATAGCCAGTCCACATACTAACATGTGGTTTTGGACAGAAGGTGGAAGGAAACTGGGGCACCCGGAGGAAACTCACACATACACAGGGAGAATACACCAAACTCCTCACACACAGTGACCCAAGGTAGGGATTGAAAGCACAACCCCTAGACCATGGAGCTTTGTACAGAGACAATCCAAACCTTCCTGGGAAGACAGTTGAACCTGACACTCCACTGCTATTCTCCCTCCTTTGGGTTAAGAATAAAACAGACGTATATAGAACAAAATAAGGCATAAACAAACAATATCTATTAGGTGTATAATAATTAGACGCAAATAAGCAGCTGGAAAAGAAGGAGCCAACACTAACATTATAACTGCTGGAATTTCTATAAGGTGGCATAGAAGAAAAAGAAGCCAACTTGTCTGTTTATTCTAACAGCTTGCAGCTTTGTGTCACTTCAAATGGTGTAGCAGCATTTAAGGTGGAAAGGGAACTTTGAAGAACTTAACTTAGCACTTGCAACTACTTCACTTAAGTTAAACAAATACTAGAGAGCATAAAAACTTTTCTGCTTCAAAGTTTAGTTTATGTATGCTTACTGTGGTTCTGAGAAGCTTTTAAAGTTGCGGAGAGTGCAAAGCGCTTCGACACTGCTCCACACCCCATCATTTTCCATATAGTAGGCTGTAGTGACTAGGCTTTTACTCACTAACAATCAAACCTCAAGAAGAATGATCACTGCTGTTCCCACAGTTCGCTCTCATGGAGACTTTTTCCGCTACTCATATTTTCACTTCATATACTGATTAATATGAGACACTTCCTCTCTCGAACTTGACACAAAGTTGAGATGGAGGGGGGCCTTCATTAATTTGCAGGGCCCTACGTAATGACAGCGTACTGAGCTTATAGGATGGACCAGCTATAGTTGTGTCACTAGTGACACTACCTTTCCAGTCCCAATATTCGTGTGTATTGATCTTCTAGAAGACCTTTCAGGATCAGAAATACTGATATTTCAGTATTGATCCGCACATCACTCACTGAAACACTTCTGCAAGCTCATTCAACCTGTAACCACGAAAACTCTATGTTACTTCAGACACTTGGCCTAATCAAATCTGGTGGAGACACAGTTGTGGACTCGTGGGTGGTCCCCCCCAGAGAAAGGGGCATTTTCTCCCTGAAGCACTCGCTAACACAGTGTGTGATGTATGGGAAAGGCTGGCTGTGTGGTAGTCAGCCGTTTGTCATTTCTGGCATTAGTTCCTCTATAAATGCCATCTCTCCTCCACTGAAGCAGACTCGTTTCTCATTAGGTCGGGTTAATAACCAATTTGACGGCATTTTATGGGCCAATAATGGAAGTAACAAAAGCATTGCAGATGCACTTCTGATGTGGCCTGATAAAATAAGACTAAGTGGTTGGGGACCGGAACGACTCTCCAAGTGGCCTAGAGATTGCCCAGTGCACTGACATAGAGAGAGAGAGAGAGAGAGAGAGAGAGAGAGAGAGAGAGAGATTGTAGTCCTTCCATTCATTTCTGGATCAATTCAGTGCAAGGTTGGATACGCCTGAATAAATATTTTATTGATTTGTTGTGTTAAATAAATAAATAAATAAATAAATAAATAAAACATTATCTACAGGGGACTGGAATGTTTTTCTGTATATTTATGCATATGTATATTTTCAGCATTTTCTCTACATTGAAATGTGAAGATGTGTTTTTTAAAGATGTATTAAGTTATTTATTTTCACTTAGAAAATTTCCACTTCACAACATTGTGAAAAGTCATGATTCAATAAGAAACTTTGAATAGGGAACTATAATTTCTTGTTTTAAATACATTAAAGGCCACGTTTCTTAAGGCTGTATGACACCTGTAAAAGGCTTAAATGACCAGTGTCAGAAACAAACACAAACATCTATGATGCATATTCTATTAAATGGTTGTAAAAACACTTTCTAAGGTGAAGAAAGTGACTTAAGTAGTTAAGTAGTTTATATGACAACAGACAAGTGTTGATATTCCTTCATAAAGATTAATTTAGGTTAATGTCACTGCTAAGAAATGTAGGCGTCTTATAAACAATGACACAGCAAAGTTCTACCACCACATCTAATACTGCAATCATTAAACTTTTTCCACTTGTGGTAGACTTTATGTTAGAGGTTTTCTCTTACATCGCTCTCAATACACCGGATTTAAAAAAATATCAGGAAACTAACATGTTACAAAATAACACTTTTTAAAGTCAATTATTTATTTTCTATTGGGTTAAATATTCATATATAAAGTTTGTTATACCACAAAATCTCAGCAAAATATCTTCTCAAATGGTTTGTGAAATTATATTAGAAATTATATTATACTATTAATAGAATAAGATTATTATTTGTGGAGCAGCTTCTTGTGTAAACCCTTTGCCTCTAACAAATTAAAAAACAATTTATTAAGAACTCTTAAAGTTTTCTCTCCGTCTACTGCATGGTTTTGTTAAACTCTACCAACAGCAGAACTGAAATAACGTAATAAATCATAACAACCCTTAGGGCCTTGGCGAATTTTCACATGTAAGATCATGATGGACTCTGTTCTGACTGCAGTACGCAAGTGTTGCAACATCTATGTAATCTGCAGAATATGAACTAAACTAGTAGGGATTCTTTGCCATACAGTATAGTATTACCAGCGGTGGACAAAAATAGATGTAATTTGTATTTAAGTGGGGTTTTTTGTGTATCTCTACTTTACTGAAGAATTTCTACTTTGGGTGAGTTTTTACTTTAATTCAGCTTTATTTCAAAGTCAAATATCTTACTTTTTACTCCAGTACCTTATGAAAATCTGTCTTTCTGTATCATTTATTTGTGAATAAATCCATAGCAAGTTTCCATAACAGATCTCCCTGCTCTGTACATCCCTAAGCCATGACACATAGTGGCGCCATTGCTAGGAGATGGACGAACACAGTCTGAGGGCTAAAACAAGCGAAACTTGATGTTTCTCCACCTAAGAACAAGCAACAATAAAGACAGACATGTTATTTTATTTACTGTTATGTGTATGAGAGACGGTAAGTAATCACTTGTTTCAGTTCTTAAAACATTTACAAAATATTAACATGATTTTTACAGTTTAGTATTCGGGTCTAAAATTACAATATATTCGTACTTCACGGTTTATGAATCCGTTGATGCCATAAATCACTCTAGAACAGTCTGTTGTAGGTTTATTACACAATACTTGAAGTGTAAAATCAGAAAGATTCCAAAATTTGAAAATCAGTCCAGCACAATAAACAAGTCCAAAAGTCACATCCAAAAAAAAAAACAGAGTATCAGGCAGAAAGTCTATTACGAAACCATAATATATTAGGGAACAGAACTACAGAAATAGCTCCAAAAAGAGAGCTTAAAGGAACACTAAGTAATATATATACCTTAAAATTACAGTTTCAAAATCATTGTGAATCCTCACTGATCTGTGTCATTGCTACTCTGGGCTCGGCACTGCAGAAACTGCACTATGTAACTTTTAGAGGAGGGTATTTTGTCAGCTATCTTCTTTCCCTTCTGGAAAAATGTATAATTCAAAGCATTCTTTCTGATAGAAGAATCAGACCAAGCTGTGTTCACTTGCATCTCAAAAAACATAAAATCTTTAACATAGTCAAAGCACAGCATTCAGGGTACAACACACTCATTTGTGAACCTATGTTAAGAGCAGGTTTAAAGGCTAAGCACCACTTAATGGATATTTCACATTATTTTAGTTACTGACATATATAAGTATGAATTAAAATGAAAATCGCAGCTTAATTTGCTTTAAAACTGACAATTTTATTAAATTGACGGAAAAACCCGAGCTCGCTACGGAAATTCTTGAACGCAACTGTGACGTCACTGGTGGACAAGAGCTGAACAACACAGCGGTAAAATACCGTTATGACTGACTGTTATGACAGTATCTAGCTGATAGCTAAATAACCAACATTATTCATCCGCACATCACTCACTGAAACACTTCTGCAAGCTCATTCAACCTGTAACCACGAAAACTCTATGTTACTTCAGACACTTGGCCTAATCAAATCTGGTGGAGACACAGTTGTGGACTCGTGGGTGGTCCCCCCCAGAGAAAGGGGCATTTTCTCCCTGAAGCACTCGCTAACACAGTGTGTGATGTATGGGAAAGGCTGGCTGTGTGGTAGTCAGCCGTTTGACATTTCTGGCATTAGTTCCTATATAAATGCCATCTCTCCTCCACTGAAGCAGACTCGTTTCTCATTAGGTCAAAAAACCCGAGCTCGCTACGGAAATTCTTGAACGCAACTGTGACGTCACTGGTGGACAAGAGCTGAACAACACAGCGGTAAAATACCGTTATGACTGACTGTTATGACAGTATCTAGCTGATAGCTAAATAACCAACATTATTCATGACAACAGCCTAGCAATAAGCTTAATAAGGTCCCGTTATTCTTGTAAATGTGATCGAAGTCGAACTCGAATTCATCCGACACTATAAACCTCCGTAAAGCAACTACGTAGCCTAGTATAATGTGAGCCACCAAGTTTAGCAAGTCAAGCTAATGTTAACTAACACCAGCTAAAACAGGGCGAAGTAAGTGTACTTACCCTGTTTACCTCCATGTTACAGAGGCTCTTGAACACTTTTCGTTGGTGTCCTTACATGCCCATATTGTTGGAAAAGCGCCAGTGAAATGAGCTACAGATAACGGAGTGAGCGGATGGTCTTTCCAACTGTTTAAAGTTGACAAATTTAGTCCATTTTCTGGATATTTTGGGATCTTTGGGCCATTTGTGCACAGATGTCCCACTGTACATTGAATGATTGCAGCCAAAAACAACACACCTTTTCGTCATTTTGCATTAAATTAAATGCGACTTCTAGAGTTGTTGTCCACCATCTACGTCACAGGCAAGACGCCTATTAGAGTTTCCGAAGACCGTTGGGGGGGGGGGGGGGGGGACCAACAGTTTTTTAAACCTTATTCCTTGAATTAGTAAAAAATAACATATTTTCTGACTATCAATAAACACAAGTTAGGAACTCAAATTCCAATGTATTTATTAGTTTGACCCTTTCATATAGCTGGTGCTTAGCCTTTAAACATAAACTTTAACTAAGTTATAAATAAGTCTTAAAATCTAAACTTTGCTTGTTCGCAAAAGGTTATTTCAGTGTCACTTGGTTCTAATGGAAATGTTTTGCCCTCCGTGTTTTGTGCTTATGATAACTTTAATAGACACCAGTGTCAGACTAATCAATGACATTCTATTAAAAGAGTGCACCAAGAGTGACACAGGAGTCTTCAAGCATTAAGAAATAGTCTTGTTAGAAAACTGATAATAAGACATTAAAGCCAATATAAATCATGGTACTTTTACTTTAGATTCTTAAGTACATTTGAAGGCAAATGCTTTTGTACTTTTACTCAAGTGAAGGTCTACAATGAGGACTTTTGCTGATATAATACTTTACCTTGAGTATCTCTACTTTAACTCAAGTACATTGACTGCGTACTTTGTCCACCACTGAGTACTACACATATTGTTATATCAGTGGGAAAAAAACAGGAAATAAAAACAGAATTCTTTTCCCCAGTCAGATTAAATGTAAACAAAACAAAGACTGAAATCTCTTGAAACACTTCACGGATAAACAAGTCTTAAGCCTTTGAAAGTAAAACTGGAGCCTATGCTTTGTGTTGATATAGTTCTCTAGGCAGTTTTAACAACGCCTATGAGAGGCACTACAAGCTTTACTCCTGCACGATTTTCAACAAAATGAGGCAGTTTTTGTAAAAAAGGAAACAATACTGTGATTTTCAAAAGCTTTTGGGGAAAAAAAAGCAATGACATCATCAAAGTGGAAGACAAGAGCAAAAATAGCCAACTGCCCAGCTGTAAATATCATTTCTCAGGTGGCCTAAGACTTTTGCACCATACTGTACATAGCCTGTAGGAAACATCTCTCTTCACTCCTAACAGACCCTCCCCTCATGTATGTAACACCTCATCTAGAACAGCAGGACAAGAAAAACTTAGGATACGCCAGGAGGGTTAAATAAAAGATTCATCGTCATATCAAAGGGGTGACAGTGTATATGATGATGACAGTGATATTATGAGTAACGACAGAGTACCCGCTGCAAAGCTGAGCCATGTAATATCTCTCTGCTCAATAACCAAGCTGCTATGAAATATTCAGCAGGCTGAGTCACTGGTTCACAGCACTGAGACAGAGCCTTACAGAGAGAAAACAAAACCCAGCACCAGCCGTCCAAACTCAGCCTTGTCCCCATGCCTGGACACTGTCCACTGCCATAATACCAGATTAGCAAAGCCAGAGGTTTACTGCATGTAAGCACAGAGATTAAGTGTTAAATATAGTCTATGAAAAAACAGCATATCCAGAATGTGTGTGTGTGGGGGGCAATGGGCCCATGTCAAACTGTAATAGAGTTATTAAAGTGAAAAATAGAAGGCAGACTGAAGAGGCCAAGCTCAATTTTTTCACTGTTTTAATTTAATGTAATATGTAAACAAAACCTTTATATAATATATGTTCTTTAACATATATGTTAATATGTTCTCTTTTTTTAGCACAAATTCATTATTTTACCAAATTTGTCCGCTTCACAGTGTCTAGTTACATATTTATTTCATCATTTAAAGATGAAAACACAGCATCACTCCTGTGGAGTTCAGAAGGTAGAGTACATTATGCTATGTTAGTTTTTTCAATTAAAGCTTCAGTGTCTAACTGAAACTTTTACTCAGCAAATTAAGAGATTGTCATTCATAAATAATCAAAAAATACACTGAGATATTATAATAAAGTAAAAATGACAGAAGCTCTGTTCTCCCTATTACAGGTCAGTAAATAACCACAATAACTTTTGAAGCTGTAATAAAAGGTAAAAATATTACACAAAGGCAGCATGGTGGTGCAGTAAACACATGCGTTGGTAGGTGGATTGGTGACTTAAAAGTGTCCGTACATGTGAATGTGAGTCGCCCTGTGAGGGACTGGCGCCCCCTCCAGGGTGTGTTCCTGCTTTACGCCCAATGATTCGGGTAGGCTCCGGACCCACAGCGACCCTGAATTAGATAAGCAGTTACAGACAATGAATGAATGAATGAATGAGATATTACCTAGCCTTCCTTTATATACAGCTGTCTTTTTTATTTTTTGAAAATTTTATGACGAATGGACAAATTTTTGAATTTGAAGGGATAAAAAGAGGCTGGAATATAGCAACGTAAAAATGATCTTTGTGTATTGTTTTTGCAAACGGAACTCACACAACATTTTCCAGGACTTCAGGAGAAAGAAGAGTAAAAATGGGCTCTTTAATTTTGTTACTGATTCACTGCTGATGTGGTCATGAGACACCACCGTACTGAGTTCAACAGAATCTGTCTCACTTATGCACTTTCTGTTCTGATTGCCTGAGGGCAGTCTCTAAGTGACTTCTATGAAGACCCATATTGCTGAGGCTCTAGCAAAGGAGCTAGAGGGGGATGGGGGGTGGTGGGGTGGGGTACAGATACAAGTGATGATACAGCATTTTTGCGAGTAAGGTCCTAACCAACAGAGCCTGCTGGGTTGGCATAAACACACACACACATACTCTCTCTCTCTCTCTCTCTCTCTCTCTACTGTAGGTCTAGACTTTAATGACCAAATGTCTCATTCTGACTGGAGGACACCAATTAAACGTCCATGTTACATTCACCTGCTCTCTATCCATCAATAGGGAGCCACTGACTCTGGGGAAACAGTACAATATACAACACAGAGAGAGGAATATGTGGAGTATTCTTACAGACTCTCAGTCCTACACATACACAGACAAACACACACCAAAAACTGTTGTTTTCTTATGGATCAGGCTTTGAATGCTTTGAAAGACCACTGATAATGATGGCGTGCGTTTATGACTTGGAATCGTTCATATGTCAGTTTATGTGACCACCACTTTCAGCCTCTCTTCAACCTTAAGGATTTAACAAACACTTTTTATTACAGTTTTTATGAACTGATATGTGCAAATGAACTCTGTCCTGATGTTCTGCTTTGCTTTATGCCTCATTCAAAAAGCATTACCAGCTGAAACACTGCACTATGGACTGGTCAGAAATGCAATCAGCCCTTGGAATTTACACAGCCCAAAGTTGAAAATGGCTGCTAGATATGACCTAAATTTGGCCATCTGTAAATGTATTCCACCAGCACATATCTTATTTGTTATGTTATGCAGCATTCTGCAGTGTAGAGATGCATCTTTCAGCCTCAGTGATCTGACAAAATTTCTGATTTTGTATTATCCATTATCTTTCACTACATTACCCAGCATCCATTACAGTTTATCCCATACAAATACTTAGTGTTCTACTGTAATAAATCCTGACTACGAGTTTAGCCACTAATGTAAAGGGTAATAAATACAGATGTTATATTAATTCTTTCTCTATTAGCTAGCCAGTGGCAAAAAAAAAGGAATTCAATCAGCCTCCCATCAAGTGTCTGCCTTAAAATTCTTGTAGTTTTTCAAGAGTTCCTCACACCATTATGACTCACCAGAAAGTGGATTTCCTAATCTTTAAGTGAGAAGCTCTAAAGTCTAAAGCAGAAAGATAAAGGAAACAGCATTAAAAGCTTGTGCTTCTCCATAACTAAGATCAAATATACACCGTTGTAAATATGTTTACATTATCTCTCACTAAAATGAAGTGGACTAGGGAATGAAAGCGAGAGAGAAGTAGCGTAAACAAAGACTATTGCATCATCTATGACACTGCATCATATTTTTACTTACAGCACTTACAGCAGTCCTGAGCAGAAACTCAGTTACTGTCAATATGACATGAAAAGATAAATACGGGCCATGCTTTATAAAATTAGGCCTTGGACGCTCATGTTTGATTAGGGCTGTTGTCAGCGGACACAAATATAATCAGCCATTATTGTGAGTGTGTGGGTAATAAACTTCATGCACACGTGCCAGATACAGCCTTTGGAAAACTGCATTCATAAAATTGTCCGGCAATAAACACACACTAAAAAGTAAAATAAAATAATAATACAAAAAAGGTATCCTCTGAGATGTGAAGCCAGCCACTTCTTCTTTTCAAACTGCCACTAAATCCACAACACTGGACATCTTCATGAGCTTAGAGGAAGCACCAACTGCCACTAACTGTTGCATCAGCCAACAGATTCTTGCAGTTGCTAAAAGCTGGTTCATACTTAGTGCAGACACAACATGAAGTGCACTGTAGTGCCACACTGCCTGTTTTGCTTGTTCATAAGTCATATCTTTTCACTCACAGATATTTCCTCTTATTTCATCAGAGTCGATCATCTATGGAGTTCTATCCATCACCAGCCAAGAGTTTGCAGCCTCTGTGAATCTTTATAATCCTGTAGCTCTGAATCATACACATGCCTGTACTTCAGCACTCCTTCAGCCTACCTTTCTTTGAAACATGCTTGTTTGATCTGACACATTCTGGGAAAGCAGGCTATCTTTGGACCAAGCACATTTCCTAGTTTCTGCAACACGTTTTCTCTGGCCAATGAGTGATTGAGGCCAGTGTGTTGTTAAATTTTTCGAATGGTATGCGCCACCATGCCTGGCTTTGTGCTAAAAGTTGGGAAGTTTTTGTTCGGATTCAGGAAAACTGCATTTGTGAAGATGTCCTGCACACAGCAAGAAGTAAAGCAAACACCAAAACCCGTAGGATAAAAGTGAAAGAACATAAATAGCAGTGAAGATCAAAATTTCTCACTTAATGATGTTCACACATATTCTTCACAGAAAAATATTAGGACACATTCGTTAAAAGCGACCCTCGCACACAGCGTGAAGATATATTTTATTCAGCACTGTGCTATAAAGTGAAAATTTTCCCCCTCTCGCTCAATAAATCATCATCGGGAGACAGCTTGATCCCGGTAGGCCTTGTGCTACTGTAGTGAGCTGAAGGGGAGACTGTAGAGCTCTTTCTTAAATATACAAACACAAGACTGGAGGCAAAAGTCAGTTCAGACAAGTCTTAACCCATGACATCCAAGGTACAGTTCTTGAATAAAGACTCTTACAGCAGCCTCAAAAAAAAAAAAAAGAACTGTCTCGGTCCCAGTTGGGCTGAATGGTGTAGTAACTGTATAGAGGAGCTACATATACAGTCAATTAAATAATAATAATAATAATAATAATAATAAAAAGTAATTTAAGACTGTGTGTTGTTAGCCATACCAATGCACCTTATATTTTTATTAAGCAATTGTAATTCTAATTCATTCAAAATTCAAACATTCAAACACTACTGTTACAAAGTGTTAAAAATGACAATTGTTATTTTATTTAAAATAACAACAAAATTGAAGTATTTATGCGCTAACTTCACGATTACTAACATTACAATCACAATCTTTAAATCGTCTAAACCACAACTCACATGTGTTTTTGGATACAATGTGAAACTAAGAACAGAACAAATTGATTCACATGTTTCTGTAGCACTTTTTCCTACTCATAACGAATGCAGTGATGTATAAAATGCTATTTTCAAACTACTATATTTTTTGACAATTGTTGTTTTTTATACTACACAACAGTTACCACAAAGTTAAAAAGAGAAAGAGAATGTTTGAATTCTGAATTAAAATTATGTTACAGAAAAGTTAAAACACTACCTGAATCAACAGTTAATACACTCTCATTTCAGTGATTGCCAAGCTAACCTTCAAAACAGAAATGTGTCCCTTTGCAAAGAATGTAAGTCTGTAGCAATGGTCAAGAATCTTTAAACATGACAATAACAAGAAGCTTTAGTTAGTATTCTTTCTACCGATTTTTGCAGCTCTGGCTACAGGCAGGTTCTCTGTGAGGACTAGAGCGAGGATATATTAGCATTAAGCAGGTGAGTTAAAGCACTGCAATCTCATGTGCTCTGGGGCAAGGCAAGCTCCACAAGGTCATCACGCTGCCTCTTAATTGTCTACTTTCAACCATCGAATTTCTCCCCTGACCCTGAGCAAATACACCAGCGTTCTCCTGGTTGTCTCAAAACAGTGACACATAGAAACAGTAAATCCACGTTTGTCTCTCAGTCACATCACTTCTGTGTCATTGTGATTATGTTTCTTAATGTTATCATAGAACGTACAGCATGAGCTGGGTGAAATTAGTGTGCAATTTGTCATTTAAAACTTTATTACAGGTGTTCTTTATTTAATTCCCCTTAAGACACAGTGTTTAATCCTTAATCTTTTAGTGCGACTGTTTCTGAGGAAGAGAAAAGTCTATTCTTTCTTCTAGATGCAAAGAGAGCAAATCAATGATAAATAACAAACAATAAAACAACAGAGAATTAAAGAAGGTTCAGTAGAAGGTAGGACCTGGGAATGCAATTTCCTACTTTGATGGATGAATGAGTAGGTGGTGGATGCATGGATGAGTGGCTGGATGAATGGGAGGGTGGATATATGGGAAGATCTGTAGATTCTGGTGTGGATAGTAGTGAGGATGGTTTGTATGGGGTGGTTGGGTGGGTGTATGGAGATGGTTGGGTGGGTGTATGGGATGGATAGGTAGGTGTATTGGAGTGGTTTGGTGAGTGTATGGGTATGTTTATGTTGGTGGTTGGGTGAGTGTATGGGTGTATGTGGGCGAGTGTATGGATGGATAGGAGGGAGAGTGAGTGACTGAATGGATGGATGAGGATAAGACAATGGGCAGTTGGATAAATGCGTGACTGGGTGAGTGAGATCGAGCATTTCTACCAACATGGAACAGGCTCTGTTCCGGTTCGTGAACATAATTTTTAATGGCGCATTTCCACCAACAAAAATAGGTTCTGTAACTCAAAAAGTTTGTTCACAGCAGGAACCAAAGAATAGTAGGCTTCTCAGCATGAACCATGACAACATCTGTGGGAGTGTCTAGTTGTACAGGAGCAAGGAGAAATGGCGACACCCATGAAGCACGTATTATGTATTCTTCTTTTCAGAGAAAGTTTTCTTTTTGGAGAAAAACCAACATCTGTAACAACAGCACAAATGCCTGCTAGTAGTCTACATGCTCTGCCATCTTCTAACTTCAGTTTACTCCCTCTGTTGGTGACGTATTCTGTGATGTATCTTCAGTTCTACTATAAATGGTGTAAACACAGGCTCGTTCACTGAAAAGCACCAAGGTTCTAATAAGTCTGAAGGAAACCAGTTCAAGAACCAGACACCTTTTGGTGGAAAAGGGCTGTCAGTGGCAGGATGAGCACCTGGATTAGTGCTGGATTAGAGTGGACAGGATGGAGGGTGGGTGTATGAGTGTATATATGGTCTATGTATGGATGTGTAGATGGCAGTGCTGAAAAAAGAAGAGCACTAAACTCATCCAATGGCTCTAAATTTTGAGATAGCAAGTTTTTAACTGATTTCACTGATCAGTTTGTTGTTCCTCCTATCAGCCAGTCATCATTTTAATCAAAGTTAAGGTCTGTCTTTTTCAGAGTAGGCAGGGGCAGGGGACAGGCCTTTTAAATTATGTTTACTGTGATTGGCTCCATCATTCTAAAATACTTAAGGACTAAATTCTCTGTTTTAATCTTCAGTTAGTACAGCTTTGTGTGTGTTACAAGTAAAACAGACATTTTTTCAAATTAGGAAAGCATTCCCATGGCAGTTTGTTAGAGGTAATTACTGAAGGATAATTAATGGATTGTTAAAAAGTCTATATACTACAGATGCCGAAAATAAAGAGGCAATAACACAACTCTGGAGTACTCCTTAGTAGAGTTGTACCTCTCAGCGTCTTTATCCGGTGATCTAAAGACTGCCACTACTTAAAGGGAACACTGTTGAGCCAGGAGAACTGAGCATGTTGTGGTATCTGTCCTAATCCAGACAGGGTACAGTAATTACACCACAGCCTGCAGGCAGAGTCCATTTATCTGTCACTCTTTCTTTGCCAGCATGGGATCCAATCTTCATCATGTCTTTCCTTTGGTCTCTCATTTCTTCCAAGCCATGCTTGGCCAAGCCATTGGCAGTGCTGCTAGAGTTTTTGAACACAGTGTCCACTCACTGTCCACTCTATTAGCCACACCTACTTCCCTTGTCCACCTTGTAGGATGCAAAGTCAGAGACTTCAGCTGTTGCTGAAGTTTGTGCTGGTCCTCCTCTAGTCCTTCATCAGTGGACACTGTTGGCTGAATATTTTGGTTGGTGGACAATTCTCAGTTCAGAAATGACTGAGGGGTTTAAAATCTCCAGCACCACTGCTGTGTCTGATCCACCTGCACCAGCACAACTCACACTTACACACCATCTCCAACATATCAGTGACACTGCAGTGCTCAGAATGATCCACCATCAAAATGCTGCTCTGTGGTGGTCCTTTGAAGATCCTAACCATTGAAAAACAAGTTGAAAGTGGGCAAAACAAGATATGCTGAACAACAGAAGGACTACAGTGCTCCTGTATGGTGTGTAGGGCTGAGAGAATGGAGAGTGAGTGTACAAACAAGGAGATCATAATGTTATGGTTGATATTACGCTGATTGACACAGCCCTATAATTGCTTGCCACAGCCCAATAACACAATTTGGCCAAGTATAGGCCTCTATTTCTGTAATAGAGAGCAGAGGCTCAGAAAAGACTGAGGAGTGTATCTATGAGGCCACTGGATGCAATTTTTCAAATGTTTTATTGATCTTTAACACAATGCTGAAACCATTATACAGTGCTTTAACTAGCACTGTATGCATTGTGAGAGCTATAAACATGCAGAAGTTTAAATCTATCTAAAGACTGCATTGCTCGTTAGTCAGAGATGTGCAGTGTGTGAGGGGGTTGAAGTGTCAATGTGATGCATTTTACTGGAGCATGCACTGTATGGTCCTTAGAGTGAGAGTTATCACTCAACTCTATGTGGCCTTTGAGTGTAGATTAGACTCTAGAACACCTGAAAGATCTACTATTATGGAGCTCCAACTATCTGAGTGTAAAGGTCGTTGGTTCATGGTGTATTATGAAAAATATGTGTAAATGAGGATTAAAACAAGGTGTCACTGATGCAAAGCACTGAAGCATACCGCTATTTAAATGCAATTATATATTATAACACTTTATTATTGATGTAGGGAATTACATCTTGAAATTAAATATATTCTGACCTTTAATATTTTGTGTAGATTTTCCTGTTTATTTCAATGTCATTGACAAACATGAAAAATATGCTGAGGATTATTGCTATACCCCAAAGCAAGGCTGTACACAGCAGTACTTTTAATCTAAGTTAAGTCAAAACAAATTATATTCTCTCCTCTGCTCTGAGATACCCTGCTAGTTTCAATTAGATTTGAGTAGGAAGTAATTAATATCAAATTACACAAAGTAATTATTCAGCAATTTCTCCAAGTTTATACATATCTTTGGGATTAAACTTATCATAAATAAACTTAGGGATAAAAGCAGTAGAAACCTATTTAGCTAATTATTTCAAAACAAAACACTGGGGGTTTACAAGCCGTCAGTAGCAGGAATTGCTGCTCAGGAAAATAGAAGAATAGATATAATATCAGCAAATCAACAAGCAAATGTGCAATCACACCTAGAACAGGTATAACATGTTTTCTAACTTGGACCCAGTTTTACATTTTTGTGCCACTAAAGCGTGAAATGCAGAGTTTGCTACTAAAAATTGCACTTATGGTGTAGGTTTACGATTAGTGTTGGGGTGATGCCTAGTGATAATGTAAGGGTAAGGTTTGGTTTAGGCATAGGCTTAGGATTTACACATAGAATGTCACTGGGGTCCTCCTCATTACAGGTCCAGTCCCCCAGACTCCAAGGATAATCGAAACTCAGAAACTAGGGACACCCCTGGTGAAAGACAGTTTATACTCCAACATGGAGGAGCCTTCTTAAAGCTGCATTTAGTGATTTTTAATGTTTTTCTGTCTTTTTATATATGTAATATTGTTATAATACTGGGGTGAAATGTAAGATATAAGATTACATTAGGCCCTGACTCATATTATACTGCAGCACATTGCTTATTCACACAGAGCTGTCAGGGAAGTGCTGTTGCTTCTCTTTGCTTATTGTACAAATAGCACTTAGGTTACATCCCACTCCTCTTAGTTCACCAAACAAATTGCCTCTCTCTCCAGTTACTATCATCTGTCTCTCTGCAGCATAACACTGATCAATACAGAACCTCAGTATAGCACTTCGCCCCCGAGCTAAAGATCCACTGACCCAGCATCTCTACATCTCTCCATCTCCTTGTGCAGTTCCTCCGTTTTCCTCTGGCCGACCTGGGCTCATTGTGTCCAATAACTCCAGCTTCTCTGAGCATAAACCCACCATCACATCATGTGGAGCTCCTCCACTCGCCATACAAACAAAATCGAAGCCCAACGATTTTCTGGATAGCAGGCAAATGTGTGGGTCAAGTTAGATAATAGACAGCAACATCCCAAAGGCTTCCGAGTCACAAGAATCCTAGTCACCTACAGCTAAAAGATTGATCCTATTCATGTGCTACAAAAAATAAAAAATGATGGAATCTATAGAAATAATGCCGGGTTTTTATTTACAAAGCTCAAAAAAGGAGGCTGTTATGGACCAGACCATGAGACATTGGATGGTACAGGTTTGCTATTTGTTGAAAACTAGACAATCAAACAATGTGAAAATGATCTTTTACTGTTTAAGTGATGTGCACTTGTCTACAGTGGGGAGAGTTTGTAAATTGAACCTTTTCTGTTGTCTGGCGCAGCCTAATGTTATAAACCTGCATTAAGCCCAAGGTCACAATGATGACACTGAGCTCTTCTTTGAACCTCCCTGTCATATAATATTGCTACCGTTTAATAGAACACATCTGTACATTGGAGTGATTCCTGTAGATTTTAAAGTCCCAGTGCTTTTTTAGTCTATACACCAAATGCTCATGGATTGTTTCTTGTCCAATCAAATTGCATGATCCAAACTGTTGAATAAATTATTATATTTTAAAATGTATTTATGGGGTGGCACGGTGGCGCAGCACATAGTGTCAAAGTCACACAACTCCAGGGACCTGGAGGTTGTAGGTTCTAGTCCCGCTCCGGGTGACTGTCTGTGAGGAGTTTGGTGCGTTCTCCCCGTGTCCGTGTGGGTTTCCTCCGGGTGCTTTGGTTTCCTCCCACAGTCCAAAAACACATGTTGGTGGATTGGTGAATCAAAAAGTGTCCATAGGTGCAAATGTGTGAGTGTGTGTGTTGCCCTGTGAAGGACTGGCGCCCCCTCCAGGGTGTGTTCCCGCCTTGTGCCCAATGATTCCAGGTAGGCTCTGGACCCACTGCGACTCTGAACTAGATAAGCAGTTTCAGATAATGAATGAATGAACATTTATTTATACTTAAAAACATTTAAGGACAATTATTTTCAGCAAACCTGCACAGAATAAATGAATGCACTGCTACTATAATTGGCTGTCACAAAATAAAAAAAAATAAAAAACCCAGAACACATACATTTTGTGAACTCCTTTCCACATATCATATTTTGGTGTAAGAATCATAAAATACATAAAGGATCTTTGGTACAATTTGGGACACCTATGCTGCTGTAGGGTTATAGACATAATTCACTAGGATTGATCAGGTGAATCAAGAACTGTCTTAAGGAAATGAAGCAGATGGCAAACTATGATCACAAAAGGTATGCTTTATAAGGGGGACCAAAAAAAAAAATTTCATGACAAGAACATCTTGTAAATCACATATGTGTTATACGTTGGTGTTATGAAGCAGTCAGTGGCAGGAAATATGGCACAGGTAGGTGGAAGAATGGATCCACAAAATAACAGTATGTTCTGCAAACCAAATGTTTCACAGTGAGTCTAGAATCCGAAGCTGAAAAAAACGCTGGCTACGGGTAATGATCCACAACATACCGCAAAATCCACCATGAACTATTTCAAGAAATGCAAGTTGAAGCTTTTGGAATGAAACTGACATTCCCCTGACTTGAGCATTAATGAAAATCTGTGGGAAGAACTAGAAGCATCCTACAAGGAAGAGTGGGTGAAAATTCTTAAATCAGGAATAGAAAGACTCCTATCTGACTGCAGATAGCATGTGCATGCTGTGATATCTTCAGAAATGGGATGTCAGGGAACTACTGACTCAGTAAGATGTCTGGAGTTTTTACATCTCATCAGGTAAAAGGTTGTGTACATTTACATATATTTGTTTCCAAAGCTTCCTTGTTGTCACTATGTAATGCACAACATTTTCCATTTAATAGGATGCTGGAAACAGTGCTGTGTACAGGAATTCCTGCATTCCTATGGCACTCATTGAAACGTACACTATTTCATATTTATGCTAATCGGACAGGTACATTCTAAGACTGTGCATTGCTGTAATTGTAGAGCTTTGCTTGTAAGCACTAATCTAAAGACAGAGCATAAACCTAGCTGTCAATTATATAATGGCCTTCCATAAACAGTAAGGAATGCGCCTACACACAGATGTCTCTGAATCATCACTAGCTTGACGTGCGCAGATCTCTGTGTGCTGTCTAGGCACACTGTGCATGAGTAAGGATTTCACATAAAGCATCTTTCTCTGAGGGGTTTTCTACTATTTTACTTGGGTTTCTGATACCACAGTGTTTTCACCACAAAGGAGCTAAGACTCTGACATGTGACAACTCCATACTGTTAAAAATGTGGTATAATATCCTCTTCATGGAAAGGTTGAGGTCTACCCTGTGGTCACTTCAGCTACTTCAAGCTGTGTCCAGGAGCTTGATTTTGTGTGTTGTCGCTGTCCAAATAAAGTATATATATATATTTTATTTTTAGTCTATATCATTTGAACACAGCAGCTGTCTGCCACATTGTGTGGAGATGTCATGATGAATGGAACAATAGAAATGCTCCAAAATGACTTGGAATAAAATCTTTTTACATTAACATTCATTGAAAGGTAAGAATGTTATTTCCTTCTCCTGCAAAGTTAATATTTTGGAGATAAAGGTTTGTCATGGGACAGCGACAATATCCAGGTTGTAAAAGCTCCACAGAAGCGCATGATATAGGACACCGTAGGAGCCACACCATGCCAAGTGGCGTTGGCTAGAGGAGTATAAATCCCACTCAGCACTGGGATGTGAGGCAGTGGAACTACCTTCACTGTAATAATGGTGCTGCACACACACAGATTATTAAAGACATCAGAACCTTACCTCACTAATGTAAGAGGAACAGGAGGGTAATTTTTCCCTCCTGGGGCTCCTCCTACTGCTACTCCTTCTTACAGCAAATGACTGAAATTAATTGGGAATGGGAGGGAAGCAGGGTGATTTCCTGGCCTCATCTTAAAGTTACATAGTGCAGTTCCTGCAGTGCTGAGCCCAGAGTAATAACAACAGATGCTCTATTCTGTCTTTTACACATCAGTGGAGCATCAAAGTGAATTTGAAGCTGAAATTTTAGGCAAAAACATTACATAGCGTCCTTAAAAGCAAAAATGGGTCTTTCAAAAAACAAGTTATTCTTATTATTTCAGGTTAAAAAACAGAGTCAGTGTGTACACACCCTGAGCCCTCAACACCTGTCAACTATAGATATATTTGCCCCATGCCACATGTAATCATTAATGCTGTTCTCCAAAGCAGCCACCAAGTTTTAAAAAAGGTTTTATCCTATACTTTATTTAGTAGTGAACAGCTTTACTACTCTTTTGCTAAATGTGATCCCCGTTTCAGGGCTGTTTCTACAGATGTAGTGGCAATGACTCCAGAAGTAGAGCATAAGGAGAAAGAGTCTGTGATTTTTTCACTAAAAGCACAGACCACAGATCATTTGACCCAAAAATAAAAGACAAACATTTCCCGGAATTGTAAATAATTTTTTATTTTATTGTGTAGGATTACTAAATTCTTCTGAAGGCTAGTTTAAAGCAACTTAGCTCCTTTCTGTATCAGCAGAAAGGAAACCTTGTGTGTTTGGAATGACAACTTCACAAGAGAAAGAAACACATACAGCAACTTCCTTATCATGTTCTAGGATATTATTTGAAATATCCTAAGACATGACAAGGAAGTTGCTATATGTTTTTCTTTCTCTTGTGAAGTTGTCATTCCAAACACACAAAGTTTTCTTTGGGCATCAGTTAAATGGTTATGGTGTTCCCTGTATTGCTTCCTGAGTTCTGCTCCCCTGCTACCTGCAAGCATCAGCAGTAGCTCTTACACAGCCCATGCATGAAATGAGATTTTAATTTTCCATGCACAAGCCAATATTTGGCAACGTAAGGTAAGCAAAAATCATAAAGGAATGCTTTCCAGATCTTAAAATACACTCTCCTTGCCAACAGGGTAGGACCTGGGCTATTTATAGCTCCTCAGTTTCAAACACAGATTAGAACACTAGACACATGGCACGCAAAGCCTGTGTGAATGGCCTGGTTATGTTAGAATACAGGTGGGATCAATAGAACTGCTGGCTCTTAATCCTCTGACAGTCACATTCTACCTCCCACTTGAAGTGGAGGAATATAATGATACATTGCGTAATATACACCATTCCATTTGCCATGGCTGGCTCACGATATAATGGGTGATATTTTTCTTCCGCTGATGACAGCAGCGTGGAGGGATGATAAGGCTTTTTTGCGTAGGTGCAAACCCCAAATTCCTTGGCAGGTGGGAACTGATGATCATGGAGCATGTGCAGGAGAGGGAGAACGTTAATTTGGGTAATTATGCAGCATGAGGTATGATTATAGCCTTTTCTTTTCCCTTAAATCTAACTGCCCTTTCTATTTTTGAATTATAGATAGATATGCTTTTTTTTCACTGCAAACAGTAGCAAAAGAGGGGAAAAATTAGGAGGTTTAGGGCAAATTTACAACAGCGTGCAGATAAGGAGATAGGGTAAGAGTTTTAATAAGAATAATGAATGTATACTAAGGATATATATTTCTGATGTCCAAAGAAAAACATTTTACAGGAGGAGGAAAAAAAAACTTCTTAACTTTCATTAGAAGTCAATGTAAAAACATTTTATTCCAAGTAAATGTGGAGCATTTTAGCAAACTAAAAATCAACAAAAACATGGTTTTCCTTTGACAGTGACAAGATGTAAATATATTTTATACTCTCTATATCATATATAAATATAGTAACAAGGATACTTCTATACAGAAAAGTAGTAAAAGCATATAAAGCATCATATCTACACTATGAAAGTACTGGATAATAACAGCCACTCATAAACATACAGAAAATATATATAGCACAACAAAATCAGACACTTGTTTTTCAGTCACACTTTAACCTTAAACAGGCTCTAGCCCATCTGGACCTCCAGAACTCCAGCCTGACATGAAGGTGAGACAAAACGCCCTGCTGGCCAGCAGGAGGCCCGGGCCTTGATCACATGGCCCTAATGGAAATGCAGAAGGAGAGATGTTAACAAGCCCATCTGGAGAGGTGGAGCGAGGCCTATAATTAGTCAGATATGCCCTGCTCCCCTCAGCAGATCAATGTCTGGACAAACAGGGGATGCATCTCTGTACTGCACCAAATTAACGAGCCTGTCTTCCTTTTATTTATGAACACAACCACCTTATTGACTGAGAAGCAGGAGAGCAGCAGAAGTGATTGCATACCCTCCTGGGCAAACGCATGGACAATGGAATCACTCCAGAGGGGCTCTCCTGTGTAAGGATGACTGATTTACTGAGACACACATATAAAGCAAGGCATCATTCCTCACATTAGTCTGTTATACCCCAGCCAGCTCTGCCAAACTCTGAACCACAAGGCTTATTATTCAATTAGGCTATAAATTATTTCAGCCCTATGCAAATGTTTGAACACCACTGACACATTTTATTGTTTTTCTAAATGAAAATAAGCAAATATGTTTTACAAAGAACAAACCAATCTGTAGCATGTTTTTTTTCAGAATTAATGGCACATTTCTATTTATTTGCTGCATTCAACATATTGGAAAACAATAACATTAAAAAAAAGATCCATAATATTTGCCCAAGTTATTTGTTATATTAAATTCAGCAAGAAAAACAGGGAGCCTGCATTTTCTCACATGTCATACAAGAGAGCAAAGGAGATGTAAGCCCATGAAAGAGCTTTTAATATTTAAGGAGTTTGTCTATGGAATCCTAGGCCCATTTTGATTATTTTTATTATTATATACAATCCAATATGAAATATGCAGTGATGTGAAACTAATATGTAATATGCACTTCATAACAGCAAAGCCAAGGGCTTTGGCATTTAAGGGGTTAGGTCTCTTTCACAATGGTCTATTACTGTAATCAGGGACAAAGCTTAAGGCCAATCATAGATCACATTGGTGGCGTTTGGTGAGTCAGCAGGGAGACACAGAGACAGTGGGGAAGAAGTGATGAGCGTTTCCATGTCTATAGTTAAGATGCATCTCAGCCAGGCCCAATCAGCACAGCACAGGCTAACTCAGCGGGACAGGACAGGCGAGAGAGAGAGAGAGAGAGAGAGAGAGAGAGAGAGAGAAAGAGAGAGAATAATACAAATTAGATGAGTGACGGGGCAGAAAAGGTCCTCTCTGACAGAGGGAAGCTCATTCACAGAAGAAACTTCAGAATGTAAAGAAGGAAGGGGTAAAAACCATAAGGAAGCAGAAATATGAATTATATTTCATGTTTGTGTGACATATTCTAAAGTATTCAAGTATTCAGAACTAGTGCTCTCAAATTCAACACATTAGAAGGAACACTATGTTGTATTTCAGCCTTAAAATTACAGCTTCTAAATGATTGTAATGTAAAATGTAGAATGCAGCCTCTGTCGCGGCTACATCGGGTCTTCTTCAAGTATACTGCACTAAGCAACTTCTGATTTACGGGGCAGAAGACTGGGTCATGAAAAATGGGTAACGCTTATGAGAGAGAGAGAGAGAGAGAGAGAGAGAGAGAGAGCCTATCATACTGAACTGGGTCACATTGTCCCAGAATGAGCGGCCATAAAAGAGTTAATACTGGACTGAATTTACACAGCGCAGTGAGCTGAAACAGATATGAGACAAGTTGGAGCAGTAAGAATTTGTTATCCTTTTTCATGTGTTGCGGTGCCAGTTAGTGATAGTTTTGTTGACGGATGTGTTGTAATCAGTTTTTAAGAGGTACCGAGCAGTGAGCCAGGGTTTGCAGCTGCTAACTTTACCCGGATTACCTCACTTTTTTGCGTTATTTTGGTAATAAGTGCTTTTCACCTGTTGTTATGTGGATTAAATGACTGACTTTGTGTTTGTGGAACCCAAGCTTTGTCAAGGAGAGTGTAATAATCCGATTTTGAGAATTACTGATGAATGAGGTCGAGTGGTGGTGCTTATATATATATATATATATATATATATATATATATATATATTATTATATTATATATATATATATATATATATATATATATTGGTTTTATCATGTAGTCAACATTATTTTATTTGATTACACACATTTCTGGCTCAACATCAGCTGGAGCTCCAGATACGTTCACCAATTTTTTAAACATCACTCATTGTGTGTGTGTGTGAGAGAGAGAGAGAGAGAGAGAGAGAGAGAGAGAGAGATGGGTGTGTGTTTATGAGAGAGATGTGTGTGAGACTTGATTTCACGACAGTACTGTAAACGTGAATTACACTCAGCAGCAGGTAGGGGATGCTCAGGAGACAAAAAAAGCCAATTCTTAAATTGTATTCTTTTAATGAACATTAATACATTAATTTGGACTGCACTAGTTAAATATGAATAATATAAATATCATCTTGCCAAATTTGGCTTCCTCCCATAATTCACTCTTTACACAGAGTCAAGTGATGTGTCAGCAGTTTCCTTTAGAGACGCTGCTGTTGAGTTCAGAAGGTAGACTACATTTTATTTATGTCGGAATATGTATTAAATCTCATAAACTCTCACTCTCTTACCCTTCCTCCTCTGCCTGCCTCTCTCGCTCTCTCTCACACAAACACACACAAAATTCCTGTTTGAGCCACAAGCTGATGTGCAGTGTTAAATTCGCCCATTAAAGCTTCCCTGTCTGATGCAAAAGCTCTCCCTGAAACTCCCTTTACTCAGCAAAATAAGAGAATCTAATTCATAAATCATCAAAAGTACACAGAGATATTATAATAAATTTTAAAAAATGGCTTCCTCTCACCAGTTTGTCCTGCGTATCACACTACACATTTATTTCCCTCTTAAAAATACAAGGCAGTGCATCTTAAATGTATTACCATGCTTTTATTTTGAAATTAACAGAGCGCACTAATATGAATATATTCCATTGTGTTGGTGTTATAGTTTTTATTTTTTACATTTAAATATCCATTATTTAAAGTTTCAGCCTTAATCACCAATTTTAACCAAAAATCCAGATCCAACACTATATGACCAAACACTGATACCTGCTTCTACTACATTTCTCTTGACACTAAATGCATTAAAAGAAGTCTTTCCCTGTCTGCTACAGTAATAGTCTCTACTCTTTTTTTGAAGGCTTTATGCTACATGACATTCAGCTATTGAGAACATGAGTGAGGACAGGTATTAATGGTGGATGTTTAGTTCTGGATTACAACCTCCACTCCAGTTGATCCCAGTGGAATGGGATAGAGCTCCATCACTGAAGGAACACAGTTTCACTGCTCCACAGCCCAATGCAGGAGGGCTTTATACCTCTCTTTGGCATTTAGCATGGTGATAGCATGCTGACTGTATTTGCAATAAATGCTCATTATCCTTCTATCTCACATGAACAAAGAACAAACACTATAGAATAAAAAGAATAGATTTAGAATAAATATATTTTTGGTAAAACGTATCACTTCAAAAATTTATATATAGATGAATTGATTTTATTTCCCTCATTGATGTTAAATTATTATTTTGATTAAATATTTAATATTCAGTCTACAAACAAGTTTTAAAGCTTTTTTCAAACATTCTCATGCTTTGGTCATTTATAGTATCTGTTATAAAATTAAAAATGAAAAAAAAAAAACTTACACTAAAACAAGGCAAGAAGAATTTGTCACTGCATTTGTTTTGAGTTCTTGTGGATAATGTTGTGACCAAAGTATGTGCAAGGTTTAGTTTAGATAATAATTTTCGTTTTAAGATGTTAACAAACGTGAACATAGCATAAAACTTAAATACATCTACGATTGTGGGGAACTGCAGTTCTCAATGCTTTGTTTATGTTCAGAAGCTTTGCATATGTTTCCGTAAAACACATTAGACTGGTTTTGAGCATGCAAAGAGACCCGAGAGCTAGCTAATTGTGGGGAAACATCTGTATTTTATAAAAAGTGTTTTTTGAGCGTAAGAATCTTGGAATTTGTTATTATAATAATACATCACACATAAATGCTTATTTAATCTTAAATTGTATTTGTAAACTTAAAGATAACAGTCATGGTGTTAATAAAAAAACCCTTTTTATAAAATTCTGAGGATATTTCCTCACAATTTTCTAGCTCTCAGGTCTGTTTGCATGCTCAAAACCAACCTAATGTCTTTACGGAAAAAAATGCAGAGCTTCTGAACATAAACAAACCAGTGAGAACTGCAATTCCCCACAATCGTAGGTGTATTTAAGTTTTATGCTATGTTCACGATCGTTAACATCTTGTCATGCTTGAAACCAGTCAAATGTGTTTTATGAAAACCCAGTTACTGGACTGAGACAGACTTTTTTGCTTTGTTTTGTTATATCTCAGAGCAAAACAACTATAAAAATAAACAACTCAACAAGTTATAAATGAGTTTCTCTGGTAACAATGGGGAAAAAAACAAACAAAAAATAAAAAATTACAGATAAGATAAACTAAATAGCCACGTACAAACAACAGTCGATTTTTCCTCAAATATACTGTCCCACCTTAAAAGCTTCTGAACGTAAACCAACCAAAGAGAACAGTATTTGTAACACAACAGTAGACGTACCCTTTAATAATAAAAATATATATACATAAAATAACATATCCTGGTGTAGTTGGAGGTACTGGTGGAATGGAGAGGTTTAGGAAAATACTGGTGAGTTCTTAGGCACCTGACACAATCAGTAGCCACTAGTCAAACTGAGTGTATCCAGTAAGAGCATACAGTGAGTCCTTCCAAAATAAATAAATTAATAAATAAAAGAAAAACAGGAAAAAAAAGACCCACAGCAGGATAGTGTAGAGAAACGCAGCTGTGAACAGGTTGTGAGCAACGATAAGGGGCTTGTGACTGCTGACGGGGGCTTCATTGTGGAACAACAGGCCTAGGAACAGGTTCAAGCCAAGCCTCTGACAAACATGACAATTGAAGTTTCAAAGGATTTGACTGAGCGAGCGCTGCACAAAAGCCTAAGTCAGAGCCGTGTGAACTGTAGCGAGCTGCTCTGAAAGGGAGCACATGCCAGCAACAGTGGCTCGGGTCTTAAAACTATTAGATGAAGACAAGCGTCTCCTTCCCCACAGTGAACCACGCTCTCCAGCTGAGCCAAGCAGCAGCCAACACCGTGACTATTCCCGTCAGCTGCCGGCCTTTGTGAGTGGGATGTGTTTGAGAATGAGATCAGACAGGCCGTTCTGTGGAATTGATGAGAGATGAGCAGATGCTTGTGTTGCGTGTCGACACGCCGAGTCTATGCAGACAGCATCTGTAACCAGCTGTGACACTGCTACAAGTGACGTGCTTCTTCCAGACACTGATCCACATGTGTACCTCCCCCACTATTAATTACATCTTCAGTGTGGGCTCTATTCTGTATCTGCACATTCACAAACTAATCTGCCTCATCTCCACAGAGTGGAAAGTAACAGATCACATACAATTTCATTTCTGTACTTGTGTACTATCGTCCCTGACTCCAGCTATATCTAAGGAGTTTTATTTTTACTTAACAGTAATTTTACTGTTAATTAATAATAACTTTGTCATTGTGGTTCCATTGTTCCACACACAGCTTATACAATAAAAATGACACAGCACATGAAAGCAGTTAAACATGAGCCATGGTAGATAAGGTACACAAAATATTTACTTGAGTTAAAGTAGAAACACTCAAGGTAAAATATGACTTCAGTAAAAGTAGAAGTCCTCATTGTAGACCTTCACTTAAGTACAAAAGCATTTGCCTTCAAATGTACTTAAAAATCCAAAGTAAAATTACCCTGATGTATTATTGCTGTAATTACCTTAGATCATATTTGCAACAAGACTCTAGTTTTATCAACACATTGCAGGAGAAAGGACTCTAGTGTCAGTTATTGTTCACCAATCATTTAATAATAGAATGTCATTGATTAGTCTGACACTGGTGTCTATTAACGTTATCATGAGCACAAAACAATGAAGGCAAACCTCTTCAAAAACATGTACTACAACAGGCAAAGAAATACACAAATACTCTAAAAGGCTTACATACAAGTGACAATGACTGTTGAGAGAAGTTAAACGATATAGCCACATGAGAGAATTAAAAAAGCTGAAAATGTACCAGAAATAGCCAATGATTAAATATGAATGATGTTAAATCTACAGATCCATAAACCATGAAATATGAATGAATAGTAAATGTTCAATGAAAACATGCATCTGCATTATTGTCGATTTTTATTTTACCACATTATTTGAACACAGCAGCTCTCATTCACATTGTGAAAATTTCATGACGAACGGACTAATAGAAATGCTCCTAAATTACTTGGAATAAAAACTTTTTTACATTGACTTACATTGAAAGTTGAGAATTTTTTTCTTCTCCTGTAATGTTGCAATTTTTTACATACATGTTTTTCATTGGATGGCGATGATATTTGATTTAATGTTGTGGAGTTAAGTAAAAAGTCGCCCAAAAAAGAAACTCTTCAGTAAAGTAGAGATACATGAAACAACTACTTAAGTACAGTAATGAATTACATTTAGTTTTGTTACTGTCCACCACTCCACATGAGCGTAAAGTTGCCATGCTCAATGTTAAGAGTATAAACACCTTTGGGATGAATTGGAGTGGTGGCTGTGATCCAGAACAAATATACCATCATTAGTACCTGCCCTGACTGTCTGTGAGGAGTTGGTGTGTTCTCCCCGTGCCCGCGTGGGTTTCCTCCGGGTGCTCCGGTTTCTTCCCACAGTCCAAAAACACACGTTGCAGGTGGATTGGCGACTCGAAAGTGTCCGTAGGTGTGAGTGTGTGGGTGAATGTGTGTGTGTCTGTGTTGCCCTGTGAAGGACTGGCGTCCCCTCCAGGGTGTATTCCCGCCTTGCGCCCGATGATTCCAGGTAGGCTCTGGACCCCCCGCGACCCTAAAATTGGATAAGCGGTTACAGATAATGGATGGATGGATGGATGGATAGTACCTGCCCTCTCTAATGTTCGCATCACAGTCTACCATTAAATCCTCAGAGCAATGTTCAAACATATGGTATACATTTTCCCAGAAAAGTAGAAGCTGTTATTGCAGGACAGTGGAGGTGGCAAATCAGCAAATAACAAACTATATCTCAGAAAATGTGCTGAATGAGCAAGTGTCTATGAATATTCAGCCACAGAGTGTCCTTATGTAGGAAAGTCTAGTTCTCCTTCTGTCCCTGAAACAGAATCAGAGATACAAGCTGTAGAACAGAAGATATGGCTGTAGGTTTTGGCCTGGCTTCACTGATCTGCACAGTGGTTAATGAGAGAGTACAATACTATCACACTGAAAGCTTACAGCCTTCACTGAACATTTAAGGCAACTGCAGCCTGGACTGGACTGGACGAGCCGGGCTTCAGCAGGGTCCAGAGATAATGCTGAGGCACAATGTGGTGAAAAACTGCAGGATGGAAGTAGACTTTTCACATGATATAGCCTAAGTAGAGACCTGGAGCACAACCAGGATCACTCTCCTTACTCAGCACACAATGCCCCCCTGAACCCCAGTCAGCATTAAACTATAATGGAGCTCCAGCATACACCAGACTCCCACTGGACCTTCATCAAGAAGTAATCGGACATCTTCGCTAGTGTGTGTGCAGTCAGAGAAAAATGAAGATTTGGTTAAGTAATGATTGTGCATGTTTTATTAATAAATAAAGAGGAATCACACCCAGCCCACAGGTACTGCTAAACAAACAGACAATTGTTTTCAAGTGTTCAAATGCCCAAAAGGACACAAGAAAAAGACACAAGTTTCAAGCTTCATAGCCTGCCCAGTGTCTGTGCTCAATACCAAGGGTTGTCTAGAAGTGTACAGGGGTAACTAGCACTGTGTTCTCTGCCATGAAGAAACTATTTAGTAGCTTCAGGGTGAGTTGGAGTGGCCTTTGTGTTAGGGGTACAGATACGTTTTTAAACTTTTTTGGGTGTAATTTAAAACCCCATTTCCATAAAAGCTGTGATGCTAAGGAAATGTAAATACATACAGAATGCAATCATGAGCAAATCATTTAAACTCTATATTTAAAAGGAGGATGTCTAAGACTGCAAAGATTGGAAACTCTGTTCTCTCTGGTTTGTTTATGTTCAGAATCTCCATGTCGTGGAATGGTGTGTGTGAGGGAAAAAAATCGTCTTAAGTAATCCATCTTAAGTAATCCAAAACAGCAAAAATACGTCAGTATTTTCCACCTACTCGAGTTCTCTCCGTGGTCTAAACGCTCCATTTGCTATTTCTCTGCCATGAGCAGAGAGAGAGAGAGAGAGAGAGAGAGAGAGAGAGAGAGAGAGAGAGAGAGAGACAATCATACTGCACAGGAACACATTTTTTTTTACTTAATTACAGACAAGGCTTCATAAACACATCAGGCCAGTTTCAAGCACACAAATAGACTGGAGAGTAACGTATGGGGAGGAAACTTCCCCAGAATTTTTTTTAATTATTTATTTATTTATTTTTTTTATTAAAATTGTGAATGTGGCCTTTAATTTAAAATAGACCCAAAACAATTTTTAAAATGGTGAAACTGGGTATTGTTAGTGTTTTCTGAAAAATGTTTGCCCATTTTGAATTTGATGGCAACAACATGTTCCCAAAAAGAACAAAAGCCTGGTAAAGTTGTTTAATGCTACAAAAAACTTAAAAAAAAAATATGTTAAGGGACAAAAGGTCAGTGTCATGATTGCTAGTTTTTTGATTCCCGGTTTTGACTTTGTAGAATTTGAAGACGTAATTTTAGGT
Organism: Hoplias malabaricus; assembly: GCF_029633855.1. NCBI lineage: Eukaryota > Metazoa > Chordata > Actinopteri > Characiformes > Erythrinidae > Hoplias > Hoplias malabaricus. The sequence continues at coordinate 19,432,863 of NC_089806.1, read as the reverse complement.
TTTTTTTTTTAATATTTATTTATTTATTTATTTTTTAAATGACAATTTTCAATCCTATGCAACAGTTAAAATGACTGTAAACCTAATACAAAGGCCACTCCAACTCAGGAGTGCAGGATAATGTTTGAGTTTTTAAATACAAGCATACTTTACACAAAAACAATATAAAAATTATTTTTACCCTTGATAATTCAGAACTTACCATCCAAACATCAGTAACTAACTTCACTAATGCTCTTGTGCCTTTTGTGCCATCATATCTTCACTGCTAGCTTCCAGTATCTTTTGTTGCCTTTTTAGAAGAGTAGAGGTTGTTACAGCAAAGGGAGTGAAATCCTAATTGACCTTTTATACATATTTTTGTATATTAATTTCTTATTCCTTAGTGTGGTTTGAGGAGCAAATACGACCTGTGAGGGCACTTGATTTTGCCTGGTAGAAAGTTACCTACTAGGAAAATGCTATTTTAAAAAGTTAGGGTCTTCAATGATGTGCAATGTTCGTATGAAACCAACAAAATAATTGTACACAGCATCACAGTATTTATCTTAAAATGTCTGAATCCAGAGGGAGACATTTTATTATTTTCAGTCAATTTTACTGGGCATTGTGAGAAAAACTCTTCAATCAATACTGAAGGACAAGCACAACAGCAAGAGAACTGACCAAAAAAAAAATAAAAAATTTAATTCAAAAATCAAGTCACTGATCAAGTGCTCAGTAGTTTTATGGAGCTGAGTTGGCAACTTAACTGTTTATAACATTATAGATTATCCCTGTTTGTACTCTAGTTTTCTAACAAACTCTGGCTCATTTTGTGCTGAAAATGCACAAACACAAATGCCCACACACAAACACACACACACCCACACACACCCTTGCGGACCTGACAGCATAAGGGTATAAAAAGAGAGGATCAGGAAGAACGCTCAGAGGAAAGAAAAGAGATAGAGAGCAGGGAGTTGTCACAGCTCTATCACAGCGAGGCAGGGCACGGATTAGCACAGTGAGCTTTTAGCATTGTGATCAGCTCAACAGCAATTTCCCCACCTCTCTTCATAATCCAATCACATTCCTATCAGCCATTCAAACAGAACTCTCAAACCCACCACAGTGAGCGTAGATGGGGGATTAACGCTAATAGGTTTATCTTATGGCTCATCACCGTCAGCCATTTCAAACACTGTACACTAAACCTAGAGAAAACCAAGATGCTAGCTCTGATGAAAAGGCTAGGCTTTACCTGATTAAGACCTGTCTAATTACACATAATCACGTAACATACCTCCATTCAGCTTTCACTGCATTACCACCTCATTTTGGCTGTAAAATATGCTGATTCAGCAGTACTGCAGCCAAACTGACACAGTGGGAGTGAAGCTATTGTGTAGACAAGGCCTAACTCCTCTGATCTAGCTGGTTAACCAGTCAGAGCTTTGCTGTATGTCACTGCTTCTGTCTCATTTAGAAATGTATTGAAACTCATGATTGTGTTGGTTGTGAAATGTAAAAAATTCAGAGTAGATATAGAGCAGAGCAGAGCAGATATAAAGCTGACACAGACCCTGTATGGTGAAATTTATATTCTGGAATTTCAAAAACCAAGGTAACTCCACCACTCATCAACAGTGTGTAAAATCATACAGAATACCATTTTAGGGTGGTGTCATTCTGAAAATCTGCATCCAATGCCTGCTTTAAAAGCTCCCTGCATGGCTCCGCCCACTAACTTGTGCATACACGGTGCCACTAAGGGCACAGAGTATACGCAAATTAATATGAGCTTCGTGGAGGAGGTCTGGTCTAAATCAAGGTGAACTGCGTTTCACAAGGTGAATTGTGAATCAGAATCCTGTAGTGTGGGGTGGACGCTGATTCTCGGGTGTGAAATGTCACGTTAACTTCAGGCCTGAAAGATGATAAACCAATGAGAGTCGAGCTGGGGTTATTTCATCTCAGTTCACCATGTTCGTTTACATCCAGTGTCTGAAATGAGTGAAGTGCTGTTACTGAGGCAGTATCATGAGGGAGGAAGGTGCAGAGTCATATCAGTATTTAAAACAGCTGCCTGTTTTTGCTCCAATGTTGTAATTATTCTGGTGAGGGGAGCGCTGGTGTACAGGAGCCTGGGCAATGTGCTGGATACACTGTGTGTCGGTTACAAACACCTTCATTTCAAATGCTGCATGTGAAGCAACAAGAGAGCAAGGTATCTGTTGCTGTCTGTTTTGGACACAGCCTGAGTGTGTGAGAAACTCCTGCCTGCTCTCCGGATGTAGCATTGGAACTCCCGCGAGGTTGTGAGGAGCGGAGCTGTCTGTCGGTGTGCGTGATCGGAAAGTGTGTGGTGTTTCATTCAGGGAGGATGGTTTAGTGTGGGGACTTTGAGGACTAACAACGATCAAGCACTAGAAAATCTGTGAAAAATGTCTTTATGTGTGGGGTGTCTCACCTTTGCAACATCGGTTAGGATTTTTAAAATCCCATAGTGTGAGCCAGGCTTTAGACTTTATTCAGGACTTTTATACTGACAAGGCTGAATAGGCGTGGAGGGCTGGGGAACAGAGAGTTGTTTTTTTTAAACCACTGCACAGCCTGAATACAGGTGAAATGAAGCATTGCCTTTATCGATAGCCACATTTTAAATAAACAAATAAATAAGAAAGTATATATCCGAATCTCAGAATTAAAAACAAATACCTACCCAAAAGACCAAGGAATAAATATCAAAATGACCAAATATTAGGGGTCAGCCCTGCTATATTTGTCTTAATTAATCAGTCGTACATACAGTACTGTCCAACTGTAGATGTGTTTCTGTTGTGTAAAACTTAGCATATTATGCTGTTATCAATGGTTATAGCTAAAATGGTCACCTGGGAAAAAAGCTAACGATGCTAACCAGGGACATAAAAAGTGGCACATAGGTTTAACTGGAACTCGGGTGTGATTCCCATCTCAGACATCCAATTTTTGAGCTCAATGAAACACAGCACACTTCCCAACCTCTACATATTGTAAATTGATAAAACAAATAAATGTATTTCCTAAAACTATTTACACCGCGCCCCTGAAATGGACAAGCGGAAAAGAAGATGTAGCGTAATCACCCCAACTTCCGGCCACTTTAATTGCAATATTGGAAATCTTAGGTAACTGTAAATAAATAGAAGGACTTTATTCACTCAAATCAACATTTTTCAGGAGTCAAATATGTGTAGATTAATGTCCAAGACTTGCTTGACTTTGAAAGAAAATATGTTTTTAGATAAAAACGCTTTTGTTTAAGTAGGTGCCAATACTGCTAAGATTATTGGCGCCCCCTAACTTTGGCCACTTCCCCTGCTTGTGACAATCAAACGAGACAGTTGCTACCACATTCAGTGGTTTTGAGAGGTTCACAATGAGATCATATTTGTCCTGTGTTGGTATCCGTACTCTACATGTAAGGATTACAATGGTGGTAGATTTTCCCCTCAGAGAAAAGGAAGCTAACCGGTAAGCTAACTTTTAAACTGAGGGAAATATCTGTCACGAAATGGAAATGTGTTGTGTTCTACATGCAGTTTTGCACACAAAGAAATACAACACTGTTAGTGATACTTAAATATTGTTTAGATATGTGATTTCTTGCAAGACTGATGTTTAAATGCCCTACTAAGGCTTGATCTTATGTTGTATTGTTTTACCCAATGTGATTGGCGAAGAGAAAGAGCGGAATTGCACCATATACGGCAGTGGCCCGAATTAGGGGACGGTCGGAAATAGGAGGAATACTGATATGTATGTAGAACTGTTTACTTTATAAATTTTAACAGCCCTAAAGTGAGCAGACAGAACCAGACACAGACTAAAAGACTCCAACTCTCAGCACAGCTGTGTGCAAATAGACCTCAACAGCACAGCTGGCAGGGAGCCCTAGCCTTACCTACAGCTACTATAACTTGCACTTCATCTTTCTAGCCAATCCAGGTTACATTCTAACAATGTAGGTGTCAGACAGGGTCTTTCAATTAACTGTTTTTAGTTTTTCCCTAGAACATTATTTCCAAGCCAAGACCAATGAGCTCAAGCTCATATAAACAAACATTATTCCAAACTGCACTGCAGAAGTGTAACTGTGTCAGGCTGAAGTTGTTTTTAGGATCCATGATATGTCTCAGTAAATGTATATGCTGCTTTCTTTAATTCTGATTAATTTTTAATAACTACCATCTGCTGAAATAACAGTAATCAAAGATTGTGCAGTCAGTGTGACAGGCCTAACAGATGATGTGTAATTATTAAACATACACTTAAAATAAATTCACCCAGTACTACAAGGTTTTTAAGCTTCCAGTTTGTTTTTACTTCACTCCTTCAGTCCTCCAGCCAGGTGTGAGCATGCTGTGGCTGCTGTCATTTCCCAGCCTCCACCAAGCATCCACAGTCAGTTTATTCACAGCCTGCTGTAGCTTTAAGGTTTGTGCTGGGCTCAGGAGGACAGCTCTTACAGATGCACCCTGAGGCTGGGACAGGACTATTTCAGGGCCTTTAGACTGCTTAGATTCTCAGAGGAGATATTCTGAAGATGATTAAGACTGACTAGGCTACCAGAGCCAGTGGTTGTGTTATATGAGGTGTTTTAAAAGCTGCAGATGCCTATGTATTTTTTTGTCTTGTACTACTGATTATGCTGTTCATTTGTTAACACAGAGTTTTAATCACATCACTCCTTATATGGAGCTATGTCCAAATCAAACATAAATATTACTCTGAAAATGAAAAGGTGTTAATGCATATTTGCCTGACTACCATATCATATCATCACCCTGAGCCAAGAGCACACTGACCTAACTTTCTCTGAGCCACCCACAGCAGCTAAATTATTCATGGTTTGATGTGTCATACCTAGGTGTAATAATGAGTAGTCTCTAAAATTTTCTCCCTTCGGTTCTCACTGGTTAATTTCGCTTGTCAGGTCTTATTCTAGAACGATGTAGAAAGCTGCATTTACACTATGAATCTATCACACAAGTAGAGACATTGTGGATGTTTCATAAGACACAATGACCATGTCATCCTCTGTTTTATTCCTTTTCCTATGACGTGTTAGTCTATTAAAAAACGAGACATCAAACAAGTCCGTATGGAATATTTTTCAAATTCTGTTTCTTTTTTTGATTGAACTTGTCTCACAAAAATAGATGGCAGCACTTGTTGTGTCTGAGTTTCAAAGTGAGTTGTAGGAAGCTTTACATTGTGCTTCTCTTTGGCTCAAAGCTGCTTTAGTGTTAATAACAATAATAGTGATAATAGAGGGCGGCACAGTGGCACAGCAGGTAGTGTCACAGTCACACAGCTCCAGGAGCCTGGAGGTTGTGGGTTCTAGTCCCGCTCCGGGTGACTGTCTGTGAGGAGTTTGGTGTGTTGTCTTCGTGGGTTTCCTCTGGTTTCTCCGGTTTCCTCCCACAGCCCATAAACACACGTTGGTAGGTGGATTGGTGACTCAAAAGTGTGTGTGTGTGGACTCACCACAACCCTGAACTAGATAAGTGGTTACAGACAATGAATGAATGAACAGTGATAATGGCATCAATCTGAGGCCAAAATAATATTAATAATAATAATGCTAATAGCATCAACCTGAGTCCATTTCTAATTCAGTGTAGTCATCACACTGTCATCACGTTGCTTTAAGGATATGCTTGCATTCATATAAAAAATTATAATTTTGGAGATGGTTTTGGACATCAGGCATATGATGGGTAACTTTGGGTCACTGTGGTTTGGGCTTTACAGCTGTCATACCTCAGTTTAATAGGATTTAAAGAATAAATAAGCCCACATATGACCCATAATAATTTGCTTCTAATATCCTGTGTTTTTGGAGCTCTGTTTTGTTTTCTGTTTATTCTTCTAGGTCTTTTTTTTTACTGAAACACTGCAACTGTTTGTTTTGGATTAGCTCTTGAATCAATTCTGTACCCAAACTGCCTCCAATGTGCGACAACAACACGGCCTTGTAAACACATTGCTTCACCAGCATTATCTTAGTTCCAAATCAGGATGGAATACGAAAGCATTTAGTGAAAGTAAAGAGGAGCACTTACAGCCCACCATCATCATGGCCACAGAGAAGATCTTCTCCCCGTCCGTAGTAGGAGCGATGTTCCCGAAACCTATGGTGGTGAGGCTGGTCATGGTGAAGTAGAGTGATGAAATGTAGAGAGTGTCTTTACTAGGGCCTCCTTCCCACTGGCCTGATCCACTGGCATTGTAGCGGTAAGGTGTACCGATACTGATGGCCAGCTGATAGAGCCAGCTGTCTGTCTTGATGGTGTTGGTGACTTCATCAATGACCTCGTAATCACCAATGCTGTACCAGATACAGGCCAGCCAATGAGCTACCAGGCCAAACACACAAACCAGGAGGACCAGGACTGCAGCTCCATACTCCAGATAGTGGTCCAGCTTTCGAGCAACTCTCCCCAGTCGCAACAGACGGACCACCTTCAGCGAGCTGAAGAGACTGCTGAGACCCTACACAGTGGAAACAGTGAGTGAAAAAACATGACAGAAAATTTGCACTATAAAGTGCAGTACATGAGGTAAAGAATCAAACTGCTTTTTAAGTCCTTGATTGAACCATTTTCCTCTGATGGGGGTGGATAGGTTTGAAAATCCCTAAAATGGGGGTGGCCACATTAAAAATTAGTGTATATAAAAGTTAGTTTCTAAGAAACATTAACAAAAATGACTAATTGCTCGTATTAGTAAGCAAACAGAATTGCTTATGTGCCTACGCATTTGATTACTGTGTTCTCTAAAGTTCTAATGTTTCTCTCATTTAAGAATAAACGCTTGATATCAGCTCATCATGAAAATGATGACACACTTGACAGAACATCACATCTTTCTTAAAATTATTTTTGTTGGTGTAGTCATAATTGTTTCATTAACCAAAACCATATTTTAATAACTCCGTCATAACTGCAGGCTATGAAAAAAAAATAGTTTTCATGTGCCATGAGATCGGTTTTTGCCTCAACATTAACAAACACTTAAGGGGCTATATCATGAAGAAAATAAAAAAAATCCACACTCTCAGTGCATGTGAATTCCCCCACGTTCATGAGAAAAGCGCAAAGACAACATTAAACGGAACAAAACAAATGTAAATGTGGAAAAATAAGAGTACTGATTAAATATGGAGAAAACAAAAATGCAGAACAAGAAGTGAGTAAAAAAAACAGCTAAAAACTGGACTGAGCCATGGCTCATTCTTATTTGAAGGAACAGGCGCTGAAACCGGCCGTTCTGTACAGGTCTGTTTTGATAGGGTAAGAACCGTACTGTGTTCTTTGATGCTCTGATTTTTTTCATTAAAACCACAGAGAACTGCGTAAACCTGTGGAAATGGGGTATATTATATCCTCTTTAAAGCAGGTTTCAACAAAATCCATGATCTCATGCCAGAGGGTGAAACATTCTGCTTATTTTCTATAAATGTTTTATGATTATGAGTGTTAATATTGGTGTTATTGGTTTAACTGGTTTATTAAAATGGGGACATTCTGGGGTCAGCACTAAACAATGCTGAACCCTTAATAGTAGTATAATGTACAAAGGTAAACATCCCCAAAGAGATATCTGTGTGAACCAGAAGACACCTGACACAAGCCCTAGATGTAAAGCATTTTAAGTAGCCATCTTCCCGATCATCCTCACATGATTAATTCTATTTCGAAGGGTGCTATAGCTCCACAGGCTGCTTTCTTTTGCCTATAGGCACTTTGATCTGACTGCTTTCATGTCAAAGAAGGAGGAGACAAGAAGCTGCCATGGGCAGCTGGGTCTCCTCTCGCCATCACACATCTCCTATTCAAGACATAGGAAACATAGCTTTACTTGAGAGGATTTACACGACCATCTGGTGGCTCTCCATAACGTCTGGTCATTAGATAGTGACCACTGCCAGCATACAAATATGATATAGTCCAATTTACCAGAGTCTAAATATAACTTCTGAAATGTCTGGACCATTGGAGGAAGAGCCATTTATTGAGAAAGATATTTTAGTGTTTCTGGCTTTGGAAAGGAGCTAAAGAGCATGCTCTGTTTGCAGGGCTATTGCAGGTACACCCACACATCAGAACAATGGCTTCACAAACAACACTAAACCTAAATATCGACTGCCAACCTCTACTCACTGAAAATAACTGGTTTCAAAGAACCAAACTGCACATGAAAACCTGCACCATTGTTCTAGACTCAGAAACAAAGATGTTAATGGCAAAGGTTTATTTGCTTCATCAAAGGTACTGAGCAGAGGACAATGTAATGAGAGCCTCTAGTTAATGAAACATAATCCCTAAATGTCTCCAAGAAGGACTTCACATCCATTCATCTGACAAGGTTCATGAGATTTGAACTAAAGGCAGAAGAAGAGACCCAGTGAGGATTTGTGGGAAAAAAAAAAAAAAAATCCAGGTCCAGGTCAGGAATACATCCTGTTTGTTGTCGCTACAAGTATATTCGCATCATTAAAATAATAATTTATTAACAAAAGAGTTCTTAAAATCTTAAAAAGTCTGACAGAAAGGCTGATGGCTCAGGCAAGCAAGCTTTGTCATTGGTTAGTTTGTTTAAGCTAAAACAGACAAAAATGCCATTAGCTTAATGCTAATAATCCATTAGAATTCCTTAGGTGTGCTCACAGAAGCTGGCATTATTGTGAAGGTATTTTTTTATTTTCATGAATGAGTTGAGAAATTTATGGACATAAAAGCTCTAATAGTTATGGTTTGCCACTGACTAAATGGATATTTGGATATTGATTGCATTTGCAGCATTAGCAAGTAGCAGTCTGTCAGTTCTGTACTGTTGTATAAATAATTGTAGCTCTGTGCCCCTCATTTTTTAATTAGCATTTCCTCTAACCGCCCTGCACATTTCTTTCTTTTTTTCTTGTCCAGATGTCACATAGTCATGATAGTAATTTCTCAAACATGCTTTATATCCCTGAAAGGAGCAATTTTCCCTAGACACAGACACAGAGGAAGGAACAGTAAAAATAGACGTGGTTCATAGTCCTTAGACACGTTAACCCAAAGGGTGCAAGAGAGCCAGTTACTGTGGTCGGCACGATGTGCCTCTCTGGGCTATGCATCTCCTAATGGTAATCTCTTACTGGTAATTTATCATTTAGGGCTCTAATTTGCATTTGTGCATACTTTGCATTTAGCAAAAGGCAAGCTTTGTATTTTTTTTTTTGCTAAAATATGGCACATGTGGCTGCTAACAGCCATGAAAGGGATGCAGGGTTTGGTTGAGATGAGACAAAGCTGCCCAGAACACTTCTGAAGATGCGAAATACAATTTGGGCCAAAAGAACTGGAAACAATGCCTAATAGAGAGATATAGCCTATAGCATCTGTGTGCTGTGCACTGGGGAGGACAAAGCCCATGCAGCAGACTCATTTGGACTGACTCACTTCTAAAATCACTTTAGACAAACAAACACATGGGTGAAGTGTTCCAAAGCATCATTAGCATGAAATTACAATACCATTAGCAGCTCCCGGCTCAATAAACCAAAGTGTAAGGGACGGGTTCATGCTAGAAATGTGTGTAGAGCAAGTGTCAGGAAAAGAACGGTAGGGAATGAGTTAAACAGTGTGGGGATAAGGGAATGAGTTAAACAGTGTGAATTACCGGCAGGACTGAGTCCTCAGCACGCGTGGAGTTCCGGGAGGAGCTGCCAGCTGCTGGCATGTGGCCCACTGCAGAGGAGTCCGATATAGGATCCTAAAACAATGGAAAGAGGCTTCACATTACTTCAAACAGGCCTAAAATGAGCAATGTAGGAATCCTCAGGAGGTACTGGACATATTCACTGCATAAGAAATCCATTATTATGTATCTTGTGTTCCCTGGCTTTCTACTTGACATGAGGAAAAGTGACTTTGAAAGAGGGTTTCCATGGGCGTGGGGCATGGATGCCAGCAGCTTTAGTCACTAACACTGCTCAACTTGACAGTGTTTCATTACAAAAAGTGACTTCTGCATGAACATCAATGGGAAAGACATCAGTAAACAGAACTGTGGTGCTCATGCTTTGTAGGATATGATAGGAATAAATGAAAAACAGCTGTTCTTCTCTCTCTTCTTCTTCAGGTGACTGAGAATGTCAATTCCGCACTATGTCAGTAAGAAGACACCAGTCTACAGGGATGTGGAAAAAAGGAACATAGTACAGTGATTCATCCTTCACCAGTCTTCACAAGTGGAGTATATGTGTGGCATTCCCCAAGACAATGATGTAGGTCTATATGCTTGTACCATAGATTGTGAGGTCCAGTAGTACTGTTATGGCTTTTTGTTAGCATGGTTTGTGCTCACTTTTATGCTTAGATGGGAGTGTCACTGTAAATCTGAACCTCTTTTGCATTTCTTTCCTTACTTTCAGAGCACAAACTCATGGTTCAGATCTGTAGTATTGTAGTGAGTGTCAAAGAAGATGTCAGAATGGGCACTACCCTATGCTGAGAACTGGGACTACACTAACCAGCACACACACATACACACACATGTATTGATAAGCTGAGCTAACAGGGCACTTTGTTAAGCTAAGTGCACTCAGATTACCCAACATTACAGTGAACATGCCTCTAAAAACCACAAACAGTCCCCAACAAACCTGAACAGTGAAAGGGGCAGAGTCCCAATAGGTTGTTTGTAGATGACGACTTATGGACCAGATGTGATTTTATACACAAGGAGATCTATGACACGCTGGCTGGCGTTGTTTACGGTCGCTCAAAACCATGTCAGAGGAGTTTGTATAAGTACCAAAAGCTTTTGTTCATGAGGGAGAAATATCCAAGAAATTGACTGAAAAACTGCAGTAGAAATGGCATGTGAGCCCCACATGTGGTCTCTACAAGACAGAAGGCAGCTTCCTTCTCAGAAACTTCTTGTTTATATTTAGTTGTTTTAGATGTTTCGTTTTTTTTAATCCATGAGCAACGCACAGCCACAACACCAACAGAAATGTGTAAAACACAATACACAACCACAACCACACTCACGACCACGAGGCTGAAGCCAACTTTATTTTCATCAGATTTGCCCTTCCACCTTAAATAGTGCAGCAGGTGCCAGTGTGTATCTGATACACAATTTAAGATTGAAAGGTAAAGCTGATGTTATTGTGTGGTCAGTTCTGTGGGTGTCCACTGGTGATAGACTTAAAACCTAACATTATGTTAAGTAAAAAAATGCAATGTCAACGTTGAAAGGCGTCATGCGCTGAATTATTTGTCTCTTGGTGACTCCACAGAACAATGAAAAAGATCAACATGTCATCATGGAGCACCTTGGTGCAGAGTTTGACCAAACTGCTAAAAACAAGATGTATTTCCAAATATCATTGTCACATTTGATTACTGTTCTTGCGATAAAGGGCATCTGGAAAAAGAAGACTGTTCTGCCATGATATCAGCTTACCTTACAATTCAGTTAAAATTGCTATCCATAATATGAACATCATATCCAAAATATGTTGTGATGTTCTGTTTGTACATTTATCCTCATAATATCTCCTAAACTAAGTCCATATGAGACTCCCTCCCTCACATTAAAGAACTCTGCTTTCCATGGACACGCCACAACTCCAGACATTAGAGTGAAGTCACTAAAATGTTTACAAGATATAAAGTCTGTGTATGTGTTCACTGCAACTGTGGGTCAAGATTTAGGGAGTTATTAGTGTAAAAATCAAAAGAAGTGGTAAACCTTCCACACTCATGGTTACACTTTGGGGATTAATCTGCGGTTCATGCGCATCCCGAACGACTGATCAGGATTGTGCCTTCATCCATAGGTCATAGGGTTCTGTGAAATGTAAAATGAGTATGAACAGGATGTGAACCATATTGTGAACTTGCTGTCATCAGGTCCCCTGCCAATTGAACAACCATGGGAGATTTGGACTAGTGTGGTAAACAGTACCCTCAACAATATTTTTGGAAAACTCATTCTATGAGTCAGAGACTCATAGAATCTATGTCCGTTTAAATTTCATTTTGATTTTCTCATCTTAACAAAGTTACAATCGAAGGTCAAGGCTAACCTTGGATTTCTGTACAGAAATTGTTCCTCCACTCATGCAACAAAATTCACTTTGGTGCAGATGATTACACTCCCTCTGTTTGATTATGGTGACACTTTTATAGATCTGCGCACAAAAGTATTCTTCAGAAGCTTGATGGTCTGTATCATTCTGCTCTCTGTTTTGTTACAAATTTAGAACTCATCCCTTGTCCTCCTTACACTCTTTGCAGTATATACTGGTTCACACTCCTTTAAAAAAACCCTCATTGTTCAATCACCCAAATGTGATGCAACCAGTGTCTGCTACATATAATACCTGGTTTTCCAGGTACATCCAACTGAAAATCATCATCATCATTTCAGTCATCTGCCCCAAAAGACTGAAATACATGATACTATATGATACAAATACATGAAATTAAATATATGTACCTGAGCTTTTAAGAATTACATCATGAACTTTTTATATATACACATACACACACACACACACACCTGTTTTCTGTTATGTGAATTTATGTATTATTTATTTATTATTAATCACAAATGGTTTATAATTTATCTGTTATTCGTATTTCCTTTGTTTATAATCTCTTTAATTCTCTCTTTTCCTCAGGCTGCCATTGTAAAAAAAGAATATGTCTGCCAGGTTAAATAAATAAATGAATGAATGAATGAATGAATGAATGCTGAAACTGCTGTATGTTGGTTTCTCCTTTAGTTTGTCACCCATCTTTAAGTCCACTGGGGTACACAAGCTTTTAGTCCTTCTGTTGGGATTGTTCACCATTTTCTAGCCCCTCAAATACCAGCTACAGATACTTTCTTGGTAGGAAACTGTTGAATAGTGGTCCACTCTCAATCTAGCAGTGAATACGATCTGATTAAAGCTATGACAAATAACATGAGTGTAAGGCCATGGCATCAGAATAATCTCAGAATATTTTGCTGCACGTATCACGGGGCAGACACAACCACAGTGTAATTGTGGAATGCAGTGTGTTGCTTAAGTCATACTATGGTATAGATTTCAGGAATAAACACTCATTTCTCTTCCACAGCACCAGATTGTGATTAGTATTTAAAACCTGAGTCAGTACAAGAAGCTGTTTATTCAGAAGAGGGCATATAGTTTCACAGGATACAATTAATGATTATGAAAATTATTGATCGAGAGCGCGTGGAACTCCAGCGTGCCCATGAGGCTCCATCATGTTACGGCTCAGATTCATACAATAAACTAAAGCCGTATGTATTGCAGTCAGGGGCTGCACTGATGGGGTTTAGTCGTCATGTCGTGTGGATGCATTTAATAAATAATTCTGTAAACTTCACTGATTACTTCTTTCACAACTCACCCTATGGCGCACAGACTGAGAGTCTGTCTGTCTACATTACAATAAATAAAAGCCCAAAACATTGTCTCTCCAAATATTCTGTCTATATTCTCTGAATTATACGGACCTTTTTTACTCAGAATTATTCCCAGATTTTTCTCAGAATTCTGACTTTATTCGCGGAATATTCTTTTTTTCCTTCAATGTCATGGCCCTAAAACTCTGTCATAAAATAAACTTTTACCAGTGTGGTAAAAAGGCAACTGACCAGTTGTGTATTGTGTATTTGTGTGACTCCCTTTATAGTGGCTCTATAATGTAAACAGACCTTAAAATGGGCAGCGAGTTTTGCAAGGTAGGTTTTTCTAATTACGCGGAGTGTAGAGGGATTTGGGAACCATTTGAGAATTAAAAAAGGAAGCTGGGGCTAATTAGTACAGCTGAATGATGATTAGACACATGCATCAAGCAAGTTCTCTTTTCACAGAACAAGCACTTGCTTGTATAAGAGAAGTGTATTAATAGGATCGCTTCTAAAACAGCTTCAGATACGCAGAAGCACAGAAGTGATTATCAGCTCGTGTCACCCAAAAGGGGGGTGTAAGGTCAGTAAGACCAGAAGACCCTTTGTGACGTAGTGGAATCCAGGTGATACTATGGCGATCATTATAACAACAATCCAGGAAAAAGGTGCATTGCAGTAATAGTAGGGGTGCAACGATACACAAATTTCACAATACAATACATATTTCCCTATTATTTTTTTGATGTAGAGGTCAAAGAGGCCAATACAAACAGGATATTTGAAAAGGACGACTGGTACCAGACATTTTCATAGAAAAATAAAATTATATATAAATAATAGGGGCATGGTGCTAACTTCTAATTTCTATCTAAAAGCAGAGCTTTCAACTCTCAGTTTTTCAGCTCTGACATGCTGCTCTCAGCACCGCAGCAAATCAACTGTGACTCCATTGGCTGCTGATTGGCTAAATAAAGGTGGCGACCAATGAGAAGCGCATTCTCTGTTTAGAAGCCGTAGAGTATCTGCCCCTCGCTCCGGGTGAGAGAGAGCTGTGTGTTTCTGTCTCAAACCACTGACCTCAAAAATACGTAACAAACGCAACGCATCTGTCCAAATACATGACGACTCCATATTTTACAGGACGGTTGGCAACACTAGTTCCAGCCCAGTCTTGCTCTCTCCACTAGCCATTTCACATCCAGCTAATCGTTCAGCAGGCTTAGCAAAACAACAGCATGGCATTGTCTCCCCAGTAGCTCTAAACACAGCATTCCTATTACACAACCGTGCCACTAAATTGAAACTACATTATGCCTCAGAACTATGTCCTGCTCTGCAGATAGCTGCAACTCATTGACACGGTTTGACAAATGACTCAGAATGGTTTTTAAAATAATATTTTAATGTATTCGATACACAGCGCGTATAGTATCAAAACCCCCGTATCGGAAAAATGTAATATTATTATGTGTATTGTGACACTCCTAAGTAATAGCCTTCTGTGTGTGTAGAGAATTACATTAGCTCCAGCTTTTACACACTCAGCAGTTCTTATGTGTCTGTACATGTTTCCCAGAGGTAACTGTTATTAATGAACAGAGACACAGTAAAAGCACATTCGATGACTTCTATAGGTTCACAACAGCTAGAAGGAGGCTTCTACTTTGTTGAGGAAATTGACTATGATTTATCTCATGAGCATCCTGAGAAGAATAGATCCTGAATGGAACCCCAGTCATTCATCTGATCTCTGACATCAATAATTCACCTGTAGCCCTTTGGCTGGGAAGTGATTAAGTGAAAGTGATAGACTGAGTGGGAGGGTGTGGGGTGGGGGGCGTTAGAGAGGGAGGTAGAGAGAGAGAGAGAGAGAGAGAGAGAGAGAGAGAGAGAGCTTACTAGTTTATTAGCATTTGTAGTGCAATACTGTCAATAGGATAAATCATTAAATCAGTGGATATAATAACGATTCACGCTGAGCATAGGAGGGTCAGTCTATAACTGGACACATTTAATGTTCTTGGAAAAAATATATTGTATTTCACAACTTCATCTATATGCTGTATATTTTATATAATACACATGAAATTACTTTAGCCAATCAGATGATTACACCATGACAAGCCTGTAGCACAATTGAAAGGGGTTGCTTTTATTGTCTTGAATTGTGTGTTAGTGCGGGTGTAGTTATATGCTGATGCTGATATTTGTGGGCTTGAAAATGGAGACATGTACGCTGTTATATTATCGCTGTCAAAAGAAAAACATATATATTTTTTAATCTCCACAGAACAATCTCCACACTATATCATTTTAACACATGACTAATTACATTAATTTAAATTAACTGTCTGTAACTGCCAGTTCAGGGACGTGGTGGGTCCGGAGCCTACCCGGAATCACTGGCCGCAAGACCCCGGAGGGGGCACCAGTCCTTCACAGGGCGACACACACACACACCTATAGACACTTTTCAGGCACCAATCCACCTACCAACATGTTTTTGGACCATGGGAGGAAACCGGAGCACCCGGTGGAAACCCACGCAGACACGAGGAGAACACTGTCACACGGGGCGGGACTTGAACCCACAACCTCCAGGTCCTTGGAGCTGTGCGACTACGACACTACCTGCTGCGCCACCATGAACCTGATATGTGAATCATTAAACCAGCATCATACTGGAAAGATATTAAAGGAGCTTCTTTTCTTTGACTCATTATGTGCTTAATTGGTTCAATATGAACCTAAATATACCAAAACAAATTCTTCAAAGATACAGTATATCACATGGAAAGCCACATGAAACACATCCACAATTACAGAATAACACAAGATCTGATTAAAGCATCAGCAAAATGCCTGATAGCACACAGACCTCCATATAGTTCTTTGGAAACTGTCACAGTCACACAGATGAGTGGTGGAGAGTGAGGGGATGGGGAGAGTGGTACAAAAACAGCATACAACTCCCTGGAGGAGCATGTGGGAGCTCCATGTCCCATGTCAAGGGGATGACAGACAGCTGTGCTGAGGGCAACTGACTCTATCATGAAATATTTAACGTGCTTTAACGTTTTAATGTGTTGACAATCAGTGTTCACAAGCTCATGACATGACCTTTGGAGCTTTGTGCGTTGTTCTGCAGAAGTCCAAACAGATTGAGAGAAGTAGAGTGCGGACCTCTCTCTCTCTCTCTCTCTCTCTCTCTCTCTCTCTTTCTCTCTCTCACACACACACACACACACACACACAACGTGGCGGCTGTGGATAACACCTGTCAACTCAACAAGTGTGCTGATGAGGCTGACAGCTCGTTAGGGCCCAGAGCAAAAACAGAATCCAGTGAAGGGCCCAAACAGCCAAGCAGGGTGTGACATGTCAGCAGCAGATGTGCCACCAGCACCTGGCCCATGTCATCTGATTAAAACCATCACTGCAGAAAACTCTCATTAACCATCACACACTGTACAGTTGGGAGTCTGAACATTGCAGCCAGTAGAGCACCTCCATTCCAACATATATTCACAGGCACAAGCTTGACAGGCCCTGATTAAATGACATGTTTTGTTTATTTTGCCTATATTCTCATTGTCAGTTCCACCTATTAACTAGCAGTGGAGCTGGGAGAATGAAGGCTAGCACATAGTTCCTCCATCATGCCAACCAACATGTTTAACCTACTAACATTACACCACAGCTCAGCACTCTTGGAGGAGACTACTAACCACCTAATGTCAATATATTAGCTATAATTTGCTAGGATCATGCTATATGATGAAATCTTTGCTGTCCTCCCGGCTGCAGATGTCTAATGATTATTCTTAAGACATCCACACCACACAATAATGACTATTTGGTACATGTGCTCGGTAGCAGGGTGAAACCAATTGATGTGGTGTTTGATCCTTGTGGTATTTTGAACAAAGCATGTCACACTCATTTCTTTAAGACAACAGAATTTGTTCATTTGTGGGGGAAAAGGGTAGAATGTGTCAGCATTAACTTATTTTCATATAAAACCTGTAATTTAAGCAAAAGTGTTTAAACTTCGAAAAGATTTTCTTTTAAGTTTTTAATTAAAAAACTGCTACATGAGTATAATAAAAAATTATAGTTCATTGCCTTCCTGCAATAAAACTGTAGGACTGGATTAAGAGCACAGCTATGAAGAATCTTAAGTGTTTATTTTATGTTAAATGCTCAAGGGTAGATTAATGCTGTAAATATATATTTACATATTATGACCCTCAAAAATAAATAAATTAAAATAAAAATTGCTTTGCATTTATACATCAGAGCTACTTTAAGGTTAAAGTAAAACATACAAAGGGAAACTGTACTGAATTTATCTAAGTGACCACAGATGTAAAAGTTGAGCACAGGTGCAAAGGCGCTGTGGAACAATGGAACAAGCTACAGGCAAAACAAAATGAAAGTTCAGTGACAAAAGATACAGCAGTGTTAATAAATGTAACTATTTTTTCTGATCAAGAATTCTGACAGGTATTTAACTGAGGGAAGAGAGTAAGCAACATAACAAATATCTGAACAATTACATGAACTGTGATGTGGATATTGTTGTTTTCATCACTATAATTAATGTATTGTGTCCTCTGACATATGTTCATCTGATCCCAGGAGTTGATAATAAACAATAATAAATAATGTTATTTTGATTTTCAAGGTTCCAGACTCTGTTTAGCCACATGTCTGCTGCTATTGTTCAGAGAAGTCTGTAAAGAAAATGCATATAGGACATACTCACAAAAGTATGCCTTGTTTAAAGAAGCAGCTAATTACTTTAAACCAGACCTACCAGACCTTAAATTAAGATGCATGTATAAATGGGCCACACGTCCTGTATCGCCACCCATTTTATACACAATCCTACTACACTGTGATCCTCCTTCCCCAGACAAATGTTCCCATTAACACAGCTAACCAAAAATGCATTTATGCTTATGCATTAGTTTAGAACAAATGGCTTAGTACATCAAGACCCCAGTGTCTAAAACGTCACAACGAATGCAGAAGAGTAGATCTATTATTTGGCAGAGCCAGTATGTGGTGCTTCTGAGCCTGTGAGGAGATACCAGCAGAGAGCAGACAAAACCAGCATATGTTATGTTTCTGATGCTTGTATTCTTGTGAAAAAAAAAAAAGAAAATCCACATATGTCTTGCTTTGGACACTGCTATGCTGGTTAACTAGCACGCTCATGCTGTATGACCAACTAAACAAGAACCAGCAGGTAAGGAAATCCCTAAAACTGACTATGAAGGTTGCATTTACTGTATATTCATCTTCATCCAGCAAACAGTTTAGAAGTAGTGAATGTTTCAAACACAAACAATTTTAGTATATGTTGGCACAGAAGTAAGATGCTTTCAAATATAGTCTAATGTTAAATTACACATTACTGAGTCAGCTGTGTATCATGTTATTTGAACAAGAATATGAGAAAACACAGTGGATTTACATGAGCAACAGTACAACATTCATTGCTAAATATGAAAAAGGATTCTTTGGAGTGATGCTAGGGAATGGACACAACAGGTTCTCTTAAAAAAAGCCTCAGTGAAAGAGAAAATTAAATGTGTGCATGTTAAGAACCTTCTTAAAATCAATGTAACAGTCCAGTGTTAGTTAACAGTGTTACTGAGCATCTGTTTAGCTTTTAGATGAGGATAACGCCACCAAAGAAAGCAAAATATCCCAGACAACTAAGAGCACCACTGGAATATTGTTTTAATAAAAGTATAGTTTTTAATCATTATTTGATGTTTTGACATTGCATTAACATTATTTCACTCAAGAAGGTTGATAAAATGCTGCCTCATTTCCATAAGTTTTTCTCTACACCTGTCGGCTCTGGCTGGGCTCTCCAGACCCAGGTTTAGCCGAGAGCTGAGAATAGTGTCTGAACGTCAGGGCTGTGTCAGAGTCGATTGTGCTTTAAGCACATCAGATTGATTAAGGCATGCAGACAGAGCCACAGATGCCACAGTAAAGTAGCTCTTTATTGCGTTCTGGGTGCACTGCTATTTGGGAGGGGGCTTTATTACGCTCATCTCTTTACTGTGCAGTACGAGCACCAGTGGCATTGCCATGATGGGAGCTGACGCCCGTTGCTAGGGCAACCATGAAACCCAAGCAGCCTGGAAGGAAGCCGCAGTGTATTTTTTATTTTTAATATTATTTTTTTTAAAACCTAAGCTTCATAGTTTACATATTCAGGCTTTGAGTGGAAAATTAAATTAAAATTGGATCAAATGTATGTTTCTAAACACACAGGTGGTCCATAAAATCCACAGTGAAGTGACCTGCTGTGGCCCACATTCGAGAACTGTCAAAAAAACACAGCTGGCCTACGTTAAACTGTGACAGTCTACTGCAAACATGCCAATTGCTGATGAAAACCCTCAGTTTTTTTTCCTATTGCCTAATGTTGTCACACAGACTTTAATCTCCAACTGCGGCTCTCATGTCAAATGTAAAAAAGGGAGCCGTATTTATACTGACTGCACAGAAGCAGATGACAAAATAACAAAGAGACTAACTCCCTGTATCGTCTCACTTCGTCATCACCTGTGGTGTAAACCTGTTAATGCATCACATTTCCAACCAGCTGCCGTCAGCACTGAGACCACTGCAGACCCGCTAACTCTAGACTAGGCTAACCCAATTAACCATGACGTGGAATCTGATGTTTGCTCTGGACCATTATGAGACTAATGTAGCGAACAAGTCACGGAAGCTTACAACCAGCACTTAGCATTGTGCAAACTGCATGCCTAAACAGAGACATTATAGAGGAGGAGATAGTTCAGTGGTTGAAAAATGAACTTGATAGTTTGTCACCTAGCCTTCATTTACAGAGAAAGTCCTGCTTATCTCAGTTACCGTTTATTGTAACGAGAGCCAGTGGGCTTGCTGGTAAAATTGCAAGTGGGAAGAGTCCTCTCATGCTCTGGAGATGGCTAGTTATAGCTAAAACATCAGGCTTAAAAAAAGTATGATATTTGTGTCTGAGATTTCAAATAACCTGATCTTTTATGAGAGTATATTACATTTTATGTTACATATACACATTATAATTATATAATTACATTCTATTTTAATAATAGTAATTTAATACCTAGGCGTCACGGTGGCGCAGCAGGTAGTGTCGCAGTCACACAGCTCCAGGAGCCTTGAGGTTGTGGGTTTGATTCCCGCTCCGGGTGACTGTCTGTGAGAAATTTGATGTGTTCTCCCTGTGTCCGCGTGGGTTTCCTCCGGGTGCTCCGGTTTCCTCCCACAGTCCATAAACACATGTTGGTAGGTGGATTGCCGACTCAAAAGTGTGTGTGAGTGTGTGTGTGTTGCCCTGTGAAAGACTGGCGCCCCCTCCAGGGTGTATTCCCGCCTTGCGCCCAATGATTCCAGGTAGGCTCTGGACCCACCACAACCCTGAACTGGATAAGCGGTTACAGTGAAAATTGCAATTTTGATTTTTAATACTACACAACAGTTACCATACAAAAGAGAAGGATAGTACTTGAATTTTGAGTTACAATTTTATGTTACATAAAAATTGCTTTAAAAAATATGTACAGCTAATATTAAGTGACATGATATCATAAACCACTAAGCTAGATTGTTTAACAAACTGAGGTGCTTTGAAACAATGGTGTGATAATATGGGCATTATACACATATTCATATCCTTTGAACTTATTATGTTAGGTGCTTTTTTCAGTTGTAATTGCTTTTGGACTCAGAACACAAAATTTCACATTCTAAAGCTTAAAATCTCACCAATCAGAATGACTAAGCTTAATCCCCATCTGGGAAACCACCGCAAAAAGTCATATACAGGCTCTAATACTGTTTATCTACATTAGTTAATCATAAATTTGAAGTGAGTGGAAAATATTTCAAACTGACTGATTCAGCAAGGGATATCTGGTTAGACTGAAACAGTCAAATGTAAAGTACCAGGCTGCCAGCATCTGTGCCAGGCCCCAGGGAGACTCACTCAGACTAATGTACAGTTCTGCATGCACATGAGGACTCAGCGATATGGAAGAGGATGGGAATAACCGGGAGAAGTGATTATGAGGGGATTTCACCCTGTGGAGCTGATGCAGACATAGAGGGGGTCCATCTCAAATCCCCCAGCAGACACAGCCCAACAAATTGGCTGCTAACTTATGCGCTCAGTTTCTCTCTCTCTCTCTCTTCCTCTCTCTCTCTCTCTCTCTCTCTCTCTCTCTCTCTCTCTCTCTCTCTCTCTCTCTCTCTCTCTCTCTCTTGCTCTCTCACTCTCTCTCTCTCTTATCATGCACACACCTTGTTTGCAAGATCTGGGTGGCACAAAAGAAACAGAGGGACTCCAAACACACTGACAAAACTACAGGTGTTTTAGAGACACCATTAAAAAAGGCAGATTTTAAGAATAATGTCCTAATATTTTCAGAATACTGTCACTATTGCAAAAACACAGTTATAATATTTCAAGAATAAAAATGTAAATTTACAACATATGAGCTGCAGTATCTTCCAATATTTAATTTGGGTAGGTACAAGAATTAAGGATAATTTTATATAACAAAATAACAAAATATTAGTTATAGCAACGTGCAGATCAAGTGAAGGAAATTGAATGTTTTCCTCTGCCACCTTCACACTAAAGGTCCCTGCCAAACTCAAAACTGCATGTTTGCATGTTGGCATGGTGGTGCAGCAGGTAGTGTCGCAGTCACACAGCTCCAGGGGTGCTCCGGGTGACTGTCTGTGAGGAGTTGGTGTGTTCTCCCCGTGGGTTTCCTCCGGGTGCTCCGGCTTCATCCCACAGTCCAAAAACACACATTGGTAGGTGGATTGGCGACTCAAAAAAAAATTGTCCATAGGTGTGAGTGAATGTGTGTGTGTCTGTGTTGCCCTGTGAAGGACTGGCGCCCCCTCCAGGGTGTATTCCTGCCTTGCGCCCAATGATTCCAGGTAGGCTCTGGACCCACCGCGGTTACAGATAATGAATGAATAATGGAATACCGAGTTCACTCTTTAAATATTACATTTATTCTAGCAACATTAAGTGCATTCTAAACCAACGGACATTCTCAAAACATTACAACTATATTCTAATAATTGAAATTTTATTCAAAGAATATTGACTAAATAAAAGATGAATTTATTCCCTATTTACTTAATTCTAAAAAGATATTTCTTTATTCTCATATCATTACTTCTATATTTTCAGAAATTCTGACTGTATTTTCAAAATATTTACTTTATACTGAAAATACTGATTATGTAAAAAAATATCAAATCTTTTCTCTCGCATTCCTTTCTCTATACTTTGCAATCAAATTGCTTCTCTGGGGGAAGCAGTGTGTATTAATAATCTCTAAAACCTTCCACAAATGAATAATTACCCTAATAAATAACTACTCTCTAAGGAAAAGATGGTGGATCAATTTTAATGAAAGATTTAAGTGGAGATGATTCAGACATTTGTTCTTTCTTTTCCATTTCCACGGGACTTTTCTTCATTAGGAGTAGTCCTCAGGAATCATCAAAAGTATAAGGCATTTAACAGTTGGCTTATTTTCTGATATTTGTTTTTCTACAAATCTGTCTGGTGAAAGCAAGTCAGAAAAAAAGTTTCTGAGCAAAGCAATCACCAGACTAATGTCTCTAATGTCCTACAAATGCTCTTTTGTTGGCAATGGAAATGATCAAAACAGGCAGAGTGGAGAGAATTAAGGATAGCTGTTCAGAGGTACCAACAGACAAAAGACAGAAGCAGAGCATGGATTCAAATAAAAGAATTAGTAAGGGGAATTTTATATTCTATTCATCAGTTGGACACATTTCAATAATCCCACCACTCTTTGAATCTCTATCAAATGCTAAAAAGATAAAACCGAGCTCTACTTCTCCATCTGTATCTGCCTGCAACCCCCTTAGAGTCTAAACTACAGTGTTTCACAGGTTCTCAGCAAATTTAATGTCAATTAATGAAAAGCTTTTTATGCCATTGTTTTGTATAAATCACAATTTTTAATCAATTACCAAAAATGTTGCAATTTGTCCTGTATGTCTCTATAAATTGTGATGTTTCACAGTATTTTTCAAATTACTAATGGGTGAAATGGGCAAAAACATTTCTGCATGGAGAAAAATCCACCTCACATGAGGAAATGCTCTCCTGTACCAAGCTCACACCCCTTGGGTTCTCCCTGCACACAAGGCAAGTTTCTGTGCACAGGTTTTGACAGGGGGTCACCACTGTATCTAGTCATTCTTTACACCAATAGGCATATATATATATATATATATATATATATATATACAAACACACAATACATACCTAGCACAGAGAAGGCAGAAGACTATAACATATTTAAAGTAAACATATTATAGTCTTGTTTATGTTCTCACGTACATATGGGTCAGCCATGTCCTAATGGTTAGAAGAGCAGGTTTAGGATCAGTAGGAGTGAAGGAACAGGGCCAAGTTTCCGAAAAACATCTCAGTGTTATGATAATATTAATAGGGAAAGAGTGTTCAGTGTGATGCTCACTCTACCAAGTTAGAATCTTCTTTGTTCTAAAACACTTTTGGGAAACCCGGCCCAGCACAGAATCCTAACTGCTCCCCAGGCACTGAGGATGGCTGCCCATCGCTTTGGGTGTATAGTGACTGCCACGGATGGTTTAAAAGTGAAGGACACATTTTTGTTGTACCCTGTACAATGAGCTGCAATTGCATATTATTATCATTTTTTTTACCCATTAAGTTACTGTAATAACATGAGTATATGAACTTGATAGTGTGCTTTATGATTAGGCTGCTTCTGTTGGCTGCGCTAAAGAGGAATATGAATTAACATTTATTAAACTTATCGTTACTGAGCAAAGATATATCACAAAACAAATCAAGATCATTTTATCGTCAAGCACTAACCAAACTAACAACAGTTGGGGATTTGACAGACTACAGCACATAATATCATCAAAAGGCTCAGAAAATCTAAACCTAAAAGAATCTGCTGAATGCCCATGCAACTGTTTCTGGACCAGGGTGCAGACATCAAATGTAGAAGAAATAAGAGTGTGTGAGGTCTGTGTCCATGTGTGTCTACAGAACTGCACAGCAGTACTGACACAGTATGCAATATAAAAGAAAACTATAAAGTAAAGCTATAAAAATAGATGCTACATTTGTCTTACCTCATCCACATTCTCAAAGGCGTTGATGATGTCATATGGCAGGCATGAGAGCAGGTCTATGACGAACCAGGTCTTCAGGTAGTTCATCCGTATAAGTTTGGGGTCCGATATGACCTCCCCTCCAGGGCCCACAAAAGTAGTGTGAAAGTTCAGCACAATATCCACCAGAAAGATAACGTCCACTACGCTGTCCACCACCAGCCAGGCCAGGTTGTTCTGCTTGGTTTTGAAGGAGACGTTGTAGGGTACCATGATGGCGGTGTAGAAGGTGAGGATGAGGATGACCCAGTCCCAGGTGGTTTTAAAGGTACAGTAGTGGAGGATGATGTGAGGAGGGGTTTTTGGAGCCTCTTGTTTGTACTGAGGGAGGATGTCTGAACCCAGCTGAAGAGCCTGAAAAACACACGACTAAGAACGTTAAGTCAGGGTGTGCTGGCAAATTGTTAGTCATTGCTAGAGATGACAAGAAGTCATATATATTACTTTATATTATAAAATGATATATTATTTTATTATTTATTTTTAGAATTTTTTAACTGCTCTCAAATTTATAAATAAAAAAAAGTTCATAAATGTGTTCTATTAATGTTTTTATCATTTTGTATAACATATATATTGCAGAAATGACACTTATCACAGTTAATCACACTTTCCTTTCTTAAGGCTGAAGCTTTGAACAATGGATAATTAAATGTAAAATATAAAAATCAATGTAAGATCTACACAATGGAATTATATTTTAAATGTGTGGGGTCTATCAATTAAAACATGTAACCATGACAATATAATTAAAATGCTAGTACCTCTGGAGTACTTGTATTTTTGGGAGGGAGATTAATGTGTAGTGTGATATGCATGACAAACTGGCAAGAGGAAATCTTTTTTACTTTATAATGATATCTCACTGTAGATTTGATTTAATTTTGAATTAGAATCTCTTACTTTGCTCAGTAATAGAGAGATTCAGCATTGGTCACAGCAGCTTTTATGGTGAAAATTAATGTTACAGCAAATTTCATGGCTTAAAAAAACAGGTGTGTGTTTGTGAGAGTGAGAGAGCAAGAAAGGTGGCCAGAATGAGAGTTATCTATGATATTTAATACATATTTCAGCATTAATTAAATGTAATCTACTTTCTGAACTGAACAATAGCAACACTGATTGCATTGCCAGAGAAAACCACTAATATGTCGCCTGGCTCTGTAAAATAAAAATGACTAAGGGAGGAATTTGTGGTCAGATTCGGTAAATGATTTATTAGTGTTAAAATGCATTTACACATTATTTTTGGACAACACTTTAAATTATTTAATACATTTTATTAGTTCATCCCCAAGCTACGGGATGGTGCTCCATGATTCCAGAGAACACAGCTCCACTGTGGCACAGCGCAATGCTGGGGGTCTTCATACCCATCTTGTGGGCAATTAGCACAGATCATGATGACATTATGCAGGTGTACAGCTCCAGAGTATTTCAATTCTTTTCTGTGTCTGCACAACTGAAGATCTGCATCCACTGTGGACACACCTTCCATTAGCTGAATTCACATAATATAAAAGGGTACCTACACAAACCTTAGGGTATTTTGTTGTAGACTGTTAGACCATAGAATGTGGTTAAATCAAACTGTGATTATCTTTTAGTTCAAGAGTAAGCCTTTGAGCTCTAGGGGGCATCATGGGAAATAACACAGAAGCTCCACAGGGTCATAAATGTCTCAGTGACCCTATGTACATCAGTGTTTAGTGGGCAGCCGAGTCAGGCTCTTCCAGTCTGAGAACAAGAAAAAACCGAAAGCATGTGCAAAATAGGCATAGACCTTTAAAGAACGTGACTCATTTACGATTTCACTGGCCAGTGTAGATAGCTGACCTTTTGGTGTGAATGTCTGTGTGTGTGTGTGTGTGTGTGTGTGTGTGTGTGTGTGTGTGTGTGTATAAAAGACAAAGAGTGAGCAAGAAAGAAAGAGAGAGAGAGAGTCACCTCAGCCAGTCGTGAGTGCTTGTGGCTGACTTCAGTCTTGTTCATAGGCGCCAGTTGCTGCAGCGTGCCACGGCTGTTGGTCAGCGCCCTGGTCAGCCTCGCAAACTTTGTCCATCCTGAAACAGACAGGGGGAGCAGTTAAAAATATCTAGGCAGCCACATTCCATCTGATCCATCCCTCTCCAGTCCCTACTTTTACACACATACAGAGAATTTGCAAACTCCTCAGCTAAAAAGAACTGAGCCACTCTTATTTCCCACAAGTCCCTTCTTTCGAACCTTCTGAAGTTGCCATGCTTAAGTCAGTGAAACCCAGAGGAGGCTTCACAATTCTCTCAGTCTCCCTCTCGCTCTCTGAATCTACGCTCCTCTAACTCTTGTTCATCTCCTGATCCCAAAACCTTGTATTATAGTCGCTCTCCTTCTTCTCTAGTCTGAAGACACTGAGGAGTATATGTGTAATAGAAGTCTGAAACCTTATCCAAGCACTAAGATGCTGAACAAAATATTGGATACTGGCCCAATTTTTCACACATCTACTATTATATTTTTTGTGACGTAGCAGATGTTTTTTTTTCCAGAGCAACATATTGTTTTGATCATGTTACAGCGATAATCTAATGCAGTGTTAGGAGTATTGCCCAAGAGCTTACTCTTTTTGGAACCATCTTGGAAATGTTTAAATAAAAAAGAAATGTCAGGCAAACTTGAGAAAAGCCAGGATTTATGTTGATTGTCTGTCATTCACCTTATGTTCTTAGACATAATACAAAGCTGTCAGTGTTAATCCATTTGTTAATGCATGCACACAGTAGGGTAAGTCTGAGGCCTGCTTGGGTTTGGTCTCTATTGGGTTTGGGCTTTAACTTCATGCCTCCCTCTAATGTGTACAAGCTTGCTTCATCCCATTATCCATTCTGGTGTTTCAGTGTCAAGTCTCATCCCCTGCCCTCTGAAGCACCTTTGGAAAAGAATGTCCACAACCACCCTTGCTTTTACGGCTTCAAAACAACAATGGACACATGAAGCAAAGGGTCACACAAGGAGCTGGGTTTGAATCTAGCAGCTTTTCATTACTTTCTATTGGTGAAAAGTTGTTTTTTTAACTTAAGGGCCAAAAGGATGATGTGTCAGACAATGAAGGTAAATATACACTTATTTGCCCTAACATAACTGAGTAAACTAAGTTCTCGGTCCCGAAAAGACCAGCAGTCAGCCATTGAACCGCCTGCAGCAGTGAGGGTTTCAAAAGCTAGTGATGCTCAGCCCTGTGTTTCTTTTAGTTTGAAAACAAATGCAACCTGCTCTGCTTACTCTCCGCAGAAGCCAAGATTTATAGAGTCAGCTCCTTAAAAAGCAGGCTGGAGGAAAATGGAAGGGGGGTGGGGGGCTAAAGAAAGGGATGCTTTGCAGTTTTCCAATTTAAGTCACATCTCGTGAAATGTGCAAAACACAACAACAGAATTGGTCTCTTGTGGCCATTTTGCTTAGTCGCAGCAACAGCACACTGCAGTGCACTCACTGCACAGCCACATGGGCTTCGAAAGCAGGATAAGGAGGAAATCAGCAGTGTGAACTGATTGTTGGGCCAGACCAAAATAGCACGCCAGCCTTTCTGAGCTCCTTTAGAGGAGCATGCTGGAAAAAAAAAAAAAAAGGTTGGCCTTATGTCACAGAGGACAAAACAGAAACATAGGCACCAAAGACTTCAGCATTCTTATACGTCTATAAATTGGGTAGGGGTATGGCAGAATTGTCATGAGATTAAAATAATCACATGAAAAAAGAGACAGGGGAGGAGGGGAGGAGGCAAGCGAGGAAGGAAGGAAGGAAGGAAGAAAGGAAGAAAAATGAAGAAGAGATTGGATGGGTCAGATAAGGATAGATTGAAAGAGATAATTAGAGATGAAGAGAAAAAGAGACAGACAATTGTGCAAGCCATCTGTCTTTCTCTGAGGGCTGATTGACACCACTGAGCCAGACCCTGGACCCTAGAGTGCTTCTGAAGCTTCAGCAGCCCCGCTGGGGAACAGCCAATTCCCCACACAGCTCCTCCAGGCTACCTTTTGCTCCAGAGGGAAGTGAGGGCATCTATTTAGTAATCCTGCCTTTTGGAACTTCTTAAGGCACCACTGAGCTCAAATGAGCTAAGACTAAAGCTCCAGAATAAAGGAGCAGTACTATAAAAGCATAGTGAAGAAAGTAAATATAACCATCAGATATACAGAGCTATCGATCAAATTTGTTTGTTGTTAGTTGGTCTGGAATATGCAGGTCTCATTGTGGCTAGTATTTTCAAACCACTGACAATGGAATTCCAAGCTGCATTTCAGTTGGGATTTCACTTGCTCTTGCACAGTGACCACTCAGAACTACATAACACCTAGTGGCCACTCACAGAGCAAGAGGAGGGTGTGGCAAGTAGCAGCAGGTCTTTTAGTCAAGATACACTCGCCCTCGTCAACAGTGAGTAGACTTACACATGAAACGTAGTGACGAAGCTAGTGCCAGCCCTCATGTTGTCCCATTTGCCAGATTTTGAAAGAAGAAAAAACCCAAGTCTGCCCAGAATCATGTCTACATTAACATAAAACAGAGTTAGAGATACAGCAACTTCCAGGTTGCTTGTTGGGCTGATGCATGCATGTAGAGCTGGGTGATATGGCCAAAAATGTTATCACGATAAGCTTTTCTATATTGATTGATCTCAAGATCTCAAGTGCTTGTAACAATGGGAAACCCAGAACGTTTCACTTTCGCACGTTCATTAATTTATTGTACGTAATCGCTTATCCAGCCTGATCTATGGCATATTGATATAATACAACAAATTGATATACTTTTTTTGCCCAGCACCACAGTGCATCTTGTTAGGTGTGTTAGAAATCCAGCATTGAAGAGTCAGGAGACTGGAGTTTTGTATCCTGTGTATTATTTACATATACACAGGATCATGTACGAGTACAACTGGGTGATCACATTCTATTTTAGGATGATCTGAAGTTTGGAAACTGGAGGTTCAGAAGTTTCCTCACGTGCATGCAGAAAAGCACGGACACAGCTTGTTCAGCAGTTTGTCACCAGTTCAGTCTATAGACAGTTCATTCTGTACCCAATCCAGTGTGTTCTCAGTCCAGTCTGTGACTGTTGCCAGTGCGGTCTGTTCCCAAACCAGTCTATCACCAAATATTTTAGAAGGGCCTTATATACATTGGAGAAATGGGGGAAGGAAATAGGAGGAAGAAGAGGAGTTAGAGGTGGGGTAAGAGCATTAATAAGATGATCAAAGAAAGAAAGAGATAAGAAGAAGAAGGAAGGGGAGAAAGAGGTGTGAGAGGAGTGGTATCATGTAAGGGGGGGAATGATAGGTGGGAACGGGGGGATGGGATTGATGGGTATAACAAAAGGTCACAAAGCTGCAAAAAGACCATATAGTTTCTTTCAGGAGATTAGCCGGTCTCAGCCTCTAACACGCCAGTGAACATACACAAACGTTTCCAAGTCTGTTCTGTAAGAGTTAAAGATTAGCTCACTAACTAAACCCATTTCTATAGCTGGTCTACAAACTACAGCAGCATAAGGTACCTTCTGTGGTACCGAAGAAGAGTGTGGTACTATACAGAAGAAGAGTGGAAGAGCGATGGGTTAAAATGACAACTTCTACCAGCCTGTCCCCTCCGGGCCTCTGATTCAGTAGACTCCCTCCATCTCACTGTTTAACTGGTTAAGTGAAGTCACAGTGCATATAGGTGATGGCTTGAGAAGCTTCTGCCAGGGAACATTAGACTGGAAAGAACTCCCTCAGGATTTCACTGTTGCCATGGACTCCACGTTATTTTATTTTATTTTATTTTTTTCATTTCTTTCCCCTATGTGTCATTACTTGGAGTTTGCACACTTCTCAATAGCCAATGTCAAACAGTGCTGGATTGACTGGTCAAAAGTTGTTCAGACTGGCGTATAAACACATGGGTGCAAACGCAATCATACATAGCACACAGAGGAAGTCACCAATGGCAGATAATTGAAACACTGGGGAAAATGAACACACACAAAAACACACACGTACGCACACTTGCACTAAGGCACACTAAGAGCTATATAATGAGACTGCAATGCCCTGATGAGGAATGTTCACTGTTTCTGTTGTGAAAACCTTGTGCATATTTCATGGCTTCCCAAAGGCATTCTAAGAGCATGGCAGTGCCTTCTTGAATGGTACATGCAATCCCAGTGGGACTCCTAATCCCTCTGAAACCAACACACACACACACACACACACACACACACACACACACACACACACACACACACACACACACACACTCACAAAATCACATTCTGCCCAGTGATCTGTGTGCCCTGAGGCTGGTGGATGAAGCTACACAGTGACGCGGAATACGGCTCCTGGAATAGCGCTCCACTACATAAGTCCCTAATTACAGCCCAGGCTCTGCTGGGCATAAGCATGCGATAGTAGCACAAAGACCTTTTGCACGACATGAGTTACCTCTTTAACCCAAAAATATTAGTGTGCACTTAGCTCAACATATCCCCTGTATTACAACTTTCAAAACATTTTAATGAGGTACCAGAGTCTTCAACTTCTGTTTATGACCCAGTGTTTATGGTGAAATATGCAAATTACATAAACACTTAAATAACTGTCCTGTTTATTTTTCTTTTTTATACTTCAGTACTTTCCATATGTTTAAAAACCCAGCTCTGACCTTCAACTAAACCCATAAACCATCACCTTTGTTCAATATGCAATTATTCCCAGCCTCTATTTCCACTTACTGCTCTGCTGCTTACCTGCAACCCAAGCTTACCTGAAAAGCCCCACCCACACTTTGATGGGACTGGTGCCTTAAGTTTATGTAAGAAACTGTCTGAATCTGCCCATTTGCAACTGTTCTTGGTCCTATCACAATGCATCACACATTCACTCATACCTGTGAACACACTCACACAATACACTAAATATGTTTGTTTGTTTATAATAATTCAATTTCTTAATCAGCTAAACCTTGACTTCAAACTACTCTCTGCAAATCTCAAAGACCGAGAGGGTTTGCCCCTGTCGCTGAATCAGTTACATTTTCATTCATTCCTTCACAGGGCAACACAGACACACACTCACATTCACTCACACCTACGGACACTTTTGAGTCACCAATCCACCTACCAACGTGTGTTTTTGGACTGTGGGAGGAAACCGGAGCACCCGGAGGAAACCCACGCGGACACAGGGAGAACACACCAACTCCTCACAGACAGTCACCCGGAGCAGGAATCGAACCCACAACCTCCAGGTCCCTGGAGCTGTGTGACTGCGACACTAACTGCTGTGCCACCGTGCCGCCCACAGTTACATTTTAATTTATGTTTTTTAATAAAACTTTCATCCAAGTTCATATCACCATAAAATAAAACTGCCCACATCTGTGCTAATATATCTGTGCAAGGACCAGTGCCACCAATTAATTCACCACACACCACTGCACAAGCAAAACCTTTAATTTTTATTATTATTATTAAAACATTAGATCTTTGCTTTGATATACTTAATTATTGTGAATACTTATTTTCACTGTTGCTCATACTTGGGCTCATTTCACTTTGATTAAATGGGCAATCTTATACCACTTTCCATAAGTTATTACAGACAATAAAATGCCTGTTACATGCTGGTCAAAACACCAGACCCCTCAAAAAGATCAGACCCCAACACAGTTCTCAGGCTCATGCACCAAGCCCTGATCAGGTCATATATATATATATATATATATATATATATATATATATATATATATATATATATATATATATATATATATATATATATGTGTGTGTGTGTGTGTGTATATATGCTGTAAAAGCCACATTGGATCATTTCAGCTTCATGGTCATTTCTTGTGAATTTCATTAACATTTCCTAAGCACTCTATATCTAGGAAAGAGTAAGTGCTAGTAGAGGTCTTGTGATATAGAGGCTTTGAGATTTGGAAGTCAGTAATCTTAGGAGCTCCATTCTCAGAAGAATAATTCTGCTCCAGTCACATGACACACTCTCGAGGCACATACTGGATTCTAGGGATTTTGAGACTCAAAGTAAAGTCTTCTGTCTGAGAACACACAACTCATCCTGGAGTTTGCTGTGTCTTCGGCCAAGTGTGAGAGTGGCAGACAGTTTCTAATTCAACTGTATTTGAATGAGCTGGCAAACCATATATCTTTTCACAGGCACATCTGGCTTACAATGTTCCTGCTTTGATCACTCCCTCAGAGATCTCTGTGCAGTTGCTGTCCAAGAAAGATGTTACTGTAGAGAAGGCAAAAACATTCTTAACGTTCAATGAAAGTTAATGTAGAGATATTTCTTTGGCAGACATTTTTCCACAAACTAATGCTGTTGTTGAAATAAACTGAAATTTATTTTTGGACAGTCACAATATTCCAGATTTATAGTTAGAGGGATAGTTAGAGGTATATGGGGTATGCTTCTGCACCGTGGTCCATGAAATAACGAATGTACTGTATATTATGATGGATTTGCACAATAAGAGATAGCTGTATAAATGTCAGAGGAGGGTATATACATCTATAGTATATCTTTAATGAATGTAGTATTATAATTACAATCATTACCTTAATAGTATCCATTTGTATAAACATAGAGTATAAAAACAAACTACATAGGCCTAAAGTTTTCTGGGGAAACAACATATATAAAATTAAATTTGTAAATTATTATTAACAAAAATTATTATATAGAAATTAGATTAATATTCTACATTGCTGATCATTACATGAATGAATAAATGTTCCTCACTAGTCATCACCAAATGTGATGCAAACTGAATATGCTTGAAGATCATGACACTGAAAATGGTGTCACTAGATGGTGTCATTTAAAGAAAGAGTGTGTGACATTTGCTCACACTGCAAGAAAAATGCCCAAAATGTGACATGTCAAAAACTGTACTGTCCATCCGTTCAGCTGGAGCTCGGTGGGCAACTAATCGGCCATCACTTCCTTTCACTTACTTTCACACCGCATGAAAAATGACTGATCATGAAGTGAGAATTTAATCAGATTCTAAATTTAATCTGCACAATAAAATCAGGCTTGAAAGCAAGCTAAAAATCTTACATTGTGTGTCTGGCTTTAACCCTTATCTACCTGATAATGCCGCAGATGTGGTTTTGCCCCAGATACACTGCTTTAACTGTGCCATCCTAGAGCAACTCTAACAGACAAGTCTCAAAAGTGACATTAACTACCAGCCTACGTCTTAGACTCAGCATGTGTGCGTGCGTGTGTGTGTGCGTTTATTGAAAATACTCCATGAGCCAAGATCCCTGTCAAAGGACAAGCACTTTAACTTAGCAGAGCCACAAACTGATAAGGAAAACAGCCATCGGTCACACACACAGAGAGAGAGAGAGAGAGAGAGAGAGAGAGAGAGGGAGGAAGAAAGAAAATAGTGAGATCTGACAGTGCCCATCAATCACAGACACGGGAGAAGAAGTTCTCCAGCACTCGTTTCTGAGTTGCCGGGAGAAAGAGCACTCTCAAACACAAAGTGACAGCTCGTCTGTCTCGTGATTTGGCTCTGCGCTTTTCTCCGAAGCAGAACTGCAGCTCACAGGGCTACAAATCAGCTCAGAAACAGAGCCTGTAATTGACCTTGTAATGGCCCTTTCACACTGTATCTCTTTTTAAAGTGAAGCATTATAATTATCTAGGCAGATATGGATTCCTTGCTTGGGCAAGCACATAATATTGCAACAGTAATGGTCCTTGGGCAATACTCCTAAAGCTGCATTGGCCTACCACTGTAACAGGATTAACAATCTAAAACCCTATACGGAAGGGATTCATTTTACCTGTGGATGTGGGGGTAGAGTAACCAAAGAGAAACTAGTAAAGCCTAGTTTAGCCGGACCATCATTAGCCATATAGCCATTCTGACAGGGGGGTTTCTGGCATTTATTTTTTTTAATCAGGAAAGCATAATACACACCCTTGTCATTGGAAGTTTTTGTGCTTCATATCAATGTTTTTGTTTACAATAATAACAAACTATAAAAATAGTTTATATTGTCAGTTGCTGACAGTTTGTGTATGATCATGGAAAGCCTGTTATTTTCTGTTCATACAAAGCTACAAAACTGAAGCACCGTGTGGAGACAACATTTAAGCAACTCGTTTACCAGAAACCAACAAGATAACATTTAAGTTTTTGAACATTTCTAAAACCAATCAAAATATTTTATCAACCAAGTAATCTACACTTGATAAAGAACAGGGAATCACCAGAACTAGATATTTATTACTGACTTACATTTCTGTAAAGGTGTGACAGATAAAACGATGCAGTAAATAATTCACAGCCTCGTTTATTTTGAGTAACACCTCGCTCTGGTGTTTTGGCTTTAATAATCCAGAGATTTTGTCCGTTTTCGTGTGAAATTAAACAAAAACTATGCAGATGTAATTTACTCGTCAGAAAGTCAGTAACGGTGAGATGTGTCCGTGTATTTATGCCGTTATTGGGACAGACAAGATGACTTTCTCTTTGTTAAATATATAGTAGAAAACAAAAGGCTGTGTCACAGTAACATTCTCCAGACATAAAGAAGAGACTGTGATAAATATTATCTCAACAACGTTCAACACATTTCTGTTCGAGGCTCCAATACAACACTGAGCTGCCCACCGCGGTGGATGGTGGAGCTACAGCGCTAAAGCGGCGCGATCGTGTCCCAATTCAGCTCTCAACTCTCTGAGCGCGTATATTTTAGGTCTCAAAAAGAGTACTTGTCCAGGGAAAAGAGGACCTCTAGTCACTGCCGAATGGTTCTGAATCGAATTCATGAACAGGAATGTGAAATTTGGCTGAACTAACAACAAACGGCGTAGTGACGCCACCTTAAGTTCTCACTGTGAAATACGGCTGAATTAACGGTTCCTACTCGCGCATGTGCGTTTCAACATTTGGTCTGAAGTCAGTCAGTCAGCTCATTTGCCTTTTCTAAGCCGCCCGGAAGGCGGTTATTACCTGTAGTTTTAATCCGGTCCGAATAGACCATCTCAGCCATTTTTCCAGAGTGCACACTCTCATTTCAGGAAAGATTCCTGAGCGTTTTACATACTGTAAAATGAGCATTAAAAATGACCCAGGTTATACTCATCCTGTCCGAATTGAAATGTTGGGTAATATTGTGTCATATCCGAGTTTTTTGTTGGGTTTCCAATGAAGGAACTGGGGGAGGTGTTTAGTGATAAAATAAATAAACGCTCAGCTGCTGAATGATGCACCACGCTCAAATCCTGTAGGTATGTTTTGTCCGCACTAATAGCCTCCATACCTGTTATGAACATGTGTCATTACCGTCAAACGGTTTATAATATCAGTTATAATACAGCTCCAGGGACTTGGAGGTTGTGGGTTCAAGTCCCGCTCTGGGTGACTGTCTGTGAGGAGTTGGTGTGTTCTGCCCGTGTCCCCCTGGGTTTCCTCTGGGTGCTCTGGTTTCCTCCCACAGTCCAAAAACACAGGTTGGTAGGTGGACTGGCGACTCAAATGTATCCATAGGTGAAAATGTCTGAGTGTGTGTCGCCCTGTGAAGGACTGGCGCCCCCTCCAGGGTGTGTTCCTGCCTTGCGCCCAGTGATTCCGAGTAGGCTCTGGACCCACCACGACCCTGTATAGGATAAGCGGTTTCAGACAATGAATATTGGTTATAATAACTGTGAGAAGGATTAGTATCTGGTTATCGCCGGTTATCTGTTATGAAGGACTAGAAGATAAAGTCATTGAGGGCTGTATGTTTTTGGTGGGAGGGCTGATTTCAGAAGAGTTGTGACAGTAAAACCTCCAGTAGCTCTCCTGTGTATGAATCAAATTTTGTGACGACAGTGTGTGAATCGAGTAGCCCCTCCCATCTCTATTATTTTCACAGAGATTTCTTATCCTGTGCGAATCCAAGTCTTTTGGAAATATTACATTACCCCAGCTCCATAATCTCGTCCGAATAGGGCTTAAATTGCTGTAGAAACAGTCACCGTCAATGCCATAAATGGGAATATAATGTAAATGGACTGAATGATAGTTTGAGAAAGTATTATGAGCAAGTATGACTTTAACTCAGCTGAAGAGATTAACAGCCTGACAAATGTAACAAGACTATGGGAGTAAGAGTAAACTGGCAGTGACCAGCAGTTTTAGAAGCATAACAGACTTAAGAATATAAGTTACTACTATATGTTACTCTAGGTATGGAAGGAAAACTACTTAATAATCTCCTAAATCTTTGAGGAAATATTGGATGAGCCGGAGTCCACAATACTCATATAGTGTAAAGAACATAGTCAAGTTACCCAGAGTTTCCTACGGTTCTCAGAGAATTCTTGATTAAGACACGGGAGACTCCTTCCTTTTCATTAAATGAGTGAAGGTAACACTCACTGAACTTTTTTCCCCCAAGCCTTTTTATCAGATCAGCAAAGGATGGGACTTACCTTTAGTAGTCTCATCCTCGATGGGCTGTTTGAAGACAGTTATATCCTTGAAGGTGCAGAGGAACAGAACCACTTTATCATTCTCGTTCCTGATTGGGGCCACCTGCATGTACAGCCACACTGGGGTCCCTGATGGGGCCAAGGAGAAAGGGAAGGAAAGGGGAGATGGAGGGCCGAGATGATATTAATGGTTGTGAAAGAGCGGGAAGAGAAGGAGGGTAAAAGGATTGGAAAGGTGAAATTAGAGACATTAGAGGAATGAAAAAGGGTTGCGGTTTAGATAGAGATTAAAGACCATGAGAATGGCAGGAAAACTTAAAGATAACTTTAGTTGCTGCTTCGTTACTAGCGCCTAAAGCGTTCATTAAGCCCAGGATTATCCAGACAGGCTTATCTTATAGAAGTGATTTAGGACAATTTAAGGGACTACACATGTGAACGGAAAGCGTGAAATAAGGACCTTAGGCCCTAAAAGCTACGTTACATAAGTTATACAATATTCCTTATCAAATAGAATGTGTAGAAGAAAACGCTGTTGGAAACGCAGTATATATATTAATTCTCAGAGCAGCTCATTCTGATTTGAGGAGTGTGAAGTCTAACAGGAGAAAGTCAAACTTGTGGATAACTGAATGACTGAAGGTAATCTTGAGTGCATATTTAAAGGGGCATTCCAGCCTAAACCTGCACTTTAATATTATTCATTATATTATACAATGCTGTGTGGAAAGGTCTTGTTATCCCTAAGCCTCATCAGTTAAACAGACTATGTTATTATACTGTGTTCATGTTTTTACTCATCAGTGTTCTCTTCTACAATACACAGAATAAATTAAGCATGTAGATCCTTAAATTACAGGGAATTCCTGCAGTGTCAGACAATCCCTAAGCCTCATACATCTGCTTACTTGGTGTATGTATTTGCTTATATTAGCCTTTAGTGGATGTAAGCAAATATATACACCAAGCAAGCATTACTCACTGAACAAAGTTATGAGAAAACAAAATCTCTATACTGAGGTATCTGAAATTAATTAATGTACTGTATCTACAAATCCCATTTCCAGAAAAGCTGGAATTCTTTGAAAAATGTAAATAAAAACAGTGAAATTCATTTTTAAAACGTGCGATTCATTTAAATCTTGTATATTGTCACTGTCCAAGGAAAAACATATATCATACATTTTTGTAAGTTTCTAATTTAATACACCATTTGCAAAAGCAGTTGTCCTTCACACTATGTGAAAATAGTTAAATGAATGAACAAACAGAAATGCTTTATAATTACTTGGAATAAAAAAAATTTACACAGACTTCCATTTAAATTTGAGAAGGTGTTTTCCTTCTCCTGTAAAGTTACTATTTTTGGAGACACATACTTTTTATTGGGCAGCGACCATATTTAACCAAAGGGGGAATAAAACATTGTCAATTATATATTTTT
Organism: Hoplias malabaricus; assembly: GCF_029633855.1. NCBI lineage: Eukaryota > Metazoa > Chordata > Actinopteri > Characiformes > Erythrinidae > Hoplias > Hoplias malabaricus. The sequence goes on along the minus strand of NC_089806.1, from coordinate 19,394,221 downwards.
TTAATAAACTTGCTCATTTTTAATTTAATGTCTGCAACATGTGACAAGAAATTTTGGGACAAGGAACAAAAGGCTGGTATAACTGGTCAGTGACCTGACAGATTTTAAAAATAGCCCTCAGTAAAGCTGAGTCTTTCAGAAATACAGACACGGAGGGGTTTGCCACTCTGTGAAAGACTATGCAAAAATTTAAGGATAGTACAACAATTAAAGAATAATGTTTCTCAGTTAAAGATCCAAGCTACTGTACAGCTGAAATCCTATAACAAGTAAGAATGAATAAACTACAGCAAATGGTCTCCTCAGTTCCCAAACATTTACAGTGCTGTAAAAATAAAGAGAACCTGTCATTTGGAATGTGTGGCTGGAATCAATTTCAAAATAAATTTAAAAAAAAAACTAATAATTTCAACATGTAAAATTTTGTTTTTGTAATATTTTTTATTAATAGAGTTTATATGATATGCATGTTGTCGCATTTTGTATTTATTTATATTTTAGTTTTTTGTATTTATTTATATTTTGTATTTATTTATATTATGCTACTTACTAATTTCCTCTGAAGTGATGAGCTGTTGCAGTTATACGACTGAAAATTTTTCCTTTTAATATATTTGTTTAAAAAAATGGCTTTTTTGCCAATGTTCAATATTTGCCTTGATACTTAAGATAAATGGGATTTTGTTTAATATCTGTTTCTTCTAATATCAGTACTTTTCACTTACATCTATGTACGCTGACAAACTTGAATTGAGCCCAGAACCTTTAGCCTTGGCTCCAAATTTTCCACAGTTAATGTAATGGATCTGACTCAGAATTTTTTGATGTGAATGAGGAGCTTAAACACTGCTAAAGCAAATAAGCACTTTTTAAATAAGGCCTCTTAAGGATGGCAGAAAAGCTCCTGTGCATTCTTTGTCTTGGTGCAGACACGGCAGTCCTGGCTAAGAGCCTTAAACACACAATGATTGCATACGCCATGGCTTGTAATACTTACTGTTCTTCTTATAGAGCAGCACTTCAAAGCAATTGGACTCATAGTTATCAAAGGTCTGTCTGACTTTCTCTATTGTCTTCTTGTCTGTCAGTTCTCCGTACATGAAACTGCCGAGGGGAAAAAGAGAAAGCAGAAAGAATGGGAGTGAGGAGGGATGGAGGAGAGGCAGATGGGAAATGGGAGAAGGAACAGAGAGAGAGAGAGAGAGAGAGAGAGAGAGAGAGAGAGAGAGAGAGAGAGAGAGAGGGAGAGTTAGGTAAATGCACACACCTGTGTGGCACAAACATCCGCTCAACAAACTTCTTATCTGTCAGTGTCAATTAATTGTGCGAGTGTGTGCATGTGCGTGTGTGTATTGGGTGGGCTGAGTGATGATGGTGGCTGTCACATCCTGCTGTTGCACTGTTTGTCTTCAGCATGGAAGAGGCTGAGTAAACACACACACACACACACACACACACACTCACACACACAGCTTGACCAGGCAAGGAAAACCGATCTCGCTCTTATTGCTCCTAATGCCACTTAATGGGCCTGCTTTCCGGACACAGATTAAATCTAGGCTTGGACTAAATTAAATGGCCAAAGGGGATTCTCTATTCGAGTCCTTTTTGAAAAGCCAAGACTAGGCTTAATCTGCTCCTGAAAATCAACACATACGTTCATCATTCTCGACATTGCGGCAGTGACACTGACATTGTAGTGGTGTGTTAGTATGTGTTGTGCTGTTACGAGAGAATCAGTCACAGCAGTGCTGCTGGAGTTTTTAAACACTATGTCCCCTCTTGTTATACACACCTACATCGTTGACCCACCTTGTAGGTGTAAAGTCAGAGACAGTAGTTCATCTGTTGCTGAACAGTTTATGTTGGTTGTCCTCTAGTTCTTCATGAGTGGACCCTGACAGCTGGCTATTTTTGGTTAGAGGACTATTCTCAGTCCAGCACTGACATTGAGGGCTTTAAAATTCCAGCATCACTGCTGTGTCTGATCCACTCTTAACCAGCACAACACACGCTATCAAAGCACAATAATGTCAGTGTCACTGCCACTCTGAGAATGATACACCACCAAAATCATTCCTGCTCTCTGGGGGACTGTGGAGGTCTTGACAAGAGGACTATAGTCTGTAACTGTAGAACTACAAAGTGCTCCTGTAGGGTCAGTGAAGCTGAGTGCATGGACAATTCCTGCTAGTTTGTTACTGCATTAGAGGGTGAAATGATAGAGACAAAATAAAGCTGAATGAACCATATTTATGAATGGTTTTGCGGTGTTTGAGTGCAACTGGTTCCATTTTCAAATATGAAAAATTGCAGTTTGCCTACATTGTGTACTTCTCATTCTTTCAGATTAATTGCTTCTGTCTGCGAGTTTTAAATCTTATTTCCTTACATGCAAACTTGGGCAGTGCTGTTGCACGTCTAAGAATCTAATCTGTACGATCCAGAAAAAAAAGTGTGTGTGCTTGGCTTCAATCTAACTCCAGTGAAAATGGGGTTTAGGGCAGGTGGCTAATACAGCCATTTAAGGATGTTTCTTGGACCCTGAAAAAGTTCTGTTGCTAATGGGCTTTGAGCCATTGTCTTGCTGTAAGGTATCTTCACAGAGCTTTGGAAGCATGTGGTCGGATTTGAGCAGTTAAGATGCTTACACTTCAGAATTCACTCTTGCTGCTGCTGCTGTCAGCAGTCCCATCTTTAATAAAGATAAATGAGCCCGTTTCACTGGCAGCCACACAGACCCATGCCACCATGTTTCACAGATGAGGTGCTATGCTTTGGATCATGAGCAGTTTTTTTTCTCTCCTCATCTTCTGCATTCCATCATTCTGCCACATGTTAATGTTTGACTCATCTTTCCACAAAACTTTCTCCATAAACTTTGCAGGATTTTTATGTCCAAACTATAATCTGGTCTGTATGTTCTTCAGTTCTGCGTCTTCATATATTCATTGACCGACCTGAAGTTTTAAACCTTCAAATTAAATTTGAAATACTGTCAAAAGGGATTTCCACTAACTTCTAAAAATTTCAATATGATCAAATGGCTGAAATGTACACCAAATTATTTAGAGTGTTTTAATGTGCAATAATCCATTCTAGAGAAATGGATGATTCCGTGTGAATTGTGGTGAAAATATATATTTAAATATTTTTAAAATCCTCATTGTGTGGAGGAGCATGCAGGGTGCTATGAGACAAAATAGTATTCAAATAACTAATTTACCACAGATTTACCAAGTTACCAATACTAATACAACATTAAAAATTGGTTGTAGACCTAGAAATCTAATTATTTATATCACCACTGTAAATAAATCATTATACCACAGTTAGTTCTGATCCTGCAACGTGATTGGCTGAGAGACGTTTCCAGGAGCGCCAATATTACACGATAATGGCACTCTGACCGAAGCTCTTCAGGTGTCACTCCGCAAAATACATGTAACCTAGCAACGATGCCAAAGCTTACAAGAAACTGTGCCATGGCTTTTTCACCCAATGGGGAATTGGTTAATTTTTTCGCTCCCGCACCTTAAAGTACCCTAAAGGAAATAGATATAAATCAGGTAAATAAAAAAGTAAAACTGTTTCTGTGATTGTGTTTAATTTGAGTCGAGTTCACCAGCTCAGCAGCACAGCTCTGGAGCAATACTCTAAAATACTCATTTTTACCTTAAACAAAGAAAACTTGGCATTGTTTAGTGTGTTATATATCACTACAATCTAAATCCACTGTAAACAATGGTTAAACCATGACATTTTATTGATTTTATCTTTGTTTCTGTCGTGTTTTAGACAGGTTTAACATCACACAAGTTAAATCCAGAGTACATTGAAAAGAGCAAAATGAATGTGTGACGGAATGGAATTTTCATGGTTTTCTTTATCTTAAAACCTAATAATAATTGGCGATAACAAACTGTGGTATAATCGCAATTTGTGCTATAACATGAGATATTGGCAGTGGTGTACTGATTTTCCCGACCGCAGCACACCAGTGCCAATATCTCACGTTACAGCACTCCCTCTCGTGTATTATTGCGTAAGTATATTTCTCTACACATCACCATTACACATTAACACCCTCATTGATTCAAACTTTGCATTATACAGAAATTGCAAAGAAATCTGTGGAATTTCCCCTAAAAACACAATTAAACGTGTAAAATTGCCTTGTTTCATTGTCCACTTTCTGATGTATTGCATGTGTGCGTTTGGATTCTATGGTCACACAGTTGCTGTAAACAAATTCACATCACTAAAAACTAAACAGCAACTCTTCATCTTGGCCGTGAGTTGGCTCTTTCTCAAAGTTCTCCAAGTGGTTTTATATAAACGGGGAATCAGAAAGTTGCCGTCCCCATGGCAACAGTCACTGCTCTTTGACTGGGTGTAGAGGGACATTTAAGACCGAGGATAAACCTGGAGACAGGTGGCTTTGGCTCTTGGAGAATGGGAGACAGTTATTTTGGTCCAGATCTCTCTCAGTATCACTCTTGATCTAGACTTCAATACATAATGCACATATGTTTATACCTGTATATGAGACTGTTTACAATGCACAGCCACTTTATCTATACTTTATTCTACTCTCGCTGCTGTACAGCCAATATATTGTAATGTATATATTCTCAGATAACTTGGCTAATTTACATTCAGTGGATGTAACTTGGTCATACTGGCCCTGTTTACAGAGCACTGTTACTTATCTACATTTCAATCTATCCTTACAGCTTCAATGTACTGACATGAACCTACTCTCAGTTAATTGGTCATTGTACCTTTTAGTAGATGTATCTTGGTCATTGATTACTCAGTGGTGGCCTCTATACATCTCTACACAGCCACATGCAATATTTTACATGATCTATTGAACATCATTTCTTATTTTAAATCTTATTTTTATTATAGCTCCATTATATTTATGCAACTTGTGTCAAATGCAAGCTGAGATTCATTTTGTATTTTTTGTTTTGATTGCAGTCCATTTTATTGTAGCTAATTTATTCATTTACCTTCTACATAGTTTAGACATCTGTAATTTTGTTAGGTAATTTTGCTTTTGTCTTTTCCCTTCTGTGCTGCTGTTACACAATCTATCTATCTATCTCTCTCTGGTATTATGATTACTGTCTTGTAGATGAGCTTTTGCAGAAATAAACTGCTACGCTTGCTCCAACAATGTATGCACAGGAAGAGCTCTTTCAGCTTCCCTTCTCTAGAAGTTTGCACTTGTTTTAATACTTTCTTTATCACTTTGGGCTGCATAAAGGTATAATGACTTCTTGGAGAGCCTGCCGAGCTGGAGCTGGTGGGCGCTTTGCAGGATACAGTATCAAATCTTCGGCTCTTTATTGCTTTAGTTGACGAGGCATTGCGTAAGCTCTGTCTCTAAAAAGCTCTCCGCACCCACAGCTGCTTAGAATAGCTAGGGCTTTCAGTGGGAGGGGTCTGGGTTCCCACCCTGGCTGACTGAGTGTGTGCTGGCCCTATCGGGCGATAACAAGGCACTCGGAGATGGCCCAGAGCAAACAGCAGGACAGTTAGCATGTAAGCAGCAAGTGGAAATTTAAAACATAAAATCAGCAGAGCTCCAACCACCTCAAGAGTGAACAGTAGCCTGGGTCAATTTAAAACCAGCACCACCACCCACAGAGGCCAGGGAAGAGTGTGTGGCATTTCCACCTCCTACACTGTGAAGAAGAGTGTTAATTAGCGCTCTACCTGACTCACCGCTGACCGGTAGAATCAGCAAGTCAAGGCACAGTGACACTGGTCACTTTTAATTTAGACACAGCAGAAGAGACTGACTAATAGACTATGAACATCCCCCTCTTCCCTGAGCTCAAAGTCAAACCCTGCATTGCAGCATTTTCCCTACTAAAAGTTCTTCATCAATTACAGCATCCAAAAAGCTCAGTGCTTTTTACCAGCACCAGCATCTGCATCACTAGTTCCCCTGCAATATAGCCAGCTCTCTTGATGCATTAAGAGAATGTACCTCAAATGCAAGGCAGGCATCTTCCTCAAGTCCAATAAAAACAGAGTTCTGACAGGACGCGGCATACCTCTTTCTTCTCATAATGTGTGCATGAGTCACACAATTCCACTGTCACACAATAAATGAATTACTTTAGCAACTGTATTTTAGAGTATTTTCCCACGTGGTTCATTTCCTCGTTTGAAGTGGTCTGTGTTTGCGATGCACGTTTTTTTAAAGTAACACCCAACATTCCCTATAATACACTGGTGAAATAGCTAATAATTAAAAAAAACTACTAAAACACTAATTAAAGTTTTCTGAGACTTCTGCCATGTGGGTCAAATGTAGCACAAATTACTGCAGTTTCTGAGCTGCTCGTACAAGCTCAGCACACACTAACCCACAAGCACATCATCAGTGCCACTGCAGCGCTAAGTATGATCCACCCCTTAATAATACCTGCTCTGTGATGATCCTGTGGAGATCCTGGCCATTGAACAACATCCCAAGAAGGGACTAATAAAGTATGCGGACTACATTCTGGACTACATTCTGCAATTGTAGACCTAAAAGTGCACCTATATTGTCAGTTGAGTTGATAAAATTGATAATGAACATAGAAACAAGTAGGTCATATTAATATTTTGGCTGATTCATACTTAGAAAAAAGACTTAAAGTGACAGGGCTGCTTTCAGAAAATGTGCAAGGCAATAGATGAACAGAGAGTAGAAGGAGCACTCACCTGCACGTACTGCTCTTCTGCATGACCTCAGCCCTGTGGTAACCAGACAGCTTACAGAATCCGTCATTACTGTACACTATAGGCCATTCCACTATCTGGGCATTACCCAAGAGGAAACTGGTCTCTGCAAATCAAACACCACAAAAAAAGGCATTTAAAATACAATACAGATCCACTGGAGCAGTTTAATGATGCACATTTGGCCACAAAGAGGTTGAGCAGAATGCTGTTCCATATTCACATACTTGCAGCACATTGAGTACCTGGCAAATGAATAGAGCTATTCATTCATTCATTCATTATCTGTAACCACTTATCCAGTTCAGGGTCGTGGTGGGTCCAGAGCCTACCTGGAAATTATGGGCGCAAGGAGGGAATACACCTTGGAGGGGGCACTTGTCCTTCACAGGGCAACCATGCATGAACAAATAGACAACTAAGACTATCTCCATCAGATGTAAAGGACTACAGTTTTCATCTTTGCAAGTCATGCTTAAAAAATTCACAAGCGTAAAATTGAGAGTTCGTACATGCGGCCTCATTTATGTAAGGTGGAATGGAAAATCGAGAGTAATAAAAGACAGTGTCAACTTCAATAGTTATTACACAAAACGTTCATTTAGACCTTCTTTATGTTAAACTACTCATTAACTTTACTGAACTTTAATAGAGTTTCCGTTCACACTATCGCAGCAGTAAGTGTTCCCCGTTATGTCTAAAAGCTTTAATCCCTTCTACATTAAATAAATATGGAACAGACCATCGACTTGTGAGCGGAACGTCTGTGGCTGAGTTTACCTCCGTTAATTGATAGGACAACAACGCGGAACCAAGCAGCTATCTGATTGGACAAATAAAACTCGCTCTCTGGTTGGACCAGTCCTAGCTATCCTATTGGTTAATCCGTTTATCTCAAACAAGGGTCATAGGTTTACAACAAAATTTTGTTTTTGCATTTTAAAAATTTCATATATAAAACATTACCAGATGTGTTTTTTTATAATTGTGTAGTATATTCCCCAAAAATTTACAAAATATTTGCTTCCTTTTATTCCATATTGCTGAGGCTTTTGTGCAATTTTCTACATCTCGTTTTATTTCATCAAAAGTAAACCACAAATAAATAAATGGGTAGTCTGAAGTGCACTTCACAGAACTGAGCAATTCCAACTTTTCAGCTAATAATCAAGAGATGCTCATTAATGAGAGATCTAAATTCATCAGTTTGGCAACATAACAAAGCCTTGGAGCAACAGACGGAAGCAGCTCCATACAGTCTGGATGAGGCTGAGATAATGCTGCACAGGCTCCTTCACCGTGGGTTTAGAAGAGGTACCAAGAAACGCTGAGCTCAGCCCAGAAACTGCTGCCTCCTCAAACAGGTACAAAAATAGACAAACAAAGAGGACATAACTCGCTGAGGAGACAAATCAGGGCACAATTTGTAACAGAAACGCCTCCTAGAAGAACATAAATATCCCAAACCCGCAGCCCTCTGAGTCAAGAGAGGGGGTGAGGATAGAGAGAGAGAGAATGCAGAACTACAAAAATGATATAATAGGAAGCGAAACATTAATGTATCTAATTAAAATGTGAGTTTAAAAATGTACTCATTTTTTTTAAAGGTGTCTACTCATGCAAGACCTGGTAGACACCTAAAACGGTTCCAAGTGATGTAATGCTTTCAGACAGAGAAAAAGAGAAAGAGCACACTGCAAAACTATCTTTGCAAGTGAAAACATATTATATCTAGTCAACATATCTAAAATTTCTCATTATGAGATACTGTGAAAAGAATATTATGAGACAACCCAATTTAGGTTGTTTCTACATGTTTCTATTTCCCAGTGGACAAAGACCCTTTCACAGGATTTTAAAATATGGTTCAAAATAAGTATTCAAATAAGTAAAATGGTCTTATAATATTCTTGCTATCTGAAAATGAGAAATACTGAATATATGGAGTAGATGTTTTCACTTGGTAAGTAATGTTTCTTTGTAGTGAGGCATTTGACACAGCCATTAGAGGTGGTGGCTGCTTCTCTCCTCGCTTGAATAAACTCTTTCCTATCATCCTCATCCCTCGTCTCTGAGGGAATGGCTGAAGGGAGGACAGGGACACAAGGCTAAAGTGAAGTGATGGCCCCTGGAGGGGCACATGCACAGGGCCTCATTACAGGGGCCTCCAATCGTCTGGCCCCATGTCAGGGGCCAATAACCAAGGAACATTTGCCGCGGGTCAGAGCAGCCCAGATCCTGCCCTACAGATCCCTTCCTCACCACAAGATAACTGTGTTACTTCCTGTCACTGGTGATATACTACCCTCTCCAAAAAGACAGCCCACTCTCACTAATGAAGCAACAGCGGCCAGACGTAAAGAGGAACCGACGCATTGGACTAGGACAGCACAGCAAGCAGAGTATATTGACTATATCAGATTTTTATAGCTTCTAAACACGTGTGGGATAACTGCAGTTACACTTTTAGTTCAAACCAATGTGCAATTACATGCTAAGGTCGATTCAAAGTCTAGTGTCTTAATTTAGCTCATAGTCAAGTTGCACTGTTCAGTTCAAGGTGCAGTTACACACATAGTTCAGTTCCATTCAAGGTGACATTCATTTCAAACAGGTGTTTACACTCTTGGTCTATTCATATCAAGTTTCATTGTTCAGTTTAATGCTGCATTGTTCAGTTGGTATTGGTGGAAAATATACAGATCACAGAATTTCAGAAATGATGCATTTACATCACATTGTTGTGAGAACACATAAGTGGTGAGAACTATGACTTATGGTTTAAAGAATATCAAAGCTAGCCATATCTGTATATATGCAGCTGTTGTGTTCGTAAACTCTAGAACACAGCTAGTGTGCAGAACGAACAACAAGTTGTCTGAGATCAGAAAGAGAATATAATCCCCATAAAGGTTTGTTTACATTTAAGGTTGTCTAATGATTAAATTACATTCTTCATGATTCTGTATTTGTGTTAATCAATTTTAATCAGACCTCAATACTGACCTCAGAGAAAATGAATACTTTCAGTTAGTGAAACTGGTTTTTGTAATTAATTATATTCACAGCATAAAGACAGGCTTCATAGTAAAAGTACACAAGCAGCTGGGATTTAGAGTGAAACTACACTTAACTGAAGTGTCAAATGTAACTCTATACACAAAGACTCAAATAAATCACTCATTACATTATCACCTTATAAATATTCACAATAGTAATTAAACGTTATTGACATGTGTCAAAAACTTTGAAACCATATCTAATAAGCTGACTTTGTTTCGTTTTAAAAAGTGTGAGAACATCATAAAACGCCCACTGAAATCAACTTTATGAACCACTGAGTATTGAAACAAAAACCGATCTGAAGCAGAGAGAAGAAATGCTGAACACCACAGACACTACAGATCAATTTTACAACCACTCCAGATCAACACAGTCAGCACAATGTTACCTACAGCCCACGTATCATAGCTGTCCAAAACACAAATAAAAAATTACACACTACATGGACATAAGAATTGGGATACACCTCTTAATCATTGAATTCGGGTCTCATTGCCACAGGTGTAGAAAATCCAGCACCTAAACATGTACTCTGCCTTTAAAAACATTTGTGAAAGAACAGGTCATTATAAAGATCTTACTAAATTCAAGTGTGGTACTGTAAAATGCCACTGTTGCAATAAGTCAGTCTGTGAAATTCCTTCTCCTCTAGGTATTCCACAATCAACTCTGATTGGTGTTATTAAAATGTGAATGAATGTAAGAACCAGGGCAACTCAGCCACAATGTGACAGACCACAAAACGTTAAAAAGCCTGGTCACTGAGTGTGAGGAATAATGTTATGGGGATGTTTTTCAGAATTGGGCCTGGGTCCTTTAGATCCAGTGACGGGAAATCTTAATGCTACAGCATACCAAAACATTATGGACAAGTTATATTCTTCCAAATTTGCAGGAACAGTTTGGGGAAAACCTTTTTCTGTTCTAGCCTGTCTGTGCCCCAGTGCACAAAGCAAGGTCCATAAAGGCATGATTGGGTGAATTTTGTGGGAAGAATGTGACTGGCCCACACAAAGCCCTGACTCCAATCCCATTGAACATCTTTGGGATGAATTAAAACAAGATGGTGAGCCAGACCCTCTAGTCCAACATCTTGTAGAAAGCCTTTCAAGAAAAGTGGAAGATGTCATAGCTGTAAAGTGAGGACCAACTCAGTGAACCAGAGTTCACTAACAGTGCAATTTCCAGGTTCTTCGGGATGATTTGGAGTGGTGTTTGAGATCCAAGATTAATCATCCAATTTCTGTATCAGATATCAACATTCTAGGGCTGAATGCCATCAGACACTGACAGCAATGCTCTGACATCTATTCTGACATCTGACATCTGACATCTAAAGCCTTCCTGGATTAATAGCAGTTTTTTACTGTAGCAAAGTGGGGGACAAACTATCTATGAATACCTATTAATGCTGGATGAGCATGAGATTAATAACTCTTCAAGAGAAGATCAATTTGAAGCTGCTGTACTGGGCCATTCATCATGAAATATTCTCACATAGAAAAAGGTGCAGCTAATGTGTTTAACGAATGTTGAAAATGAAAACTTGAAATAAGAAAAAAAAAATTAATCCCAACTCTCACTGGTGCCTTTATGGAATTACCCTGTTTTTCCTCTAATTCTCAGAAGTACTGTTGTCTTCCCAGGCCAGATGTTGCCTTAAAATAACCATTTCCCTTTAACGTATGCATTGATCGAGGGGCCGATTCCACGTGAAGCCCAAGGCACTCAGTCAGCGTCCAGACCCAGGTTTTTGCTTTCTGATGGGAAGCTGGCGAAAGCTTATCGTGCGCATTGTGAACAGGAGGCATATTGAGGGAGATGAAAGACGCAGTGCCACGTACACCAGAGCCACGTGGGAGGCCAACACGCAGCTGCCAAGCTTCTCTCTCTCTCTCCAGCGATTCTCCAGCGCAGACTGTTTACCACTAAACACACGGCTTTCACACCCACACACTTACACACAGCCAAGCAGGCAACACATACAAAACACATACACCGACCATCACACAAATACTGAACCCATAGCTGAGTGCCAGAGTAAGAGAAAGCCAGGAGTTACATGAGTCCTGTAAGTGGAGGGATTTGTTCCAGCCCTTTAAAAGGCCACTTTCTTAAAGTAGCAGTCAGTCATTTTCATAATTCTTCATGTGTAAATCAGCCATAATACTGAAATTTTGTGACCTTCATTTATCAGAAATTATGCAAGTAAACTTACGGCTGCAACGAATCAGGAGTCCCACGATGGAGCATAAGTGAAATATTTTGATTCTTCATCTTACGTTAGCTGAACTTCATAGAAAAATTTGAACATAATAATTAATACCTTTTATAAATATACATTTATTGCTTTTTGTGTTAAAAATAATAAGCTCCTTTAAATTTTCTTTCATTAAATATATTGGAGCGGGCTTTACACAAACAAATATCTATACTGTATTATGATTAATAATATATCTTATAGACAAAATGCAAACACATGGCCATATATACAGTACTGACTAAGTGGGTCCATTAAAAAAGTGGATTTTTTCTCCCATTAACATTACTAAACATTTATTAATATTAAGATCACAAGTCAATGTAATATAACTTCATTTCTGCATTATTTTGAAAAAATGTATTTTGATCAATTCACTATGAAAACATTAACAATGCAAGTGGTAAATTGATTTTTTAAACTACTCAAAAAAAAAACAACAAAAAAAAACAACAACAACAATAATAATAATGGAGATTTGTTCTGACAACAACAATATGTTGTTGGTCCAAATAATCAGCCCAATATGATTTTGGCCCACTGGAAATAATCTAGAATCTTCCTATAATAAATTTCACCATGACAGATAATGCATGGAGGACTGAGAAATGTGGCTGAAAAGAAATAAAGAACTCAACATAATAAAGCATAATGTGAATATGACTGAGAACCTATGTGGGGCCCATGGTGAAAAAAGAAAATAAAATCTCCTATAATTTGACAAACATGTGCATTCCTCTCCACCACCCCCTTTCGCCAGAGACAGAGTGTCAGCATTTGACTTCATTACTTTGTGGGGAAGCAAGGTTTGGAAGCATGTGCATTAGTAAATAGCCAGTGTCAATCTTCTGTTTAAAGACTTTAGTGAACAGTGGACAGGAGCAGAGGGGCTGATGAATTAGTGTCATGTACACGTTCAACTCCATCAGAGACTCTTCAATTATACATATATATATATATATATATATATATATAATTGAAGATATATATGTATATATATGTATGGCTAAATGCCTAAGTTTAATATTAATGTTAATGATAACATGAACTCCTTAAAGATCTGTAAAGATCTTACTAACATGGGATACACCCACTGCAGAGTGGGTGGAACCCATGTAGGGAGCATTATGGTCCCCAGGAGAAGATAAACTTGACCACATCCAGGTGAGTTCACTTCCCGGTGTCCGAAATAGCTCCTTTTCACTGTCCCCTATATTATTCACTATATAGTGCGCTATATAGTGAATCCATAATATGGGAGTGGCGTAGTCAGTGTTTTATACATTTTAGGTGTGCACATTAGTGTAAACCTTGGGGACTTGTGATATACTGTCACACTTGGTGATAGTGAACTTCAACACTTATATACACACAGTGCCTTCAATAAAATGTGATTACTCCTGTGAGTTCTATTGCTTCAGGAATACAGACATAAGACACCTACTCTTGCATCTAATGTCATAAAACCCTTGGAGTCTGTAGTTGTCATTGTTCTACATGAGGACAACAGCTGTGAAAGAAGCTATTATTTAAATAAATAAATAATTTAAAAACCCATAAAACCATTACACAAATCAACTGTGTGGAATATTATTAAGAGGAAAAAATGCAGTGATGAGCTCATTAATCTCAAAGAGACTGGTAAGACAAGGAAAACCTCCACTGCTGATGGCAGAGGTGTATAGGTACATCTTATCATCAAGTTCCAGTAAATGCCTCCAAACTCATTGTGTGGCACTTCATCCTACAGCAAGACAGTGATACCATACATACTGCTAAAGCAAAGTAAATAAGCAAAAATATATAATAAAAACCTGTAAAATAATAAAGAAATAAATAAATCAAAATTAATAGGAAGCTCTTCAATGGGCCAAGTCTGTCATCTGATTTAAATCCAATTCTGAAGAGAAACCTATGGGAACATGGTCCAGAAACAAACCATGAGCTGAAGACAACCCTGGCTGAAGTTTAGGAGCTGGTACTGCAGAAAAAAACTGCCTATAATACTCTTGGTTTTAGGAGAAATGTTGAATGCTATTTTCTCACATGCTCAACAGCAAAAAGCAGCCACAATGCTCTATTATACCTTTAATCTTCTACTGAACTCCTTCAGCACAGTGTTTTGAGGCAGCATTAATTCAGGAGTCATATTAAGCAGTGAGGAGATCTGCAAAACAACGGAGACGAGGTGTAAGCGAGCGCTTGTCCTGCCACTCGGTCATTACATAACCACACACAACGGGTTCTCTTAAAGAGCACAAACCAGCGCTATTCCCACTGGGAGAGTACGCCCACCAGGAGAGCACAGGGGAAAACAAACCCCATTACACAAAATCAACCTTTCATTAAAGAAGACACCATGTTAACTACATTATCTTCATTTTCCTTCTTTAAAAGTTAATTTTTGACCTTATAAGAGGCAACAAGCACTTGTTTGCTTTTCCATAGCCAGGAACAGCACAGCATTTAACTGGTTTCCACTACAAACTCTGCTCTAGACCATCAGCAAGAACAACCCCCCTTATCTAAAAATAATCAATAAAGAGAGAAAGGCAAGCCTAAAGTCACCATGTTCAATGCCAAGCATGAGTTACCCTTGATTTCAGAAGAAATGCTGTATGAGCAATTGGTCTTTATAGGGGTTTTCTTTAGCAGGTGGCTTTTTTGTTTATGGCTTAATCAATACTCTGCTTCAGTGATTCTTCTCCCGCTCTCTGATGGACACATCAGCTTTGCTTATTCCAGCTCTGGCTTCTACATTTCCTCCTTAACTGCATTAGATCTTCTAAATGTGTAGCGTTTTTATCCCCTCACACTCACGCTTGGCTTCTTTTGTTTTTCCCCTTGATTCCCCGTCCTTTTATCAGTCTCTGAGTATCTTTCTGTCTCCTTTCATCCATCCCTCACTTTTCCCGTTCTCCATTTGCCTGGGTGATGTGTGCTGTGACAAGGCTTACAAAAGAGCAAGCTGAGGATGGCCAGGGGCAGCACGCTAAAGCACAGCCCCTTCCATTGCATAAGCCCAACACTGAGCTGGGGAGAGAGGTGGGGGATATAGAGAAGAGAAGAGACAATATGAGAGAGAGAGAGAAAGACCAAGAAAAACGGAGTAGGATGAATAACACGAAAGAAATAGAAACAGAGGAGACGACAATAAGAGAGTGAAAGAGAGAGGTGGTGGAAACAAGGGAGAAAGAGTGAGAGAAAGGATAAAACAAAAGGCAATAACCAAAAAACAGGTACAAGTGACTAAATCACAGCTTCTAATAGATTAATTCAATAGTGTCTCTGTGGGTCCTCGCATGCAATGCATTTCTGAACCTGCAGAGCACTCTGGGTATTGTCAGCTCCACACTGTGGTTGGACAGCTGTTCCTCCATCAAAAAAACAGAAGCCCTGAAGCACTCATTTTTACATCTTGGGGGTTATTTAATTTTTTTTTCTCCAAATGAGAACCCCCCTGGTGTCTCCCATCAGTCAAAACTCAACCTGCTCATTCTGCCAGCTCCTCATTGCCAGAGCAGCGTCAGCCATTACTCTCCTTACATAAGCAAATGGGCTCTGAAATGAGCCTCTCCTCACACGAAAATGAAAGGTAAGGGTGGAGGGGGGGGGGGGTAAAGACCTCATCAAGTTGACTTTTGTTTCCTTACAGCTGTGTAACCCTTTTTTCTTACAGAATGAGCAAAACACACGCGCCTCTGCGGCCCACACAAAGAAATAATGGAGACTTGCTCCCAGAACAGGCTAAACGAGGGGACATGCAAACAAAGCTTTAATAACACTTACATCAGGGTGGAAAGCCCTGCGCTGCAGGATAGCTATCTGAACAAGAGGAAATACATGACAGTCAAAGCTCAAAGGATTGAGGACAACACACAGTGCTACAAAGGAACAATCAAGGAACAACTACTTAACAAAATCAGTATTTGCTATGACTAAAAATTCCACAGATTATGGATGGGCAAGAATCACAGGCTGGTCTCGATTTTATGTTAATTCATACATATTTTACTAAAAGTCCCTTCCCAGGATTCATACAATGTGTACTAAATATAATTGGTACTTGTTGAATTATTGCTAAATTAATTTGTAAATTTTGGGTGAATTTCTAGCTACCCAGAGTGAATTAAACTTCCCCTAAACTTAACCTTAACCATAAATATAATGGGCTGGTTTCCCAGACAAGGGTTAAGCTTAGCCCTGGACTATATCCTCCTTTCAGTGGAAAAATCACAATTCAAAATGCTATGTAGTCCAGAACTAGGCTTAATTGTTGCCTGGGATACCACTCCTAAAAGTGTAACTCTAATCTCCAAAAGGTGTTATTCATTCATTGTCTGTAACCGCTTATCCAGGTCAAGGTCGCGGTGGGTCCGAATCCTACCCAGAATCACAGGGCACGAGTCAGGAACACACCCTGGAGGAGGCGCCAGTCCATTGCAGTGTGACACACTCACATTTAAACCAGAGCACCCGGAGGAAACCCACGCAGACATGAGGAGAACACATCAAACACCACACAGTCATGCTGAGCAGGACTCGAACCCACAACCCCAGGTCCCTAGAGCTGCATAACTGTGACACTACCTGCTGCACCACCATGATGCCCTCAAAAGGTGTTATGTAAATATATAAATGTTATGATCATCTGGAATGCAGTTTTTAGCCAGTTTTGAAAACTTTGTTGAGAATCCATTAAACAAAGGCATAACTCAAGTGAACATAGTAAAGAGATAGACAGAAACTGATCATACTGACTGATACTCAGCCCAAATATACATTGAATAATTAAATGTTTTTTTTAATATTACAGTAGATCACCGATACTAAATATTTGTGTCAAATTTCTCCATATGAGCTAGTGGTTCTAACAATATCTGACTCAAAGCTACTCCCAAAC
Source organism: Hoplias malabaricus (assembly GCF_029633855.1). Classification (NCBI taxonomy): domain Eukaryota; kingdom Metazoa; phylum Chordata; class Actinopteri; order Characiformes; family Erythrinidae; genus Hoplias; species Hoplias malabaricus. The sequence continues at coordinate 19,377,248 of NC_089806.1, read as the reverse complement.
ATGGGGGAAGCAAAGGCTAATAATAATAATAATAATAATAAGGGCGGCACAGTGGTGGAGCAGGTAGTGTCACAGTCACACAGCTCCAGGGGCCTGGAGGTTGTGGGTTTGATTCCCACTCCAGGTGACTGTCTGTGAGGAGTTGGTGTTTTCTCCCTGTGTCCGTGTGGGTTTCCTCCGGGTGCTCCGGTTTCCTCCCACGGTCCAAAAACACACGTTGGTATGTGGATTGGCAACTCAAAAGTGTCCGTAGGTGTGAGTGAATGTGTGAGTGTGTGTTGCCCTGTGAAGGACTGGCGCCCCCTCCAGGGTGTATTCCTGCCTTGCGCCCAATGATCCCAGGTAGGCTCTGGACCCACCGTGACCCTGTATTGGATAAGCGGTTACAGATAATGAATGAATGAATAATAATATTAATATTTTTTGTTGTAAAATTTCTTAGGCCTGGTCCAGTTATTTTGGTTCATATTTCATGTTTATACAGGAGATCTGTGCTTATTCAGAGCTAATATTTTTAGCTTACATCGTAGAAAAGCTTTCTTTGTATTGTGTTCATGTATTAATGAAACTGAATGTGGCGTTTTGTTTATTAGCTTCTAAAACAAAAAAGTCTGGTTCCCTTTAACTGCTGAACCATTTAAATTGGAATGAAAAAAAATCTGAATAAGGATCTCGCATAAGTGGCAAATTCCAAAGTCCAGAAAAATAAAAATCCTTCAGAGAATTCTGTTTTGACTGACACATCTGCAGCTTGTCCAGGAAGACAAGGGCAGCAAGGCAGCTGAAATAAACACACACACACACACACATGTTTAAGCATAGTGAAATAATGTAACTTCATCTTTGTTAAACTTCACCTTGGTTAAGGTACATCTGTTACACAGGTACCTAGAGAAACTCAGCTTAAGAAGCTAAAATGCTATTTATGTAATGGCAGTGTTTATGGACTAATAAAAGCAACTCATTTTGGGTTTAAATCAGAATAAAGCAGACAGCTCCTCAGATTCCTCCCACATATAAAAACTAAACAGTTATTTAAACCAACCAGTCGCAACAGAGAAGCAGCAGTTTGTTGAGCTTTACAGCAACTAAACTTATAATGGTATACTTCAACTTCTACAGAGCTAGCGTTCATGGGCTGAGTGAAAATTATACTGTTTTTCAGAGATACTGACCATGGGGTTCAAACTGGATCAAATTACATTATTTCTTTTACAGGGATAAATCTATTTAAGAAATGCTTTGGTGAAAAAAAAACAATTTACAACTTTAACAAATACATTTACAGTAAATCAGTGTGCTTATGCGGTTTCTGAAAACTACACAACATATTCGCACAATACCACTTCTTTTTGTTCCAACTTGATATCTATCAGTAGTCTTGAGAATCTGTAACCGCTTATCCAGTTCAGGATCGTGGTGAGTCCGGAGCCTACCCAGAATCACTAGGCGCAATGAAGGAACACACCCTGGAGGGGGCGCCAGTCCTTCACAGGGCAACACACACACACTTACACTTTTGAGTCACCAATCCACCTACCAACGTGTGTTTTTGGACTGTGGGAGGAAACCAAAGCACCCGAAGGAAACCCACGCATACACTGGGAGAACACAATAAACTCCTCACAGACTTGGAGTGGGACTTGAACCCACAACCTCCAGGTCCCTGGAGCTGTTTGACTGAAACACTACCTGCTGCACCACTGTGCCACCCGTCTTGTGAATCAGTGAATATCAATAAAAATCTTCCAATATATTTTCTATAAAATCAAAAGATCTAAAAGTTTCAAATGATTTAACACTACTCCTCAGCAATAACACAGCTTTAAACATGAAATCAAATGTGAAGACACACAGGTGTTATGTCAGGTGTTTGCCATCACACTTATTAACCTTATTCTAAACATGGACAGCTAGATCCCTGACCCTAGATTCCAAGATGTAGAACTTGCATTAGCTGCTTCTTGGCTTCTGACAGATAGCTGCAGCCACTGTGCTGGGGTCTACAGGGCTCTCTGCATCCTAGTCGCCATCCTCCTCCTCCATGCAGCTCTTTCTTCCTCCTGTGTTTACCCATTGGGAGAGACACAGAGCTACTTCTGAGCCTGTGGGGGGGGTAGAGAAACAGAGATGTACTCTGCCAAAACAGGAAACACAGCAGCTTTAAACTGGTGCTCCAACAGGGCATCTGTGTTGAAAAAGCACCACCCACTCATGATGTAACTGTAGGTAAAAACCTCACAATGTCGTCATGACTCCCTGGGGTTTTCAGGGTCTTGGAGAAAAGAAACCGCCATTTGAGCAAAAATGTGTTTATTAATGTTGCATAATTTACAGTGTCTGAATATGTTTATAACTCAAATAGTACAATTTAGGAGTTTTATGGACTGCAGGGTGACACACACCCACACACTCATACCTATGGACACTTTTTAGTATTTTTTGTCCATGGGAGGAAAACGGAGCACCTGGAAGAAACCCACACGGACACAGAGAGAACACATCAAACTGCTCACCTCCAGTCACCTGAGGCAGAGCTCAAACCCACAACCCCAGGTCCCTGGAGCTGTGTGATATTGACACTACCTGTTGCACTACTGTGCCGCCTCAGTACAAATACAAATACAAAAGGTTCCACCTCAGTTACTGTATGTATACAATATACCACACACAGGATTTTCTGTTGATATTGGATCAATACCAATACACTCTACATATATGTCCTTTCTATCTATTAACTGACTTCTGATCTATAACATAAGCTGTTATTATTGTCTCTTCGGTTGTCTAAAACACCTGAGAAAATTACCTGTAAAATAAAACTTGTTTATATAATAGCGGAAAATCCAAGCTAACAGTGTTCATGATGCTAATCGCTAAGGTACAGGTTTCCAAGCATAGAGAATGCCTTCAGTGCAGCTTTCCAAAGAGTCTCAATGTTTCATGTTCTTCAAACACCTCATGGGACAGGTAAAGAAACATCTATTAGACAGAGGAGCAGATCAGTGCGAAAACGCTCAACACAGCTAAACATAGACAGACAACAAGTCTCACATAAGTATCTTCAATCATATGCACATGCACTGGACTTGCTTTTATTTAAATGTGCAAAGATAAACAAAGCAAAACAAACACACCAAGAACTGAGAAATAAGATCACTGATTAAATATGGGGACTGGAGAAGAAATCAAACCAAGGAAACATGCGCTTCCAATCCTCAGCCTCACTCCTGGGCCCTCGTGCTCACTTTACACAGAGTCTCATTTTCTACAGGAGCTGAAACCAAAGCATATCACAGACGTTTCATTAAGACCCCAGGGAACTGTGTTAACTTGTGGAAAAACGGGGTATTACACTTTTAAGGCTCTTGCACCAGTACACTTCTACCAGGGACTGAGACCCACTTCACCCTCCAACACACTTCAGCTTTACAGTACAGACATTGTACAGATCCACCCACAACAACAATCTACAGACTCCACCTCAAATTTGAGAGCAAGAAAGTCGACCCCATTAGCTAAACAGTAAGCTTTCATTTTTTAAAAAAAGACTGTGGAAAGGTATGCTCCATTCTTGATGCTTCTTACCGACATGGGTCTGAAAGGACGTGTATCTGCCAAGCAGCCAGGAGTGAAAGAGTAGCCGGTAAAAAAAAAAATGACAAATCAAACAAAGAAACCTCAAGTGTCCTCATGGATTCTGATTTACTTGGTTTTTAAAATACAGGGAAGTTGAAGGTCTTTTAAGACTGAACACAACTGGTGTTGTGGAATATTCTGGCAGATTTTTTTAAATGATTATATTTACTATATAAATATATATTTGCTGAGGCTCATGAATATATTTTTCCTGACACTGAAAATGACCCTGTTTGTAATGGCTGCTTATAGAAATTAAAGGTGGTCGTTTGTTCGTTTGTATCACATAAAAACACGGTAAGGAAAAGTGTGGGGTGAGGGGTAGTAGTGTTGCTGTAACCGCGTGTGACCTCTGCTGGTGAGCGGTTCTAAATGAACGCAACCTCACACACTCAGCACTAACAGCACTACAGTAGAAAGCGTGTGGCAGCACGGGTCCAAGCTCCTCTACCACACCAAAGCATCACTGAGTGCTTCAGTAGATAGAGATCACTCTTTAACAAAGTGAGAGAGAGAGAGAGAGAGAGAGAGAGAGAGAGAGAGAGAGAGAGAAAGAGAGAGAGAGAAAGAGAGAGAGAGAGAGAGAGTGAGAGAGAGAGAGTGAGAGAGAGAGAGAGAGTGAGAGAGAGAGAGAGAGAGAGAGAGAGAGAGAGAGAGAGAGAGAGTGAGAGAGAGAGTGAGAGAGAGAGAGAGAGAGAGAGTGAGAGAGAGAGAGAGAGTGAGAGTGAGAGTGAGAGAGAGAGAGAGAGAGAGTGAGAGAGAGAGAGAGAGAGAGAGTGAGAGTGAGAGAGAGAGAGAGAGAGAGAGAGAGAGTGAGAGAGAGAGCATTATTATTGTGCATTATTTATGGCTGTTTCACGTGTTGGAAATGCTGAAAAACACCACAGTTATTTCCATCAAGTAGCTGTCAACTTTCCCCTGAACCAAAAAACGGAAGTGACAGCATTTTTCATTAGTTTTTCATATACCACCTTAATGCTTCCGTGTTTCAAATGAGGACAGAGTAATTACTATTATTATTATTATTATTATTATTACTATTAATAAAACATGCCAGCAATTACAGCCACAATAAAAATAACAATAATGATGAATACTATAATCAAATATTCATCATAGCTTTTTTTCTGGTATCACCCCGAGAAACACCACCTCTTTTAACAGCAATAAATTTAATCTGATCTACAGTTATCTGCCTGTATTGACCCAGTGTGTATACGCTCTATACCAATATGCCATTTAAAATATTATCTATAGAATCTGTCCCAGCACGTTTTGATGATATTGACCAAATATTAATATCATCTTATTAGTCACCTATAAAAACCCAGCTCTTTATATATTTCAGTACTAGCCAAAAAAAAGCAATAGAGATAGCGTTAATATCAACAAAGAAAACAACAGTAGTAACAATAGCAACAACACAGAAAAGTGATTTAAAGTGATTTTTAAGTACATTTTAAGTACATTGTAATGACACTGCGATTCATTTCTAATTTACAACGGGGTGAACTTGCAGAGCTGGAAATGATGCCTAACAAACAGGCAGCATCCAAAATCTAACGAGTCCCCAGCTAACGATCAGTTCTCTCATTAAACCCATCAAACTCTCTCACAGTTTGGGTGAGAACGAGGAGACTGTCCTCTTCACCAGGCTCGCTTCATTACAACAGCAGAGCTTTAAAAGCCTTCATCATCTGCTCAGATCTCTCACGCACAGAGAGCTGGACTCGACTTAATGAGCGGACAATGCAGTAAACAGCGCAGAGTCCTTAATCATTTCACACAGCATTCAACACCATCGACTCCTGACTGTCATCATCGCTGCCTTTAAAGTGCAATCGGCGCAGTCTTCTCACATTGGGCGACAATACACGAGCACCGGCGGCTTTCCAGCACAACTTACGAGTAAAAATCCATTCTGATATGTCATTTAAAACAGGGTATTACACTAATGGTCAGTCGTGTGTAAACCTGGGCAACCCCTGTCCCTAAGTGAGATTATACATTCTCTCTGCATTTTACTCCATATCTGTTTAACCTATATTTAGGGGAAATGAATAACACATGGGCGTAAGTGTGCGGTGAAGTTACGCTCAGTAATTTAAAGCAGAGCAGAGGAGGAGAGACCTGTTCCCCACAGAGAAGCAGTAGTTATCCTCTGTGAAATTCCTCGAAATCTGTCATTGGACCAGGAGTGCCCAAACTTTTGCCCGCGACTGTACTAACATTTCTTTACGTAACTCCATCGTTTCTCCACGTGCGGCTTTCCAAGTTAAACCAGCGAGCGCGCGTTGCCTATGATCGCTCCATCATTACGCACGCGGAGCGCGGGGCTCCTGCGCCCTCCGTCCCCTCACACCACCCTCCGCAGGAGGTCCGACTCCCAACCCCCACACCCTCACCTCCACCTCGACCCCCCCCCTCAGAGGGATTAAGCAGCGCGCGCTTACCGCTCGAGCGCCGCACGATGTTCTCCAGGAAAGTGTTCTGCGGTGCCACCAGGCCTCTCTTTCCGCCGTGCATCCTGCGCGCCGCCGCGAGCCGGACCCGAGCGCGCACCCCTGGCCGAAGATGATCGCGAACGCGCCGCGTGCGGGTGAGTATGCGTGAGCGTGTGCGTGTGTGTGCTCGCTCGTGTGTGTGGACTCGCTCATGGTAACGCTGCGCCCTGCGCGCGCGCCTCGCCCTTCTGCACTGTGGCCCCGGAGCTCCGCCGGCTCCGCGAGCTGCGCGCTCACACACACACACATACACACATACGAACGAACACACACACACACACACACATCCGCCCCGTGTGGTGTGCGCGGAACGCGCGTGCGCACTCTGCTACAGAGCAACAGATGGAAACTGTCGAGCCGGATCTGGACAGTGACAATGAATGAGTGAATGAATGATGGTCTGACTTTAATTAACGCGAAGTCTCAATTAAGGGATATATGAGCGTATGAGTGGATGGATGGGTGGATGAATGGACGGATGATGGAGGAACTAAGACTGCTCACCAGAGAGACGATGAAGGAAGGTATGAAGACAAAGCTTATCATAGAGATGAAGTGAATGAATGGGTGAGTGACAGGTAGTAATGTATAACCAGGATGAACATTTCTGAATAGGACTGAATAGTAGCGGTTGGTCTAAGAGTAAGCATATGAATGAACGAGTGAATGAATAATTGTTTTATTACGTCATAATTGATTGAATGTAGACTAAATGTGGGATTGATCACACAGGTATAAATCAAACAAACGGAATGGTGGAACGAGTGAACAAACAAATCACTAATATACGGCATTGCCTAAATAGAGATGAAAGGATGAGTTAGTAAATGGCTGATGGGGGAAAGGCGTGACTGCAAGCTAAATAGAATGGCAATGAATGAATGACTGAATGAGTGGGTGACTTTAATAAGGCCTGACACAATTTCACGACGGAAACTGAATTAAGTCTATGGGATTGAAAGAACGAGAGAGGAAGGGAGAGGAGGATTCGCAGATTATTTTATGAGAAATCAGCAGTAGCGCACCCACCCCAGTGGCCTCCCTGCGAGGGAAACTTGCGCGCAGAGCACAACAGATGGAAACTGTCGAGTCGAGCATGATCTGGACACAGAGCGGAGACGTGGGCGCATGTCCGGGGCTGCCCAGTCAGCTCTGAGGCCAGCAGGACAGATGTCTCTTAAACATAAAGTACTTACTGAACTGAGAGGTGCCATTGTTCACACACAGTTACACATTTAAAGGAGTAGTGTGTTCTTTAACACTACCAGAATGCTGCAGAGTTCAGGACTGGGTTCCACTGAGATCTGTTTCAAATACAGAATAAATATGAGCCGTTGTGGCAATGCAACACATGTCCTTCAGCGCAGAAGCAGAACTTTAGGAGATTTACAGTGAATCAATAACCGAGGGCAACAATGAAAATACATTTAAAAACATAACACTGAAAGGATGAATGAGTGAATGGATTAAAGATGCCTGGCTGGATGGATGTGTGTGGTTGTTTGGGGATGAGAGCTGAGCCTAAGCAGAGAAGTTAATGACTGAAGGAATGATAGTGACAAACGCATGGCTAAGAGGCAGATGGACGTATACAAACATGACTGGGTGAAGGCACAGTCTAAATGAATTAGTGAACGAATAAATTAATAATGGAGGCATAAATAAGATGCTGATTAAGTGGGTGGGTTAATGAATGGGTGATGGGGTGAATGCATGAAATCCTGAATGAATGTAGATATAAGGGTAAAGATATAAACGGGAAAAATGGATGGATGTGTGAACTAATGAATAAATAAATGCATGAATTATTGTTCTCTCGGAAGCAGAAGGAGGCCAAATAGAAACATCACAACTCATTCATTCATTCATTCATTGTCTGAAACCGCTTATCCGATTCAGGGTTGCGGTGGGTCAGGAGCCTACCCGGAATCACTGGGCGCAAGACGGGAACACAGCCTGGAGGGGGCGCCAGTCCTTCACAGGGCGACACACACTCACACATTCACACCTACGGACACTTTTGAGTCGCCAATCCACCTACCAACGTGTGTTTTTGGACTGTGGGAGGAAACCCACGCAGACACATGGAGAACACACACGACCATCACAACTTCACAACTAAAAGAATGAATGGACGGATATTTTTGGATGAATGGATGAAGACACCAAACTGACAATAAAGTCTGGGTGAATGAACTAATGAACAAATAATGATTTCATTAAAACATGCGTTCATTGCCAAATAAACTCATAAACTACTGGAAGTGCAGAAGGACGCATATAATGTAAGAATGAACGAACGAATGGATGGATGAATGACTGAATGAACGGATGAATGAACGGACGGAGCTGTTATAGGAGTGAACTCGAGAGAGCTGAAGATTGAAGAGCTACAACTGCAGGATTACTCCTCCCTCTCTCTGGATTCCCCTGCTGTGTGGGACAGAGCCCCTATTGTTCCCAGCCCACCGCTGCCTAATATGGATTTGTCCAGTAGCGGAGCAGTGGATTTCCTGAGCGCGGCCATGAGGACGCAGCGCGGGGACGCGCGATGAGAGCGGGGCGCGCTGCCGTCTGTATCTGTGAGCGCACGTACCGGGAACGAGGACGGGAAGGCGACAGCTTTAAAAAGAGCGGCTGAGTAAAGAGTTGTGTCCGGGTGGAGAGCTAAGAGCGCCCCGCTGAGAAGCGCCATGCCTGCGGAGTCCGGAGGAGAAGGAGAAGCCGCGGCGGCGAAAAAGATGTTGAAGTGCGTGGTGGTCGGGGACGGGGCTGTGGGTAAAACGTGTTTACTGATGAGCTACGCAAACGACGCCTTTCCCGAGGAGTACGTGCCGACCGTTTTCGACCATTACGCAGGTGAGCTAACGTTTCTTTCCATATCAATCTCATGTGGACGGGAAGGGTCCAGACAAGCTGCTGTGAGTGTGGACACTCACTCACTCACTCACACACAGAGACCTCACTAGAAGCTAAGTAGTCTTCTTCGCTCCTTTTTTATCCGAATTTGCCGTTCCACCTTAAACTTTAGCTCTTCTATGCCATAAGGGCAAAGCCGGGTTCTTATTTCATGTTCCTTTCCACCTTAAGTGTGGTACTGTTGGAGTTCTGTCTGGAAACCTGGAATCGCAGTCCAAAATCCTTACCACCTTAAATGGTGAGGCAGTTACTTTCTGGTGCCTTGTGAGCAAAATTGACTTTTTACTCTAGTGTTTCGTTCCACCTTAACTGCTGCAGCTGTTATATTCTGTCCCTTTGAGTAAAACTGTCTAAACAATGCAGCGGATAACTGTGTGTGTGTGTGTGTGTGTGTGTGTGTGTGCTCTGTGAATGAAGTTGACTTCTTATTCCAGAGTTCCACCTTAAATGGTGCAGCTGTTACATTCAGACTGGCTGCTTCTTCGCAGGAGCGCTAGAATGTGATAAAGCTGCTTTATTTAAGGTGGAGTGTTCGAATAAGAACCTGTTCAGCCTCACTACCTTCGCCACAGCTGGGACAGGGGCTGAAAACTGGAACTGAATCAGGAGCTAAGTTAAACTACCACACCGAGGACTAAGGCCTAACCAAGTGTGGAGAAATCAGTAACAGCTACTTTTACAACGGCTAACAGTTTGCCAATACGTTGAAATACAAGGCTGAAACTCAAACATACTCCCCATGTAGTGCACAATGAGGGTCATGACAAAATTGGTTAATAATTGATAATAAGTTTCATATAAAGCCATATTTGTTCAGCCATAAACTCTACTACTCCCACTCTAAGCGTTAGTGCATTTGGGTAAAGAAGCTGTAAATTACAGGTCTATGCTCTGTAGTACATAGAAAGTAGCGAGCTGTTTGGGAAACAGCACTGCTGAAACTCTTAAAACCGAAGTTGGGAAACTGACATTCACTGGGATTCCAGAAGTATATGGCACACTTTCTATTTAGTGAATTCAGCTTGTCCTTAGAAAAGTCAATAGAATATAAGGCTTTGGAGCAGCCCATGAGATTTCGGGTTAGTTCATCTTTCCCAATTCCAAGGGGCATCTATGAAGCACCAGCAGTGCGCTGTGGAGCAGTGGAGCTGTGTTCTGTGGAGTGTTGTGGTACAAACCTCATTATCAGTACCAGACCTTACTAATCGTAATAGTAAACATTTTAAAACCAATAAAATAGTTTTTTTTAAATAGAGGTTGAAATAATATATTTATTTTTTTCCCTGTAAATAACATTCATGTATTTTGACTTTTTGAAAAACTCAACAAACCTCCGAGCTCTCAAAGTAAATTAAAATATATTGGACTAACAAGAAATCTCCAGAATTCATACATTTTATAAAATATAGCCTGTCCTGTAACAATGTGTACAAAATGTAGTTTGCCCTTGTATGATGTACCTATTCATTTCTGACCTAGTCCCTAACCTAATATACAAATTTTATAAACAACTAAGCTATTCCCTTTCATCTTATACATACTAAATGTTGGAGATCTTGTTAAACAGAGTATGTCATTTGACCAGGAGTATTTAAAGTTTCACTTACAACTGTGCCACTTATTTGTAGCGGAAATAATCAAACATTTGGCCATAATGTAACTAAAGTGAAACCTACTGTAGAAAAAAATTAATAATACAATCTCACAAAAATAAATAAATAAGGCTTCAGTTTCATCTTCAGAGGGAAGGCCCCTGTGCAATATCACATTTTACATTTTACATACCTCTCAGGGTCGGCTCCTAATTACGCAGTTGAGCTGAGGTCAGTCAGACGTCCTGGCAAAAGAAACACAACATATTCTTGCAAATAAAAAAGTTATTTAAAATCTCTCTGTCTGTAACTCACAGATTTAGGATTTAGGATAAGGGGTACAGTTTGGGTTTTGTTGAATTATATACAATTTACAGTATCTAAAACACCAGAGGAGAAGGATTTACAATACTTTTGACATAGATAATCATTTCTAAACTCCAGATTTTACTCTCACTGTGCGTTATTCAGTGGCTACGGTGAATCACTGTTAAGAAAGTCATATGCCGTTATAAGGAACTTAACTGTGGTTCTTTTGTCATGAATTTAGAGTTTAAAGGTTAAAGGGTTAAAGGATGACACATCAGGGAGTTTGTTATTTCTGGTAATTTCTCATCATTTATGGTCATTTCATTTCTTACTGTCATTGGAAAAACTGACATCACACTTGGAAATGTGTTTTAAAAGAAGAAAGGACAACAAACATACTGTTGTATTGACTATGATCTCACAGCCTCACACTTATGGACCCACTTTATTGGCTTAAATATTTTTTGCAACTGGGTGCAACTTTTTATCACTTGTGTGCTAATGAGCCAGAAAGCTTTTATAAGTCTAAAGGGGTAGTGGTTGGGCCAAAAAAAAAAAACAAAAAAAACTTTTAGCCATACTGAAGAATTATGGAGCATGTGAATATAATGCTTTGGGAGACAAACCCGTTTTTGAAGGGTATTAAAACCTACAGATGTCTGGCACTAGAAAGCACACACATCCCTCAAGGTACAAACAACTACATTTACAGGTGTTATACCAAATCAGCCAAGACATATCTGGTGTCTGAAGTGTGACTTTTTTACTTTGGCACTTAAACTTTGAGCCAAACATTCATTCATTATCTGTAACCACTTATCCAGTTCAGGGTCGCGGTGAGTCCGGGGGCCTACCCAGAATCACTGGCTCCAAGGCAGGAATACACTGAAACTTATCAGTTAAATTATTAGTTAATGTGACTGATGTGATCTATTCTAACACCTGACCTAGTACAGCAAATATATCTATACCCAGTTAACTGTCAGGTTCGTCATGAACTGAACTATGGTACACACTCTGCTCTGCTACGGCTTACGATGTGACTAAACAATCCTAAGCCTCAGTTTCTCAGTAAAGAAATTAGATCTTTACTCTTACTTCAAAGGTAAGATTTGGTACACTAGGTAGGATTTGGTATTTTTGCTTCTGCTGCAGAGTGTAATTCACTTTTACAGCACTGTCCTGAAATTAAGGAGCCCTCCTCTAAAAAGTACATAGTGCAGTTTCTGCAGTGCTTTTTATGCATAACTCAATTTTTGCATGCTTTTGTATTTCCACTTGGGTCTCTACTGCTCCTGTAAACACTCTAAACGTGAAAAAAACATCCATCTTCTTTCTGTGAATCAATTGAAAGAGTTTGGTGTCAGGAATCCTATGCTTCTATGAGCCATTTAGATGGCTAGGGTTAGATTTAGATTAGATAGGGTTAGAATCTGCATAGAACCAGCCTGGCATCACCCCTCACCTGTGTAAACATGGGATGGGTGGGGTGTGGCCAGCAACAGCTTAGTTGCATAAAAGTGACAAAGCCCTTATACAACTCATTCTGAAAGGGACTGAAACTGGCAAGAAGAGAGCTAGTGAGATCTCTTTATGTGAGAGTGATTTTGTGCAAAGAACTTCATGAGCATGTTTTGTAGAAGCCCATAGACCTATTCGAACTTGATTAAAAAGAGGTATGATATGTCCCCTTTAAGGTAAAAATGCTATCTAGTGCACCCTTGGAAAAATGTACGTTATGTACAATACTGTCAAAAAGACACTGAGCACTATTCATTGATTTCAAAGCCTTTTAGCCCAACTATGTGTGTGTGTGTGTGTGTGTGTCTGAAAGAACTGGAGCCTTCAAAAAAAAACTTGGGATTATGTGGATATTATGTGGCACATCTTTGAATGTGTGAAAAATATCGCTGCAGATTTTTTGAAAGTATAATAATGAAAGGTTTAATAAATGCAAAGAATGGACCCTGCAATTCAAAACAGATTTTGGAAATAGTGAAAATCAAGAGCGGTCTCAGAATTGTGCATAGAACTCTAAATATGGGGGGAAATGCACCCTGCACGACCAAAGACTCTGTAATAATTTACTCAAGTGTGCGGCTGCAGGGAGACAGAAAGACGGATGTTCTGAATAATGGAGGCCCCAAGAGGTTTTTTTAATTGGTTCCTTTCCAGTGTTTTGGCAAACAGAGGTGACTTTACCACAAAAGTTTAATGTCTTTGTTTTAAAAAGGATACAGGCCCTTAAACCTCAGTTTGGTTTAGTATCCAAAACGTGACACATGTATGTACGCTCATAAATTCGGTAGCATTTTTGGTACATTACATAATTTATTTTTTAAGACAGAAAGTTTGATCTAGCCACCTGCCACATACAATGATCAGCCATAACATTATGCCCCACCTTATTTCTACACTCACTGTCCATTCTCTCAAGCTTCAGCAGCACTGCAGCATTTGAGCCACTCATACCACCATCAACACAAAACCACCACGTCTGTGTCACTGCAGCACTGAGAAAGATCCTCCTGTGAGGGGTCCTGACCATCAAAGAACAGGGTGAAACATACAAACCAAGTATGCAAAACAATAGATTGACCATAGTCTACAACGTTTTATATATTTTAAACACCTCTGAGTGGAATGAGAGAAGAGAAGAAGGGGAAGAGATTAGAAGAGAAGAGAAGGAGGAGGAGAAAAAACATTCTTCTGGCTTCTGCAGCAGGACTGAGGAAAAACACAAGGCCAATCAATCGTCCCTATTCAGCGTTGGCCCCGCCAGTCTTTCCACATGGAGAGGGCCTTTACACAGCATCATAATAAAGAGGGTGAATTGTCACACAGTGCCTTAATGTCTAGGCAAAAAGCACAGAGCTTGTGTTGTATGGCTCTGAATAGACTCCAGTGTGCGACTGTGGCAGTATTAGTGTTAAATGAAAAACGTCATTTATTCTGCTCACAGTGGAAGAGTAACTGTAGGAACGGCAATGGGCCAAATTCTTTTACCCATGGTGGGATGCATGCAGCAGTTCTCGTCTAATGTCTTGATGACTGGTTGACGTTTGGCCTCCTTGCACACAAAGTACTGTACTGATCAGTTACAAATGTGTCTCAAATTAGGATTTTGGTTTTTAAAGAAACGTCAGACTTTTAGAACAACTAAAAGCAAGAATAAATGCCATTTTAAGAAATGGGATAGGTCCTGCCTGCCCGAGCCACTGGTATGCTACAACATTTTCAGGACACTCTACATAGATTTATACTGTATGTGCTAATAACTGAACTAGTGAATTACTCTGTAATTACAGTTTAAACTGAAAATATTGTGTTAAGATAAATTTTAAGGCACTAGTCAACATTAATTTGTTTCATTCAAATGTACTGATAGGTAAAATTCCTCAGCACCTAAAAATGCTCTTAATAGTTTTTGTTCACCTTAACATTTGTTCATCTAAAAAGACAACTTTCTAAGCACAGGCCTGCTCCTAATTATGGAAATCTGGTTCCGTTTGCCTGGATTGATTAATGTAAATAGTACACTGTCACCAAAAATGTACAGTTGAGGTATTAAAAGGTACAAACTGTATAAATGTTTTTGGCTTTAAAGTCCAGTTGTGTACCCTAAAGGTATAATTCAATGGTACAAAGGTACAAGAACATAATAGAAATCCTGGGGATGAAATGGGGTGTATGAAATTGCGCAACAGGTAATGTTGCTGTCACACAGCTTCAGGGTCCTGTGGTTGTGGGTTTGAGGCCTGCTCTGGAGGGAGTTTGGTGTGTTCTCCCTGTGTCTGCATGGGTTTCTTCCCACTATCCAAAAACACATGTTCATAGGTGGATTGGCTACACAAAAGTGTCCATAGGTGTGATTTTGAGTGTGTGTAGGACTGGTGCCCCTTCCAGGGTGTGTTCCTGCCTTCATTGCGCTTTTCCACCAACGAGGAACCGGAATTGTTCCAGTTTGTGAACTAAATTTAGAACAGTTTGGCGCGTTTCCACCAACATAAACTGGTTCATGAGTTTGTTCCCAGCTGGAACCAAGGAAAAGTTGGATCTGCAGTGCAAACTGTGATGTCCATGGGTGTATCTGAGAGATTCATTAACTCAAAAAAGAGCTCACAGCCTCAAATACAGCATTATCACCCAGTGGAACTGGACGGGGTCATTTATGTTTCATATAAAAAAAAAAATAAATAATGGGAAATAAAACAGGAACACGCTCCATTTGTGTGTGTTTCTGGGGCTATGTTTGGCGCGACACCATGCGCGTTGTTCAGAGCCGTGGCTCTTGGTTACGTTTCTCTGCTGTTTACCAGCTCAGCAGGATGGCTCGGAACTCTGCAACATTTACACGCGTATTATATCTCACTCTGATCTGACTCCATGATAAACCAAAAATAACAATGTCCCTATCCTGACTCTGAGAGTTTATCTATGGCTTTGGTGCTGTATTCAGCCACTGCGACGCCCCCCTGCTGATGACATATCCTAAACTTGTTGAAACGCAGACCGGTTCAGTGGAAAGAACCAGGGTTCCAAGAATCAGGAAAGTAAATGATTCATAAACTAGAGTTCTTTTGGTGGAAAAGCATTTTTGGTGATTCTGGGTAGGTTCTTGACCGACTGTGACCCACAACATGATAAATGGTTACAGACACTGAATCAGTGAATAAATGATTTATTATAGAATATGGTCCAATTATGTTCCTAAATAAAGATACAGAATATGTACCCTTTATGTAACAGCACAGTGACTGTATGACAGTATGTTAACTAAGATTATATTAACTTAGAATTGATAGTGAGTATCAGTTCTATTAGTCAATTAAATGATTTAGGATATTATACACCTTTTGCAACCTTTTGAATTTTAGTGGTTACATGACCCAAAAATGCGGCTGCAGTTTAAGGGTTAATATTGCAGAATCATTACCAATACACAAATTCCAGGTTCATGACACTCTTGGGCCTCCTCTCACATCATGCTCTGTGAAAGATGGAAATCCAGACCTCCGCCGGTAACCGGGGCTGTGGTTTCCGTCCACAAATCCCAACGGATCAAAACTCCCTCCTCCTAAACAAACAGATCACATTCCCGGTCTGCAACACAGCCTGTTAATGCTTTAGAGATGAGTCATCATCTCGCGTGGCTCCCTTTAGACTCCCACCACAAATCGCATAATCTACAGCCGATATTGCCTGCTCGAGCCACGGGGCTTGAAGCAGAGCACTAGGGAGGAGAATATTAGAGTTGTAATTAAAATATCCATCTTCGGTGAAGAGGTCCATTTAGATGCTGTCACGTGGTGTAAAGTAAGGACAAGCTTTTTTTCTTTTTCTTCCAGCTTTAAATGTTACTCTTCTAACTGTTGCATAGGCTCATCCTCCTGAAGAGCAGCAGAGTCATGGCCCACGACTGTGGAGGCGAGGCTCTGATGTAAGCGCAATACAGTCTTGGGTGTCTGCCAAGGCTCAGTTTGTCCATGTGGACTAATGTGTTTAAAGCCATTCAAAGTATCATCCTATGACATTGCTTAGCAAAGCTGAATGCTTTAAGCAGGTCTTAAGACATAAATCAGTGTTCAATATTTATTATTCACTTTGTAGTGTCAAGCCAGGGTTTGTCATTAAAGCCTGCCCAAGAAGAATTTTGTAGTTGTACCTTTTATAGTAAGACACACCCCAACCAAGAGTTCTACTTGCTATTACTTGGAGAGTTCGCTGTGAAAACTACACATGCTCACCTGGGGTATCAGCAGTATTTCTGTAGTATTTCATTAGTATTTCCTAGGGTTTCATTAGAGCACTAAATACCACAAAACAGATCAGCAAATGTGTATTACAAAGACATATTTTTTCATCTCACCAGGCAAATGCTCACTCCATAGTAGGGTTGCAAAGAGTTGGAAAATCTATACATTTCTGGTAAATTACTGGTAATTTCCATGGGAACTTTAATTTAGGAAATTTTGGGAATTTATTGGATTTAATAGGAAATATTGGGTAATTTAAAGGAACCATAACATACACTATGACACAAACTTTTTGATAAAGTTGATGTTTTTTTGTTTTTGTTTTTGTAGGAGAGACTGTGCCTCCACCATGTTTAGATTTTGCAAGTATTCGATTATCATTAAAATATAAGACTTACAAAAGTATGTTATAACAACTGAAAAAGTCTCATTTATTGTTATAAAAACTTGCTCTCGTTTTATCCTAGAAAATGTTATTAAATGTAGAGCTAAGAAGTGGGGATAACGTGGCATGGTGGGATTCATGTTCACAGTAAAATGAGTAAGTCTAACATTAACAGATTCAAAACCTAAATATATTACTTGAAAATATTATTAGAGTGTCAAAAGTGGCACTTATATATTATGACCACAAAGCAAATTTAAACACATTATTAAAATAAAGTTTACTATTGTGTATTTAGATGATGAGGTCTGTATTAATTCATGAACCATCATTCACTTACTTAGGTGTAAACTCACCCTTCAGTGTGAACGGTAATATAAGTGTTCTAAAGAAGAAATTTGGAAAATCACAGCATGAAAATAAGTGAAATTACCAAAACGGGTGGCACGGTGGCACAGCAGGTAGTGTCGCATTCACACAGCTCCAGGGATCCACTCCGGGTAACTGAGGAGTTCGATGTGTTCTCCGTGTGTCTGCGTGGGTTTCCTCCGGGTGCTCCGGTTTCCTCCCACGGTCCTAAAACACGCGCTGGTAGGTGGATTGATGACTCAAAAGTGTCTGTACGAGTGAATGTGTGTGTGTGTGTTGCCCTGTGAAGGACTGGCGCCCACTCCAGGGCGTGTTCCTGCCTTGTACCCAGTGATTCTGGGTAGGCTCTGGACCCACCACGACCCTGAACTGGATATGTGGTTATTGATTAATTAACTAACGACCAAAATATCTGAGGACGAAATAAACAATCAGGCTGACCACCTGTTTTGCATCTTTCACAAACAAAATAATCCTACACCAGATTAATCTTTAGATTTAATGTTATCTTTTAAATAAATATATAAATATATATTTAGCCTTAAAATGAAAGATTATTCCTCGTGATAATAACATTCACTGTCTAATATAATAGAAGACTGTTATTAGGGAAACTTGTTACAAAATTGTAAAAGACAAAACACTTTTGCCAAATTATATTCAGCATCACCAAATATTATAGCATTTACCTGAGCAATAAGCATTTATTGATCTGAAAAGGCTAAAATGATGAGAATTGCATACATTGTGAAACAATACATCTCAGCTGGCCCAACCATTGTGGTTAGGTTTAACATTTCCAAACCTCATAAAAAGTCCAGAATTTGCAATCCACTTTTGTTTAAATTTGTATTAGTCAGTATTTATCAATAGTTTATTAAAATTACATCAGGTGTTAAAACGATGGTTGCAAACATTCTAATTCATTTATGCAGTGGTGCAATGCAACAAGGAATATAATCAATTTTGTAATCAATTCTTACTGTAAAATCACTTTTGCACACTACTCTTTATAAATGGGATGATCTAAGGTGCACGCAAAGAATATCTGCTTTGAGGCAATATGCGTAAGACAGAGCAAGGCAAAGGTAGAATTTTATGACACACTAGTTGAATTACAATTCATTTTTAACCAAAGAATCAAATGCTTTATCTTTTGTAGCTTCATGTGATTTTAATGTTGTGCTTATTGCCAGAGAAATTTCAAATCCTCCTTATCAGTAATAATTTTTTCAGAGCATTTGTTAGTAAAACACTCCACATTGTCAATTTACACAGTCACCTCCCTTATAATTTGTGCCTCAGCAGTGCCAGTCCTTAAAATGAATATTCATTAAGTCAGGTGTTAATCATTCAGCTCAGTAGTGAGCTCAGATTCATGCGGCACAAGGCTGCTACAAACACATAAATGAGCTCTGGGTGCTATTGCACATGTAAAACACATCATCACCACAAACATTTTGTAGCTACAGCCCCTCATTTTCACTAATTACACATGCACGTCTGGTTATGAAAAAAAGAAACATCCATACAGTGTGCTTCAATCTCTTGTACACATCTGAGAGGTGTGTTTGTAAACAAACGCAAACAAAGCAAAGCAAGAGCATTTCCTCGTTACCCTCTGAGAAGGGCTGTAAAGCCATGATTTGATTAATATGCGTAATTAGCCAAGCCCATGCTCTCAGCTGACCTGTTTGTTGGTTGATTTAATCAGCTGCACTAACATTCAAACAGCTGAACTTCCACCTCAGCTGAGCCAAAGCCCTGTTTGTACTGCACCATGCAGGGCTCTCAAAGGCTTGACGCAAACTTTGGCTTTGAAATATACACGATCAGTCATTTTAATAATGCTCTTTTCAGTTATGTTGCGCAGAAACTCTCCGCAGGACATCTAAAACAGACAGGCACACCTCGGTACAGTAGGATACAATCTAAAAGGGAGAAATAGACACTGAAATGTACCTTTCAATGTAGCCGACCCCATGTAATATCTGTTACTCTGAATAAAGTCAATATGGAGGCATTTATCTAATAAATAAGAATTTAATATTAGATACTGTCCTGACCGACTTTGTGAAACAGAGCCCAGATCATAATCATAAATGATGCAGGTTAATATTCTACATGGTTTACAGATGCGTTATATAATTAAGGTAACTGTAATCAAGATAATGATTTTAACGGTCTTTTTAAGGGATACATTCATCCTATAATCTATACAGACTTTAAAGATGTGTATATTTTTTGATGCTTAAAAAGCCCTTTGCTAATTACAACTCAGTATTTTAATGAGCTCAAAAAAAAAAAAAAGAATAGAAAAGCTAATTGTTTGTTTGAGCCACTTTGTTCTTGATTGACATCTGAAGTTGGTTTGACTGATTTAAAAAAAACAACTAAGCATTTAGAGCATTTTTTAAAAACTTTTTTTTTGTTCATTAAATTCCAAATAATTCCATAATGTTCGTCAACATTTCCTCACCGTTTAGCAGTCACGGTTTTAGTGACTATAAATGCCAAGCCTAGTCTGAACATCATGAATCCATTTATGCATTAACATCAGATTGCCACTCAATTTCCACTCAGACGTTCATATAAAGCATATTGCTACAGAACTGCAGTGATGACTTAGTGCTGACTGACTCTCTGGAGAGGGTGGAATAGCAGGAATCCTTAGGAATATATCAATAATACTGTGTTCCCGTATCAGTATGTGGTTGACACGGGAATGGAAAGCGATATTTTGCCCTATGTTTGATCACTTACGCAAATAGTCTAGTGGTTTCTGTAGCTGTTTTTCCCACTGCTGTTTTATCTGTGGGTTAGTCAGCTGAAGGAGTCATGGTGGTTATTTAAGCAAGCTCAAGTTACACAGAGCTGTATTGTAAAAAGGAGTAAGGAGAAGGTGAAGGCTTGGGGCTTCTCTACACCCTGAATCACATTGCACAACAGGGAACAGGGGTGGAGGAGGTGTAGGCTTTGAGAGGGGGAGGGTATTGTAACATCAAACTTCTGTCCCCAGGCTGTAGAGTATAGAGGAATAGGGGAAGGCAGCTGACCGGATGGAACAGCTGAAGGTCTAACACACAGCCAGCACAACTCCCCTCTTACCAGTCATATAGAAAAGTTTGAATACCCCTGCGCAACTCAAATTTGATCTGTTGTTTTCAATTAAGATAAAAAAGTTAAGTCTAAGTGACCACCTCTGCATGAAATCAAATTAAATACAGCCTTGCTTTGGACATTTTGAGTGCAGAGTTCTTACTGATTTACTGAGTTTAATTCAACATAATTTTAATTTATATGTAAAGCCCTTTTTATAATTTAATATTGTGACAAAGCTAGTTACTACTAGTTATACTAGTGCCAAATGGATAAGCTGAAAAAACAGGAAAGAAAAACTCCCTCACAACATTAGGAGGAAACACAGAGAGGAAGCAAGACTGAAACGGGGATATCATCCTCCTCTAGTTTACATCAGACAACAAAAGGTAATATGAATGAAGCAATAACAATTTGCAATAAATGTACAATCGTGAAGAACAGAAAGATGTCTGTCATCTGACACAAATATATAGACTGTCAATAGCTCGATACTTTTAGCTTAAAATGAGTGAATAGAACAACTAAGCAAATGGAAGCACATTGCTGTGTTTTTATATTCAGAGAGAAAACTGAATGGTTTTCTCATGTGAAAATGAGCATCAAAATTTTGCAGAGGACTGTACACACTTCTGTTTAAGACAGTATTTCCTCTCTCTGTCTTCTTCCAATCTTGTTCCACTCCTCACTGTTTCAGCATGTACCACCCGGGCATCTTACTGCCAGGCGTGAGAATGTGAGACTATAAGCGAGGGACGGGGGAAAAAAAAAAAAAAAAAGGAGACAAAGACAGAGCGTGCATTCACGATGCAGACTCCTTATTTAGCCAGGCCTCAGGAGAACAGGAGAGTGGTGCTCGTAAAAGGACCTGTCTGAAACAGCTGATATGCCGCAACACACACTGCCTTTTCCCCCCACCTCTGAAGAGACACACCACTATAGAGGACATCAAAATCCAGCAACCCCTCACTGTTTACCCGTCTCAGCCTGGATTCATAATACGCTTGTTTTATATTTTAAATATTTTTTACTAAATAAAATTGATTGCAAACACTGAATTATCTTTAACAAATAAGTCGTTATTTTTATATTGTTATATCTGTATAGCATGTGAACACAGCAGGTGTCCTTTATATTCATTTTATATTAATTTTTAATGAACAGACCAATAAATACTGTTCATTAAATAATAAATAATCTTCATATTAACTTACAATAAGCCTTAAGAGCGTTGTAGCCTTTTACCATGATATTACCAGCAAATATACAATGCTTAAAGTAAAAGTTTTTAATTAAACTACTTTAATTGTGTTTCTTGAAACAAAATCAGTGGATGCAGGCTCAAAAGCAAAGTCTGATTGCGTCTGGTCAATACTCATGAGAGATTTAAGAAATAATATACTTGTCTTTTGAAAACTATGCAGCTATTTATTTGGGGGTGGGTTGGTGTGGGTGGGGAGGGGGGGGGGGGGCTTGATTCATGAGACAAAGAGGATGTTGGGGCTGTTCCTGTTGTAAAAATATTTTTCTGAACCATTGTCTTGAAGTCCGCAGAGTTCAGTGTTCCCATCTGCATTGTGCTACAGAGTCTAAATTTAGCAGCGAGATCAGCGATTGCTTCGAGGAGTAAGAGGCAAGATTGAACGTTTGATTTGATTTTCAGAAGTGCGCCGTGGCCACACAGGGCACACAGTTACTCCTTAATTATATCTAAAATTTTTCTGGCTAATGCCATACACTGCCAAGTGAAACAATAAAGTACAGTATAATGACAGGATCCTCGGGAGAGTTTCCTTTCACTGCTGCTTTTGCAGTAGCTTCACAGAGCTGCACACTACTGCTCTCAGCTCATTACTACTAGAGGTGAGGGAGGGAAAAATATTCAAATTAAAGTATGGCTTCCCATAATGACCTTCATCAAAAACTCCCAGTACTGTCAGAGCTCAGAGTGGGGTTCTGGGAAAAGAGGAGACAGCACTGCGTGTGCTAGTGGCTATTGTACATGGTTAAAAAGGCAGGAAAGCATTCAGCTGACACACACTTGTTTCTTTAATAGGTGTCGGTTGATGGCAGGGGGGGGGGCAGCTTCCCCTTAGCTGTGTCAACACAGCCGACTTCTATTGCTCATTACCCACAACAGGGTGTAGTTTGTCGGGTACACACACAAACACAAAGCTCTTACTTACCACTTTTTAAAAACTTTACACCCCCCAGCTGCTGACAGCTATCCCACTCCACACCAAACCAACAGATGAAAGGGTCACCTCTGATAGGATGTGTGTTCACATCAACCTGCTGGTCTCAAGTGGTTTCATCTCATCTTTATGCAGTTTCTCACATCTATCTTGTGTCTTCTTTTACAGTAAATGTAACTGTATCTGGCAGGCAGCACTTGTTGGGGTTGTACGACACTGCTGGACAGGTACGTCACTAAACAAGCAAGCACTTCTGACGTTTACTCTTTACAGCTCCAACTCCTGTATGATTTTAACGTCACGTTCATGTAGTGCTATAGTAGTTGGAATGTTGGCCCTCTTCAAATTGAGATAATCAATGCTGGTGAACAAGGTGTCTGTGAAATAAAGTAATAAGCAAAAAATAATGCCCATTTATTAGCCCAGGATGTTTGTGGCTAAAAATGAATTAGCTGAAATTGTATGAAATATTTCACATCTTGATTAAGGGAATCATCTCTATGCCTACACAGTTAAATAAATAGAACAGATATGCTGAGCTTTTTTCCTCTTGGATCATGCTGCCAGGCCCTCTCTGTTGACTCACCTTTACTGATAAGTGCATGGCCATACATAAAATAGCTCAATAATTACAATGTAAATAAGGTGCGTTTGCTGCCTCTTAATTGGAAATGCATGAGTCAGGCACTTAGGCCCACAGTAGAACATACCCTATATCCATCTGGGAGGGAGCGAACTGGCAGGGGCTATTGACTGAGGCCATTGTATACTTGTTGGCTGAAGTCCACGCTGTCAGTAGTACTTTAAATACACCAGGGGCAGACACCAGCAGGGCAGGCCCAGTGCAACAAGCAGCATCATGAACACAAGTGTTCTACCTTGTGAAACATGATACGTCTCAGACATATGGAAGCTCATATCAGCCACTCATGATTTCATTACATTGAAACCCTTTACTTTCTCATTATGACATGTTTTATATAATAATGAGATTCTAAGTCATTGTTATGAGAAACATAAATGGCTGTTTAATTTTTGGTGGTGAAAACTGGCCTCTATGCCAGTGAATCTCAGAAAGGAATAGAGAAATTATGATCATCTTTTTTTACTACTAAGTAATTGAGGTCATGGCCAATAATAACAACATTGCTTCTTTGGCCACAAAGCTTTATTTCTCAAAGGCGAAGTCACAAGACAAGTCAGCATCAGCCTAGAGGACTGCATCTGAGCATTAAACACAAGCCACATCAGATAGTCCCTTATGGAAAAGGGCATCAGCACAATGAAAGCAATCAAGCAATAAAAGCCCAGTGCATAGTGTTCTAAAAACAGTGTGAAGCTTTAAACATATTTCCAGTTAAATTTGAGTAAGATTGGATTAATTTGATATGATCCCAAATTGTTTTCTAATTTAGGCAGAATACACAAAGACACACAGTACAGGAATATAAATAATAAAAACAATACAGCAGGTAATAACCATTATGTCATTATTGGCATTTGATCTGAGATTGACTGGCGCCCTGTCCTGGGTGTGTTCCTGCCTTGTGCCCAATAATTCTTGGTAGTCTCCAAACCCACAGTGATTAGGATGAAGCGGTTACACAAGATGAATGATGAATGGGCATTTCAGAAGATTCGGATCAATGAAAGATAATGCTGTAATGTTTTATTCATAACTCTCTGCATTGTGCAGTCTGAGTAATTTATTTTTTTTAAAGAAAAAACATTAAAAAAATTACAAATTGAATCACTGTAAATTTTCCACATCTGGATGCAGTACCCGACATTCAGAGCACTCCAAAGAGCCAAAGCAAAGTTTGGCACAGTTCATTAAGCGACTCTAAGGCGTCCTGTGGCTGTGAACAGGGAGCACTCAGGCCCTGTCCCGTGAAGCGCTGCTGTTTGTTTAAAACCAGGGCAGACTCTCTGATTTATTCCCCGTGCACTGCTGCTTAAATGAATGTTATGTAATTCACTGCCTGCCACTGTAAGCAATTCACTAATGCTGAGGACCATCTACGGCATGCTGGGCTCCAATCTCATATCGATCACTCAACACAAGATCGATCGCACTTGAACAGCAGAGTGTCTGGCTTTTACAGGCTGCTGGCATCAGTTTACAGCAGTCATGTTGCCCTGCAATAATAATATAGGCCTAATGCGAACATTTACTCATTCACGGTCGTGCATATAGTGATTTAAAAGATAAATACCGACTCCCGCGCAACTTTCAACAACATCATTTCAATATTTTCAAAAGATGTGCTCATTTTTTTGTACGACATCTACAGTAGTCTGAGCTCATGGAAAACGACTGCTTTTTTATTGCATAACGTAATGTTAGCAAAGACAATACAACATTGCAGATTTATTGCACGAGTCCTTTGCCGTTCAGCCTGCCAGCAAACGCACCGCATTAAAGGCATTCATTATGAAGCTGATTTCTTTACCAGTAGATGGGCTTTTAAAGATTAACTCCACGTCTGGTTTCTGCTGGCCTCTGCCCTCTCAGAACATCACAAATACAAAAATGGATCCCGAAATGTGTGCACAGTGGTGGTGTAAAGTGGCTGATGAGGGTAGTGCTGAGGCAGGAGAGGGAAAGATATATAGTGTCAGACAAAATTTGGAAAATCTAGTCCACAACTTTTAACCCCCAAATGATGGAGAGTGCCATCTCTCACATTAATGCACATCCCCCATGGAGCTAAAAGCCTGCTAAAAACTTTTAATACAGGACCAAATATGATCCATTATGATACGAACTGAGGGAGGATACAGAATTAATTTCAATAAAATGTTACAGTTCAGACATTGTATGAATGTTACTGATGAAATCACATGATTAAAAACATTGCCAACAAACATGTACATAAACGTGAAAAATCTTTAAAGGCTAAGCACCACTTAATGGACCTCCATGAATATTTCACATTATTGTAGTTACTGACATATATAAGTATGAATTAAAATGAAAATAGCATTTTTAATTTGCTTTAAAACTGACAATTTTATTAAATTGACGGAAAAACCCGAGCTCGCTACGGAAATTCTTGAACGCAACCGTGACGTCACTGGTGGACAACAGCTGAACAACGCAGCGGTAAAATACTGTTATGACTGACTGTTATGACAGTATCTAGCTGATAGCTAAATAACCAACATTATTCATGACAGTAGCCTAGCAATAAGCTTAACTCAAATTTAGAGGCACCGTTATTCTTGTAAATGTGATCGAAGTCGAACTCGAATTCATCCGACACTATAAACCTCTGTAATGCAACTACGTAGCCGAGTATAATCTGAGCCACCGAGTTTAGCAAGTCAAGCTAATGTTAACTAACATCAACTAAAACAGGCGAAGTAAGTGTACTTACCCTGTTTACCTCCATGTTACAGAGGCTCTTGAACACCTTTCGTTGGTGTCCTTACATGCCCATATTGTTGGAAAAGTGCCAGTGAAATGAGCTACAGATAACGGATGGTCCTTTCCAAAGTGCCTGTTTAAAGTTGACAAATTTAGTCCATTTTCTGGATATTTTGGGATCTTTGGACCATTTGTGCACAGATGTCCCACTGTACATTGAATTATTGCAGCCAAAAACAACACACCTTTTCGTCATTTTGCATTAAATTAAGTGCAACTTTTAGGGTTGTTGTCCACCATCTACGTCACAGGCAAGACGCCTATTAGAATTTCCGAACACCGTTTGGGGGGGGGAGACCAACGGTTTTTTAAACCTTATTCCTTGAATTAGTAAGAAATAACATGTTTTCTGACTATCAATAAACACAAGTTAGGAACTGAAATTCCACTATTTATTTGTTTGACACTTTTATATAGCTGGTGCTTAGTCTTTAAGGCTTTTACATAAGGACTTCATATTGAATACTTTATTTTAAAAATAACAATGCTTACATTACAGATAGCTGTACATTTTACCAAGAAACTATAAAGAAATTACGCATGAAAATTTTAACAGGACCTGAAAATCTCTCAAATAGCTGTCACATAACTTCCACATGATTATATATATATATATATATATATATATATATATATATATATATGAATTGCAGTCAGTTACAACAGGTTTTTCAATAACATATGCCATGTGCCTTTAAGTCCCAATATAAGCAGTCAATAAAAATTTTGAATACATTTACTCCTAAAGAAGGTTTGAATTTTAAAAAGAAGTATAAGAAGATGCTAACTTTCTTCCTCTACTGTCTTGACGCTTTTCTAGGAGGACTACAACCAGTTGCGGCCACTCTCCTACCCCAACACTGACGTCTTTCTCATCTGCTTCTCTGTGGTCAACCCTGCTTCCTACCACAATGTCCAGGAGGAGTGGGTTCCTGAGCTCAGGACCTGCATGCCTCACGTACCCTACATCCTTATTGGCACACAGGTGGGCCTCAAGCATCGGCCATAAAAACTGCAGAGGGGAAAATAAAACAGACGTCACAGTCAAAGTTTTGTGAAGACAGAGTTTTGTTTCTCACCTGAATGTTTGAGATTTGATGAATGAGAAATTAGAAATTGGACAGTGCAGCTAATGAATTTAAGTGCACTGAGGGAGCAGGTAAATGCCTTCAGACTTGCTTCATTTTTGCTCCCAAATGTACAAACCTTCGATATTAATATTCTCAAGCATCACAATGTTCCCTCAAATATTTTGGCAAGAAAACTGGGTTTTCTACAAAATGAATCTAAAATTATACTTTTATACAAGCTTTATGTCACCAATTAAAACCTATGGAAATAAAGCCATAAATAGCCCGAATAGTGAAAAGTAATACACTTTCAGTTCCCTCCCTACTCTGTGATGGGCCTCATTTGTGAAGCTGCCAGAAAAGCACCATATGTGCTACAGGGTTGATTCAGTAATTGCTCTGTTCGAAATTGTGTTCCAAGTTTTGAGTTAATTTAAGTTCCCATTAGTTAACGTTCTAAAACCCGCACAGCGATACATTGTTTCGTAATAAAAGCACACTCTGCTGGTATTAATAGAAAAGAACAGAGCACAGTTTTACTGTCAGTGCCATGCTGAAAGTGAAGCAACCAGCTATAAGCATTCTAGACACAAATATTAAACACCAATCTTACATGCTGAAATATTAAGAACTATAGGTGTATTAGAGCAGGGGAAGATCTTGGCAAAAAGTGATTGAAGCTGTAATAAATGCAAAGGATGTTAGTATAGAAAGGACATTGTAATTTGGTTGTTGAGTCTTAAATCATAGAAATTATGGTCTCCTACTTATTGTCCAGTTTCTGAACTACTAAAGACTGTTACTGTTGGCATGGATTCCTAATTTAGACAATAGTCTTGGGTTTCGAATGCTGAAAACTGTGTCACTGCCCAAGAACATAAAAATAGAGCAGCTGATGTCCCGCATGCGCAGACGTGACTATTCCGGTTGTAGTGTGTTCTGCTGGAACAGTATATTTTGTTAAGCTCTTGTTTATTTTGGTAGATTGACTTGCGAGACGATCCAAAGACACTGGCCCGCTTGCTTCAAATGAAGGAGAAGCCACTGACCTATGAGCAGGGCCTCAAACTGGCCAGAGAGGTGAGAACCCCACGGTTTGTGTTGTATCAAAGGTAACCTATCCATATTGCACAGTGCATGCAGTTTCATCCGTGTGCTTTGTATGGTTCTTGTACACAGATCGGAGCACAGTGCTACCTTGAGTGTTCAGCACTGACCCAGAAGGGACTAAAGACTGTGTTTGACGAGGCCATTCTGACAATCTTCAGCCCTAAGAAACAGAAGAAGGGCTGTGTGCCGTGCAGGAGCTGCTGTACTATTGTATGAGCACAGACACAAGCCATGAGGCAAACCCCACTGTGAACACCAGCCCACCTCCAGATGTACACGACAACACTGAAGCGCAAAAAAAAAAAAAAAAACTAAGCCAAGCCTCTTCAGCACCTTCCAGTGTGCAGCACATCCTGCCTCTGCCTCTCTGTCCATTACCAAGAAATGAAAAACACAGTCTTCTCTGTGCCTTATTAATCAAAGACTGAGGACATGAAGCTTTTAGGCAGTGGTCTTCTAGAGCGCATTTCTTTATCGCAAACAAAGAGCGACCAAGGAAACATGGAGGTTACTTTCAAGCAATGTGCAGAGATGCAGAGAGCCAAACCATGTAAATAGAGCTTTCCTTTCCCGTTCATGAAACCAAAAGCAGTCACCTCTCAGACTGATTCTACCAGGCTTTCCATGAGCTCAGCCCAAGTGCCTCAATCTATCACCAAATGTCACAAATTCTATTCATACCACTATTCTTCACCTTCTCTTACCAAAGACAAGGCGCTTTCCCATTTAATGCTTTCATCAGGGACGCCCTGACACAGGGAAACCTCTTACAATCTTCTTTCCAGCAAAGAATCTCAGTGTTAACTGTGGGCTGTTAGATATCTAGCCCACACCTTACAGGCTTTCTCAAAGCAGCCCATGGCACTGTGTTCAAATTAGAGCGTCGATACATTTCCTCTCAGTAAAATGTGACCTTGTGAACTTCACTCACTTACAGCTTGCAGAAATGTTACTGTGAATGCCACGTTGAACGTCTTGTCAGTGCCCCTGTGACATAGTTACAGTTTCTCAGCTCTCAAGAATGTCCGCTTAGCCTTCTATTGTGTTCACTTTCAGTTTTCTCTAAAGCCAGCGCCCTGTGTCAGTGCTCTATCAGCTAAATGTTCAATGAATCACTGGGAGTTAAAGGGCTTAGGTCTGCCAGCTAACAGCCAGTACATTTTGCTGGAAAAAGCAGCAGTGCAAAAGTTCAGGCCATTCCTACACATTCATTGAAATAACTATGAAGACTCTGAATGCTTTTTAAACACATCCCTGCTTTGGTACGGAATTTCTTACTTTGACAGCTCTTCACTTCGCGGTAAAAACACTGGTTGCCTTTTAGTGTGACCTCAGGGACTTCCTCCACAACCCACAGGGTGCTAGTGACCTTCCTCATGACTACAAGGAAGGAAGGCCTGGTCCACACAGAGGAAGAGTGAGCCTGATTCCAAGTGCCTTTAATGTAGCATAGAATTTGACCCTTCACTTGTTTTTATTTCTTAAATGACACTGTGCCTCGAGTCATCCTATGCAACAGACTGTATACTGTAATCGTACAAAAGAACAGCAGCATCAGCACTGGCCATGCCAGCAATAACTTGAACTCATTGTGTAACTGTAAACCTATATTTAACTTTCTTTTTAGAATGTAGTATTACTTTCTTTTTTTGTATATCATATATTGTTTGTGCACCATATGACTGCTTTTTAGCGTATGTAATTGTTTGTATATAGGTCTGGTGTGATTAAAACTCATTAACAAATTTATTGTAGGCCTAATATTATGACTGGTCAGCATTACTTAACTTAAACTACACATATTTCTGCAAATGTTTAGACAGTGGGCTGTACCTTTGGACCATGTGTAATTATGGACATACCAGCACAGGCGAGGAAGGGGGTGGAGATGTGTGGAATCGTCTGATCCTAAATAGATCTCCATTCATCTGTTCATTCTACAGCACTGTACATATGCAGTGTTTGTGATTTAATAGACGTGAGCTTGCTGCCCTCTATTGGCGACAAATATATAATGACCACAATCAAGAGCGGCAGTAGAGCGTGCTGTTACTGACCAGTGCAGAAAACCGGAAACTCCAACCGGCTCTATTTCTGAAATCCTTTTTTTAAACGTCTACAGGGTCCCTCTACATACCTCCCTGTACACGCCCATCGCCAGCAGCGCTCCACAGCCTGCAAACACCTGTAAGAATAAACTGGTCTGACTATTTGTCTTTAAATAAGTCTTTATATTACAATACATGACATAACTGAAGAAATGAGTATAAAAACAATTATTTTGCAAGAGCTTCTTACCTGAGCTTGTAAAATGGCATGACATTCGCTACAGAAACAAGCAGGGCTATAATCCAGCGCACACACAAAACAATACAGACAATTTATCACAAAAAAAGGTTTATTTAATATCTCTGTCTTTTTAAAATAATTAGATTTATTCTATTCATCAAACCCTTTCTTTTGAATTTCTGTATAACATAAACATAGTTGGGCCATCATAAAACACACAATATGCATGGAAGGGATGGGAGGGGGTAGAGAGGCCCGAAGAGCGCGAAAGAAATATCAAGCCAAAAAAATAAAGGAAAATAATGATTAAAAAAAAAAAAATACATCTTCCTCACGTGTAAAATCCACACCCATGATTTGGATTTGAAATAAAATAGACTTAAAACAAAAACAGAAAAAACATTGAATGCTGTGAACACAACAAATCGTCGAACTTGAAGTGCTTTAGTCCTATACCCACTGTGGTGGCTGGTATTTCTGTCTAGGAGTAAGACTTATTGGTTCAGTGTTTTCCCAAATGGGCCGTCAAAATACCCCACGTATGCAGGCTGTCATTCCAAACACTCCTGTAAAAATCATCTAGCTCTACTCAATCTTCTGAAAGTCTGAACACTGTGCCACAAGAAAATAAGAGGAGGTCTCAATAGTGTGTTAAACACTCAGGTCTGAAGTCATACTTACATTGCAGTGGCATTCCTGGTAAACAGAGATCTGCCAGAGAAGCACAGCATGGAGCTGCTAACAGAGAGCAGGTGTATTACCTGACGCAAACTTTTAAAAAAATACTTCAGGGAGATAAAATATCATGGCAACTGCTGGAGCCTACTGCTGCCTGTTGTATCCATGGAGCAATTCCTGGCTGATGGTACCAGTGCCAGACTGGCACCTGCCTCATTCAACAATAGTAATTATACAAAAAAAAAAAAAAAAAAAAAAAAAAAAAAAAAAAAAAAAAAAAAGGATGATCCCATTCTTGACATTCTTTGGGGGAGCAACAAACCGAACCATTCGAAGTGTGAATCGTTTCTTAGTCCTGTTCATATGTCTTCACTGTCTTTGTTGTTGTCTTTGTGAAGTTTGGATACTCTGGTACAGTAGCCGCACTCAGACATGAGAGATTAAATTCGTGATCAAGTCTTTCTTTGAGGAGAGGAAAAAAAAAAACCCATGTGGGACAGAAAAGGGGGGCATCACAAGACTTAACGGATGCTGACCTCACTGCTTTATGAGGGACCTTTGGGACCACACTCTTTAGAAACAAGAAATGAAACTCCTGTTCTCAGACAAAGGTTTTCAAAATATATCATTTCACCATGGTTGATTATCGCTTTGTCTTGCTTTCCTTTTTTTTGTTTGTTTTTTTTAATAACAGCAAGGAGTGTAAAGTCTATTCTCCCCTCAGGTACGTATACACACACACACACACACACACCTTTTCTTTTTTCCTCCTTTTTCATTGTCTGTTGTTTCAGTGTAGTATCATTGTAAAGGAAACGGAAGGGATTTTTACAGTGCTGTCAATAAAAAGAAAAAAGAAAAAAGAAAATAAAGGGACAGACGAACGCAGGAGTGTACAGTAAATCATGTAGCACAAGAAGCGTGGAGGGCGGGTGAAGTCCCTGTGGCAGAGAACAGACAGCCATTGGTTGGAGCCAGATGGAAGGGTGGAGCCACATCCTTGTTAGGTGGGAATGATGCCATCGCTGTTTTGGATGCCCCGCCTCAGCTCCAGCTCCTCCAGCTTTCGCCACAGGTCCTCCCTCTCCTTTTCCTTCTTCTTTTCCCTGATGTGGAGCACAAAGAAATTAATTCCTTAATGCTGTCAATACTCATTCATCACTATCCAAACCCATCGTGCAAGCATCCTACCTCTGACGGTCCGATTTGTACGTGGCAGCAAGCTCATCGAAGAGCGCACTATTCATCTCCATGAAAGCTTTAAGTACGTTGTAGATTAAAGCAGATATTGCTCTAAAATGGGACAAGAGAGAAGAATTAAAGAATTCAACAAATTTGAAAAGACATCCGAAAACCAAAAAACAAATATTTACACAGCATTAAATTGTGTATGTTCTTTAACTCAATTTCCATGACTTTTTGCCATAGATACTATGCTGTATGGTCTGATTTAAGCCTGGACTGTGGCTAATGTACAGATCGTACTGCAGCAAATACATATTATATCAATGGTTTATTTAAAAAATAAATAAAACAATATATAAAATGGTATGTTTATCCCCAGCCCCCACTACACAGGCCCTTTACCCAAAACAAAGGATTGAATTTTATGAGCATGACCTCATAAAAACACTGTAGTCTGCAGTTACGGTTTGATTTTAGCTGCACTTACGGGTTCCAGTGCTCTTTTGAGATCCTGTAAAGACTGGCAAACATGATGGGCAGGATTACGCTGGAGTTCTCCTCAATCAGGCTCATAATGTACTCATTGTTCCAGTAGTACAGTGCTCGCTCAGCCACCTGCCATTGAAAAGACACAAAAGAAGGATGATTAATCCATACATCAACATTATGAATGTAATTTTCATGCCATTTCAAAATGGGAGAGCGCAATGACTGGGTACAGAGCGAAGTGGCTTGGTTATATTGTGTAAACCAGTGTCTTTGTGAGGATGTGTATTGCAGACCTGAAAGTGTGGGCTGGACACACATCTGGAGATCTGCTTGAACAGTGGCTCCTGAATCTTGACAAACTGTGTGGGTTCAATTACATCCAGAATCTCCTCCAGCTCCCCCAGGAACATAACCTAATGGAGGAAGGGGGGGGTAATTTTTTTTAATACTATATAAAATATATTAAACAATAGTTTACATAGTAAAATCAAAACTATACTCGTACCTCTTTCTGACTGCAGGTTTTTGGCCAAAATTTTAACAATCCTCTTATCACCTGAAAATATCCACACAAATACGTACATTAAAATTTTTTTTACAAAAAGCACAAAACTTTAAAGTAAAGAATTTCACTTACAGGTTCTGTTAGCGTGGGGTCCTTCTCTAAGAACTGTACAATACAGTATGCCAGCTGCAAGAGACACAGATGTTTATACGTTAGTGTTCTGGCTCAACATCTGTAGCACAAGTAAGCCAAAAAACAAAAAAAAAACTGGAGCATGAAATAGCTGATGTCTGCTAACTAGTTCCTCTAAGATCTGTAGCAAACTTGTAGGATCTGTAGCAAAGTTATGTATTTATTTATTTATTTTAGGACTTTATACAGCCAAAAGTTCCATTTCATCATCTCCTTTGATGAAACCTCATCAGACCCTTAAGCAAACTTGTCCCCAACAAATTATCTTTACTGCTTTGGGTCTGGAAGGCTAGGTGTCACCTTTTTCTTAATTAAGTAATTATGTAAGTCAGCAAGCAAACAATTAAGTCAGTCAGTCCTACATCATAAATGACCTATAGTGAGTACAAATTTGACCAGAAGCAAAGAATCCAGAATACCTGTGCATGGAAGAGGGACA
Source organism: Hoplias malabaricus (assembly GCF_029633855.1). NCBI lineage: Eukaryota > Metazoa > Chordata > Actinopteri > Characiformes > Erythrinidae > Hoplias > Hoplias malabaricus. The sequence continues at coordinate 19,343,094 of NC_089806.1, read as the reverse complement.
GACTCCTAGCTGAGTGCAGAGGCAGTAACACTTTCACCAGGAATTGTTTATGTTCAGCTTTCAGAGGGAGTGCAAAACCATTGATGATACTGAAAAAAGATTGGGGGGGGGGGGCAAACAAACAAATATTACAAGGCAAGGAAAAACAATGTATTTAAAAATAATAATTTAAAAGGTTACACTTTGTACTTTAAAAAAATAAAAATAAAATGTAAAAAACTCAACAAGATCTGTGTGTTACATACCTGCCCAAAATCTCCAGCAGCTCAGCCACTCCATTGAAGTGCTCAGTTTCATACACAAACCTTTTCCAAGCAGATAGGAGGAAAAGCAGAGTTAAAAATAAATAAATAACTAAATAAATAAATAAAATCATATTTTTTTTAATTAAAAAGGTAGACATTAATAGCAGCAATGCAATACTTAAGATCTGGCCTCAAGCACACTTGGCTCCTCACAACAAAGCCATTTTTAGTAGTCTTACCCTAGAAAAATGTTGTTGATCTGTTTGCGGATGAACGCTCTGAGGCCAAGGAACTTGCCGTAAATTCTGTGTAGGACAGTCTTCAGGCAGTCCCTCTCCCGAGGGTCCTCGCTGTCAAACAGCTCCAAAAGCTGAGGGCAAAAAAGGGAGCATGAGACAGAGCCACTGGGTTAGCCATGGCCTTATGGTTAGAGAAGCAGGCTTGGGACTGGAAGGCTGCCTGTTCATACCACATGACCCCCCACAATGAGTGAGACTGAGTGAGTGTATGTGTGTAAGAGAGAGAGAAAATGAATGTTATGGATGGGTTACATGTACAGTACAGAAGTCTTAGGCACCTAGGATAATTAAATATATTTAAACTAATGCCTTCTCAGTAAGCGTGGTGCTTGTTTAAAGTTATATATAATCACAAATACAATAATAATAATAATAATAATAATAATAATATAAACAAATAAGAAATCTAAGATATTTGTTTTTCTATAAAGTATAATAAAAGTATTATTTTTTTTATCAAATAATCACTTATTGTTCCAATAAATAGCTTTTTAAATCTCAATCTCTGGTGCCTAAAGCTTCTACACAGTACTGTACATTTTCATCGTACATTGTGCAATGACCATATAAGCCATGTTTACGTACATTTATGTAAAGAAGAGTGTGTTATTTAGCAAACCTGCAGCATTTAATCAAGCTCATACAGGCCCAACATGATCATGTTTTAGCATGCATTTAACATCAATGTAAATAATTTAAATGAGCTATTAAATGCCATCTTTGTAAACTGAGTGTACAGACACTAGATTTGCAAACATCAAGAAAACAAACATTGCCCACTACTACTAATGGTTCTATAGCATCAATGAGAAGTTCAGGTTTCCAGGAGATCTATGACATGTCTCAGCAAAGACACTCAACTGCTTTCTGCTTGTCTAGCATTAAAGTAAACGAGTGCATGTATTCAACAAGATTAACACAATGAGCAATATTTATTGCACAAACTAATTCTTCTTCAATGAAGTTTCAAGATACATCGCCTGTATTTAAAAGCATGGGTAACATTTCACTTTCAAAGAGAGGATTTCTACCACACACACACACACACCTGTAGTACAAATTTCTGGTCAATGTATTTTTTGGCAATGCTGGGCTGAAATTCCTGACTCTCCAAGAAGCGAATGAAGAACTCGTATACGAGCTGGAGGAGGGGGGAAAAAAAAAAAAAAAAAAAAACATCAGTCAACTCTCCTCCAAGCATGGATTTTCATCAATGACCATAATTAGATAAATATTATAGAAATTGTGTAAGGGGTCAGTGGGGTGTAGTCTCTTGTGCTGCACCTGTAAGTGTGGCCATGAGGCCTCCAGAGTGGGCTCATCCTCCTCTGGGTCAAACTCATTACTGTCGCTGGGCGGAAGAGTCCGAAATATGTTACAGGACACCTAAAAGAAATATGGTGGAAAAGTAAACAAGGAAAAGTAAAACAGGTAACATATGATAAACCCATCAGACTTAAAAAGGATTCTTATATTTACTGAATGACAACTCAAATCAGTAATCATGCCTAACCATTTTGACAACTTCAGGATAGGTCTGCTCAGTCAGGTAGCCCCGGCTGACGGTGACATAGTCCACCAACTCGTTGAGAGTGGAGCGCTTGTACTCCTTCATCTTGAGGTCAGACAGTGTGTCCATAAAATCAAAGAGTGTGCAGCACTGCTGCAGCTTCTTCAGAAACAACTCAGGCTGCTCTTGAGCAGGCACATCTACAGACAGGGAGGGAGAAATAAAAAAATAAATAAAACACAGGTAATGGATTTGAAGGTGGTGGGGGAGCACGCTTTTGAAAAGTGACTTATATTCAGCTTCTGTCCAACAGAGATAAATGCCTCTAATATGCCCTTATAGGGCAACTGAGCAAAGCAAAATTTTCTCTGATGAACACTAATGTTTACATGTTACACATATTTAATTCAAGTATTTTCCACTTGGCACAGTTGTCGTCTAGCCCACAGCTGAGATATACCCGCTATCCAACCCTGAATTCTCCTGTCTAGAAGACTCCTGTTGCTGCACAACAGAAGTTAATTTTCAGCTAAACGATTTTACACAAACAGATGCCCAAAACTTAACTCAATCTACTCAAAGCACATCCAAGAGTTCATTGAGGTCAAGCCGACTTGTCAATGTGTTGAATAAGAACTATGAAAATTAACACACTGGAAAAGTAAATTATTTATCATTACAACAACAAATTAGTTCACAAATTTACCTAGATTTGATTAATGCCCAAAATGAAAAAATGTACATGGCTCTCACTTAAAAGAGTTTTATGCATGTTTGCTTGTAGAAGGGGGAGGAAGATTTTGGCTGAATATTTAAGGACCTTTTCATAAATTCAGGATTGTCTCTTTGATGTCTTATTAGTGAAACCATACAAGCCAGCCGCATCCACCTAGTTACAGAGACCATTTTCAAGCATTCAATACAAAAACCACTGAAAACCTTTCATCAATGAATCAAAACTGATTTGCACTTTGAAGGCTTTACACGCTGAGGAGGAAGCGCTTCAAGAGAGCCGGATCTTACCCTCAGTTTCTATGCTCTTTAAAGAATAGCAAGCAGCAAATGTGTATGAAGATGAGCCAAATGCCTACCTTTCAGCAGGGGTAGCTGCACCAGTTCAATGGGTTTGTCCTGAGATCTAAACTGAGACGAACTCTGCGCTCGCTTCTGCTTGGCTTTCCGGACTGACTTCCTTGAGAAGCCGTCCACCTTATCTACGGACGGGGGTGCGGTGGCTGCTGAAGACATGGCCCTGGGAGTGAAGAGAGAAACAGAAATGGAGAAGAGAAAGAAGTGATATATCACCCCATTATAAACATGCATTCATTGAGTTACCTAAGACAATGATGAAAGTTCCCACACTGGGTCAAAGAGCCTACTATTCTATCTAGCCACCAATGATCTTCACAAAGAAAAAGGCCTGCTTTGATTTCTGTGGGTGCAGACTGTTGAAAAAGACAGATACGAACTTCACAATCCTTTCCAGTTGGTCACTTAATGTAATAATCCTATTTACTTAACTTTAGCAATCTGCTGAGGAAGGATAAAAATAAATAAGTATATACATATTACATGCAATGTATATGACCCAATATACTATACACCCTCCTGGGTATGTCTATGTCAACCATGCCAACACTTTCCACAAGTAGTGAGTAGTGTTTATTTTTAGTGACACATATTTTGTCAACTGGGTGTTATAAACAAACGTAATGCAGGGCTTCCTCCCTCTAACACATCCCTGTGGTAGTCATCTTTCCATTGTCAAGCAATAATTCTCACAAGTCTAAATGTCATCACATCACAAGACAGTGGCTTCAAAGAGTAACAAAAATTTATCACAAGTCAAAGCTCTGGTATTTTTTCAGTATCAGAATTTGTACAGTGGAGTCACCCCGGGTCAAAAGGAGGCAGCACTGTGCTGGTCCTCCCCTGCACATTTAGGTCTTATGTAAGTGCTCAGTGCACATCCCCACAGGCCGCTGGCCCAGTGGGGATTAGAAAGGACTGGACTGGCAGAAAGTTATCAGGCTTGTGCTGATTCCTAACAGACACAGAGTGGATGAAGAGGCAAGAGACCCTAGATACAACAGTTCTACAAATGTGGCAAAAGAAATAATAATTAGATGAAAATCACCCTCATCCAAAGTAAAACATTCCATTAATTTTCTCACAATATTCAGACAAATGTCAAAAATCTGCCATCTACATAGGAAATTAGGAAAGTTTATGACCATGTACATGTGATTTTCATCAATTCCTGCTTTGGGTCTGCATATCAAATCTAGCACTAACAAAGGCTTATTAAAGTGTGCTTTCGGTTATTTAACTTAAAAATTAGAATTTCAACACATCCCAAAACCTACATCCAGCCGAGGCAAACAAATTTAATAAATCTATGTGAGAGTAAATAAATCAGTAGAAGGCTGCAATAACCTGTGCTGCAGTCAATAAAAAGAAAATACAAAAATGCTACATGCTCAGAATTCATCAGCAATTTCCAGAGGCAGCGTAAAAAAGTTGAAACTGAGGCATTATCTCAATATTCATTCATTCTTTCGTTCATTCATTCATTCATTATCTGTAAGCCAGTCCAGAGCCTACCTGAAATCATTGGGCACAAGGCAGGAATACACCCTGGAGGGGGTGCCAGTCCTTCACAGAGCAACACACACAGATGCACACACACAGACACTTGAGTTGCCAACCCACCTAACAATGTTTGCTTTTGGACTGTGGGAAGAAACCGGAGCACCCGGAGGAAACCCATGTGGACACAGGGAGAACACACCAAACTCCTCATAGACAGTCACCCGGAGCAGGACTTGAACCCACAACCTCCAGGTCCCTGGAGCTGTGTGACTGTGACACTGTTGTAGCCACTGTGCCGCCCCCATTATATCAATATATTAAATGTAAATAACATGGAATGTCAAGGTCTTTAAACGGTTAAATGCTTGTTTAAGCTAAACTGGGAAAGGCTCCAACCATTAACTTGAAGCCATTTTATACCAGGCTATACACTAGTACAAATCAGCAGAAAGATTACTTAAATAACTTTTTAAAGTCAATGAAAACACTGAGCAAATATCATCTTAGTAACGTTAATGTAGCATCTTCAGAGCTTTCATGTGTCCATGTTTCAAGCACCAGCATCTTCAGGTCTCAAGTAAAACACGAGAGCAATATATTACAGTAAATTATTGCAACCATTCTTTTATCCTACTATAGTTAGGACTCAAAAATATTTTTTCTGATTATCATACAGATAAATATGGTTAATGATTTGTCTTCATTTTGTGGATGTGTTTTACGAACATAATGTGAATGCAAGACATTTAAAAAGTGAAGTTCTCAGAAAACTGAATACAAGCAGACCATATCTGCATAGTGTGGATGAAAAAGACCTCTGGAATGAATGGACGAATCAATCAATCCAGACAATCAGTGTTCTCAGACTGTTATGACATTCAAATTTCTGTTGTGCATTAGATAGTTTCATGGCCAAATTGAAGATGACAGTATCCTAGACACACTTTTTCTGCACCGCACATATTGTCTTTTATTAAATACTTTTAAACCCCAAAGCCAGTCTCTAGGGGCCTGTCTGCACCTGGCATTAACGCGTGTTTTGTAATCAGATCACGTTCTGATTTCAAATGTGCATATGAAAACCAAGTGTAAACACCAACAAGGCACACTGTGATTGGATTACTATCAAATCACTCAAACCACATTCGAAAGTGGTCAGAGATGGATTTCTTCCATGTTTAAGTGTTTACAGAATGTGTTTTTTTTTGTCCAGCCAGAAGTACACAAGCAGAAACGCATAGCTGAGAGGAGGGACAATGCAGGTGTGTTGTTTTCCGAAAATAAGTGGCATGACATTTTCACTGTTGTTTTCAAAAATTCCTCTTGATATTCGTGGCCCTGCAGAAATGACAGTGGCTACAAGAAGTAGCCTTTTCCTCCATCGATGTAGACGATCCACTGCCTGTTTTTAACTTTTATCCCCTAGGGTTGAGAGCATATAATAAACTGTTTACTAGCATGGGAGAAGCCATGTTTGCCGTTGGTTAGCGGTAATATCACAGAAATTATGTAGATGTTTATGCAGGAGTATAAAATCAGATTTTAATGTCAAGTGTAAACATAAATCTATCAAAGAATATCCAGATACTATCCATACATACAATTCATTATATGTTTTCTTCAAATTACACACAGTAAATAAATAAAATGACTCACTCATATCTGCATAAAATGCCTTATTTAAGTTGCCTGTAAAGTATATAGTGACAATAATGCTTAAATATTATGCTACATTTATATAATGTTATACTTTATATAAGAGACACAGAAGAGACACAAAACATGACACTATAATTCTACCTCTAGAACATCCTCTAAATTCCAGTTCCTTCTATAGAAACAGAACTTTCTGGGTGCACACTGTAAATTCCAAAAACTATACATGAATATCTAACAGCAAGTAGTAGGTTGATAAAAGTGAGCCCACCACAGGTGCTGCCATAAACTGAGTGCACTTCAGAAGCAAATCCCATGTAAGGAGGTTTAAACACAGATGTCACACATTTCTAAAACTGATAACAGACAGACCAATAGACCACTTAAGAACAGGTGACTATGTCATAAAATGGATTTACTGTACACAAGGCCCTTAGGCGAAAACTCTTTTAAGATTTTCATTTATGTTACTACATAGTTTAACAAAGATTTCATTTTAAAGATTTTTTTAAATAATTAAATGTCATTGAGAGGCTTTATGAGAAATGCTGCACTTAACCATCCTACATATGTTAGAATTGTGGTAAATAGAGGTTAGTTTTAAAAAACCTCATGAATGCATGATTACTCTGTGTGGCAGACTTTAGAGGCATTAAAACCTTCAAAAGGTCCGGTAACCAAGACTACTTCTGTGAATAATTCTTCTGGCATGCATATCTAGAATTAAGTATTTCACATCAAATCACACTATTTCCCTAGATATTAACTATCCCAAGTATCCATTACTGTATTGTAGTAACTAATAAGTAGTCAGAAATATACAATTAAAGAAACACTATGTAGTATTTTACCTTAGAGCTCAGGTAAAAGTCATTGTGATGCTCCACTGACCTGTAATAAGGTAGAGCTTCTGTCACTGCTACTCTCCCCTCAGCACTGCAGAAACTGCACTATGTAACTTCTGATGGAGGGTAGGTCCCAAATCATACCTAGTGTCCCTTCAAGGCCAAAAGTTTGCAGACACATAGGCTATATTTTTACAACTCCACACTAGAGTGTGGAGTCGGTATCTGACTATTTGGATATTCTTTTGTTGGGTAGATAAACCTTTCTTAATTTTGAGTTTCAGATATTCATGTTCTTTTGGATAAATATGGCCATCTATGAAGACAAAGCTCTGCTCCACTCCATCCAGATTCAGACTTGTCAACATAAAATCTCTGTACGAATGAAGTCAAACAATTTTACATGCTAAAGCATCCTAATACAACAAAACATGACAATGCATGAATCACCCAGCAAGTTAGCGAGAGGAGACGGAGCACAGCCTCTGGATATTAAAGCAGGTATCGGACACAGATTTTCTGAACAAAGTTTATACAGAATTTTACATTGCCCTTAAATCAAGACTGAAAACATTCCTGTATGAGCAGGTTTATAGCTTAGTTTAAAGAATTCATTACACACAGTTTATAATACTCTCTCTGTTTATTCTGGAACTTTTTTTTTTTTTTTATCATTTTAATCAGGGTTTTCTTTTACTGAAATTTTTTTATTGTATTAGTTCTTATTTTAATTGCCTTTATATTGTTTTAATCTTTTGAATTTTAAATTAGTTTACTGTATTTTTCTGTACACTTTTTTGTATACCTAATATATAAACTTAAGTACAAAATCAAGACAATTTGTGTCAAAAAATCAGAGGTCAGTTGCCACACAGTGAGCACACAAGACCTGTCTGAACAGTCAGTCCATGAAATGCATGACTGCAGCAGTAGATCAAAAACAGGTGTGGAGACTGTTGCATTCCCAAGAGCCTGTATGTCAAGGCTTATAAAGAACGGTACTGGTTTGTTGACACATCATTTACAGCAATGCAACATGTGAAATAACACAAAAATGAAAATAAAGCTTTCTCTTTAATAATAAACTACATTGTGTTACCCGTGTCGTAAGTGCAAGCTAGCAAACAGAGGTGTCAATGTACTTTTTCTTGCAATACTGATTCCAAGTGGTAAATCAGCTTCGCTTTGCCTCACTCACTCACTAGTGTTCTACATTTTGTTATCAAAGTATGGGATGCCTCACCTTTAAGAGGTTTTGAAATTAACATTTCACTATCAATAACAGGAATGATCCTCATTATAGTATGATAGGGTCACATATTACTACATTTCTTCTAGTAGCAGACGTGGTACTGCATGGATCTGTGGGCCAAATGTGAGATTACTACTATACCAACATCTAAAATTATTTATACTACAAATATTAGCAAAATGTTTTGTTCCAATTAAGAATATTCATCAGAAGATGAGCATACAACCATGATGCAAATTAACCCCACTATAAGCAAAGCACAGAATCCCCTTCATAGGACAATCACTCCTGCTGTAATTAAATTATTTTTAGCGTATTATTTGAACAGACAAATTCAAATCACTTATAAATGACCAGGGGTTAGGTTTATCTAAAAGTACTGTCTGTTTCTAGGTAAAAGCATGCTTTAGGGCAGTTGCAGTCCTGGCCCACAGGACTCCTGGACATGTGGTGTGCAAAGCCTACTCTAAAGAAGCAGCTCATTCATTAAATGGATCTCTTTCCCTTATTCAGAATTCTCTTTTATAGAGAAAAAAAAGGAGTAAACAGTGTAGCTCTGGGTGACTGACACAGGAAATGCTGACAAAGAAGCAGGTGAAAGTAATGTTAACAATCTAAGCAAAATGCTGATACACTTGTACATTTACTGGCTCTAGGAAAAAGAAAAAAAAAAACATTTACAAAATTAATTCAATACCAACAGTAACTATACGTAACTTATTAGAACAATATATGTAAAACCTTTAAAAAATATTGTAATCTAAATCTATCAGCAACTCTTGTATATTGTGTTCACACAACTATATTGTTAGTTAATCTAGGCCTTGCGATAGGCCTTTACATGATGGCAAAGATATCACAATTTCTAAACATTTTCACAAAATTCTGTATGCATTATACTGGGTTTTAAAAGTGGGAATGGAGAGAATTTACCAAATATGATATAAAAGAAATAATAATAATTTAAAAATAATAACAATCAAACTTCCATTCATTAATATGACTTTTAAGAATAATCCGACTATATCTTACACTTAAAAACCCTTGCACTGAAACAGAAGGTGCATGTCAAGGTCAATATCTGATATTTTCATTTGTCTGACAAAACTAGGGCTAAACCATTTCATGAAAAATAATTTAAAAATGCAGTTTATCTGGCCATTTCTGCAATTACAAATTAAATTGCAATATTTTCTATAAATTAAGTCCCAGACCTAATTTATTACAAACAAATTAAAATCAAGAAAATCTGCCTTTCATTCTCAGTGCTGAATGTAGAATTCAAGACTCATTTAGGTGTGGATTTTATGTACACAACACAATGCTTGGTTGCCCCTGACTGGTCTAGCTGTTATATAGAAGCTAGTGATAAATATCTCCATGTAAAACTGAAAACATGGTTCACGATAATGCAGGCTAAATTTAAAGCTTTTTCTTTTAAATAGATATTTCCATGTTAACAACGATAAATCTTCCTGCCCTGGACAAAACAGACAAATATTTATAATGTACAAACCAAACCTAACTTCACCTGGATGGTCATTACAAAGTATGTAAAATTTACTTGTAAGTGTTTATAACAAATATTTGTAAGTGTACATGCAAATAATTATGCAAATAATTTTGGAGAGCAGCCCAGTGTCACTAAAACATCCTTCTGAATTACAACAAATAGTTTAAAACATTACACATTAATTCAGTCCAACACTAAATATGTTAGCGATACGTATCCATCCTATTTTGTTCCTTTCGCATCGGTTCATGACAATGAATTGTTTGCTTAGTTAATTCTTCAATGTTCTTAGTGTTTGTTAAAGTCTATGCACTTGTTTGGCCAGTTCCGTTTGAGAGCATTCACCCGGACAAATTCCCCATCTACTTCTATTCGAAGTTCTGAAGTAAATATCGGCCGGTGGCGGTACGCCATCGTGCATCCCGTTTTCACACACAGTCTAGGCATGTTTAACATTGTGCAAATGGGATTTAAATGAGTATATTTACCTCAACCGTCAGCTCTCCAATCCAGCTGATTGGACACCAGAGAAACCGTGTAGGACGAAGGAGGGAGACGTAAAGTGAACGTTGGTTCAGTAACGTTAACCTCAGGTGGAGACTCGCCTAGCGCTAATTCGAGCAGCTAACACTTAGCAGCTAACGGAGAGCAGGGGCTGCTGCTGCCTTAAAGACTCCAGCGTCCTCCCCTGGAGCGAGACTCTCTACTCACACCGTGTACGCAGCAATATATGCCGCTGGGTGCTCGCTCGTTCTTTACTTCGCTCTTAAACACGCTGAGGGTGTATGCTGCATTGCTCCAGTGGCGGGTGAACGTTAGCTAAGTTACACCGACACACTCGCTCAGCTAATCCCTCTCTCTCTCTCTCTCTCCCTCCCTCTGTCTCTATGTCTCTCTACCCTCTCTCTCCGGACTGCGGGGAGCCACAGTAAGCTAACCGTAAACGGGACAAAGTGACCGGCTACATCCCCCGGGGTCTTCGCCGTCGACTGTAGCTCCTCTTGTCGAATGCACGGTTGTGGATATTCAGTGGTTTAATCTCTGTCTGCGCCGAGGACCCAGCGCTGGCCGAGCTCCACTGCCAAGTTTTTTTCGGTCTCAAAACAGAACACGAAATCTAAGTCTAACTTCATGACCGTTGTTTATGGGTAGAGTAGGTGCTGATTGGTTACGCCACGCACTTAAAGCACAAGAGATTGGTTTGTGTTACCGTCAATCATTTTTATCAGCGTGGACACGCCCCTAAAGTCAAACGTCTGTTACGTTGCGCGGCTGTGGCGGTCGGTTGCGCTGTGTCTGAGCCGAAGCGGAAAGGCCCGGATGTAGAGGAATGTCACCGCTCCGAGGAGGAGCTCAACTGTCCACACACACAGCGCTCCGTTAGGGCACAACAACACAGCACAGTTACAGCACAACGAAGCTCCCTTACAACAAAACAAATATGATCCCTTAGAGCATAACAACACAACTATTTTAAAGCAAAAAACAAGTCCCTTATGGCACAACGGAGCTTTACAGCACAGCTCCTTCACAGCACAACTAAAAACTCCCTTACAGCAAAACAACACAGCTCCTTCACAGCACAACTAAAAACTCCCTTACAGCAAAACAACACAGCTCTTTTACAGCACAACACATCTCCCTTACAGAACAACACAGATCAATTTCAGCGCAACAATACAGCTCCTTTACAGCAACATAACACAGCTGTTTTAGAGAACACAGCTTAAAACACAGATCTGTTACAACACAACAATACAGCTTCCTTACAGCACAACAATGCAGCTCCCCTAGAGCACAACTCTGTTAAAACATAGCTCTATTGCAGCACAACACACCTTACAGTACAACAACACAACTCCCATACAGCAAAGCAACACAGCTCAGTTGTAGCACAGTAACACAGCAGTTACAACACAACACAGCTCAGTTACAACAACACTACAGTTACAGCACAACACAGCTCAGTTACAACAACACTACAGTTACAGCACAACACAGCTCAGTTACAACAACACTACAGTTACAGCACAACACAGCTCAGTTAAAACACAGCTCTACAACACAACCTCAAAGTTCTTCTTCAGCACAACACAACTTTTTTTTTTTACAGCACAACTCAATTAAAACACAGCTCTGCAGCACAATAAAGCTCCCTTCAGCACAACAACACAGCTCCTTTACAGAATTACAATACAATACAGTTATAGCACAGCAGCATGGCACTTACAACACAACTCCATTACATCAAACTCTGTTATACCACAGCTCCTTTACAGCACAGGAAAACAGCACCATTACAGCACAAAACACAGCTCAGTTATAGCATAATAACACATCAAAAAGGCACAGCTCTGTTACAAGACAAATCCATTTAAACACAGCTTCTTTTCAACACAAAAACACACATATTTTACAGTACACCAACACTGCACAACTCTGTAAAATACAGCTCAGTTACAGCACTACAACCTACTCTTAATTTGGCAGTGTATCGTTACTCTATGATACTAACAGTTGTTTCTGCATTCAGTACAATTTTCCCCTAGAAATAGAGATTAAATACAGGAAAATGTGTCCATGTTTGTACACTCATCACCACAAGGTGGCCATAGTGTTATTGGACACCGTTCGTAATACGTCTGATTCTTTCTGGAGCCGAGTCTGCTGCTGATTACCCGTAAAGAGGATGTGAAGGAGTCGATTCGACACAAATTTGACGCTAGAAAAATTAAGTTGACACCTGGAAAAATCAATGAACACTATTAACTGTTACTGTCTTAGCAATGTAATGTAAAGGTCTAACGCTAAATTACCTCATCCAAGGAGGTGTCACAATAAAATATTTATCACCCTTTCAGTTGCACAAATGTTATAACATTTTACTCCACGTGTACCGGTGAAAGTCTGGGCGTGGAATCGAGGCCAGAGCTCTGGAGTCGATTCTCTTGCAGAATTATTGAAATTGGGAAACCGATTCCTCACATATATTATAAAATAAATAAATCCATCCCTATATATATATATATATATAAGCTTAGCTCTGATATTACCTGTGAATAATTATTTCCATTTAACATGCACATTGTTTTATGTGCTATATTTCATATAATTTAAAATTAGAAACTGGAATAGGTAAACTATTCATTAATTTGTTCATTCATTTACTTAACTGTTTCATCCTGTGCAGGTTTGCAGTGGGTCTGGAGCCTACCTGGATTCACTGAGCACGCCGATCCATCAGAGGGCATCACACACTCACACAGTCACTCACACTATGAAGGAAACCCACGCTGATATTGGGAGAACACAACACAGTCCTCACAAACGGAGGCGGGGCTTGAACATTAAACTCCAGGGCACTGGATCTGTGTGACACCAACACAAATTGGTGTTCCACCATGCTGCCCACAAGTAAGTAATTAATTAATTCATACATTGTCTGGAACTGCTTATCTAGTTCAGGGTCTTAGCAGGTCCAGAGCATATCCAGAATCATTGGGTGCAAGGTGGGAACACACCCTGGAGGAGGCGCCAGACTTTTGCAGGGCAACATTCACACACACACACACCAATGAAGACGTTTGAGTCGCCAGTCCACCTACCAACATTTGTTTTTGGACCATGGGAATAAAATAGAGTACCCTTAGAGCATAGGAAACCCAAGCAGAGAGTCACCCGGAGTGGGGCTCAAACCCACAGTCCCAGGACCCCGGAACTGTGTGGCAAGGACACTTTTGCACCACCGTGCCTCCCAAAGGTACATCAATCATTAAACAAAAATAAAAATAATCTAAAATAATAGTAATCCAGAGGTCATCACTGAAGAAGAATGCAAGCAAAAATGGCAAAACCTTTATTAAATGATACTGTGTGTTAAAAACAGCAAAGCTGCTGACTAGGGTTTTACCCACACACTCATAGTAACTCCAGTATACCATGAAGGGCACAGGCAAAGTCAAGAGGCTTTTGGTTTTCAGCAATACTCTTCAAATCCTACTTTCTTATGGAGACTTGTACATGTCACTTGGAATATTGTCATTAATTATTCATTCTCTCTCTCTCTCTCTCTCTCTCCACAATATATACAGCATGTAGTTATGCAGTGATAAAGTATCCAATCAGTATGCAGAGGCACAAAGCCAGTGTAAACTTACTGTGTATTCAGAGGTAAAGCACTCTGCACTGATTACTGTATTTAAGAGCTTTCATGTCTTATCTGTGTTAGAACATGACAGATAAGAGAAAAATAAGCATGAGAATTTGGCCAAGGCATGAAGTGTGAAATATATACAATATAAACACAATTTAAAATTAGAAACTGAAATAGATAAATCATTCACTCCTTTTCTGTAACCACTTAAACAGTTCTTGGTCACGGTGGGTACCTACAGCCTACCTTTATTCACTGGGCACAAGGAGGGTTTTATTCCTAATGCTGATTTTAAAGGAATACAGTGCGTATATTCCCAAGCGAAACAATAGGTCTTTTGTAAACCCATAAAACATTTTCTGGAGCTACACAGTTGCTACTTTTACGACTGTAAGGATCATGGTAATGATTGTATGAACTAATTATACCTACAGGACTTAAGATAACATTAGATGACTAATGAAACCAATAAGTCTTGTCACAATTGATCACAAAAATAAAACCTTTATTTTAATCTCTGCTTTTTTTTCTGATTGTTCTAATTGTATGAGTTTCATCAGGCCGCACTGAAAAACATTATTTTTCAGGAGAAGGTTGAAATCACTGCGCCATTTCAATTGCAATATCTACAGTGAGTGACAACTAGAAATAAAACAATGAAATTGCAACAGACTTGCAGACACTTTCAGACAGTTCTTTCAAAAAAATTAATGTTCATCGTCCATGGCCATAACCTTACAGAATACACCCAATGAGTGTGAACTTACTGTTCCTACCTCAACCCGCAGAAATGTCCACTCCTTGTCCATATCAGATCAACTAAAGCCTAACATAAATAATCAGAAATAAAATCAGTCTTCCGACTGCTTGACTTGGGCGTGCTGCGAGGGAAAATGCAAGTGCTCATGTTTGTTTGTGCTACTTGAATTTCTCCAGAATCAGTTTAGGCAGCCGCTGATCTGAAGCACAGAAATTCCACACATTAACCAAGTCCCTTTGTGGAGATAGTTAAATGAAAACAGGAGTTTGAGACATTTTCCAGAGTTCAGACTGCAGAAATAGACCAGAATGCTGTTACACATTTAACCCTGCAGAACGCTGCCTGTTCTCTGGGCCAGCTCTTTGTGCAAATAATTTATCCGCACTGTTCAAGTGGTAAATCATCTAAATTAAGCAAACGTGTCAGACATTTCATCAGAATACACCTCTTACCTTGAAAAAGCCTCCACAGCACAGCTCATAAACAACGCACTGAACATTAAAATGTGATGAATTGTAGAATGAAATTTGACTGAACATAGAAATGCAAACAAACTGTTTATTTTAATTAAGATCCAAATCATCTTTAATATACATTTTAAACATATTTAATTAAAAACATATTTTAATAATGGATTCATGTGCCATAATGTTCCTGTTTGGAGGACACGGTTAATAGGAGAAAATGGTGGATATTAGGACAGTGTTCCTGATCCAGCCCAAAAATAACAGTGTGGATCACTACAAAACAACAAACAAAAAGCAAACAAATTTTCTGCCACAATTTGTTGAGTAGAACACAGAAATGTCCTAAACTTTCACTTAATGAAAGGCAAGTTAAACAACCTAATGAGCGAGTTTCACATACTTCACAGTGCACCACTTTCTGTCACGGGTATCTGACTGCCACTATATTCAGTGAAAACATGGCTTAGACAGGTATAAAGCCACTCAATACCAATGGGAGGAGTTGAATGATGTTTGCGATCCAAACTAAATCAGATCCAGAACCTCACCTCACTTATGCTGACATGGCTGAACACATCTAGAACCTTAAAAATAAAATGTACTACACAAAGGGTTTTTTGAGCAATACCATAGAAGAACCACTTTGGATTCCACAAAAAAAACAGGTTTATTAAAGAGATGTGTGTGAGAAGAACTTTTGAAAAGTTTTCAAATCCATCATTCAGTCAAGGGTCTTTACCCATTTAAACATTAACAAAAACGGTTCTTTATGAAACCAAATGTTGTTCTTTTATGGCATCGCTCAAAAAAATGATTTTGTAGCACATTTATTTTAAATACTGCAGTATAAAGCCTTCTCAGAAGAACAGAGCCTGTTACTGAGGCGAAGGGGGAGAGTCTCCATTTGAATTCCCTTGATTTCAGAATAAAATGTTGCATGAGCAAACAGCCACAAACATTTGACAGTTTAGAATTGTGCTAATGAAATTTCACACAAGATTACACATGCAGAAACTCCAATACTGTCTTTATTTTGGCTGGTTTACATAGTGAGTGATGTACTGAAGGTACACTGAGCTTGTAAAAGTCCAAACAAGCAGGTTAAGGTTTAATCTTTGAACTAAAATACCCACTGAGTGTCCAGTGTAAGGTTACAATTTTCTTTTTTAACAGTGGAGAGTCTTCACTGTTTAGGATCAAGATACAGCTCCTTGTTCTTCAAAGAAATTGGGAAAGATTATTTTTAATCCATATTCACAACAGTGCGTATTAAAAGCAGCATCCTTGTCTCTTAAACAGTAAGGATCTTTACACACAAGAACATTCTGCTGCAGCTCTTTCCAGACGATTTGATCTACTTACTGAATGGAATGTACACATTAATGTTTTTGGGGTGTCCCCCCCCAGAGGAGTGTGTTATAAAGATAATGTAAAAATGTTACCAACAAAATGTGAAACTACTCAGTCAGAGTCACTGGCCCAAACATCAGAGATCCTAATCAGTCTAAAAGAACATTCCAGCATTTTCCAATCTGTAATCTCTATTTCATATACGAATGTGTGTTGAATATCATGGACCATTACAAAACCTAAATAAAATATAAGAAAACGTATTTACTTAAACATTTCTAATAGAAGCCAAATGGCACAAGCACAAATATTTGGTCTGAGACCTTTTTGTAAAAACAGGTGAATGGGTGAATTTGATACTGTGTGGTAAAAAAAATATGCTGCAGAGTAATCAGATAGAAATTAGGTTGAAAAATGCTTGAATATTTCTCCAATTAAAAACATGTAAAAGCAGACTTCATTATCGATAAAAAAAAAATTCAAAACCTTCTTAACATTATGGATTCAACTCTGACATGGAAAATATTTCGGCAAACACTGCAGAGTCTAAATCTCTAATACACACACACCATGGGCTTTTCAGCTCATTACGTCATCATTTCTCCTCACAAGCATCATCAGTGAAGTAGTCGGTGTTGTCAGAGCACATACGCCAAAAACAATGGTTGATCCAAAAACTACACCGCTGATCGCATGACATTCTGCATGCATGTTACTAAACTCACTGCTTCGCGTTTGTCTGAGATCCACTGAAGCACATAAACCCAGTTCCTGCAACATCAGGCTCTTTCCTGATTTGAAAGGTCCCCTAATTCCAGTTGGTGTTTTAGTGGTTTTTTAAAGAAGAAATCATAAATTCGTATTAAACCATTAAGAATGATATAACACCTTTAATACCATAGCTTTAACACTGCCATATTCTTTACCTCTGTTTGTCTGAGTCCATGTAAATACTTTATAAAGCTGTGAATAAAAAAAGAAAATCTCAAAACAAACCAGCTTTAGCTTCCATAAAAACAGTAAATTAACTATTGTTTACCTCTGTAAACTGCTACAATGTCTTTGGACCAACACGTTTGTTTTTTCAGCATCTGTATCTGCCCACCCGAAACAACCGGCCGTCTATGAGGTCATGCATAAAGCATTCATTCCAACAGGAAGCCCCCCTCCTCTTATTCCCTCAATTCTTCACTACTTATTGTGAGCTGAAGAATAAACTAAAAAGTGGCAATAAGACAAGAGTTTAAGGGTGTGTCTGTACTTGTCAGCTTCGGCTCAACGGAAACAAACCCTGGCGCGACTGCTCTGTTAAAGTGAATGTGATCGCTTCCTTTCAAACTCTGGTGCAAACCAAAAAAAATCCAGAGTTACTGGATTTCAATTGGTTCCTAAGTGACTTCTGGTTCAACACAATACAAAGTAAGGGCATCTATACAAACCACAACAGGACGTGAGTCACAAGTTGCCAGATTGAACGTGATGTGAGTGAACAGAGTACGTTGAAAACAGCAGTGCATTTTCTTTGATGCCGTTTTGATTCCTACATAAATTAGGTCACATGTTGCTGTGTTTCAAGTTTAGATAAGTGCCACAAGTTACACAACCATGGCAAGTGCATTAAGCCCAGTGTGGTGCATTAATCTGACTGGTTCACATAACACACACACACATTACATTCTTTTAAAAAAAGAAACACACTTTGATTAGCTTGTAAATATCAGTGTGCACACAAAGCAAACCAGGACTAAAATGTAACAACGAACACTGATCAACCATAACATTATGACCACCTCCTTGCTTCTAAATTCACTGTCCATTCTCTCAGCTCCAATGTCCACAGCAGCATTTTGTAGTTCTACAACTACAGATCGTTGTTTGCCCAGATTTATCCTGTTCTTAAATGATCAGGACACCCACAGGATCATCACAGAACAAGTATGATTTGGGCTGTGGGTCACGCTCAATGCTGCAGGGACACTGATGACACTGGTGGGGTATTAGTGTATTTAGATCTGGTACAAGTGGAGTTTTTAAACACTGTTCAATCGTTCACTCCTATCCCACTAGTCCACCTCATTGATGTAAAGTCAGAGACAGTAGCTCATCTGTTGCTGCACAGTGTGTTGGTCATCCTCTGGTCCTTCATCAGTGGATACTGGATGTTGTTTGGTTAGTGGACTATTCTCAGTCCAGCAGTGACACTGAGGTTTTTAACAACTCCAGCAGCACTGCCATGTCTGATCCACGCATACCAGCACAACACACATAATGCATCACCACCATGTCGGTGTCACTGCAGCTCTAAGAACGATCCACCACCCAGAAAATACCTGATCTGTGGTGGCCATGACAATTGAAGAACATGGTGAAAGGGGGGAAACAGTGTGCAGAGCAACAAGTGGACTACAGTCTGTAATTGTACAAAGTACTGCTGTATGATCAGTGGAGCTGAGGGAAGGGATGGTGAGTGTAGAAAACAAGGAGGTGTTCATAATGTTATGGTAGATCGGTATATCATTTTCTTGTTCGAGCAGGGTACAGAAGTATAAACACACCTGCACTTTTAAGTCCTGTTATATCAGAGTCTGGTTAGTTGGTCCCTTGGTGTGGACCAATGGAACCGCACCATGACCCTTGAGTGGAAGTGGTCCTAGTGTAGTCCCAGAGAACATGATCAGACCTTGAACTGATCCAAATATAAGGTGTACTTAGCACGTTTGAGCTAAGCAGCTCAGCAGAGCAAGTAAATAAAGAACTAGTTAAACTTTAGCTGCTAACTGTAAAACTAGAACAGAAATATGAACTAGTCCAGAACACAGGACCACCTTCTATTTTCTTTCTTGCTCCCACCCCAAAACAAGACTGATCAGCAGAGTACATTCTCATTTTTGATGTGACACATTTTGGTGTGCTTAGATATTTCCCTGCTTGAAAAACAAACAAAACCAAGGGAGGAGGGGGAAAGAAAAAAAGAAAAAAAAAACACAATTCTATTTTTTTTGAGGTGAGGATAAAACCTGGAGAGAGTGAAAATGCCATAAATTTAGCGTACTGACTTTCACTAAAAAAAGCCCACTCACTACAGCCACACGTTGCCTTGGAACAATCTCTGTTCAGCAAAATCCTTAATCCACATCTCTGTTCTGGGCTTTAGTCTGAAGACTAAACAGGCTTCAGGAAGAGGCTAGGATTAAGAGATAATCCGAGTAAGGCTTGGAAGGGAAAGCCCCCAGCTCTTAAGTTTGTGTACATGAGCAACATGGGCAAAAAGACAAAGTGATCATGCTCACTGTAGTGGGAAAGAAGATTTCTCATTGTTAAGGAGACAGAGAACACAGTGGTGTAGGATGGATGTAGGTAATATGGCTTTTGAGAAGGGGTGGAGATCAAACAAACAGGATCCATACATGACAAAGCTGAAATGTTATGGGATTTTAAACAGTTCAGAAACATTTCCAAACATTTAAGTCTTTTGCAGCTACGTGTCAGCTGTGAGACTGTTGCTCTGAAGTTCAGGGATTTCTGGACAAATCCGTCTGAGGGTCAAAAGTATGGAGAGAGATTAGTCTCAAAATACTTCGCAAATGCGTAAATGTTAATCCACAATTTAAACACAAGTCACAAATATGTTTCACTGTTCACAAATGAATACATCCCAATGTGTCTCACAGTCTGCAATTTGTACAAAGTTACATTCAAAAATACATGTTTTTGTTTTTCATAGATATATCCCGATACAAATGCAGACGAACAACCTACCGCCAGGTGGCACTGTTGTTTTCCCCCAGTGTTTCAGGACTGACTTGTTGCTTTCAAGGCTGCAACAAAACCCCCTGTAGGCGGGACTCCATTGATTGTGATTGTGATTCCATTGGCTGCCGCAGTAAATAATCGACAGTTAACGCTTGCTGCTGATTGGCTAAATAAAAGCGATGACCAATAAGAAGCGCATATTCTGTTTAGGGGCCTTCCCACAGGCTGAGGTTGTCTGTCTGAAACATATCACCCCTCTTAACAAACCAGGCTCAAAAATACGAAGCACATTGCGTCCGGTATCAGTCCAATATACAACACGACTTTTAGTGTCCAAATACGGAAAGATTTTAACCTATTTTATTTGACAACTATAGTCCGCTGGATTTTAACGTCGTTAAATTTAGGGCACCTTCAAAAGCGTTCCACAGTGATCACCCGCTCCTGTCTGTGATATGAAGATGAATTCAGCTGCATTTTTGTTCGAACTTCCACATTAAATGTTGTGCAAATGCGTCTGCATTTAAGTTGGCCCCCACACGTCCCAAAACAACAGTGCCACCTAGCGGTAGGTTGTTCGGCTGCTGGCCACATTTGTGGATCAGGCTGCATTTGTATTTGGATCGGGTGAAATGCGAAAGTCTCAAAATCCCAAAAACCCGAGAGAGGAAATGAACAAATGCACGTCACGGAAAACACGCAAGTGACTTGATCCACAAACGCAGATTCAACAATTTTATATTTTAAATTCGAGACTTCGATTTTACAGATATATGCAATGTAACTTTAAACAGATTTATTTTTGCATAAAATCAAGATATGTATGAAAAACAAAAACATGTATTTATGAATGTAACTGAATTTGTACAAATTGCAGACTGTGAGACACAGATTGGGATGTATTCATTTGTGAAGAGTGAAACTTATTTGTGACTTATGTTTAATTTGTGGATTTACATTAACTCATTTGTAAAGTATTCTAAGACTAATCTCTCTCTCCATACAAAACTGCTTTATTGATCTCAGGAGTGGTATAAATTAGATGCCTTTTCTGCTTGTGTTTGGCAAAATTTAACAAGACCAAAGAAAATTTGGTAGATTAAAACACATTTATAAACAAAAAAAAAAAAAAAACAAGCAAATAAAATTAAAAGATAATTCAAAAATAAGAAAAACACATTTACTAAGAAGGAACATATTTCAGACATTCACCAAAAATTCACTAGTGGTTTATTTGCCCACTGTGGATACTACACTTGGAAATCCCAGATTTATTTGGGCACTCAGTGTTGGCAGAGAGGAACTTAAAACCGATGGTAAATTACTGGTTAATACAGACGATGAACAGCTTCTTCAGGACAGGTTTAGGTGTTTAAAGAAGAGTGGCACGAGAAAGGCACAGCAGAAAGCCACTGTACCATACACCAAGAAGCGGTAGGTCAGCTCCACATTAGCGTTCTGCCGGGCCTTGCGGACATCGCCAGAGGGCACTCTGAAAAGCCGGCATGCTAGTGGTATGGCCACTGTCTTCATAACTGCCCTCACGGCCAGGAGCACAGCCACTCCTACTAGGAGGCGCAGAAGAGAGCGTCCTACCAAAGCCATATCAATAATAGGCAATTTCAGAGGCAGGGAAGCAAGAGGAGGGTCTTGCTGCATGCCCAGCTGGTGGTTGAGGTGGCAGGCCAGAGCACCTCCAGCACCAGTGGCTAGAGCCTGAGCAGTGTCCCCCCGTGATGTGCTCCAGGAGTCCAGGGAGAAAGCCACAAGGGCCAGGCCGATGTGTACCAGCAGGATGACCAGAGGGGCATAATAACTGGACAGGTAGAACTCGTCTATGTCATCCAGGATTGGATGAAAAGCAGCCAGGATCAACAAGCTGTAGAGGAAGCCTGCAATCACCTCCTGAAAGACATGAGAAAAATGAGGTTAGGTGTGAAAACTAAAAATACAAACATATTTTTAAAAAAAAGCACACAGCACTTAACAGCAGGTGGGGCTTAAAAAAAACCTCATGTTTAATAAATAAAGCCTTAGAAGAAATTCTGGCATAGCTGCCTCTCTGGTCTAAGATCAGAAGACTGCAAGCACCTGAAAATAATGTAAAACATTCCAAGAGAATTGTTTTGCCTGTGAGGCAAAAGGTGTCGAACACAACAGAGCCACATTTACATCAGCACTAGGGACTGAAATCACCTCAGTGAAAGGCAAGTATAGCGTTGTCTGGCAGAAAGGATTCAGTGTGAACAGTGCATCTTATCAGACACAAAAGTATCTGTAGGCAGAGACTGATGTACTAGGGTCCAAATTTACCTCAGACATTTTGTAATTGTGTGCTTTAACAGAAGCATAAATCACTGAGTTCAAATAAATCCCCTGTTGGGTGCAAGATTCCACAAATGTCAGAAACCACACTACACACACACTCCTTTTCTTTCATTCCCTTCTCCTTGTCCCTCTTCCCCCTCTTTCAAAACAAAACAGTCATCCAAGCTGAAATACAAACAGGCCATTGTTTGAAACATCACTTTTCTCCTTTCATAAGACACAAAAAATTTTATTTGAAAACTCCTGAGAACAGCTGTCACTGTACTCTAGTTTAGAACTAAAATACTGTAAAACAGGGTTGTGGGAATTATACATAGAGCATGTTTCCAGTCCAACTTCATTTATTGCCTGAAACCACTTATCCAATTCAGGGTCGCAGTGGGTCCGGAGTCTACCCGGAATCACTGGGCGCAAGGCGGGAACACACCCTGCAGGGGGTGCCAGTCCTTCACAAGGTGAGACACACACTCACAGGGCAACACTTTTGAGTCACCAATCCACCTACCAACGTGGGCTTTTGGACCATGGGAGGAAACCAGAGCACCCAGAGGAGACCCACGCAGACACGGGGAGAACACACCAACTCCTCACAGACAGTCACCCAATCCAACTTAGTATTGATTAGCGGCAATGATAATTCTAAAATTAGAGCTTTTTCTAAGAAAGAAAATGAATAGCCACAATGCGCTACATTTCTGAAGCGATGATAACATTTGTTTTGTATATTGTTGCTGTTCAAAGAAAAACACGCATCTCCAAGTTAGTAACTTTACAGGAAAAACTCTCCACAGAAGAAAACTTACTCAACTTTAAATGGAAGTCAATGTAAATAGGGTTTATTCAAAGTAATTCAGGAGCATTTCTATTCGTTACGAAATTTTTACACAATGCTTTGTTTAAATACAGCAAACTAAAAATTGACAACAATTCAGAGTGTGATGTCGCATATTTGAACAACTGTGTATAAGAAAAAGTGTCCAAAAAAGGCCTCAAAATATTCTCTGAAAACATTTGACTGTAAAGTGTCCTATGTACATAAGATCTGCGAGTAAAAAGAACCTCGACTATTGAAGGGGGCATTTATGTTTGTGGGGTTGTTGCTGGTTTGTTTACCTTAAAAAAAGTTCTGTGTTTAATGTGGAACTGTATTATTTAAAAAAACAAAACATTTTTTTGGTGTGGGGGGAGTGTTTTGTACATGGCTAAAGTTTAAGTTGTCTAAGTTTTAATTCACTGTTTGAAATACCAAAGAAACTCATTTGTAACTCAAGTTATATAGTTTTGTTGCACTTTTGGTATTGCAGTTAGCCATCTCCAAAATT
The DNA here is from genome assembly GCF_029633855.1 of Hoplias malabaricus. NCBI lineage: Eukaryota > Metazoa > Chordata > Actinopteri > Characiformes > Erythrinidae > Hoplias > Hoplias malabaricus. The sequence continues at coordinate 19,319,049 of NC_089806.1, read as the reverse complement.
TGAAGACTTCTGACCACAAGTAATTCCAAAGTGCAAATATAAGTCAATATTACCCTTCTATGGAACAGAAATAGAGCAAAAGTCCAAGCCAAGCTTTTAAAAATATCACTGGAAGCTACATGAGGCAAGCAAAAATAGTATTTCTGTCTGTTTGAACTGTAACAACAATTCAAGTTATTTTACAAGGCCTCAGTGGACTGGTCCAAATTTTGAGCAAATATGGAATATAAACATTATTCTTGCCAGTTCCTGGCAAAAAACAAACAAACTATTGGACACTTTCCAATTTCCTGTTTTTGTTCTCTCAAGGCAAATCGGGAATTTCTTCAAATATGGGCTACATTTCTCTTTATAATATCAGCTTTGTCTGATATTCTCTAAATTATTGTTAATCGTCTCTCCCTCTTTTTTCTCAATGACATCAAGGTAAGCTCAGTTTCAGCCACTCTAGCACACTTCAGATTCTGCTTGCTGTAAATTGTGCAGCTCACCCATGTACTCCTGCTTTCAGACCTGGCGTGATGTGTGTTCAAGGTTTGCCAGTGATTACAAAATGACCTTCAACACAGAGGACCCATTATTACCCATGTTCAAGCAGTATACTCACAGTGGGGAAACAAAACACACAAGGTAGAAGGGTAATCTAGTCAGAATCTGCTGACACAGTGGGCCTTATGAACTCTTATCATAGCTGAGGTAAGGAAACACATGGACAACTTCCAGAGCTGGAAGTACAGTCTCATCAAGATGGAGCTGTATGATCACATCAATACACACAAAATACAGACATACATACATGAAAATTGCAGGAATTTGCAAGATTAATCACTCATTTGAAAATGTGCAAATGTAAGTAAGCAAGCAAGTTATGATGTGGCTAGTAATATCCAGGGGTGACAACATTTAGCATTTCTCCATTTCCCTAAGATACCTTGATTAAAGGAATACAATGTAAGAATGGACTTTTTTGTCTCCTGAGCACCGCCTACCTGCTGCTGAGTGTAATTCACGTTTACAGTATTGTTATGAAATCAAGTCTCACGCTCACTCTCTTTCCGCGTGGGTTTACAGAGGTTGTGAATGGTGCTCAGGGCTTCAGCTGATGTTAAGCTGGGGGAATGTGTGTAATGGAATAAAATTATGTTGACTACATGACAACTCATATCGCTTATAATATACACTGGACTGTGTACTACAACCATAAAGTGTAACTTTGGTGGTATTCTCTCCGTTATAACCACAGCAACTGACAGAATAACACACATTACCAGAATATGTCCAACACTAAACAGTGAGCTAATCCAGCTAAAGTTAGCAGGTACTACCACTCACCCTTGCTCTAAACCTGATTCTAACTCTTTGTGTCAGTGGAACCCAAGCTTTGTTGATGACAAAGTGTAACTTTAGCCATTTTATTGACACAGCAACCAGAGAAAAGCACATATTACCAGAATCGATGTCTAAGGTGAAAACGTGAGCTAATCCGGCTCATGTTATCAGCCATAAACACTAGCTCACTGCTCAGTAACTCAAAAACTGATAATACTTTCGCCAAAGGAAACAAATACTTACTGCTCCAACTTGTGTCCTCATGTCTGTTTCAGCTCACTCTACTGTGTAAATTCAATCCAGTATTAACTCTTGTTTGGCTGCTCCTTCTCTCTCTCTGCTTCTTGCTCTTTCTGCCATATAATGCCCATACTGGGAATACCTAGCTAGGAGATTTATGGCGTAAAATATAACGCTTTTCTCTTGCAATCTCTCTTGGATTTCTGTCAGGCTCAATATAGTGAGGGATAGAAAAACACTCAATAGCCCGCTGCAGATCATGCAGTTCAAATTACCATGATCTTTTTAGAAACATATTTACATTTACATAAATGTACTTTCATGTCAGATATCACTTTTAAAAATCTGATTTGCAGTGTTGCACTTAAACATCCAGTGCAATATTAAACAAGCAAACCTTTGACACATTTTAAATTACTTCCTACACTGGCACAACTCTGCATAAACAGGAGAAAAAAAAATGAAACCCAATAACACCAACTTCAACAACAAAACTAAATATAGATCAAGCATGTCATGGTCATTAAACATCTGCTACAATGCAGCACAGATGTATTCCTGTTTTCGCTGCTGCCAGTCTGCATCATTGTTAGTGCTGCACGACTATTATTGCTACTGGAAAAGCAGTTTCTGCTATAAACACTTAACAGCTCCACTGAAATTGAATTACATTGAAACAAGCAGAAAGCTGTTTTCTTGACAGGAGGTTATACAGCTGTGCATGAAGATTGGCTACAGATTGTGTTATGACACTATTACATCCCTGCTGTTATTTACTTCTGTATATTCCTAAAAATAAAAACATGTTTCGATTTGCATAGTTAATGCATAAAGAGAATACTGGCAGAAATTAAGATACAGTTAATGAATGTTTGGATCATCATTTGGCATCTATGCTATGTCATTTATATCTCGCCTGTTTATTTCACCACATCCAGACTGCCTGCAAACATTATTCAGAAACCCCACCCCCACCAACTGTATCAATTTACCCAATTATTTCAGTTATTATACACTTTTTTATGGCTGATTTAAAATCTTTTTCATTAATTAATTATCTGTAACCGCTTATCCAGGGTCGCGGTGGGTCCAAAGCCTACCTGGAATCATTGGGCGCAAGACAGGAATACACCCTAGAGGGGGCGCCAGTCCTTCACAGGGCAACACACACTCACACCTACGGACACTTTTGAGTCGCCAATCCACCTACCAACCTGTGTTTTTGGACTGTGGGAGGAAACCAGAGCACCTGGAGGAAACCCACGTGGACAAAGTGAGAACACACCAAACTCCTCACAGACAGTCACCTGGAGCAGGGCTCAAACCCACAACCTCCAGGTCCCCGGAGCTGTGATTTAAAATCTTAATTTCTCTTTTTTGATCTAAATTCTATTGCACCATTTAAAATCATTTTAATTGGTTGCCTCAAAAGTTAACTTTTTCATACATTTTATTCTGTATTTATAGGGCTAACACTATGCTTTATATAATGGTTTATTTATTGAAATTGATAAAATGGTACCAGATTCCACAATACACATATTTCTCCCATGTCTATTTCATTTCTATTTTAATAATGGTTTATAACATTTTGAATAAATCAGGATAACCAAAAATCTTATGAACAAGAAATACTATGTGCAATATTCCCTAGCCCTAATCGCTAATTCCCCCCAAAAAGCTGATCCACTAAGCTTCATTGTCTTCCCAGGGCAAAAGTAGAAAGCTTAAAAATCGGAGAGACTTACTGCAAGAACAGTAAAAATAAATAAAGAAATAAATCAGCATCCTGTGATTAATACACAAAACAGATGCTTCTGAGTCAGCCATGGTGACTCAATCGCCTGCAATTTTAGCTTCCAAGCATCCACACTGACCCAAGGGGGTTCCAACTACGGAGGTGGAGGAAATAAGACATGGGTATGTTCAATTTTGATATCTGTTTCGCTTACTATGCTGAAATCCAGACCCTTTTCATTAAACGTATGCTACTGTTTTTGTGGGGGGTTTTTTATATGCACTATTGTCTTATTGTTGGGTGAAAGATCATGCAGTCATATTGCCCCTGGTTTGTGACACAGTCCAAATGCTGACAAATCTGCATTGTTAGCATGAACAAGTCACTAAGCAAACTTATGAACTAGCTAAACAACAAATGACACAATGTTGAGGTTCACAATCACAAAAAGGTCAAAATATCATTCAAAACAGTCTCAATCATGGAAGCCAATTAATGTCACACCTTAAAAACATACACTGATGTACAGCGTGTATGCACAGCACTGAAGGTTTAGAAGGATTAATGTTTTACTCACCAAAACAGAATGCATGCCCATGTAGATTCTGCTTATGCATACCAGGAAGCTCCAGCATATGGCCACACTCAGTCCAAACAGGAAAGGGTACTGTGAGACAAAGAAACAGGGGAAGAAGCAAACACAAATGAGGATATAATAAATTAACAGAATTAGGCTGTGGTGCCGCCTTTTGAACAATACAGCAGATCTAATATTCTGAGAGACCATTTAAACAGAACTTTACTTAAAATTCACTAAACTTAAATTTTACTTACCTTACTTTCATAAAAGCATAATAATAATAATAAACCATGCCTCATTGCAGTAATCCATTCAGATGCAAGCCTACACTTTTCCAATGTAGCATCAATTCCAAAGTGAAGTGAAAGTCAAAGAGGAAATGAAAGCCAAAGATGCTCTGAACTTCTGAGGAGTTTGCTGATGTAACAATATGACTAGGCACAAAAGAGCAAGTTTGTTTCCCTCCACCCTTAGTGTTGCTGGAACAAGATGAAATACACTATAATGCCATAAGTATTCACTCACCCATCCAAGTCATTGAATTCAGGGTTCCAATCACTTCCATGGCCACAGGTGTATAAAACTAAGCACCTAGGTATGCAGACTGCTCTTAAAAACATATATGAAAGAATGGGTCTCTCTCCGGAGCTCAGTAAAGTCCAGTATCTTGAGATTTCCTGGCTACAAAATATTATACAATCAAATGTCAGTGGTATCATAACAAATTGGATGTTATTGGGAACAACAGGAACTCAGGCACGAAGTGGTAGGCCAATGACAGAGCGGGGTCAGTGGATGCTGATGATGAGGTCGACAACTTTCAATCACTACAGCCCTTCAAACTTCATGTGGCCTTCAGATTAGCTCAAGACCAATGCATAGAGGGTTTCATGGCCAAGTAGCTGCATCCAAGCCTAACATCATCAAGCGCAATGCAAAGCGTCGGATAAAGTGGTGTAAAGCATGCTGACACTGGAATCTAGAGCAATGGAGTTATGTTCTCTGGAGTGATGAATCACGCTTCTCCATCTGGGAATCTGATGGATGAGTCTGGGTTTGGCGGTTGCCAGGAGAATGGTACTTGTCTAACTGCATTGTGCCAAGCGTAAAGTTTGGTGGAGGGGAAGTCCGTGGGGGTTTTTCAGGAGCTGGGCTCGGCCACTTAGTTCCAATGAAAGGAATATGCAATACTTCAGCATAAGAGATTATGGACAATTTCATGCTTCCAACTTTGTAGGAACAGTTTGGGGATGGCCACTTCTTGTTCTAACATGACTAGTGATCGACCGATATATCGGCCGGCCAATTAATTGGCAGATTTTTGGCATTTTTTTATATAATTGGCATCGGTTGATATATTAGAGGCTGATATTTACACAATGCACATATGCAATGCTGTGGGCAGCTCTGTCATTCTGGCTGTTAGAGCACCCCTTGCATCCATTTTGCCATCTTACAGACAGACATCATTGATCACAAGTACAGGAGTACAATCATCCAACCTGTAGCTGCATGCCGTCTCATCAGAGAAAACGGTATGAATTATTTTCTCTTCTTCAGCTCTCACTATTTGTTACTGGCTGCTCTTTGTAATATACACTCAACAATCTGCTGTCATAAACGACTGAGTTGAAAGCTATAACGTAGAAACCCAGCGTTATTTAGCCTCTTATTTTGCTCATTGGTCGGCGGTGCCTATAAAACGGATATTGTTATATCCGTCAGTATATCTCAAGTACTACAGGTCCAAAGGCGACAGTCAATGTACCAAATTAAAGCTTAAAGTCACTGATTTTCATTGATTTAATCATTTTATATATAATCTCACTCAATAAATAAGTATTTTTGCTGTCATTGGAAATTGTTATGAAAAAATATTAGAAACAGTACAGATTTTCTGATTTTTCACAGCTCCATATTTGAGTAATGTGTTCATACCATACACCAGTCAAACGGTCAGACTCTCAGGATCACGAAGATATACACTAAAATGTAGGGCTAAGGAAATAAAGCCAAAAAAAAAAAAGATAATCCAAACGTCAGATTTCTTCTTCATCAATGAAAAAAAACGCTGCTTCTCGAAGTGTCCCCTTCAAAACGAGACTAAATCTGAGTCTCTCCGTCAAACCGTTCATGCGTGATCCTCATATTTGTGTCAAGAGTACTGGCCGAAAAAAAGGACACATTTTCAAAAAATAATTAAAATATGATCCCCATGGACCATGTCACACCTTCTGCCGTGTAGCTTAGGCTCTCAGCTTTCCAACGACGTGTCAATCAAGTCTGTAGACCAATCAGGGGCAGAGTTATGGCATTGCGCACCCAAGGAGGAGGGATAAACACGCAGCAGAGCGCATATGTTTTCAGTGCCTAACAGACCCAGACACCGCGAGAGACTCAAACGTTTCTGTTTGTCAGCCACAAGCTCTACAAACAATAATCATGTTTCAAAGCTTAGATGTCTTTTACTAGTTACTGAGGACATTTAAATGCAGCAGGGGCATGGGGGAGGTTGCCTTGCTCTACAGCCAATCAGAGTGCAGCTCTCGCCTTTTAACACGTCAATCATTTAAAGGAACACTGTACTCGGTGAGAAACAAGTGTAAACATCAGAAATAAACTCAGTACATCAGAATAAAACACACCATAACTAAGGGTTTTTACTGTTTGGTGAGGGGTAAATGGCCTCTTGGTGAGGGACAGGAGACGAGTTTCTCATAGTAAGTTAAAAAAAAACAAAACATTAAAAATACACTAAGATGTCGACATTAGGTCTAGACAAGATATATACACTGTGTTTTTGCAGTAAAAGTAATCATTTTCCTTATGGAGAGCTTGGGTTCTAAAACTGTCCACTGTCTGTTCCAGTTTGAATAACTTCAAATTAGTAGGAGGTATCAACTCCAAATTTTACCCGATGAAAGTAGACCCCTGGAGACACAATTTTAAAAAGAAAATAAGTAAATGGGACTCATTAACTCTTCAGTTTATAATCACTAACATTTTTTTTTTTCAAAAAATAAGACAAGCGCCGACATTTTTTTGTGGTTTTCATAAGCTTTTGACCACTTCATATATATTTCAATAGCTCTAAATGGTTTCTTTTACACATTTGAAGGGTTTTCTGTAAAAATAAATCAGGATAATGTCTCTAGTTTATTCACTGCCTGAGGAATGGGAATATCGGCTTTACATATCGGCCACCGGCCACTACTGCTGTTTATAAATCGGCATCGGCCATCAAAAAACCCATATCGGTCGATCACTAAACATGACTGTGCACCAGTGCACAAAGAAAGGTTCGTAAAGACATGGATGAGTGAGACTGGTGTGAAAGAATGTGACTGGCCTACACAGAGTCCTGACCTTAATCTGACAGATCACCTTTGGGATGAATTAGAGCAGAGACTGTGAGCCAGGCCTTCTCATCCTACATCAATGTCTAACACAAAGATGCTTTTGGAATAATGGTCAAAAATTCCCATATTCCCACTTCTGACCCTTGTGGAAACCCAATAAAGATATTTTCAAGAAATAGGGCCCAGTGCTGCACAGGATCCTCAAAAAGTAATATTATCAAAAATAATATTAGGTGAAAAATAATATCCCAGCCATTCGTGACCATCAGGACAGTTTTTTGTGTTTATTTTTTTCACAAATGATCAACTATTGAATTTACATATATATATATATTCTTTGTTCACAAGGGCCAATATGAAGTTAAATCCACACACAGGCATGTAGCTGTCTGGTGACTGTGTGTGCCAACAGTGCCTGCTCAAGCATTCAAATTCACTGGCAGGCTTAAGGCTAGCCTTGGCTCAGACCACTATTACTCATGTTTCTAAAGTCAAGTAGGCATGGCTATTAGAATCCATTTTTAAGCCAAACTCTCAGCTGGACATGCAGTAAAGCAGTGTGATGTCTTTACAGCATATTAAGCAGTCAGAATCATGAAAATATGAGCTTGCTTCTTGTATTAGATCCTAAGATCAGGACATTAATTACTGCAATTGTGAAAGTCAGCAGAAGTAGAGTGATGCCCACAAGCTAGACCCAAGTTAAAACCGATATGTAAAAAAATAAATAAATAAACAGGTGGCACAAATAAGCTGAGCAGTGCCACTCTGTGCCAGTCCAAATTTCACTGGGAAGACAGTTTACCATCTGCCATGTACGCAGCAAAACCCAGCTACACTGCAGAGTGTGAGTCATTCTCTTCAGATAAAGAGCCAGAGGAGAGTGTAAGCCATGTTACTAAATTTACAGACAAATACAGAAAGGGGCTATGAAAACATGACTAGCAAGGGAGATAAAGAAAGAAGGTGAAACAATGACCCTAGGCATTGTTCCTGACTTCCTGCTATTCTTTTGTTCTTCATGAGTAATTTGAATTAAGACACCACAGCACTACGCCTGTGCACCCATATATTAAAAATATGAACAAATGTATAATATTGAGTTAATATTAAGATATTCTATATCAATTGATATCCCAAAACGCATTAGAGTACAAACAAGGACATATCTTAGTCATTTCAAATGTATACGTTTAGTAAATTTAGTGTATCCCTTACAAAAGATTTAAAACCTCAGACGAAACTGTACTTACTATGTTTTGAATTTTCTGTGCCTTGTTTGTACTCTAATGCGTTTTGGGATTTTGTTCATTTGTATAAATGATGTTTTTGCTACACATTGTATTCTGTATAAAACCCAATCAAACTCCATTTTCTATGAAGCAGGCCTGGATTCTCTTGCATTCACATGAAAAAAATATAATGATTAATTGTTACAGTTAATTTAAGCTAATGTTTCTGTTGCACTGTATGACGATTTTATGTTACATCAGAATATTTTAATTTGTATTTTAATTCTCTATTGATTAAAGTAGCAGTAACAGAATGAAAATATGCCATACCAGCAGTACGTATTATGATGTATTACTACTTTATAAAAAAAGTAAGGCAATACAGAGGTATACTTGTTATGAAAAAAACATCATTTATTCATTTATAAATTTCTTGTTTTATTTCAGAGTAAAGGTCATGTAACGAGATCTGAAGTCCTCAGTCATAGCATAAAAAAAGTTGCTGCTAAAGCATTTCAATATATTCATAAAGTGTTTTAATATTAAAACATAGCTAATACAACTGTCGTAACAACTCGTAATGCACCAGAACACATTAAATAAAATGAGACTCCTGTTTAAGATGTAGCGCTTCCCATTCCTATCCTACATCTTCCATGTACTTTGCTCACTTTTTTCATCTTATTTCAAGACATTACAATCACCTTTCTCTTCTCTTTCTCTCATTTTACAGTTATCCCAGTGATAAAAGCTAACACTGACCTTAGCTCAAAGACATTTCTACACATTCACATTTAACTGTTAATAACCTTATGTTAAATGTTAATTAACTGCAACATTACGTTTTCTGGGTTGAGTTTTGAAAAAATCATTTAATCAATAAATTGAAGTTATATCCACTCATGTGAATATATTTTTATAATATTTATCAAGTAGGGACACAAAAGTTATGTCTCGTCTTTGACCCGTTTAAAAAAAACAGCTCAACTAAAGCAAAGCAAGATAAAGCTTTAAAATCTGTCTAATCTCCATGAACAGCTAGGACTTTAAGTGATAAACCACTCCCAAAATCGTGTGCCATTGACACTGATCTGCTAAATCACTTCATTTGGACAAGGACGGTTGAGTGAGTGACTGTGGGTCATGAAAAGTGTTGGTGAGGGCCACTTTCAGCCTAGTGAACGTGTCAGTGTTTCCTGTTGATCTCATGTGGCTTCAGAGGCTGCACGGTTTGGCCAAGCTGTAATACCCATTACTATTCTGATGTATGAGGGCATCAGAAAAGCTTGATTTGTTGACTCTTGCCACTTCTAAACAAATCATTCAAACAGCAGATAATAAAACAGCTAAATGTGACATCAGTGGTGCAATCATCTTTGCTTTGACACTTCTGAACTAATAATGAGGTAAACAAGATGTACATGTAATCAGACCCTACCTCCCAGCGGTTGTAAGTGATGAGGAAGAGGCAGAAAGGGACTGATGTCCCGGTCATAGCGTGGACAGAGGGCATGCTGTACTCAAAATTGTAGAAGACCTCCACTTTGACCACGGGCGGAGAGGCAGGACGTGTCCATCCCACCAGGTCTTTAGTGGACTGTCCGAAGAAGAGCGCCCAGACCCAGACCAGGATCACCTGCCTGCTCACATAGGCGTCCACATTCCACATGAGGAAGGGGAAGAAGACGATGAAGAACATCTCATTTCCCAGCTCAGTGCCTATGGTGAACAGATAGAAGAGGAACTTGTTCTCGATGATGAACTCTTGTCCAACGTCCCCGGTTAGAGAGTTCTTGCGGAGGGGCTTCACTCTTCCCCTCGGCTCTCCTTTCTCTCCATCCTCACCGATGTGTTTGGGTGCAGAGGTCAGTCCGCTGATCTTCACCGGTCCTGAGCCCTCTCCCTCCGCCGCTCCATTCACAGGACCGTGGCTCCTGACTGTGTCCGGGTTCCTCCTGAGTCGAGGGCCCTTGGTCTCCGGTTCCCCGTCCTCCTGTCCCAGTCTCCCACAGGCACCGTTAGGAGAGAGCTCCGGCTCCTTTTCCTCCTCCGCGGAGCTGGGAGACCTCCGGGGAAATGTCCCTTTAACGCCGCAGAGCTGCTGAAACCTGGCGACATGGCTCGGATCCTGTAAGTGTCTGCAGAGGCGAATAAACCCCCGGACCGCAGCGCTCGCCATTATAAAAGTGAAAAGGCGCCTAAGAGACCCTCTCTGAGCGCCGCTTCCGTAGCAAGACGTTCAACGCCAACATATACACAGAGCAGTTAGCCCGCTAAGCTAGCGAACTAATTAAAAATGCGCCCTAAAAGGACTCTCCCCGTTTCATTAGAGCCCAGTTCGAGCGAATCCGCCGTGCTCTGGTGTTCACAGCTAAGCGCACCTCTCCGAAAACATCGACGGTAAACGCACGAAATCTAATCTGGACTGAGGAACAGTTACACGCTTAGCTTCCTCGCTCAGACTGAATGAAGCCTTCGGGGCTTGCGTGAACGCGCACGACCGCACACTCGCACTGCTGATGACGTAGTCGTGGGTCCCCCCCCCATGCCCCATGTCCCACCAATAACACTGACCTTCTACACCGACGATTCGACTTCCACTATTCAGCTCTTGTAATCTAATGCTTCCTAGTGCGGCTATATTCTGCAGTATTAATCCAATGAGCCCGAGTACCCATTCCTCTAATAACTCAACAAGGTGCAGTCCCTCTATTCCTGTTTCTGTAAGGAGTCAGAGTCACTGTATTTAATTACAAATCCACAAGTTATAGCCCCTCATTCTTTTAATCTCCTCAGTCTGCCACTGTTCCATTTACTTCAATGAGCAGAATCCCACTATTAACTATGACTCCCTGTCCCATTTACCCACTATTAGACCAGAGTTTAATCCCTACTATGTAACAAAGGTTCGGATTCCCACTATTCTAACAAAACCTTACCGAAAAAAGTCAAATTTTCCTCCCAACACAATGACTTATATAATTTGATTAAACCAGCACTGGAAGTCTTATTTTATCAAAGCTAATGCATGATCTTAATTCAGATCGTATGTGAAATACAGCCATCTGCTGTCCCAAATCTGTTAACACTTGTTAGGGGACACCTACTATAACACAATTGATTTGAATTCATTTTAAAGACTTATTTCTTGGTTATTTTATTGATTAGTCAACATTCAAAATAATATTCATTATTTAAAAAAAATGTTCCTAGTGTGTGTCCAAAAATGTTCACTGCCACAAATGTTAAACACAGAATCAACCTCCCAAAATGGATTCATGCAAATCTATATTTCCTTTTCACCACTTGAATCTGTTCTTCTGCGGACCACGTCTCCCTGAAAGAGAGTGAATAATAGAATATGCACTGACTTCACCATTAAACAAATGCTGCATTTTCAAACAATTTGTTAAGTGCCTGGGAAGACACCTTTTGACACCAAATTTCTCTTACCTGCTTTGTCGTCTTCTTTTGAGCTCAGGAGCCAGTGTTGTGTTTTTAATTCGGGCCCTGTTGGATCCCCAAGTTTATATATTAGTGTACAAACAAATAAGCAAGTAAAAATCTGTCATATATAATGCACAAATGGATGATCACTGTTAAAATTAAACACTCATAGTTAGATACTATACAAGCTGTTTTAAATAGCATTCTTAGTGGGTTAACCGTTGGTGCCAAGTTTCTTCCAGGTCCTGGCCCTGAGGGAGGGTGGTTTTTTCCGGCGGGTGATCAGAGGCTCAGAGGTTTTATGGTCTGTTCCAGAACCTGAAGTGTCCATATCCACTTGTCTGTGTCGCCAGGATTTTGATGGCTGCGATGAAATCATGTGGTAAAGAGAAGGGGGAAAGGAGAGAGGAAGAGAAAAATAATGATTTGTGAGAAGTACATCCAAAAACTTGGAGGTTAGGTGAACTGGCTTCTCTCATAACTGTCCTGGTGTGTGAGTGAATGAGTGTGTATGTGAATGATTGGTTGTATGTACGAGTGGATGTGTGTGTGCCCAGATATGGATATGTTTGGCTGTCACTTCTCACCAGTGTGTGTATGGATTGAATGTTGAGTGTTGGTTGTAAAGCGTCCTTGGGTTTCTAGAAAGGTGTTATATAAAAGTGTAACATTAAAAAAAAAAAAAATATATATATATATATATATATATATATATATATATATATATATATATATATAAATTCTACAAAATTCCCAATTTCTTCTATTTTCACAACCGTCACATTCAAATGTTTCAGATAAAACCAATTTTCATATAAAGACAAAGACAACAAGAATAAAATACAAAATGCAGTATTATATATGATCATTCCATTTACAGAATATAAATATTTACTCAAAACCTATATCAATTTGAAAAAGTAATTGCCTGCCATGGTTAAGCAAACCTTAGCAGTAAACACTGGTGATAATTTGTGATAAGTAACATTGCTTTGGAAGAATTTTGGCTCACTGTTCTGTGCAGAATTATTTTAATTTGGCTACAGTGGAGGAGCTTCATCATAAAATACCTATTTAAGGTCCACAGCAACATAGAGGGATTCCAGTCAGGATTTTGACTCGACTACTCCAATACCTTAATTCTGTTTTTTCTGAGTCCTTCAGAGGTGGATTTGCTTGTGTGCTTATGATTACTGTCCTGCTAAATACCAACTTTGCTTCAGCTTTAGGTCAAAAACTGGTGGGAAAACAGCAGTAATGTTGCTTATGGCAAGTCATCAAAATCCTATAGAAGCGAATCAGTCCCAGACTGTCACACTACAACCACCATGTTAGACTCTTGGTATTATCTTTTTATTTTGGAGTGAACTGTGTTATTGCTTTATGACATAACTTAATAATGTAAAGCTAAACATGTTAGGGAGGCTAGGAATATAAAGGCAATTACAAACCCTTGATAGATGACCATATGCCTTTGACTTTATGGAGTTAAGTAGATCTGCTCTTGAGGAAGACTGGGGGGACAAAAAAAGTAGCCCTTTTAGTACAACCAAGTAATGTTTTATTTATACAATCACTCAGAAGTATAAAACATTTCTGCTGTGCTTACCTCAGTGCATTTATTAGGTTTTGCATCAGAATCTTTATTCGTCTTTGCCTAAATGTAATACAGAAAACTCACAACAGTCACAAAGAACCTAAACAGTTCAATCTTAAAAAAAAAAACTTCCTTTTCCACTGATGAAGAATGGCCCCACAATCTTTGTACCCCATACACCACGCCATACTCTCAAGATGTGCAGCACCTGAAACTACGGAGACTGGAAGCCTGTGGTAGCATTTCTCCTGCTGTGTTGCTATCAGTGTGTGAAGAGTTGGAGAAGAGGATTGCATTGAAAATCCAACACAATGGGCAGCACTTTGAACACATTTTTGTAAGTGGTCAGAAACTTGTAAATAACTCATGAAAGGATAATGTTACAACCAATTGTTTTTCTTGTGAAATTCCCAATAAGTTCAATGGATCACATGACCCTTTTCCCATTTAAAAAACAAAAGTTGGATCCAAAATGGCCGAATTCAAAACAGCCGCCATGGTCACCACCCATCTTGAAAAGTTTCCTCCCTCCCATATACTAATGTGCCATAAACAGGAAGTTAATATCACCATCCATTCCCTTTTTACTACGGTGTATCCATATAAACGGCCCACCATGTATTTTGTAGAAGAAAAAAACCTAAATTGTCCACTAGGTGTCTACTTACTGTATGATTTTCCTGCCACTGTTGAAACTCAAGGAGGTGTTCTTGAAGTTTGGCAGTCAGGTTGACGGATGTCACACTTATTGACGAGGCGGCTGGCATACCCTGCTTAATCTGTTCATAATGAGTCTGAACCATAGCAATTTCCTGAAGGAGAAACTTGTTAAACTTTGTATATGAGGCCAAATACAAATGAACTAGAAGCTGTTTAAACATGGTGTGGGTCTTGCGCTGTGTGGTACTGTTAGTCATTTGTTACTCTTCGTTATTTTATACCATGACCTAAATTAGACAACAAATAACAAAGCAAGAAATGCAAATAGCTTCCTTATTACATTACTTCAAGTGTATTCTTGCTGACCAATTCCACCAGTGGGGCTGCAATATCCTGAAATTCCTCATTGATGTCCTTGTGCAATAACTGCTTCTTTACCTCACATGTGAGCTGGAGAATAAAGGACAGCAGAAAGTGTGTCAAAAAATCTCAAGTGTTGTGGATCAAACCCAGGTTGTGTGTTTCTATATTAATCAATCGTTGTTAGTGATATGCTGCAAAACTCAGCTGCAGCCTTGTAAAATTTAGGGACTACTGTTAGATATGTTTGCAAGGATATTTTGTATTCAAGGGCGGTAGTGTAAAAGTCACACAGCTCCAGGGGCCTTGAGGTTGTGGGTTTGATTCCCGCTCCGGGTGACTGTCTGTGAGGAATTGGTGCGTTCTCCCTGTGTCCACGTGGGTTTCCTCCGGGTGCTCCGGTTTCCTCCCACAGTCCAAAAACACACGTTGGTAGGTGGATTGGCGACTCAAGTGTCCGTAGGTGTGAGTGTGTGAATGAATGTGCGTGTGTGTGTGTCTGTGTTGCCCTGTGAAGGACTGGCGCCCCCTCCAGGGTGTATTCCCACCTGCCCAATGATTTCAGGTAGGCTATGGACCCACCCTGAACGAGATAAGCGGTTACAGATAATTAATGAATTTCGTATTCACTTGGAATAAATCAAACCCTTACAAAATGTGTCTAAAGAGTCTAAGAGTAACACTACTCTGCTC
The DNA here is from genome assembly GCF_029633855.1 of Hoplias malabaricus. Lineage (NCBI taxonomy): Eukaryota > Metazoa > Chordata > Actinopteri > Characiformes > Erythrinidae > Hoplias > Hoplias malabaricus. Next base: position 19,303,814 of record NC_089806.1, on the reverse strand, counting down.
GGTAGGCCTTTCACTGCATTCTGCAAAAGTACAAGTAAAGTCAGATGCTGATGTGTTATTCCCACACATACATTGTCTGTAACCACTTATCCAGGTCAGGGTCACGGTGAGTCTGTAGCCTGGATAATCACTGGAATCACTGGGCACAAGGCAGGTACACAACCAGGAAGAGTCACCAGTTCATCACAGGGCGACACCCTCGCACATATGGACAGTTTTGAGTTATCAATCCACCTACCAATGAGTGGGAGGAAACTGGAGCACCCGGGAGGTAACCTGGGTGGAGCGGGGTTGAAACCACAACCTCCAGGGCCCTGGAGCTGTGTGACTGCGATTCTACCTATTGCGCCACCGAGCCACCTATTGCAACACAAACTCATCTAAAAATCTATCAGAGGTGTGTTCTTTCAATTTAGTTCCACTGCTAAACAGACCCAGACAACATTTCACATTTGGCATGGTGATGTTAGGGATTTGAATGCAGGATTTGAGGAATGAATCAGAAACCTGTATGGGCATGGCAGAGTAATAGAACACTTTTTCAGATTCAAGTTTCCTGTAGATATATACAACATCCAGGTGCCGAAAGCTGAGCGCATCTGAAACAAACGTCTGCATGTGCACCCAGTCCTTAAGAGCGATCCAGATCTGTGAGGAACATAAACCTACAATCAACCAAATGATTCTTACAGAATACAGCGATAATACATTTCAAGTTCAAGTACCTTTTCCTTAGGCAAAGGAAGCTGTGTATTGTAAAGTCCATACAACATGTAGAGTGCCCCTGTCCTGATCTGAAAGTTGTATGGTGGAAAGAAATAATTGTACACTGTGGAGAAGGCCAGACGAGTAAAGGCCCTCTTCTCCTGGTTTGTGGTCATTCCACTAATGACAAGAGACAGAAAAGGACATAATGGTAAACCCTACACTCCATACTGCATAGTGCAATTTAAAAACTGTCCCAGTTTGTGAGGAAAATATATGAAAATATAGGATGGCTTCTGATCTACCTCATTTTCTAATGCATAGGATATTAGCAATTGCCAAATATATTCTCTTATCCACATTAGAATAATTTTACACACACTAAAGTGACAAAAATTAACTTTGGTTGAGTAAGAACTTAACATAGTTCACTTAATGTATGCTACACTGCACTGGTATAAGTAGAACAAAACAGTTGCTGGACTTGGCAGAGCAACAGATGAAATACAGTCTGTAATACTGTACAAAGTGCTCTTGTGTGGACAGTTGAGCCGTAAAATGTACAGTGAGTGTAGAATATTACACTTTTTTTGGACTGGCAGTGTACTTGAGTTTCAGTGAACAGGCCTAATAAAAGCGTGACCATCAAACTTGTGTAGTAGTAGTAGAAGTAGTATAGTAGCTAATGTTATACGTTACTCCTCTACCTTGTATTTGTCTCCATATTAGCACTGACGATTTTGTTGTGCTTAAAATTACACTACAATTCAGTGATTTTATGGAAAGTCAGGCCTTACTAAAACACAGTGGAGAAGCCCATGTCTCTCCATATAGCCGCGAACTGCTCGTATCGAACCGACTCGGTTTGCTGGAAGCGGCCCAGCAGCTCCTCGCAGTCCGATTTGAATGGAATCCAGAAATATTCGCACGACTTTGCTGCAGCTTTCAAACAAATTCGTAGGGTAAAAATGAGTATTGAAGTTGTAGGACAACACTAGGCTCTGTAACCCACCCTTCCCCCCGCTTACCTGAGGTCATTTCTGCTTTAGCTGTAGTGGAAGGACCGGCTGCTTCGGCGGGGCCTCGGTTTATCCGAACAGGCGCCGAGCCCTCCACCAATCAACTGCAGTGTCAGAGACAGACTCTTTATATCCACAATAACTCTGAGAACACGAGCATATATCATCCTACTCGTGAAACATTGAAACAAACATAGAAAGCTGCAAAATATTCATTCACCATTATTTTAAACATTTATCTGTAATATGTTGTGTTTCTGTTACTGAAGGCCTTTATTTCAAACCTTTGAATAACATACAGAACATAAAATGATCTGACTGATACGACTGTGGGGTTTTTTTAATATAAAAACAACATGCATGAATTTCAGTGTCCGCATGGGTTTCCTCCCACGGTCCAGGAAACACACATTGGCAGGTGAATAGTGTACTCAAGTGTCCATAGGAGTGTGTATGTGTGAGTTAAATGTGTGTTGCCCTGTGAAGGACTGGCATCCCCTCCAGGGTGTGTTCCCACCTTGTGCCAAGTAATTCTGTGCTGGCTCCAGACCCACCCCAACCCTGGACTGGAGAAGCGGTTACAATGAATGACGGGTGAATTAATCACTTTCTGAGCAAATTATTTTTTTGCAACCGTACATCTGAATACATTCAGCTAAGAAAAAAAGCACTTTACATAAAGAGAGTCTGGTCCACAATTGTTCTTTAATGATTATGCAATAAACAATACATTTAGTGTTAAGGGAATACAGGTGTACAGACTGCAGAAATAAATGAACAATAGATTACAATATGACAACCACAAAAGGAAATGCTCATCCTATTGCAAAATAAGATAAAAGTTCATAAAATATTTGCAGGACAATGTCAGCATCTATACAAAGTGACATTGATGAGAAAGCATGAGAAAAACAAATATTGCCATATTTTATGCCTACTCTAAGCAATTTTATATGTCATTATACACTTAAAACTTGAATAACTCATACATCAGCTTTGCATGGTCACTCTACAACACGCTTTTGAAGCATAATATTAAATCTAACCTGCTGTATGACGCTGGACAGGCATGAAGGATTTCTAATCTATCATGAAGATACATAGACAGAAAAAATGTTTACTAAAAATATAAAAATCGATCGCATAATTAAACTCTACATCTGTTTCAGCCTATTCAAGGTAAAAACCATCACCTGGACATTTGCATTTCACCAGAAATGCCAAAATCTCGTTTGAGAATTCCCTTTTGCACATTCGCATGTTTTACTTTCAATGGTGCCTTTACAATTCTTCTGCGCCAGTCTACAATGTACTGGTGATCTTTGATATAAATTATGTCCACTGCAATAAGAATATATTCATTCACCATAGCCTATGGATGAACAAACATACAACTTTAAATGTAACTGCTTTGAGACAAATATGATAGATGAAAAAAGCAACAGAGAAAAATAACATGATTATTCTGTTTTGTTAAAAGTACATATTTGTAAAAATGGTTTTGTATATTGCATGAGCTGCTGGTATTCTGTTTTAAGAAAATAGATCATTGTGCGACTTTAGCTACAATACACACTGCTTAGGAAGGGGAGGGGGCACCAAAAATAAAAAATAAAATACATATAGATGGGCGAGGTCTTGCAGCAAGATCCAATGGGAACAGGGGCTCGAGTATCTCCGGTGGGGGAGTGTGCGTTTAGCATTAAGGCTCTTAATTTACTATTGGTCACCACCACTAGATTAGATTACATTTGCTTGTCTCCATTAGTTGGAGAGATTCTACCTCTAATATTTCACCAAGGTTTGTCCTCCACACCACTTGTAGGGTGAAGCACATAGAGAACTTTGAAATATGTAGGGTCAGTTATTTGACAGCAAAACAATAAGCTGTAGAAAATATATACAGGGCAAAGTCAGATATGGATAAGAAGGTATGTGGGAGTCTTTTAGTATTATAGAAGATGAGGAAAAGAGCAGGGTAGGGTATGGGTGCAGTGTCCAGTATTGCAAAGCAGAGCGTAGCTCAGTTAACTTGGTCCAGAGCACGCAGTAGCTCCTCCCCCTGTAGCAGGGGATGCCGGTCCTGAATAGGAGCATTGACCTCGCAGTCATATCGTGTCAGCTGAGGTAACCCTCCACGGCTTTCAAATGAACTGCACAACAATCGACTGGCCACATCTTTAGAGAAAACAAGAAAAGATATGAGCCAAACCAACACAGTTATTCACATTGCAGTGAGCTAGAGCAACACTGTTAAAATAGATCCTCACTTACCAGATGGCAGTATTAGAATGGTCTTGTTTCCACCAAGCAAACTAGAGCCTTTAACCTCAAGCACTTTGGCTCTTTTTCCTGGCTCTATCGCATCATCCACCGACTGGAGCAAAGCACCCTGAAAGTAAAGGTACACGAGCACTGATAAGTAAAGTATGAGTATAGAGAGCTTCAAATTAAGAAATTCAAGGTTAAATTACTTGACTATACTCATAAACACAGAATCAGTAAGGTTAATAGGCTTGAGGCAAAAGAGTTTGAGACTCACCAGCCCAACAGCTTGGGACAATGAAGTAACCTCCTCCAGTTTCCTCTTGCGCTGGGAATTCTGAATGGCCAAAGCCTTTGGAGAGAGTTCACAATCCACCACTGACAACCTGGTGGACAGAAAAAAAAGTCCTGTCAGTGAAAACAATGGCTTTTACATCAATACATTTAGCTGAATGTCAAAAAAAAAAAAAGCTTTAATGATGTTTGTGCTTTAAGACCAAACACTGATCAAAGACGAATCAAAAGTGTTACCTGCTAGACAGTGGGATGCCTCCCTGTGGGGTAGAGGCACGGGCCGGGGAAGCCTCTCGACTGCGGCTGCCACTGAAGGGTGAGACAGGGGCGCTGCGTACCTCCTGCAGCAAGTGGAGTGGTGAGGGAACATGAGAAGGTGGCTCCTGCTTTACTGAGCTACTGGAGCTAGACGCTGGAGATGGTGGGGTCGGCAAGGGTTGGAAAAGGGAGTTCATGTCTGCGATAGCATGTGGGCCAGAGGGGAGTGGTTCCAGAGGAGAGGGGATGTGAAGCTGAAAATCGTCATCCATAGGAATATACGGAGCAAGCATCTCCAGGTCAAGATCACCCATATCCTTAAAGCCAAAAGATGACAACATTTTATAAATCTGCTTAAATGGAATAAATGTTTAACTGTAAGTTTGAAAATGTCAGTCGGTCTTACTTGGTTGTTGAATGGGGTCTTCGCCTCTGTGTCAATGGCAAACAACTTTTCAACCAAATCAAGTTTAAACTCAGAGTTAATAACTGAATCGACTTGGAAACAGTAATTCACTGGGCTGTTGGGCTGTGAAGAGAAAGAGAACAAACAGTTAAGCAACTGAGGATATATTGCTGATCCAAAATGTATTGCTCTTTCTGAAATGGAATCTTTGACACAGCATAACTGTGAATTGTGAATCCTGGATAATAAATCACATACGCTTTTGCTGAACATGTCTGTCTACCTCTGAGGAGCTAGATCCAGTAGCGGGGCTAGAAGGAGTGTCCGCAGTGTCTGAGCTGCTATGGGGGGTGGAAGAAAATGAAAAGTCCTCTCCTCCGGACTCAAGTTTGGTCAGAGCTGGAGGTGGCTCACTTGGAGCCAGTGGAGACAACGGCAGAGGCAGTTTCTCACTAGTGGAGGGCAGCATGACATCATTGTAGAGTGGCACCTCCTTCAGTAGCTGCATCTCAGAGTCTAAACAAACAGGGCAGAGAGGAGATTGGTGCCTAAATTACTTTTCTATTCTTATTACTATGTCCTATATTAAGCTGTGTGAATAGTTGTTTCACGTGCAAAACATTTTAAAAATATCCCATATACAGATTTATTTCAGTAAGTGATTTCTCTTTATCCTCTAAGTTCTCAGGATCTCCCTCTAATAACTGGGATGGAGTAATGGAGATCCCATAAACCCCACAAGCAATTTAAGACCATGATATTGTCATTTTCCTGTTTGGCCTGTTAAAAAAATTATGATTAAATCTTGCCTAGCATGCTTCTAAATGCAGAATGTACAGGTGAAGAGTACTGACCAGGATTATTAAAGTCCAGTGAAATGATGGTGTCTCCTGCAGCAGGAGCTAGTAGCGTAAGGGCCTCAGGCTCCTGCTTCAGTTTGTCGTATAGGCTCTCCGAACTATCAGCAGAAATGTTCAGCTTCTGCTTGAAGAGCTTCATCGTGTCAACCTCAGTGTCATCTTTTTCTTTCTCTGGCTCTTCCTTTTCTATATCCTTTGGCTCGGTCTCTGTTTGCTCTATGGAGAAGACCATTTCTCCCTCCACAATGCCACTGCAGGACACCAAATTATACACTTAACACCAATATAACAAATATCCAAAAATTTACATCACATAATACAAACCCCATTTTCAGAAACGTTGGAGCATTTAGTAAAATGCAATCAAACATAAATCTGTGATCTATTAATTCTCTTTATTTAACTGAAAAATGTAGAAAGAATAGATTTCCACTGACCCACCTGTTTTGTGTAATTAACAAAATATGTTAATATCCCTGCCTTGCAACACACTCCAAAAAAGTTGCGAAGGAGGCAAAATAGGAGAATAATTTGTAGAAAACCCATGTCACACTGTTCTGAAGCATTATGCTATAAACAAGTCTTGTATACAGCATAACTAAAACTACAAAATGAATATCTTCCATTACTGTCTGATTAAAAAAAAACGTATATTTCAAAGAAAAAGTAATGTGACCCAGTAAACATTCTTCTGTCCCAGCTTTTCTGAGTGTATTGCAGATTTCAAAATCTGTTTAAATGTAAGGGAGCAAAAACCATCTGCTGTGGTGTGCTAAACAACAAGTGCCTGTTAGCTGGCCAGCTCTGCATCTAAACAGTTCAGAATCCGTCTTATTTCACGCATTTAATTAAAACCAAAATGTTGTCATTGACAACACTGAACATTTTTCTTTGATCCTTTGTCTGTTAAATTCATTTTCAGGTGAATTAAATAAAATATTTCAGTTTTTAATTGCAGTTGTCTGAACTTTACTGGAAATGGGGTTTGTATAGTTAAATCACAGCTATCATAAAGTAAGTGCAATACCTGAGCACATAGTTGACACACACAATGCACTGCGGCTGAGAGTTCTTGGGATTGTAAATGACTGTGGCCTGGGTCTCAACCCATACATAGCCTCCCTTCTTAGCCAGCATTCGATACTGGCCCGTTGTAGCCTGGCCCTTGGCGAACACTAAATAGGTAAAGAAACATCAAGTTAGCCACTCTTCACTGTTAAGGTTGTATCATATTTGTGTAGTGCAATTATTCAGTATTAAAATGTTGTTTGTAAAGTAGGCAACTGCATATAACTCGTTTATGGACACTTACGACTGTGGTGTGTTTTGGTGAGGTGATCAGAGTCCAGGGCATGGTAATACTCATATACAGACCTATTCAGCAGGTCATTTGGCTCATGGCCCATCAGCTCTGTGATTCTGAGAAATGGAAGGTAAGAGAGCAATTAAATATTGACCCAAGAGAGCAGTATAGGTTAGCATTTATATAAGCATAGAGTGAACTTGAGAGACACTGATATGGATATAATAGGCCAATGCAAGGGTAATACAGTAATACTGTTTACTGAGGTATTTAAAAATGTGCCCGGTATCTCAAAAGGAGGGTGGCATTTAAAGATTATGATGTGTAGTGTGTCAAAATTCATGCGTATTCATTAAAGAGAGCTACAGGGAGGGGGGCTATTGGAGCTCACTGGCTGGTCATGAGCCCAGTAGCTCAGCATAGTTGCAAGTTTATCACTGAGTTTGGGTTAAAAGATGGGGGAAGGAAGCTAAAAACAGACAAAATACTTAAAAGGCACTTCACTCTACTTACATGCATGAGGCTTTATCTTCTAAATATGTGTTTTGAGCCTGGTTGCATTTTACTAACATTTAGTAAACATTTTACTAAACTAATATTTAGTTAATATTTTACTGTAATAATACGAATATCCTTCAAAATATCGGTCACTAATAATTACATAGCATTTTCATACTGTTTCATGTCCGTTTACACAATATATTTGTGCAATAAAGGTGACCATGTTACATATTTACACCACTAGGTGGTGTTAAATCCATGTCATAAGAGATAACGCCTTCTTGGCGCTGTTTTGTTTGCTTTGATCTAAACTCTGAGCATACAGCAATAATTCTCATTTCCAGTTCAGGGTCTTCATATCTTGCACTGTAACACACACCTAATCCTATTCAGAAAATAATCAAGTTTGCTAATGAAGGTAATTGTTAAAAAAGGAAGAACCCTGCATCTAGAAGCGAGAACTACTGATGGAGTATATCATGGAGAAGTGTAAAAATGGAAATGATTAAGTCAATAAAGGTTCTTGGATAGGAAATGGCTTTCCTAGTTAAAAATTGGTTTCCATCATTTCCCATGGGTCACATATGGCTTTAATTTAATAATAGATTACAAAAAAAGTTTTAATATATTGCAAGTGGCAATATAATTAAACTCATCTCACCTCTCATCGCAATATGAGAACTTCATGTCCAGAGTGTGACGGCTAAGGAAGGTTTTGCTATCCAGTGGCACCTCGATGTTTGAAGGGTGGGGGATGGGCTCACAGATGAGCACCAGGTAAGTGATGGGGGGCTCTCTGAAGCCATTATCCCCAGAACCCTCACTTTGCTCCTGGACACGGACATGCCCTGTGCAGTGAAGAACCTAAAAGAAAATTAATATAGTTTAAAAAAATAAAAATAAAACACCACAGGAAACAATCTCTTACACACTATCTTGTTCCATGTTCTATTATGTGAAATACAGTTGTGAGAAAGAACAAAGATGTCCCAAAAGTTAATTTGTCTATGTGAGTTTTGACAAATGTTAAAAAACATTCAAATTATATTATGCACAGTGAGCTAGACAGGCTGACCCTTGACTGCACTAGGTATGTAAATGGAAAGTTACAAGGGATGACAGGTGCTATAATACCGTACTTTTATTTCTGTTGTGTACCAGGACCAACAATTTATACTTGGAGAATTTTGTCTATTCCTCAATTAACAATTCCCAAGTTCAGAGTCTGACTTAGTCTAACATAACTAATAATAATACTACTCACTTCTGATTGTCTATATACTACAACATTGACTAAGAAAATGTGTGATGAATAGAGGCTTACCTTCCATGTGGCAGATTTAATGTTTACAGTACGCCCTCTACTAGTGAGTGTGCATTTCATGCGCAAGAAAAAGCTTCGCTCTGTGATTTGCTCCTTGGTTTTCTTGGACCCTGTTCTATGCACTAGCATCTCCCTCATTTCCTCATGATCACAAGGGTGTGCAAAGTCATAAATACTGTGACCAGTCAGGTCAAACTAAGAGAGAAGAGAGAGAGATTTACATTAACAATAAACCTAAATTCAGAGAATCAGAAAAACTACAAATAGAAAATGAAGGGACATAGCAATGTAGTTACCTGTGTGAGGCCCATACACTTGCAGACATTTTCAGAGAGATAGACCATGTCTCCATCTTCAGAGAGCACCATCAAGAAGCCCTCCAGAGCTTTAAGGTAGAAGCCATTGAGCTGACTCTCCAGTTCAGATTCATCCTCTGCCTCATCTAAAATTTAAAGGATGCATTAAAAGGAGGCATTCATCTAGAATATCCTTAGTAGTATTAGATGATACACAACAGGTGAACTGTATTGTAGCAAACTATAATTACTATAAAAGAACTACATCAATCAGGTGTTTGGTTCTGATGATAATATTTGTTTCAGTGCTTGTTCAAGTCAATATGGATAAAGAAATATATAATCCCGACAAATTAATACATATATGCCAGACATGCATAATGTGTCTCTGGCTTGTTGCCTATTTAATTTATTTCACAATCCATAAAACTGACCAGAGCTCAGAAGTTTCCTCATGCGCAGGTAGCTGATGGTAAGCCTCATGATTGAGGCTTTGTCCAGGTGGGAGCTGACATTGTGGGGCAGGGGCAGCTGGCGTGCTAGTTCATAGAACACTTCAGACTCCTTGCCTCTGCGACATCGAGCAGCATCCCTAGACTTCTCCTTTCTGCGCTCCGAGCTCACCCTAAATAGACACAGATGAATTAAAGAAGAGAATGATTAAATTAGATTAGTTTTATGATTAAAAAAAAAAAAAAACCTCATCTACAGCAAGGCATTATCTTACTCACATAAAATGACACCTTACTGTCCCCCGAAAGGGAAGAATAACAAGTGATCAACATAAATGTCATAAGGAGGGTGTGTTATCATTCTTGGCAATTAGCCAAGACCAAAGGTTGGTTTGCTGAATTTTGGCAATCCCCAGTGTGAACAGAGCACATTACACAACTCAAACGAGAAGCTGTTTAATTGAACGAGTTACATATCTACTACACAATACACAGTTTTATGTAAGCAGGTTTTAAAGTAAAAAATTCTAATATGTGAAAATTTACAAGCTTAGATATTCCCTAAAATTAAGTGTCACCTGACCCCGGAGGACGATATCTTAGGCATCTACAATAATGGTGATTTTTAAACAAAGAGCTTGAGACAACACTTTATAATAAAAATACTCTAATATATAAGACATGAATAATTATTCAAAAATTTACATGTCATTTTTTCAGTGCTTTCAAAGCACTTTGTGACAAAGTGAAAGTTGTATACCACACCTGTACAACCTGTTTCAAATAATGTCACTGCTGATTTATAATTACAGAGTGGCTGCCTTTGACCTACTTTTATTGTAACTCTATCACAATGACAGGAAGATGAAAATGGACAGCTAACATGCAACAAGGGGAGCTACAATCTCCATAACATGCAGGGCTCACTTTAGCCTGTTATAACACGTTTACCACATAGACCAACAACAATAAATATTGCTTAATGTTGGGCAAAATGTTTCTAGAATACATCAGATTAAACAGTACCCTTCTAATTAAGGTTTTATTTTTCTAATGATAAAGTTTCTGACATTTCACAAAAGAAAGTGGGAGTAAAAGAGTGAAGCTGCTGTAAACAAGGCCTCCTTCCCATCAGCAGCTTCTCTACATATTTCCATAAGAAAACAATTAAACCTTTAACAAGCCTTCCCATTCTTATCTACGAGCAATCCTACTTGTTGTGACAATAGCAAACCAGGGTGTAGACTGGTAAAAGGAGGGAAGTCCATTAAGGTTGCCAACAGACTGCCAGGAAAAAAACATTTTAACACAGCAGGCTCATGAATTAAAAAAGAACTCAATATCAGTTTCTTCATAACTGTTAGAAGGAAATAATCTGTCAAGAAACAGAAAAATGTCCTCATGTACAAAGGACAAAATGCCATTTAGCAAAATAAGATGACAATAAATCGTGCTCAAACATGTCAGGATATTATTAAGTCATGGACAGTGGAAACATACTAACTCTCTGAGGAACTGAGAGGCCCCTTAATGTGGTGGTTTCATTACCTAAATTAAAGTTTTCCAGTAAGTGCAGTACTCACCCTGGGGGCACACATGACAACTGGGGTTCGGAAGAGAGAAATTAACAAACTTGTGACATGTTTGTCCATATAGGCTTCTCTCATTTCTGTTTGAAATGCTTTAAAACAGGTATGTGGTCATCAATGCTACAATGCTGCCATTTTATTGCTCCTATTGCCTTAAAATGTCAAAAGGAGACGCCCGTTCTGGTTATAACTAGGAGTTGGTGTGTTCATATCAAAAATGTTAAAATATCAAATAAGACATGAAATGACATATTTCAGCATTGTACTCACTGGCAAAATTTAGATTTTTTGATTATGATTTTTTTTAGAGCACTTAATTTTATGTTTTTGTTGTTGTTTCTCAAGAGCTCTATTGCTCTCTCATAGGGAATCTCTCCCAAACGTTAACTGGCCATCTTCTTTATCTGGCATTTTCCTCTTCTTGCAGAAATATTTTAACAAACTCAATCAGAAATGTTTTAATACAAAGCTTATAAACAGGGAAGCATTAAAAGGAAAACTATCTAATAATTTTATCTTACAATAACAGCTTCAAATCATTGTTATGCTTCACTGACCTGTAACAGTGAGAATAGAGTTTCTGTCATTGTGATTCTGGGCTTATCACTGAGGAAACTGTACTATGTAACTTGTGGAGGAGGATAGGAAACTACCCCACCCTGTATTTCCCTCCCCTCCATATTGATTTCTGTATAGTGCAGTAAAAGTTAATTACACTATATGTGGGGCCCCAGAAGTGAAAAAACTAATCTTACCCAGTGTTTCTTTAACTGGTTACCTTAACAGTGTTATGAGATTAAATTACAAAATAAAAGCTATTAAATAATTCAATTTCACTTTTTAATCATAATGTTGGCAATTAATTAAAAGGTTTATATACAGCTGTTTTGGAGCTAAAATATATGAGATGTACAGGGTGAGGACAGTAACGTTAGCAGAAGAAACCTGGCCTTAGCATTTGTTTCTTTACCAAAAGACTCACGTTTCTCTCTGTAAATTTCAAGTCTTATGCTGTACTGTGGCTTTCTTTGATCTATAAATAACTTTAATTAAACATCGTACTGTAACAATGCAACAAGTATGTAACAAGGTATTGTATGCTACCTCCGATACAAACATTGTTGTCTAATTTCTGAAAGAAGCAGTGCAGTGCAGCTGCTATAAGTTAAGGATGCTCCAATTTATAATTTTTGAGCCAATACAAGTACGCAATAATACACTCAAGGTTCGTGCTGTAACGTAAGATATTGGCACTGGTGTGCAAATGTTGTAGGATCAGTACACCAGCGCCAGTATCTCATATTTTAGCATGAACCTTGAGTGTATTATTGCAATTATACCACATCAATCAATCAATAAAATGTCATGGTTTAACCACTATTTACAGTGGATTCAAATCATAGTGATATATATCATACACTAAACGATGCCAAGTTTAAGTGAAAAGTGAGTATTTTGGAGTATCGTTCCAGAGCTGTGCTGCTGAGTTGGTGAACGAGAGCAGCAGAGAAAAAAAAGACGCACCTCGAGTCGAGTTAAACACAATCACAGAAACCACAGATGTAGCCAATTACTTTTTATTCATTTATGATTTTCTTTTGTTTACAAATCAGAAAGCAAATAACAGTCTACTGCACCATAACATTACTCTGTTCAAAATAAGGTGAGTGAAAGGAAAATGAACCGGATTGCCGTTGGGTGACTAAGTCCAGACACAGCTCTGTTTTGTAAGCTTTGGCATCGTTGCTAGGTTATTTTGCGGAGTGACACCTGAAGAGCTTCGGTCAGAGTGCCATTATCGTGTAATAACTCCTGAAACGTCTCTCAGCCAATCACATTGCAGGGTCAGAACTAACTGTATAATTACCAATAATTAGCACCTTGGAATAGCCTATACCGATATTAACCGATAATTTTATCTTTTTTATTTAAGGCTAATTGACCTTGGATTAAAGCAAAACTATTTTTTTTCATAGGTTGTCACAGAACAAGCCCTTTCTTCAGTATTGGATCATTTCTGTACTTTTTAATTTTATTTCTTAAGTATATTAGTTGTAATATATTAAATATAAGCTGTAATATGAAGATGCTCATTAATATTTTTAATGAAATATTTACTGCTGGTTCCGCATGAATGGTTCCTAGAGGGGCGCTAAATTGGTGAGTGAATGTGTGTAATAATTTTTTTTTACTGTGTTTCAGTAATAAATTGAGACACTGAATGAACCTATCCATTGTCATGTGTTTTATATAAGAAAGGCTTCTGCACTGTGGTGGTTGTATCTTCTGGCGTTTAACCTGCTGTGTGCGTTTACACTGCTGTATGTGTGTGTTTACACCGACAATAAAATTCGAATTCATCATAACAACAGATAAATGTATTCTCTGCAGAAACAAATAAGGCACCAAGTTATTGGATGCAATTTCGGCAAAAATTCCAAAATTGGACTTATGACAATAAATAAAGAAATCCACATATCAGCAAATAATATATCGGCCGCAAATATCATGCATCACTAATAAAAGTCTAAATCAGGGGCAGAATGTAGCAGAAATATTGTTAAGAGCAATCATATTTAAACAACTGTTTCCAATATATAGTTGCTCTCCAATTAAAACCAATTATGGCAGAGTTGAAATTTGGGTTAAAGTTAGGATTCTGCAGTGGCCAGTTCATGTGTAAAAAATGTTTTTGCTGGCTATTTTATTTATTTATTTTTTGATGGCTGATATATCATCCCAGAAATAATTGCAATAATCAATTTTATTTTCATTGTAAAAAATGAAATTTATACTACTAATATAATGATAATATAATAGCATAAGAATGCATTTACACCCCGGTAAAGGCATGAACTTTTAGCAAAAACAAGCTAATCCCAGATCATAAATCTTGAACAGTTGGTTGCATAGTTTTATTCACTTATGCTGAGGCTCATCACTTTGGTAGAAGATAAATCCTGACTCATCACACCATGTAACCTATTTCCACTGCTAGAGCATCCAATCGTTACGTTCCCAAGTTAATAAGTTCTATATTTTCTCTGTTTTGTAGTCCTAATTTGGGACTAAACTAAGTTTTCACTAGTAACATAACCATGATATTTAGTGTAAGTTTTTTATGTCTCAGCTTCACCAAGCATTTAACTGATCACTGTCATTCCAGAATTTATTTGACCGTATTTGTTCTGTGAAGTTGACTGTTCATCACTATCCCTCCAGATTTGAATAAATCATTGGATAGTTCATAACCCAATTCCTGTAATGTCAGTTCCAATCTGTCAGATATTTAATGCACTTTTTCACTGATGTTTAATGCACTTTTTCACCGAATGGTACCTACACTATTGATTGCTTCTCCTTTTTTTGGTAACTGGTTCGATTTCCACTACAACTTTTCCCTCGAAATGTAGCTTGTGGCATCGCAAAACACCAATACTAATGGGACTTTGAAAACCACAAGAGTGGTCAGTAACGTCACTGGACCCCCATAGAGCAAGCATTATTTGGGTGGTCTTAAACAATGCCAATTCACTGACCAATTCATTAGCTACATCAACTTTGAGAAGCACCTTGAAGATGCGAAGACATCTGTTAATGTACACTTTGTGCTATTCAACTTCTAGTCCATCATGAAGGTCATGGAATGCTGCCCACAGGACATATTCTATTCACACTCAACAGTGACGCTGAGGTGTTTAAAAGCTCCAAAAGTATGGTGTTGCCTGATCTGCTCAAACACACCTTGTTTTCCTTGTGTGTGGATTCCCAATTTCTGCCATTTACATATTTTTGTCTCAGCATCTGCAGATGCACTACATGGCCAAAAGTATGTGAACATCTATCACACACTATACACATTAATATATGAAAAAATCTATTTGAATGTCATTGAATTCAGGTGTATCATTCAGTCTCATTGCCACAGGTCTATTAAATTTTGCATCTAGCCATTCAGATGCATTTACAAATGTTTAGAAAGAACGGGTCATTCTAAAGAGCTTACTGAATTCATTGTAATAAGATGCTATTGTTGCAACAACTCAGGGTGTTAAAATTCTCCCCACCTAGATATTCCATATTTGACTGTGGCACTATTGAAATATGTAAGTGTTGGGAACCACAGCAACTCAGGCACAAAGTTGGAATGGCAGATTCTATATCAAGTCAGAGTTTGTCAAATGGCATGAGAAAACCTGACTGCACTTTGGCAACTGTAAAGTTTAAAATACAAGGGATAGATTATGGTGCTGTTCTTCAGGGATTGAACTGGGTACCTTTGTTCCAATGAAAGGAAATCTTAATGCTCCAGCACACTTTGAACAACTGTTTTGTGAGCCAGGTCCTCTCATCCAACATCTGTGCATGATAAAAGGAGGACCAACACCGTGTTAATACCAATGGTTTTAAAATAGAATATCACAAATGCTGTAGTTGGTGTAATATTTGTCCATATAACATATGCGTTGATGAAAATCCAATTGCAAAACAAGGGGCATTAATATGGAGTTAACCCCGCCTTTGCAGCTATACCAGCCTGCTCTGTTCTGCAAAGACTTTCCACAACATTTTAGAGTGTGTGCGCCCATTCAGTCAAAAGAACATTTGTATAGTAAGGGGACTGACATCTGAGGAGAAGGCCTGCCTCAGAATCTACCTTGAAGTCCATCCCAAAGGTGTTCAATGGGGTCAATAATACTGTGGCTCTTTGCAGGATATTTTATAGGCTATTGGATTTCATCCACATCAAACTTGTCAAACCATGTCTGTATGGACTTCATTTAGTACTCGGGGGCACTTACATGCTTGAACAAGAGAGATCTTTCCCCAAACTATTGCCACAAAAAGGCATATAATTATCTCAAATGATTCTGAATGCCCTAACATTAACACCACCCTTCACAGGAACTAACAGACCTCGCTCAAACCCTGAAAAACACCCCCAGACTGTTATTCCTCCTCCACCAAACCAAAATACTGCTAGAAGTAGCCCCCTCCTGGCATTCTCCAAACATAGAATACTCAGACTGTCAGATAGAGATGCATTATTCATCACTTTAGAGAACACTTTGCACTGCACCAGAATACAGTGAAAGCGTGCTCTACCCCACTCCAGTCAACACTTGGCATTTTATACAGTCTTATGTAGCTTCTCCACTGCATGGTAACTACTCGGCTTTGCTCAGCTCTACATATATTTTTGGACCTGGTTGCTGGTAGCTTTTTGATTAGCACAGCTTACTCCCAAAATATAGCCTGTGATGTTGCAAGACACTGTTTCTAATGAAAACTACAGGCTTTGGAAACTAGAACAACAGCAGTGAAGTTAAGCACGGTTTACTCATGATGTATTCATGTGTTGTTGTTGTTGTTTGGGATGGAAGACAGCTCCATGCATTACTTCACAGAGATTTGAGAGTTTGGAGAGAGGTTTTCTTTCTTGTCAATCAGCCCAGAAGAGTCTGAACTTCTTCAAAATACCACGGCATAAATATACAAGCTGCTGTTGTGAGTCAAATAAAAACAAATCTATTCTCTACTGTAGCTTGGAGATTTTATAATTGTTTTTTTCCTGGATGTCTGCACTTCGTCGTGATTGACATGACTATCTGTCCAATCAGAAAGCTACCTCGTTTACACATCAGGTTTTGTCCTTACTCGAATATCTTGGAACCACAAGCAAGCAGGGAATAAACAAAAATAAACTGGTTCGTAGTACCAGATACCGAGGATTAGCAATTTGTGTGCTAACAAATATATTGGTAATCAGCCCATGTTTTTTGTTGGTTCATCCCTTGACCAGGCTGTAGTTATTATTATTATTATTATTATTATTATTATTATTATTATTATGATTATACCTGCTTTATTGTACCATCAGTCATCAACTGCATCATTAAAGTGCTACATTTGTTTAAGCAAAAGGCAAAAAAAAATGTAACAAGCATTTTTTAAGGCTAAAGTCTTTCTGAATTTTGTTACAATCTGAAGCCTAGTATTTATGCATGGAGGTCAGCGAGATTATTTCTTTCGACAGAGACAATCCAGCTACATTTAGTATGGCATGTGTTGCATAACACATCATGGCAGTAGTTGAGAAGAGTCTCCTAACAGAAATTAGGCTTGACAGATTTGACCGAGTTAAAGTCAGATACAAATGCAATGGCATTTGAAGAAAAAAAAAACTACACAAAACAGCAGCAACAGCAACAAAATAATTGATAATCAGGCCTGTGTCTGACTTGTGAAATATAGACTAATATATAATATTCCACCAAACACCAAAACTGTTGCAATAACTTTAAATTAATTTCACATTTGCTAGAGGTATATTTACCAATACTTGTAAACAAACAATTTATGAAAGATTCCAATATTTTGTGTGCTTAAAATCTTCATCTGAGTCTCACAGCAATCAACCATAGCAGCATTCATTCTATTACATATCTCAAACAAACCATATCCAAACAGCAAGAAACAGTGAAAGTGACATGCAACACAACCTCTTTCCTACAGAGCTCTTGCAAGCGTCTTACCACAGGCCTAAGCAGGAAATCCTATTGACGTCAAAACTAATGGTGAGTAAGATGTAATGAAGAAAAAAAAAGGAAAAGAAAAAAACAGCAGTCAACCTCTGATAACTATGTTACTACATATATATGGGTCAAATTATTTCAAATAAGTGAAATAATAACGTTTTAACTGATTTGATACATTTGTCCTTAGAAGTCCTCATGCTGTCACCTCAAATGGACAGAGAATTACCGTGGACAGAACATGTGGCCTGAAAAGATTTATGAGCTTGTTCCAATGGGTAAAACACACAAAACTCTAAAGCTAATGTCGTTAAATGGAAGTGTGATATTAAGAAAACAAATTGACCTAAATTTCCAAATATTCACGTAATCCACTCGAGAAAACTGTGAACTGTGAAAAATGACATACCACACATATATGACCAGATATTATAATATATGGTGCTCTTACAATTGGTGTGTCATTTAGCCATATAGACCTTTAAAAATATGCATACTTATTAAAACGGTATAATATTAAGAGGTAATATTTTAATATTTTTTGTACTTAGATTCCATGTATTTTTGAAAAATTGGTCCCAACTTATATCTTACTATGTACAAAGATTCTTTCTGATAATAAGCGATCAACAGAACTGAAATGTATATGGTAATTTATAAGGTATTTATAAGCACAGCATAATAAAATATCTTTAAAAATATGTTGAATTAACCACCATGCTCATGGAATGTAAGATCCCAAATTGACTATTCTTCCTGTTAGTTTCAGAGAATTTGGATGGTGAAAATAGATGGTGTATATTACTTGTGGATTTTTACAGGTACTTATTTGTGGAGAATATGTATTCAGGTAACACTACACAATGCACATTTTATAGTCTATTGTCGATACAGACTACAGAAGCAAATAATACTGAAGGGACATTTAATAATTATGACAAATATAATGATTCAACAATACAAAAATAGCCACATATTGGAATATATTGATAAGCATGTTTTAAGACAAAATGTTATATTTATCTGGAGCAAATAAAGAATGGCTTAGTGCTTAAGTGTTTTATGACAGTATGTCATTTTATAGTCACTGATCTGAAACTGTGTTTTTACCTTAATATATTTGTGTGTAATTGTAACATTAGGGTATCAGTGGGTATCAATTGCCCCTCTATGATGGAAATACCCTCCAGGGGGTATTTAATAAGAGTTCACAATTAAGGCAAACTGAACTGAACCCACACATAGCCTCCTCCTCAGCAGCAGCTCATGCCACGCTGACAAACCTCGCGGAAGACGTTAACACACAAATAGCCCCATAAGCATCAATTTTAGCCCAAAAAATCAATCTGTTACTCTGTTATTACTGTTATATTGACTTCATATATGTCAATAGGAAATAAATCAGGGCAACTTCCAGCAGGATGTGTTATCCGGTTAAACTTATGGGCTGATAGTAGAGCCCTAGTAAGCGAGTATATCTGGGGATTTATTCACAAAAACACGAATCCGTCAACTTTAATAAAGAGAACTTCTCTCTCTTACACGCAGCCCAAAAGCTGAGGCTGATGCGCTGTTTGCTTGTTTGTAAACTTGTCCAAATGCTTCAGACGGACCTCTGATACAAAATGGCGACCCAGCTAAGAGTGTAGTTTGCTAGCTAGCGCACAGCCTCTCCACTTAACGGAGCGGATTCACAGACACAACAGCCGGCTTTCAGTCATTAAAACAGCTCAATAACACGCACAACCCCGTCTTCTGTACCTTTTCTTTTCAGTGACGACTCCAGTATCCATTCCTGGGTGAAACCTTCTGATGTGTAAGGTTTTCCCAAACCGCCTCCGCAACAAAAAACCCAGCAGCTAAAGCTAGTTCCCAGATCCGAGAGAGTGAAGGACGTGGCCGCCTGTCTTCACCAAAAGACGTCCGAAACAGACGAAACGCAATGAAAAAAAGCCCCAGTAACGAATCTTCTGTCTGGTTTACTATGTAGTCGAATAGTGGAGGTCGACCCTCTGACTGTGTGAAGGTCAGAACATCTGTAATCCTGTGGTGCGTTCCTTCTCAGCACAAAGAGTTAACCCTGGTTCCTCAGTTTGTCTCCGCTACTACAGCTCAGAGAGGAGGCTCGTTCACGAAGACGGGAGCGCGCAGTCACATGGTCTCTGGCGCTGAGCAGAACAACGTCATCGAGATATAAGAGGAGACTCCAGACTGCTGCTGTACACACAGAGTAGTCAACTTACAACGCACATCACACAACACAGAAATATACAATAAAACCACAACTCATACGAGCATACACACAACTCATACGAGCAAACACAAACATATACTAGACACTCAGAAATATTCCACACAGCACAGAACCATACTTCTCATGCAAGCATACACACAGAATATACACCCATGAATATATAATACAGACGCTCAGAAGTATAAAATACGGTATAGAAATATACTCTTGCAGTTATCTCATACAGTTATGCACACAAACTTATGTTATACAGGCACGAAACATATACACAGAAATATATACAAACAAAGACATCTATCATACTGTCGCACACAAGAATATATCATGGATACACAAATATATCATACAAGTATATGCACAGGAATATATCATAAAATCACAGATGTATACAGCCAGAGAAAATGATCATACAAACATATGCACAGTGAAATATATCATGCAAAATACAAAGACAGAAAGAGTGAAATTTACAAAAGCAGATATATAAAAACACACAAATTTTAAAAATTCATACAAACTCACATAACAGGAATATAGTATGCATGCATACATGCAGAAATATATCATTGTAAACATACAGAAATATGCCAAACCACAAATATTAATATATTATAAAGACCTGTCATAAACTATTTGATATACTTGATACTAACACATATACAGGATTAGCATGTCATGAATTATATTAACAATAAAATCTGAAAATATTTTTTTGTGTGACACCCTTCCTGGCCAATACCTTACATAAACATTCATTCATTCATTGTCAGTAACCGCTCATCCTGTTCAGGGTCACGGTGGGTCTGGATCCTACCCGGAATCACTGGGTGCAAAGTGGGAATCCACCCTGGAGGGGGCACCAGTCCTTTGCAGGTCGACACACACTCACACATTCACTCATACACTCACCTATGGACACGTCTGAGTAGCCATTCCACATACTAATGAGTGTTTTTGGACTCCTCACAGACTGTCACCTGGAGAGTGGGGCTCGAGCACACAACCCCAGGTCCCTGGAGCTGTGTAACAGTGACGCTGCCTGTTGCTCCACTGTGAAATTCCATAAATAAAGAGATTGGCGACTCAAAAGTGTCCGTAGTTGTAATTGTTATAGAAGGCCTTAGATTATGAACATAGCACGAAAAGTAAGGAAATTTGTGTTTGGTAGATTATGTTTTTGTTGTAACAATGTTTCTTGGCAATAAATCATATACCGCTGGAAAGCCTGTTAATTTCCCTTTTAAATGGTGCCACATTTGTAAGGAACATGCATTTGTGGAATAAGCAGTAGAGATGAGTCTGAGCCAATTAGTCTCTGCCAAAGCCAAACAGCTTATGGTAAGTGATGGTGTGGGGTGGCATCTTCCTCACTGGAAAAATAAGGCTTGTCATAATTGAAGGCAATCTCAGTGCAGAGAGATATCGAGATGAAATTCTGCAATCAGTGGCAATCCCTAATCTCCACAGTCTGGGACCGAACTCTATCCTCCAAGATGACAACTCTCACCCCCAAAAAGAGGGGTTTATCAGAGACTACCTTGAGAATTTGGGAGAGGAGGGGCTGGAATGTCCTGTCAGCGTCCTGATCTCTACACCATTGAACACTTGTGGAATCAGCTTGGGAGTGCTGTTCGTGCCACAGTGACCAACACAACCACGCGGACTAACTTGCAACAAATGCTGGTTGAAGAATGGGATGCCATTCCACAGCAGTGTGTTACCAGGCTGGTGACCATGGAGGTGCCATAT
The DNA here is from genome assembly GCF_029633855.1 of Hoplias malabaricus. Classification (NCBI taxonomy): domain Eukaryota; kingdom Metazoa; phylum Chordata; class Actinopteri; order Characiformes; family Erythrinidae; genus Hoplias; species Hoplias malabaricus. The sequence goes on along the minus strand of NC_089806.1, from coordinate 19,282,003 downwards.
TGTTATGGCTGTGTATGGTTCTTCCACACGCTACTGAGGCTCCTATTTGTTAAAGGAATAAATTATTCAATTGCCAATATGTCAATGTTTCTTCAAACTTCAATCATCCAGTCCACCAAACACCAAACGAGTCAATGGCAGAATAAGCTGTTTGGCTTTGGCAGAGAGGATTCAACAAATTTTCATGGGCACAACCCACATACTCAGATCTACTGCTCATCCCACAAATGCATGTTCCTTACAAATGTGATACCATTTAAAGGGAAATTAACAGGCTTTCCAGTGGTATATGATTTATTGCCAAGAACCATTGTTACAACAAAAAAAATAATCTACCAAACACAAATTTCCTTACTTTTTTTGTTCTCAGCTACTGATTTGTTGAATGATTAGTTGTGGATCACAGTTGGCAGCTCTGCAGTTAGTTGCTGTGAGGCTTTAGATCCCTAAAGCCCACACTTGGCACTGAGTATGCCTTATTACCGCACACTTGGTACACAGCAAATTCCCCAGTGTTAAATCAACATCATTAGTGTAAAAATGTAAACTTCTCAACACTCTCAGTGTTAATTTAACACTAATAGTGTTGATTTAACACTGGTGAAATTGCTGTGTATAAAATTATGTCAGATTGGTTTATGTGAGTCAGTGCCTTTCATCATGTTTGACTGTGTAATAACAATGTTAACAAAATAACAATCTTTTCTCACTGTGTGAAAAGCTTTTTAATAAACAGACAGGTTTATTGGCTGTCAGTTGGCTGAGTCATCTAGCTAATCTACTTCACTGTTGTAGATCAAAAACATCAAGGTGCTGTTGAACACCAGTTTGAATTGGATGTAGAAAAAAAATGTGGTCTGACAACTGAAAATGGGCATTGAAGACTGGGCTGAGAAGATCCTCCACTAGGAGTATGACTCCAGAAGTGTGTGAGGCGGGCTGTTTTTGACAGCTTGAAGGCAAGACTTAATAGAGTACCTCTAGAGTACTACTCTCCAACTCAACAGCCTCTTGTTGTTGGCAGCATGTACAAATCCATATTGCCACAGAGATAAATGAAAGGCAACTTTATTATTTATTGTAAAAATACTTGTTGGTAGGTGGATTGGTGACTCAAAAGTGTCCATAGGTGTGAGTGTATGTGTCGCCTTGTGAAGGACTGACGCCCCCTCCAAGCAGTACAAACAATGAATGAATGAATGTGGATAATTGTAATTTACAATCCAACATTCTCCCACACTATTGTGTTTTTTATTTCAGTGTAAATATTGCACCATATTCATTCATTCATTCATTGTCTGAAACCGCTTATCCAGTTCAGGGTCGTGGTGGGGCCGGAGCCTACCCTGAATCATTGGGCGCAAGACGGGAACACATCCTGGAAGGGGCGCCAGTCCTTCACAGGGTGACACACACTCACACATTCACCCACACACTCACACCTATGGACACTTTTGAGTCGCCAATCCACCTACCATGTGTTTTTGGACTGTGGGAGGAAACCGGAGCACCCACGCTGACACGGGGAGAACACATCTAAAGTCACAGACAGTCACCCGGAGCTGGACTGCGACAATACCTTCTGCACCACCGTGCCACTCACACCATATTAAACATGACAACTGTCCTTTTATTTAACACAAAATAACATAAAAATTAAGCAGCTTGGAGTACAAAGTGAGAAGATTTGTCTCATCAAAATATATGTGAGGTTTGGTTTAGATGATTTAAGGATGGTGATTTCATTATGTTAGCAGTAATGAAGGTAACGTACTTAATTTAAAATTATATATATATATATATATATATATATATATATATATATATATATATATTAATGCTTTCAAACATATTTGTCTAGCTAATATTATGTTTCATGTAACAAATTGCATCAGACTGATACAGCATTTTAGAAAACAGATAAGTAGTCTTTTATTCAAACGTGTTACATTCACAAGAACAGTATTACACAGTAGGTCTATTTCCTGCAGAGGTGACAACACTAGAAAGTAAAAATTCTGTCCATTGTTTAATTCCAATTGCCTGGCTTCTCATCATTACCATCCAGTTTCAGAGGTGTCAGATTAGGATTCTGATCTTTCCGGGATGGATTTTTCTCTGGTTTCCTGAACATGAATTATGCGTAGTCAGGATTTAAACTGCCACGCCAACAGTGAATCACTATTGTAAATAAATTGTCTAGACTTGGGCTGCACCTAGGAATCTAGACCATAATGAAATACAAAGGCTTAAATTACAGAAAGGTTGACAAAGTGGCACAACAGGTAGTGTCACAGTCACAACAGTCACACGACTCCAGGGTCAAGGGTTGTGGGTTCAAACCCTGCCCTGGGTCACTGTCTGTGAGGAATTTGGTATGTTCTCCCTGTGTTTGTGTGGGTTTTCTCCTGGTGCTTTGGTTTCTTCCCACAGTCCAAAAGCACATGATGGTAGATGGATGGGCTGTTCAAAAATTGTGCCTAGGTGTGAATGTGTGAGTAAGTGTTGCCTGTGAGGGACTAGTGCCCAGTCCAGGGTGTGTTCCTACTTTACGCTCAGTGATTCTGTGTAGATTCAGGACCCAACGTGACTCTGAACATTATAAAACGGTTACAGAACATGAATGCATGAATGAATGAAAAAGTTACAGAATGGTAACACCAGTGGCAATGACCACAGAGATCATTGGGAAGGTGTTAACAATTTTACAGAGCACAGTGCTCCAAGAATAGTTCTGTATAATATAAAACATATCCCTAGCTTACCGCCATTCAGAGGAGATTAAAGTATTTACAAAGTAGCAACTGGGACCATGCGTTATGTAACTGATTCAATGTAGGGATGCATATTGTCTTGAAATTAAATTTAAGACAACACTAATACATTGCAGTTTTTCACTGCTGCTTATAAAACCCCTTTTGAGTATGTAAAGAGTGGACAGTAAAACAGTAAAACAGCCAAGGTGAGAACAAAGGGCATGCTGTTATATGGCACAGTAAAAAAAAAGCTAAAACTTCCACACTGCTTAAAAATAATATATAATTTTCCCCAGCAAGGCCCATAAACTAAAACAAACTACTAGGCCCTGGGAGGAAGAGAATGGACATACGGAACTTTGCAGTACAATGTCTGCCAGAAATGTGACGTTACTCACATTTGGCCTTTTGCCAGCTCTGCTCTTTATTTGACTACTGCCAACAGCCACTACAGAGGTTTGGCCAGACATTCTCTGTGTTTATGGATTTCGGTGCACTGACAGACGGTGTTGGAAAACAAATACTTCAGAAAAGCAAATACAAGGATTTCTCCAAAATAAAGATAGAGATGATGCCAAACAAAAACTTGCATTTAAAAAATGCCCACATCAGTATTATTACACTGGAACTGCAGACATGAGCCTCAGTGCCCTGGCTCATCCCCTGAGAAAAACCCAGTGAACTTCTCAGTAATGTTGACTCAGAGTGTCGACTAAGTCTGATTCACACAGGCACCATTCAGCCAGATTGTGCTAGTTTTTGGCAGCTGAGTGCCGTATTTGTAGATGAGGAAATACTTGAGTCCAACCAAACGCAAGTTAAAATTTTCCCTGTATCACCATTTGCAAGTTTCTCACCTAAGCCAAAAGAGAACATTGGAGAGCAATTTTTAGCCACATCAAGAAAATAATTAATTTAAGAGCCAAGCCTGTGACATGGAAAGAAGCAAACTGAATTATTTTTCATCAGGGATTATTCTTTTTGCTATTACATTTAGGCAGATACCTTGATATGAGCTCATTCACAGATGTGGACTTCAGGAGCTGAACTGAAGTTCTAGTGTATCATAATAAACATGAACATATTTAGTAACTGAAATCTCTCAGACAAACCATATTTTTTTTTCCAAAGCATGGGACCTTTCCAAAGGGTGGGATTCTTCTGGGAGGCTGAGTAAATGTGGCAATCTCTTTGTGCATTTTAGTGAGATTTTTGACAAAGCCCTGAAGGAGCCACTGTTAAATTTCTACAAAGTAAAATATATTGTTGCCCTCCAATGATTAACAACAATTTTTAATTTAGTACATAATTTGAACTGTGGGCGGCACAGTGGCGCAGCAGGTAGTGTAGCAGTCACACAACTCAAAGGACCTGGAGGTTGTGGGTTCTAGTCCAGCTCCAGGTGACTGTCTGTGAGGAGTTTGGTGTGTTCTCCCCGTGTCCACATGGGTTTCCTCCGGGTGCTCCGGTTTCCTCCCACTGTCCAAAAACACATCTTGGTAGGTGGATTGGCGACTCTAAAAGTGTCCATAGATGTGAGTGTGTGAGTGTATGTGTCACCCTGTGAAGGACTGGTGCCCCCTCCAGGGTGTGCTCCTGCCTTGCGCCCAGAGATTACGGATAGGCTCCAGACCTACCATGACCCTGAATTGAAGCGATGTTACAGACAATGAAGTTTGTGAGTGAATGTGTTAGTGTGTGTCACCCTGCGATGGACTGACGCCCCCTTCAGCATATGTTCCCACCTTGCACCCACTGGATAATCGGTTATAGACAATGAATGACGAATAAAATATTTTCACATTGATTTCCATGAGAAGTTAAGAAAGATTTTCTGTAAAGTTACTATTTTGGATATACATGTTTTTCATTGGACAGCAACGGTATGAAAAACAGCCAAACAATATTCATGTGCTTCTACATTCACTGAGCACTTTCGTACTTCTAGAATCTCACAGGGCTTCTAGAATTTAAAAAAAAAAGTGTAATTTCTGGGATATTTCAATTTTTTGACCAGGCTGTGACCTTTTTGGCCCAAGCTGAATGACCTTTATAGACACTGAATGTGGAACTGGCAGATGTATATATGATTTTCTTTTTTTTATCTACACTCTTCATCTGCTTTCTCAGAGATGTTAGCCTCTATCACAGTAAGTAAACAGGTATGTGAGTCTGGCTCCCTACCTTCATAAACCAGATGGTAAGCACAAATGTTTGTCAAAATCTTTACTTAGCAACTCCTCAGCTGCCTCCCCCTCCAAACATGACAAAGCAGTGTGTCATGGAGAATAACCTTTGAACGAGGTCGGAGGTGCTGAACCCTGCTCTTGGATGTGCACCAACTTGCAGACAGCACTTTCAGTCCCAGTGTAAGCCACCTGCTACAGTCTGTCATGAACTGTAGGAGCATCTCAATCTCATAGCAAAGTGCTTAAGGTTAAACTTGGAAGCCCTGAGTGCTGTAAACCTTTAGGAGCAGGATAGGTTTCCCTGATGTAGGCCAAGTCTAAGCTTTTATGATATATTAATAACCCGACCTGGTGGTTAACATGACTAATTCACACTTACAATGGTGTTTTTCCATACACAGATTAGCCCTAAGCATTGTGTTGGACTACATGGCATGTAGCTGCTGATGTGATGCTTTATTGAGAATCTATTGTTGAACATGTATCTATTCTCTATCTCTATTCTTGTCTGAAACAGACAAGATGAAACTACTGGGTGCAAACACAGAAAAATACAAAACTCTCAAAACAACAAGACATAATGGTACCTTACAGAACCTTAATCTTATGCCATTTCAACACACAAAAAGCCTGTTTTAATTAACTTACTTAATTGATTACTTAATTAAATGTCAATGACAATAAACATTTGCTAATGTCTAAGCATGAGCATGAAGTCACAAGTGTCATCCACAGTGATACCAATCCATCTGTGACAGAAAGTCCAAGAAATCTAAATGGATGTTTTCCTGGGTGGAAAGGATGGCCTTCCTGCTCCACTAATCACTGCCTGCTAATGCAGGGGTCTGTTATCATTCTCCTTCAGCCTTGATGAGCTCTCCAAATAAAACGCATTATGATATAGGCCTTTAAATAATACTCAGATATTAGCTGGACACAGTAAGAAATATTTATTTAGACAAAATTCACATTCGTTTTTATAATAAATACAAGAATAATAATAGAATGACCACCGAACCCTTTCCAATTCCACTTCCGATCAGTTTGTAATGCAATGTCGTGATTGACAATTGAGTTTAAAGATTTATGACAGGCTTGCATGCCTCCTAACTTAAGTGCAGAAAATGAATATGGTTCTGTTGTTGTTTTGAGGTGTAAATGAGATGCTTTTTAATCACTGTCCTGAAAAATTCATGCTATCATCTGTGTCGGGTTAAGCATGTGTGTTCAATAATTCAGAGAACCAGAGGAAATGATATGTGCTTCTCATGCCGATGCTTTAAAGCTTGACAAATTAGTACATACTGTGTAATGTTGCCAGTCAGTTTGAAGTAAGCTCTTTTCATGCCATGCCTTTTGTGACAGAACATCCAAATGAAAGAGCTGAAACACGGCACACTCTATGATCCATTCGTCAGTAAACACAGTTAAATATAAACACAAGAAAACACAGGGCATCAGCTTCTGTAATACATTTATCGACAAATGGACAAGGGTTGCTTATGTGTTTTAATCTAAAGCATAGCAGATAGATCAAAGCTACCTTAATCTCATCTCTCCCAGTACACACCAATATGTAAATAAATATGTATTGGTGGTTTTATGGACACATAGGCATGAAAAATAGCCACATGTGCAATATTCACTGCCGGCAATTTACACTCCTTATGCACGAACTCTAGGGAACAGCGTCACAGTTCTTGCTTTGTTCTTAGTCTGTGTTTCCCAGCAACAGTCTTGGAAAACACTGCACAGTTTAGCATTATTAAGCCCTATGTGTGCTGAATCAGACGTGCTCTGTCTTGACACTAAACTGGTCATTCTCAATCATATGCAATCCTATTCCATGTCGGCCATTCCTGGCTTATAAAGAACTAGACCGAAACCCTGAAGAGATAACTCACTATTTAAACCATATCACTTTGTATGGAGTCTACACTGTCAGAAAAATTGTCACTGTGGTCGTACCCTCAAGGGAACTTTTCAGTACCTTTAATTAGGGAACAATTGTACCTTATTCTATATTAATTGTAGATTTTAAAATTGTGTTGATTTCATATGTCACATCTGATCTCCAAGACTCATATTATGTTTTTATATATATCACACAGTCCTATAATGAAATCTTACAGATATTCACCTCTCCTTCTAGAGAATGTACACAGCAAATTCACCTGTGTTAAATCAACACTATTAGTGTTAAATTAACACTGTGAGTGTTGACAAGTTAACATTTTTACACTAATGGTGTTGATTTAACACTGGTGAATTTGCTGTGTATTGTACTTTAAGAGCACTGCTGTACCTTAAAAGGTACATTTACATTGTTTGTACCTTTAGAGACCAATAATTTATCTCTACCATATCTTTTTTTCTGAGAGTGTATACTACTAACATTTCAACTTAGTTTCAAAGTAGTTTATGTCAAATTGACAGGAGTTACTGTGTAATTATGCAGTTAAAGGTCATATGGAAAATAATTTTATTTTAAACATAAAAAAACATGCTGTTGTTTCTCCTATATATATGTACACTTTAATAATCTTCATGTATTTGAATGTATGTGTATCCCTGTTGTATTCTGTGGCATAAATAGAGTAAAATTTCCATGCAAAAAAACAAACAAACTTATTTTCAGTATATAAACCACAAATTTTCTAAACCTGAAGAACATTTAACATACAGGCCCTTTAGTCTGGAATAACTAGGATTCCATCAGTCCTAAGTGAAATAAATCAAATTGAACAGTTTAAAGAGATTTAAACTCCCATTAGTAACTAAATGGGAGGGATGCACAAAGTAGTATCAGATGTGTTAAAGCAGAGATGGCATATGTCCCAAAGACTAGAACTGAGAACCACAGTGCTGAATGGAGTATTCCAGAAGTGAGATTGGGAAATACTGGTCTCCTCAAGTTTTGGAAATACTTCTCTATATCACAAGCCAGCTGTGAGCAAGCAGTGAGCACATCTGTATTTAAGCAAGATTCATGAACCCTTACTGTCAGAGTTCAGTAAGGCTTTAAGGCAAGTAGCATGTGTACATTTGTTCATGTTTGGTCCTAAGAAGTCAGGGATAAATAATAAGCAATATTATTTATCATTGTTATCTGCACTCGGGAGCCACATATGAGAAGTATTTAAAGTCTGCTTGGTTGAGAGGGATAAGGGCTTCTTCAATGGGGGTGAGGGTGGGCTCCTCTTGGGTAAAGTCAGGGTCAAAATTGTTCACATCCTCTGAAGATTTCTGTAAAGCAGGAAAAGTTAAGGTATTAAACACAAAACACTGAGACATTTCAGTCCAGTCAGCAGTATATCAGTATATCAGTGTGCAATATCTGGAGATCAATAACACAATTAGAGCTTAATGAAGTAACAGGAACCACTTAATTGTAAGCTAAGTTGGCTTACTATTCGTGGTTTGAAGGGGGGTTCCAGTTCTCGTTTCTCTAGTTTCTCCCAGTCTATTTCTTTGAAGAATGGATGAGAAGTGACTGCTTTCTCCCCTCCTGTCCTCTCTATACAGCCCAGACGAATTGTAGGGTCTTTGGTCAGGAACTGGAGGGAAAAACAATGGGCATGAGTCCTCATGCTATTGAGGTCAATTCATGTTTGGAAGTGCCAAAAGGCTGCTTTCTACTGGTGAAAAGTCAAATAAACTTGTGTAACACTGTATATTGTGTCTGTCCAAGGAAAAGCATATATCTTGAAAAAAGTAACGCTACAAGAGAAAGAAAAAAGCTTAAATTTGAACAAAAGTTTAAAAAGATTATATTCCATGTATTTTTGAGCGTTTCTATTGGTCCGTTCATCATGACATTTCAGACAAATGATGTATTCAAATGATGTAAGGAAACTAAAAGCAACAAAAAAGGAGATGCATGTTTTTCTTTGGAGATCTGTGATATGTAAGCGTATGTTTATCTAAAACAGGTGTTACAAGATTTTAAATTGCTTTTTTATAAAATATATTTCAAATTCATTCATTCATTATCTGTAACCGCTTATCCAGTTCAGGGTCGCGGTGGGTCCAGAGCCTACCTGGAATCATTGGGCGCAATGCAGGAATACACCCTGGAGGGGGTGCCAGTCCTTTACAGGGCAACACACACACACACACACACACACACACACACACATTCACTCACACACTCACACCTACGGACACTTTTGAGTCGCCAATCCACCTACCAACGTGTGTTTTTGGACAGTTTGAGGAAACCGGAGCACCAGGAGGAAACCCACGCGGACACGGGGAGAAAGACACCAACTCCTCACAGACAGTCACCCGGAGCGCGAATCAAACCCACAACCTCCAGGTCTCTGGAGCTGTGTGACTGAGACACTACCTGCTGCACCACCATGCCGCCCTATTTGAAATTCAAAATTAAATAATTTGCCTGCTTTTTTATGATTTTATATATGCTGTAAACTATTTAACTGTCGATTATTTAAAAAACAAACAAAAAAAAATTAAAGTATTAATGATCTAGGTTTATGAGCACTAACATTGAAATCACCATCTTTAAAGAGACAAAAATAGAGTTAAACATTACACAAAATATGCTTTAAAACCTGTTTGCACACCTAATATAAATGATTAATGTGAATAACATCTATGAGGAAAAATATGAAGAACTCAGTAAAGTCGGTAGCTTCCTTCATTTCTGAGGCATTTCCTGCCACTTTACAGACCTGTTTGTAGACAGCAGCAGGGGTCAATTGACTTTTTACGAGGGGGAAGATCAGTAACAGGGGTCAAACGTGGGTCAAACACCTAAGCATTGTGCTAGCTAGAAGATTAGGAACCATGTCTTTAAATGCCCCTAGACACAGAACAAAAAAGGCAGGGAGGCTCATCTCATTCACAGCTCTAAATGGTAGAGAAGAGGACAATGGCAACTCTTTCACATGTGGTTTAGGATGAAATGGAATCTAACGCATTGTACTGATAGGGAAAATGACTGTTTACTGAGTGGCCGGAGTGATTGAGTTCCTAGCTATCGTGGTATTTATCTGCTCTAACAGGTAGTTAGAGTATTTTAGGTGTTCCCTCTGCAAGGTATATTTTGCAGGGAGCTTTATTCTCTGTCCTGTGTGCCAGTTTCTTGGGTCACACCCTAAGTATCATGTTGCACTGGCACATGTGACATCTAAAGGTGGCTTCACCTTGTCTTAGAGGCTTTTTATGCTTTAATACACAAGGAACTAAAGTCAAGATACTGTGAAGCTGGAATCAACCTAGCTTTTTCTGACAATATTATCTGCACACGGATATATGCAGAGCACAAATTGAGCATATATCCTTCAGTGAACTGCAAAGTGAAACATAAACCTCTTCTCCACTGCCAGATCTGAATACAGTCACATGGTGCAGGGGTTAATCCACAGAGACACTTACTGGAGTTAAAATGCACTGAATCACTAAATGTATATTCCTTCACAAACAAATGAAATTTGCAAACGTCCTTCAGAATATCTCACAATGCTACAAACTAGCAAACTATCACATCAATCAATGCATAGCTCCAATGGCGTGCTAGCAGGAAATCCAATAACTGTCCTTGCCTGTACTTTCCTACATTGTGCCCTTCCCTAATTGGCTCAAATAGCATGACACAGCACGGATCTGTCAAAACAAGGCCTGAGCTGCAGAGTCAAGTCCAAAGCCACATGGATTATTTCCCCTCCCCTGGCCTGTCCAATCAGCAGCCTGAGGCCTGCCTGAGGGGTCTTTGCTGGCTTACGTAATAAGGTCAGTCCGGGAGAATATAGTATAGGCTTTTTGACTCAGTGCACTAGAAGCTGAGGCAGCAGCTAGGGCTCTCTAGGTTTTAATATCTAAGCTAGAATCTGGCTACGCTGTTTGCACCCTCATGCTTAGGACAGACTGCTTATATAAGAGCCCCCAGCATGCTGTAGCAGCTGGTTAATGCCCTACAATCTGCAGCAAGTTGTTTACATTGCCCACACAAGGCCTTATAATACTGTTTACCACTCTTTAACCTGGTTATGCAGGGGGCAAAGGCTACAGCACTTTTTCATTTAAACTAATCTTTGCCAGCCCCCGTTCTTACAATTTCTTGTAACTACACTTTGATATGTATGATTTTACAAAGCCATAATTTAGTTTTCAGAAGTACAAAAGGTTAATATAAAAGTATTTACCAAGCTCTTCAATATTTTTAAACTGATAAATTTAAATGACATTCGCTCTACTGCTCTACATTGTGCCTCATTCAACGACAGTCTGAGCAGAAAGATTCCTTTTAACTGACTGCACAGCAGACTACACTTCTGTTGGCTGAATAGATGGATATAAAAGGATGTGTGATGGATTTGTGACATCACAAAACCACTGAATTCAGAATGGTTTTTACTAATAGCCATACACAACATTTGGAATTCCCCTTGTCAAATGACATTTAATTTCTAGGTGAATGGATGGAAACACATTCTAACACAGATAGGGTCTTAAAAACTGGGACGGCATGGTGGTGCAACACATGGTGTTGCTCTAACCCAGCTCTGGGTTTGTGGGTTCAAACCTTGCCTTGGGTCACTGTGAGACGTTTGGTTTGTTTTCCCGATGTCTGTGTGGGTTTATTCTGGGTGCTCCACATTTCTGTTGGTAGACTGGCTATTCAAATAGTGTCCATAGGAGTGTGTGATGTTGTGATGCCCTGTGAACCTGTCCAGAGCGTGTTCCTGACTTGTGTCCAATGATTCGAGGTAGAGCCAAAAGCCGCAGTAATAGACAAAACACTTTAGTGGTGACTGCTAAACGATGTCCATACCAAAGACAGCTACATGAATTCCATTACACAGGCAGGCCTGTTATGGAAATATAGCAAGGGCTTGTTATTTTTATACTAAGCACAGATTGCAAATGCAGGTATATTTTGCTTTTTAGAACCACAAGAAATAGCTATTAATTATATCATAGCTTTTGTTACAGTCACATGCACTACTTGGTTTATATGCCCCATTGCAAGACACACGAGATGAATGAGTACAGGTATAATGTCATACAACTACACAGTGTAAATGTAAAAAAGGAGAAGGTATAGAGTTTTGCTTTTTGGTGTTTACACTGAAGAAGCAGATGCTGGGAATGACATCAAGGTTCTTCCTCTAAGCAAGGCTTTCAGACGTAGATTATATGATTCATGCTACATTTGACCTAGTTGTACTGGTAGTTCCTCAGATGAAAAACACCCAAGTTTAGACATGTTGTTTTTGAGGCAGCCGACTCAAATTCTAATCCTTCTTTTGTACACCCACTTTCAAACGCAACACCATGCTATCTTGTTTATATCTATGTAGCATTAGTTTATCCGCCTACCAACCAATATATAACACCAGGTTAACAGATATTGCAGACATATCACACATTTAAGAGAATATTATATTTAAAAATGATTGACAGTAAAACCATATAATATATTGGCTTTTATACATCTTTCTTCTTTTTCTACCTTTTATTGGTGCCTTTTTCACAAATCAATAATGAATTAAAATTTGATTCACTTTATTGGCCACTGAGCTTGTATACAGGAATTTGTTCTAACCTAATCCGTGCAGTGAAACACACATTTACACAGGAGTGAACACAAGGGGGCAGTGAGCACACAAGCCTGGAGCAGTGGCTAGTGCCCAGGGAGCAGCACTTCAGTCATGACCTGCCGGCTTTGGGGATAAACGGGCAACTTTCCGGTTACAAGCCCTACATTATTTAGTTTTATCATACTCTAAAACTTATTTAAAAGTGCAGATCTGGAGTTTTTTTTTTTTTTTTTGGTCTATTTCCCATTCTTAGTAAAGACTTGCATAACAGCTACACTTCCTTTTCTCCTTTTTAAGCTGCACAAAAGGAGTGGACAAATGTAGTCCTGATAGACATGATATTATACTAAATGCTGGAGGCTTAGTAGTTTCTCTTAAATATGTTTCCTTTTTTCCTGATATTTAATATTGTATAACTTATTAGTCTTTAAATATATAATGTGGTCCATTACTAATGTTATTGCTGTATATCACAAACATTCACATTAGCTATATGCATTTACTAAACCAAAGATAAAGTGTAAAACACTGAAATTGAAGATAATCAGTTTATTTGCAGGATATGTAAATGGTATGAAGACAAGGAGTTCAGCTCACCCCTTTAAGAATGTCTTCAGCCTCATTGCTGAGCCAGGCTGAATAGATCACTTCTTCTCTGAGGATACACTCAAAAAGCTCGTCTTCTGTCTCTGCCTCGAATGGAGCGTGCCCAGACAGCATCTCATACAGAAGCACCCCCATAGCCCACCAGTCCACAGACACACTGTATTGTTCCTCCTGGATGATCTGAGAGATGGAAACAGAAGGGGGATATAATGCAATAGCAATTCACATTATTCATGTATACATTCCAAATCTGGCATGTGTTGTCCAAATCATTAGGAATGTGACTACCTCCGGTGCAATGTAGTCTGGTGTCCCACAGAAAGTGCCAGTTCTCACTCCATTAAGGATTCCTTCCTTGCACATGCCAAAGTCTGCCAATTTGCAATGACCATCTTTATCCAAAAGCACGTTGTCCAGCTTCAGGTCCCTGTATCATCATATACACAAAGGATAGTAGTCATTTTAGACGTTCTGCTAACTGAAAATTACTACAATAGTAGTTGATTACACAACATTCAAAAACAAATTGTGACTGAAACTAATTATGAAGTCATGCTGGTTGATTTACACTCACTGACCATATTTGATGTAGTCAAATATTTGATGCAGAATGATTATAACAAGAACTCATATAACACCAACCAATATCACTTGTGTCAGCACAAATGGTTTACCCATACGTTACATGATTTCCATAGATTTAGAAGTATAAAGCAGAATAGAAAATTCTGCAATATTTTTCCCACTTTTGAAAAATTCAATTAATTACTGATGTACTCAGTGCTCAGGCAGTACTCAGACTCTAGGTGTTGGCTTACTTTTAAGCCTAACTGTCATTCTCCAGAACTCTCCAGTGTTAGAATGGATACAGCATTATTCAATTTTTGACATTTAAATGATTAAAAGCTAAATAAATTTTGTAACTGAGAGAATTAAATGGCACCCTATAGACAAGGTATAACTAGAATAAAACTTCAGTAATGATACTTGCTCAAAGAAATAATGTGATGTGCAGCAAATGGAATGTAAGTGTTTTACACTGAACAATTTATATTTTATACTTCAGTAAAGCACATGATTTCTGGTACCATTTTGCACAGACACCAATTTCTCTTTTATTTACTTTAAAATACAGTGTAAAAGGACAGCAGAACTGAGCCATGATGAAATTGTTAAGTAATATGACTCATTTCCTCTTAATCTACTGCTGAGGTACCCAAATGTTTTCTGCAATGGCCTGCTTTTGTAGACTATACATGAGCCCTCAGTATACACACAGTGATAGCAGTGCTCAAATATGCCTCATTCATTTGCCTTGCTGGACCCCCCTCTGCAATAGCTCTGTGTCCACAACTTTGGGAACCACTGTTCTACAGTATACAGAGAAAATATATACTGTGTTTTATTTTTACTCCAACTGAATAGAGAGTCAAGTCACGAGGAGGAGCAATATTGATCCTGTAGCAAAGTGATTGATGAAATTCCACCAAAGGGATGAAGGCTCAAGGGTAATTCTGACACAGAGTGATACACATGAGCAGCAGCATCCACATGATGTCACAGAAAACCAGAGCTGGAAGCCTAATTTAAGCAGATGCTAAACACACACCAAGTACCTCATTACTTTGATGATATCCCAGACTCGCCTGTGACTGGAATACTCTAAAAGCAGGGAGGGGAGGCAGCTACACAGATGGAAAAAGAGAGAAAAGCCACAAGACTTCAGTGCCAGCAAATACATGCACTCTCTCACGCGTACAGTGGAAGAGTTGGCTTTGCCACACACTGCGTGGCATATTCAGTACCCTGAGCATTAACCGCAAACTAGACAGTAAACTGGTAAAGTTGCATGAAAATCAGCATTTTTCTAGTTACTGTCTAACCAACTGACAGGTGTAAAACCAATTTCACAATTTCAACTTCCTCAAAAAAAAAACCATTCAATAGTATCTCCTGAACAGTTCACAAACAGCTGGGCCTTTGAGACTGCAGCAGAGTTACCTTGTGCTCAAGGCCATTACCCACAGTGGAACAGTCTGACAGATCAATAACCCATTTCTATTTAAAGAAATATATCACCGAGAATGCCACAGCAGTGTCCAGTTAATATGATCCTAATTCCACAGAGGCCAGATGTGATCCTGGAACTAGAATATCTGTTGAGAACTTGAGAAGCAGACCTTTGACATTGTGCATAATCCTGTAGTCTTGTCTATATTTGGTACTCTTAGTCTAAGCAGAATGTCTATATGAAAAGATGGGATAAATGCTTTGAGTGCTCTAATCACAACAAAAATGTTCCAAACTCACCCAGCATGATTTTTATATATTTAAGTGTGTCACTAAATCTTCTGACTTACAGAGATGTTTAATAGTCAAAATACTAATAGTACTACATGCTACAAGCAAGACAGTGTTCCAGTACACTAAGATGACACAGCATGAAAGGAAGTTTATAAACTAGCTTCTTAAAATACAGTCTACTATTGCTAATGTTACTAAATTACCACAGTGTAACATGTTGCTATGTTAGCTTGTTAGCTTACATGTAGTCTATTTTTCAACTCCTAATTCAGAGGATCTGAGGGATGTAAGGTTTAAAGAAAAATAAAGCAACACTGTGGGTGTTGGTATTTGTTCTCTACCACTGGGGCTGTCATGTAAACATGTAGCATGTGTAAGATGGGGCTGTTTTTGGGAGTGGGATTTAGCTGAGGATGTGTCTTTTTCTTCACTGTCCAGCAGCAGGTTTAATGAAGTGCTCCGGATGTGTTTTCTTGTTACAAACCTCAAACCATTAACATTATCCAAATAAGATGATTCCCAGGGCCTTCCGAGAGCTCCCTGTATGCTAGCCACATTAGCAGACTTAAGTGCTCCTTTAAATACACCCTGCTCCAGCCTCAAACCTGAGGGGGCTGGTGAAAGGATAATAAAGCCATTATGGGACTGTAAATAGAGCAGACCAGAAGACTGGGAGGACAACTCTCCACAGATTAGATTAGAAGCAGATTAGCACTGTATTAAATTGCCTCTGCTACTAATCAAAGATTATGGGTCAGCAAGATGACGCAGATGGTCTTGAACAATAGCTGCAGTTTCAGACTATTAGATTGTCACTGTTTATGCAATGTCCAATTATTACATTATGTGAACATGCAAGGCAGTGTGGAAGGCAAGTGAAAGTGGGTCAAAATTAACAACAGTAGTTAAATGTAGGGACATGCTTGTTCACACTTCTCTCCTCCTCTTCTCTGGCCCTGGCCAATAGTTTGGGTAAACAGCTTACATAAGCGTGGTTCCACACTACAAAGCACTGGAAGCAAGCTCTACTGTGACGTCAGCAACAAACAACAAATGATCCAACATTCACACATTCACAAATACACACTTTTACACCCTGCCTGCATGAAAACAAAGCAAAGCACATTCACAGAGAGACTTCACAGGGTGCCACAGCAATTATTAGGCCTGAGCCAGTAAAATTGCCCATAACATAGGCTGTCCAGCCATAAATGACTGGGTGCTAAAGTAGGTTTCTGAGACATTCCAGAAAAATCCCTCCTGGAACGATCATAAATAGAAGGGGCTCTCAAATACATTCAGAAACAATGGCATGGTAACTGCTTAGATTCGGTTTGTCTTGGCTTGCTTGAATGAACTTAAATGTTTGTGCAGGCTAAGGCAGGTCATGTGACAGAGGCGACAGAGCCAGGAAGTTTAGTTTGCTCAACTACGGGAAGGAACTTTCTGGGGGGTTGGGCAGTAGCTGTATCATCTGAAACATTAGGCAAAGGCAAGTGCAAACAAAACGTATCCAGACAAAACACTAGATGCAGTGAATAAACTTGTGACGTACAATTTGTGAGGGGGGAAAATGGGCTTGGCATTTGGTTGACTGATAGAGAAATACAAGTACCAACAAGTTAAGATTATTGCAGAAATGGCCCAGCAGAGAAGTTGGTGCCAATAAATAAGTAACTGTAAAATAAAGTACTGTGAAAAAGTCAGAGACAGGCTTTTCCAGCCAGAACCACCATTCAGTACAAGTTAATCATTCTTCAACATGAGGGGTGAAAAACAGAAAATGTATTTAACCCTATGCCTGCCATGAGCTTTATAGCTCCCCTATAGCTCCTCCAGTATCCTGTGGGTGCACAGCTGCCATTCATTTCGAGACTGCCACTCTTCAAATAAGATGTTATTGGCATCAGTGGCTTTCACAGCTAACACTTTTCCATAAAATTTCCATAATAGCAACTGTGTTCAACATGCCACTTCTAATTCACTTTCAGGGTGGTTTAACCCGTGGCTTTGATGGTCTGTCAGATAATAGTTTCCCACTGCTGTTGCCTGGAGACTTGTGTATGGCAAGCATGCCAATTATCACCTCTTCTAACGCCTGTGTGAACTAGTAGAATAGAACCTCAGCCGATAAGGTACGAGCTGGCTATCTATGATACAACCCAAGATGCAAAAACATCTTTACCACACACCATACACCTCTGCTGATGGAAAATATTTTCTGACTGCCGTGCAGATAACCAGTGCTCCAACTCTATGGTGGTACAGTTTCTGTAGAGCGTGCAGGACCGAGGTCACTGCTATTTTTGTGTATCACAAGCATGTGGGTGTGTTATCCTTAGGCTCACACAATTGGATCAGTGCCTTCACCCTCAGTTCTTACTGAGATGACCAGCACGCTATTTGGCCTAAGTGTGTTAAGTCTTATGTGGTCTAACTTTTAGGCTATGGTAAAAATTGTAGGACCCCATGAGCCCAAAATATAGTGTTAGACCTAAGATCTTATAGTGTCAATGCTCCAGGTTGGTATTTACAGTTCTTCAAGCTGCCTCTGGTGCTAATATAAGACAGCTTTATGTAACTAGAACTACCAATTCACCAGTGGTAAAAATACATCTTTTCAGCCTCTTTACATTTACAATGTTTTGTAATTCAAAAAATGAGATTCAGCCACAATAAAACTGACCATGACCAGAACATCACTGAGTGTTATTATAGAAGTGTGTAGTCATTATAATCAGGCAAGCCTAATGTTAGACCCTGGTAGGCTATAGACAGATCTTTTGAATCAAAAGATTTGTTGAATAGTTTAATAGTTTGCATGAACTATCCACACGTGGTTGACGCTACCTGTATATGATGCCTTTGGAGTGGAGGAAAATTAGAGCAGAAGTGACCTCAGCAGCGTAGAACTGGGCTCGAGTTTCCTCAAAACGCCGAGACTTTTGGATGTGAAACATAAGATCACCGCCGTTCACAAATTCCATGACAAAGAACAAACGATCCTAGAAGAGATAAATCAAGACAGGAACACAAGATTATTTAAATCAAATCATTCATAAACCAGTATGCTGACACCATTTGTAGGTTTAATTGATTTATTAGGGTCATTTATATTCTTTTGTGTGTGTGTGTGTGTGTGTGTGTTTAATTACAGTATAACTCACAATATAAAACTGAAAGAGCAAGACAGCAATTTCTAATAAACCATATGTCCATATGTCATCATTTTCCACTGCTTACATGTCCTCAGGCTCAAGAAACTGTATTAGCATGACAAGAATATTAGATATCAGAATGATATGTAAATAAACACAGGTAACCCAAGGTAGTATGACCTAAATAACAGTTTGGTGATACTTGCAAAAATTTAGAAAAGAACCCCCACACATTTGCTCAGTTTCTAGGCCTTGAGGAATCAAAGGGGCCATGATTGCCTTATCTTTCGTCTTACAAACCAACGACAGAAATTTATGTTTTATTAATACATTTACAGTGACAGTGTTATTATGTTCCTGGTATGTGCACATGAGGAAATTTAACACTGTGAAATACTATAAATCTTATGGAAACCTCTAGAAACACACACAGTATTTGTTTTTCTCAGGGTGCCATGGATCTACAATTCTAAAGTCTTTAAGATGCACTGCACAATTTGACAGCACATAAGTGATATGTAAATATCAGATCGGTTATGTATGTTTCACAGCTCTTCCCTGGAGTAAGCAGGTTAGAACAGGCCTGCTGAGCGGGTAACCTGCTGGTAATCACAAGAGGCAAGTTTCGTAAGCCTGCTATGATTACACGTAATGTGCTGCCATCTGCTGTTTGAACACTGTATTCTACTGATGGTTTCGTTTTCACTCAATGTACAACAGAACGCATGCCATTCGAGGTTTTACGTATGGGAAAATAATGCAAACACAAAGACTGAGGACTGCCGATAAGGAACTTAGCTGCAAACAGGTATCAGGAACTAGTGGAGGACAAAATTGTCTTGTTGGAACAAACTATCCTTTTGTCAGAAAAGTGTGGAAAAGGGCATCAGAAGTTTTTAGTTTTCCTTCTGACATTTTCCTTAGTTTGGGGAATTCCAAAGCATTCAAACTTTCTGCAGATTTGAAAAGTCGTTCAGATTGATGTGAAAAACATCACTGTAGAGGAACGTACTGATTCAAACTTAATGGTGACAATTTTAATAAAAAGAAAAAAATAATGATTTTCAGGCATCTACACTACGGGGAGAACTCTGAACTTCGAAAAGCATGTAAAGAGAATAAAATGTTGCTCTATATTTGCGCATAGGTGGGTAATGGCGACTTATCTGTGCTGTTTCAGATTACTTAATGTGTCATTTACTATGAGAAATGATGAGTGAACCTGTATGCGTCTTCTGAGTTTATAAAAACGTTTATAATAGTAAATTTTACATCTCAGTAGGTAAAAAGTGTTAAGAAATTAAGCCTCCTTTGTGTAATTTTTTGTCCAATGTAATGCCCTGCAGGTATCAGTCCACATATGTTTGATGTAAAAATTTATTCCAGTATTAATGTATAGCACTGAAGCAACAGGCAGTGTATTCACCTCCATTCCCATTTCAAGTAACACATTTCAGAGGGAAAGTGTTCAGAGGTATTAAACTTTTCAGTTTTCTGGCACCAGTCACTTTGGCTGTGACCCACTGTGAACTTAAAAAAACATAAGTTTCTTGAGAATTTAATATTTTGTATAAATTCACTCAAAATGTCTTTGTTTACATTTTATTTCACTACCTAAAGTATCAGTATCAAAGAACAATTCTCTTTTTCTCTCTCAAAGAAACCTAAAGGAAAAAAAATCCTTTTTTTCTCAGACAAATCCCAGTAATTGCACATATTGTCTCTTGGTTTCGTTAGAGATTTCAGTAAAGCCTTCCACTGGGAAAATGCTGAGTTGCTGCTGAGTTAATAACCCTTATATTTATATTCAATCGAGCTAAAAACAGGATCTCAAATATCTCTCGTTCAAGACAAAGAACCTCTTCAGCTTTCTGTGAATAACCATAATCATTTTAGCTGATACACAACTACATCATGTCTCTTATTTGTCTAATGCTCTTAAAGGAATTTTAGGAGAATGCCTGATAAGTCACCTGAGTTTTCAACAAGCAACTTCTTAGCAAGTAAATTATCCTCTGGGCACTTAGATATTTGATAAAAATCTGTGGAAGTCTTCTTTAACTTCAGGAAAACTCACAGTTGTCTGGAAACAGTAGTAGAGGTGGGTGAGGTATGGGTGATGGTGGGCAAGTGATAACACTCTCTTCTCTATCATGGTGGACTCCACATCGTCGTCCTGCAGTATGACATCTTTCTTCAGTATCTTAACAGCAAACACTTTTTCGTCACTGTTCATACGGGCCAGCATCACCTGAAAATACAAAATGGGTTTTAAATTATGGGCGTATATATCTGAATTAAACTCGTAAGCCAAGGTTTCACTGTACATGTTTTTCTTAGTACAGCAACAATATCTAAAACCAAATAAATAATGTTTAATCAGTTGTGATGTGTGGGCATAGTTCCATAAAGAATAACTGAAATACTGTAAATGGGTGCTGGACTTTCTTGCAGGCAGGCCACACAACGTTTGGGTTGGCAACACCTCCAGGATCATCATGCTGAGCACAGGGACTACACAAGGGTGTGAGTTCAGTATGTAAGTTTTCACCCTGCTGACCCATGACTGTGCCTACCTACAGCACCAACCACATTACCAATTTTGCAGATGATACAACTGTGGTGGGCCACATCACTAACAACAATGAAGATGCGGCACGGTGGCTTACTGGTTAGCACGTTCGCCTCCCAGCGCTGGGATCTTGGGTTCAAGTCCCATCTGGGTGGAGTTTCCATGTTCTCCCTGTGTCTGCGTGGGTTTCCTCCGGGGGCTCCGGTTTCCTCCCACAGTCCAAAAACATGGGGGTAGGTGAATTGGCTTCTCTAATAACTGTCCTGGTGTGTGAATGAATGTCTGTATGTGTGAGCCCAGATATGGATTGACGCTCTATCCTGGGTTAAACCCTAGTGCCCGATGCAGTCCTCCAGGTGGACGGTCGTTCCTGGTTGAGAGTACGCTGTGCGCGTTTGGCTGCCGCTTCTCACCAGTGTGTGTGGATTGAGCGTTCTGAGCAGTGTGGATTGTAAAGCGTCCTTGGGTGTCTAGAAAGGCGCTATATAAGTGTAAAGATCATCATCAAGATAACTACAGGAATGAGTGGGGCCGAAGGAAAAAGGATCTATTTAAAAAAAAAAAAAGGATCTACTTTAAAAATTGTGGTTTTGTTTAGATGACAATTCCATTCTTTATTTATTAACTATCATCTGAATAATTTGTATACAATCTTTTAATCATGGACTAGGATTTTGATGCACATCAGAACTGAACAGTAAACCTTCAAAGTCATACATTTTTTATCATTCAAAGAGAAACTGCTTCAGCATTTGCCCATTGACAGGTCAAGCAGTCAACAGGTTTTCTGTTATTTCATTGGGACAGAAAACACAAAACTATTGTCTGTGCTATTCGGGTACATGTTACAGATGCAGCTGTTTAGAAAACACTGAAGTATTCCTTTAATAGTATGTTATTAAATCACTATCTTGTTTGCTTTAGTATAAAGTAAGGGTCTGCCCAACTTTATGAAAAACATTGACAGGATTACATGTGTAAGTATGAAGTATGATGTCAGAATAATAATGTCTGTAATATTAATGAGACATACCTTGCCAAAGCTGCCTTTTCCCAGCACCTGTAAGAATGTGAAGTCCTCTAATCCCACCTTCACACAGTCCTCTTCAGTCAACTCAGGGATCCCTTCACTCTTAATACTGGCACTTTGGGATTTTATACTGGAGAGACTTGTCTATGCAACAAGGAACACACATTTCCACACATTACATATTAGTAGCTGAGTGGCTTTGCTACCTGTGATGTTCTGTCTCCACAGTCATATATTAAAGTATGAATATCTCTCGTTTCATGACTTGATTTATTACTATTTATTACTGCTTTCACTTAGAAAGTCAACAAAACCTCAGATGACCGGGGCGGCTAAACTGTAGGCACATAAAATGTTTGATAATCTTACACTCAGCTGTCTGTACCTGAGAGCACCTTTTGGACAGTCGGCCAGCCTGTAGACCAATCTCCGCTAACTTGCTTGCCAGCTCTGCACTGTTGACCCCACAGTTGGGGGCTACGTTTTCCTCACAGCGAATATGTATATTCATCTTACAACCTAAACAAATCACATACATATATTACAAACACTGCCAGCGCTTCAGAGTATTTATAGTAAATAACTAAATAGAGACAGATAACACACAGTATTTTTACATGTTTTTTTTTATCTTTCTACATTATTTGAACACAATGATGTCCTTTGAATTGTGAGAAATCTGTAGTATGGACATTTTAAAAATGCACCAAAATAAAACATACATATACCAATCCCATTTGAATTCTAACAATCACAGTTATTAGACTAATTTTCATTTCATTATACCAACTTTGCAGTACATGTTACACTGCAATGTTATGATATTTCATGTTGTATTCATTTTTCCACCAATATCCTATAAATCTGATGGATGTAATCACTAATAATAATGTAGATACGTGTGATATATCGGTTGTTGTTACCTTTGCAGTGGAGTCCCTGTTTCACCAGCCCATAGAGCAGTGATCCACAGTGATTACAGTAAGTGGGCACTTTATAATTGTGCACTTTGAACTTGTGAGGTATGTTGATGCTGAAGCCTTGGCTTGGGCCCTGCTGGAAAAGGGGGGATTATACTGGCATATTTTCACTGTCAGATTAAAACCAATAAAATACACCAGCTCTCTGTTACCCTGTCAGATTAAACCCTGTCAGATAACAGCTATAATGTTATCCAGTATGCTCGTCAATATTTAAAATGTGAAATACTAAGAAACTAAGACCAAATTAAACAATCAGTTCCCACAATAAAACACATTAGCAAACTACTAGCAAAAAAAAAAAATAAAATTAAGCATACCTCACTTTCTGGGTTCTTCATCCGTGGACATTCACTCACAACCAGATGGTGGCATCTCTTATGGACCACACAGGTGCACACTGAAATAATCCAATACACTAGTGAAAAAGTATCTATGTAGCATTAAACTATACAGTATTATAAATTAAGAAATATTTTAATATCTAATTGCTTTCAGAATAATTCAGGAATCTCCACAAACTAAACAGAAAGCAAAACACTATAAATTAAAAAATAAACAAACAAATAAACAAATATTTACCTTGACATTGGTAACCCTGCTTTCCAATTAATCCCCTGAGGAGACATAAGACAAATGCATTCATCAGTTCTAAACATACAGTGAGTTTCAATACAGAAAACCACCACTATAAAATAAGAACGGGTACACCCTTTGCCCTGGGGCAAAGCTAATTATTAGGAAAACAATAAACAATCAGGAAATAGTGGAGCAATACTGTCATCATAGCATAGCATGCCTCTCTTTTAATGGGTGAAGAATGATCTTTGTTTTAGAAACTTGAAATGCTTAAATAAATACAATCAATCAAAGATAATATGATAAACCAATAAATTATAACATCAATAATATCTAATAATATGTAGGAGCTGTAAGAGGAAATGAGAACGCAAAATATCTCAAGCCTCAGAATTTTTGTAACCAGTTTATAAACAAATGCAAATTAACCAAAACTAAACAAGTTAATCCGTTTGTAATAGTCTTATAAAAATGTATATACATACACCATACAGCTGGGTAAGAGATAACTCTGATGAGAGCTACATATATGCAGCTTACCTTCAGGTAGGTTTATAATGTGATTTTTAAATTTTTTTTTTAATGTGTTTTCAATTTTCCTACCATCACACAATATTACTAATATCCAGTTCTCCTTTCATTTACGTTGTTGTGTTTATATCGACACAAACAGGATAGTGGAAAAGATGCTTTGGGAGCTATGGGCTAAAAGGCAAAATAAGTAAGTATTAGTGTAACTTACAGCTTAGCACTAACGTGATTTAAAGCTTAGTACAACCCCCATATAGTCATGGTTTACAGAAAGGCAAATGTAATGGGATTAGTTTCATATACTTCCTGATCAGACTTGAACCAAAATGTTCAGTGATCAAAGCTTTAACATTAACCTGTATACTTTTTAACTGATGCCCCCTTCCTATTAACATTTGGTTGTTCATTATAGTCACATTTTTTAAATGTACAGCCATTCTTATATTTTACATGTAGTTATACATTTATTATTTTTAATCTGATCCTGGCAACAAAGACCTGTCTGTGATTGACTAACAATGATCTCCCTTTTTATGGATTGATAAAATATGGCAATCAAACAAATATGAACATTCATTCATTCATTCATTATCTGTAACCGCTTATCCAATTCAGGGTCGCGGTGGGTCCAGAGCCTACCTGGAATCATTGGGCACAAGGCGGGAATACACCCTGGAGGGGGCGCCAGTCCTTCACAGGGCAACACACACACACACACACATTCACACCTACGGATATTCATACCTACGGAAACACACCTACCAACGTGTGTTTTTGAACTGTGTGAGGAAACCGGAGCACCAGGAGGAAACCCACATGGACACGGGGGAGAACACACCAACTCCTCACAGACAGTCACCCGGAGCGAGAATCGAACCCACAACCTCCAGGTCCCTGGAGCTGTGTGACTGCGACACTACCTGGTGCGCCACCGTGCGTGATCAAGCATACTCCTGTCCAACTGGCCTGGCCACAGAGGACCATAGGAATATCACTGGGATTCAAATTCAGGTCCCAAATGGAAGATCATACACTGTGGATGAATGCCATAGCAAGACTACAGCAGTGACTATAGCTCCCTCACATTATTATCCAGTATGATTACACTTCACTGTTCTTAAGACTTCATGACACCTACATAAGCCTTTTATGACAACCAATATAAATCACCATAAACATCTATAAAGCCTTATTGCAACAAGCATCTATTGTCATAACAATATCACCCCATAAAATGTTATGAAAACAGATACTTACTGAAATTACACAAATGACATTCTTTATAGTTGTTTATATGTTTATGTCAGCTGTCATAAAATTGTGTAGCCTTGTGAATGATGACTCACAAAGAAATAGATACAATGTGTGTTTCAGCCTCTGTGATATCATTACCAAATGAAGTTCTTGCAGTGGCAGCAAAATGTAGGCTGTTTTAAAAAGGTGGCCATGAACTTGTGTCCGTTGACTTGGTGCACCTTCCTCTTTAAAGCCCTCTGTCTTTTCCTGGTTAACTGCTTATGGGCCTTCCATCCATTTGCAAGGGATTCATCTGAGATCAATGACACAGTGTTGGAGAGAGAACATCCCAGGTTTTTCATGAACAGATAAGGAAAGGAAAATTCATTATGGCAATTATGAAATAGAGCTTTGATGAAGTAAAAAGGCAAAAAAGACAAACCCACAGTAACTTACCATCAGTGAAGGAACCAGTCAGAGAAATGTAAATGTTGACACGGCCCTCAGGCTCCAGATTAACCTGAGGACACAAAGGCAACACAATAAATCACATTACCAGACATTTTCATGTTGAGTGTTTTTTCTAGTTCTCTGTTTGAGAAATTACTTTTTAGTCTAAACTCCATAGGAAAAGGTAAAGAATCCTCTTTGGCTCTCATTTGGATTTGGCTAATCATGTCTGTTCTTTGCTTTACTTGCTGCATAATATTATTATCCCTTATTATTTAACTATCCATAAAAGTACTTAGAAGTCAGCTTACAAATTGAAATGCATACGATCTGAGTCTACAAACATCAGAAGCTGGTTCAACAGCTACTGAACAAAAGCAAAAGAAGCAATCCAAAAAGAGGTCATGAGGCCAAAGCTTCATTTCCTGTGAGTCCTGTTGTGGCACCTCACATTTCTACACACAGCATTTGCACGTAAAAGCTAGATACATTTCACAGATAAATTGTACCCAAAGGTCCAAGCAAAAAGATGCACCTTAAATCATTATATGTCCCTAAAGTGAGGCACTGCTACTGTAGCTATGATGTTTGAAGTGCTGGATGTACTGGATGCCAAATGCATTGGGTCAATCTGTTGTTTTGTAACTCACATTTACCATTAAATATACAACAAAAGTGTGAAAATGTGCCTTTTAATTTCCTAGGGTGTAATCCAGGGGAAAATGAGAATAGAAACAATATTTTTAACCTAATTGTCCCAGTAGTTTTATAGTACATTTGTGTTTACATTTATCTCAGTTCAAATCTGGTGACTGGAAAGACAATTGGAAATTCTTTGCCTTCATTTTGTCACATATTCCACAATTTATCAGAACATTGTGTGCTTTAGAACTTGCAAACAGTGTGCCCCTCACAATCTTCATAGAACCACTAGACAATGTCAGAGTAGTAGTAAGGCATTCAGGCCTGTTATAGCTTGTGCAACACTGAACTCAGTTGCTCTTCTGTTTTTCCTTACAAATGCATGAGAATTACAGTCACTGAATTTGCACATATGACCATAATTTAAATTCTTATATTGTATTTAATACTTTTTAAAAACCAGTATAAAGATGTTTTCAAATTGCTTGTAACAAAAGCTTGTCATTTAAAGAGACTGCTCATGTAAAGATCTCTGGCATCTGACTGAAATGTGCTGATTAGCCTAGGGCTCATGTTTACAGACAGTAACACTTAGGAATTCAAGGAAGCCCTGGAAGTGGCATTTTTGTTTTCACAAGAACTTGGTCCAACACATTCGAGATTCCATAGTAATGCCATTATTATTGTTAGCAACTGCTTTTAAACTAGCTACAGATCCTAAGGTTCTTACCACCCTAGATGACATGGTAAAATTAAAAATATAACAAAATAAAGTTGTTATATGTAACAAAATTAAATAAAACTATCAACAAAGAGTAGTATTGCAACACTTGTGAAGTTTAAGTACATGCATGATAATTATATTATCATTATTTATTTAAGTAATATTTATATTTTATACTTATATATAATATTATATAAGTAATAATGATGTTTTTAAAATAATAAACATTTTTTCATGGCATTCATTAGGCTTTTTTCTAAAGGCCTCGAGGGCCTGAGGAGTTCCCCACTGGTAGGATGTGGTCACTTATTTATAACATATTCTAGTGTAGTCTAAAAGAGACGCTCAAGGGAGGAAAGGGAAAAAATAACATTTCCAGCACTGCACTGACCATGGCCCAATTTAGCGTTAAGTGTGCTTAAAATGTCATATTTGTTTTTAGCATTGTTTTAGCATTTTAATTTGTATAAGAGTATTGGAGAATACCTAGTAAGATGGGGATAAGGTGAAAACTGGATGAGCCGGTTCAGTTGCCCAGTGACTGACATTATCCCCTCCTAGACTACATCAGATACAAATTCCACAGCAGCTCGTATGACTCTACCTTTGACAGGGCACATTCCAAAACAAAGCATGCAAAGTGGAATGAGGCCATTACATATGATCATCAGAGTGTGCAGTGTAAATCCTAAGAAGAGAAATTAAGTGAAACCAAAAAGGATGCCTCCACACTGTCAGACATTTTGGGTGTAATATTTACATCATTTCTATGGCAATTGTGAAGAAGTTACCATAAAAATACCAACTATTAAGTTCTGCTTCAACAGCACACCACAATATACACCTGAAAAACGTATATTTACCATATGACGTTAACATTTTAATATGTATGGCCAATTGCTGTAAATCAACAGTAATCATTTATCCACAAGCAGATGTGGTCACAATGTTGCTGTTTATTATTTTTTGAATTTACACTAAATGTGGAAGACCAGCATAGCTCAAATAATTCAGATGGAAGAAGGTGAGAGTGGAAGAATGCAACCAATTTCTTTTCGTGACACATAAAAATGTGTAATTTCTCTGTTTTGAGGAAACTGATTTGGTAGTCGAACCAAAGAAACCCCACCAAAAACTGTTCACTTATAACTGCAGTGTCAGTTAAACAAATATCATACTGTCAACCCATCCTCTGACAGGAATAATCTTAAATATGGCTGCCACAATTGAACTGCCGGAGATGAGAGGCTGGAAGCATTTGCTGAGGTGGTAAAGTTTAATAAACATAGAAAATACATAAGCTACAAGGAGAAATCTAGAGAATCGAAAGAAGGACCTAAAGACCTGAATATACATGACAAACTAAGACTGTAAACACTGAACTTTAATAACAGGACACGATAGGAAACACCTGTGAGCCCAGTCACATGACTCTGACAGCTCACAGGTGCAGGGCATGGTTATAGAAGACAGACAGGGGCAAAAAGAGCACATGGCTGCCAAAACACAAGAATAAACATAGTAAAATTCACAGAATCATATAGAAACTGTAGCAGATCCAGACAACTGCATGTTTAAAAACACACATTAGTAGGTGGATTGGCGACTTAAAAAGTGTCCGTAGGCGTGAATGTGTGAGTGTGTGTGTTGCCCTGTGAAGGACTGGCGCCCCCCTCCAGGGTGTATTCCTGCCTTGCGCCCAATGATTCCAGGTAGGCTCTGGTCCCACCAAGACATTAAGCACACTGAGCACATTAAGCATACTGGTATGAAGAATGTGTGTGTTTTTTTTAAGATATCTACTTTCATTCAGGAAAACAGCAAAACAACAGTGTAATACATTTGAACATGAACACTACACCCTTTGCATCTGACTGATTTTAAAAAGTAATGCTTCAGTATTCATGACGAGCTCATGTCTATATTCACAAGATGACATCAGATCAGCTATTTATAAAGAAAATGATGCTGTATTGACACAAGAGGCCTTAAACTGAAGTGACAAATGTGTTCTATTTATAACACTGTTATAAAGCGTCATTCTCTGATAACTGAACCTAAACGCAGAAGTGTAATCACTTCCATGGAGCACTCTCAAGGTCTTGTATTGTTTTGTATATGTATTTACTTGCTTTAATTTTGAGGGAATTGTTTGAAGATCAGAGAGAGAACTTTCATTCATTCATTATCTGTAACCGCTTATCCAGTTCAGGATCACTGTGGGTCCAGAGCCTACCCGGAATCATTGGGCGCAAGACAGCAACCCAACCTGGAGGGGACGCCAGTCCTTCACAGGGTGACAAACACTCATACATTCACCCACACACTCACATCTATGGACATTTTGAGTCGCCAATCCACCCGGAGGAAACCCACGTGGACACAGGGAGAACACACCAAACTCCTCACAAACAGTCACCTGGAACAGGTCTCAAACCCACAACCTCCAGGTCCCTGGTCACTACCTGCTGTGCCACCGTGCCACCCACAGATTATGGGTAACCCCCGGCCACTGCTGCCTCACACAGAGAAGGGTAAGGCACAAATATACACAAAATACCACTATTTAAATATAACTACCTTTACAAATAAAACAAGAAGGCGTGTTTTTGGAGAAAAAAAATTCAGGTTTGCTTCTTTTAGTTTTCATAATACTCAAGAATTAATTCTTGAAATTTTATTTAACTTCAGTGTTGCTTCCATTCTGCTGATTCACTGGTTATGGTTTCTATGGTGCTCTGGATTGAAAACCATGTGGTTTTGTGAGTTGAGGCGGAGATAGGGTGTAAGAACAGGAATCCAGTCAGATCAGTTGAGTGGCATGCCTCCTGCGATGATAACAGTCTGTGACCTCAGACAGTAAAGAAATGAGAAAGCCATACCACACTGACCTTCTCATTGTAAATGAGTGTAGAATAAACCAAACATCTTTAAACACGTGTTGAATTAAATAATATCCACTGAGTATTATGTGCACAGATCGGGTGAGCACTTGCTATGGTACCCATAAAATATAATCTACAATATTATTTATATATATATATATATACAGACTGTAATATTTTGTTATGCCCCTTTACCCTGCTCTTAATGATCCACCATCAAAATCCAGTTGATGATCCACCTCCAGAATCATACCTGCTCACTGAAGTTGATGATGAAAGGAGGCCATAAATGTGCAGTTTGTAGAAATACAGAATGAATCTACTGTATATGACAAGTGGAGATGATAAAATAGACAATGAGTGTTCAATTTCTCAATATCTCTGTATAGGTAACAATAAGTAACATACAGAGAGAGAGAGAGAGAGAGAGAGAGAGAGAGAGAGAGAGAGACCATATGAGCTAAAGTGAACAAGTGCTTTCTTGAACAAGGAGCATATCTTGGTCTGCTTTGTACACCCACCAGTCCCTTTAGCCATCTCAGAACGTTTATTTTTGGATGGCGCACCATCTAAAAAAGTCAATCAATTTAAATGACTGTTTCCTGTGTTAACTGCTGATGAATTAGCCAGGGCCACATGGAGAGCATCAAAAACAAAAAGTCATGTATCTCAATTTTTTCTGAAAATCATTTAAAAAAAGATATTAACAAATGGATTAAAAATCCTAAAAAAACTTCTTAAAATTAATTTAAAATGTAAAATGTTTGGAATTATATGATTGATTGATTGATTGATTGATTGATTTATAAACACTGATGATGTTAAGAGGGCACAATAGAGCTTATGCTGTGACTTTATAAAACATTTGAATACACAGGTAAATCAGCCAAAGTGAGAATGATACCTCACAGCACACAGAGAAGTTTCCATGACACAAAGTGGGTTGCAGTGTGTGGTTTTGTGCAAAGCCTAGCTAATGCAGAAACGTATGAGGACCCTCAAAAAGGAAGCTGACACAGAGGTCTATAAGAAACAACAGCTCAACAGTGCACAAATAAACGTTTAAGGTTTCACACTGTTCACTCATTTTGCTACTTGTCCACGTGCAGTGATGCAGTAATCATATACTATACGGAAATACGTTATACTGTGATTTTGTATTGTGAGAGTTCCACTGTACATGTAATTGTATATTATATCAGTGTTGTTTTAGTTGAAATATTAAAACATTATTTTAGTCTCAGATTTCTAGCAGAGTTTGAATTTTTGGAGACCATTGTCTTATTTAGACACTTGTATAATCCAAAAGATAACAGATAACTCAAGGACCAAGTAGTCCTTGTAAAAATTGTAAAAAAACCAAAAAAAAAAAAACAGACAATATTAAAAACTATTAGGTTTTAAAGCCTTTCTTTATGTGTAATGTATAACTGTAATTCAAAATTCAAACATTTTCCCGCCTTTTTTGTCATTGTTTGGGTAACTGAGGTGAAGTATTTAAAATGACCATTTTCATTTGATTTAACAAAAAAAATTAAGACATTTGAGAATGGCAAGTGAGCAGAATTGATTTGTCACTGCATTCGTTATGAATTCCATTAAGGAAAAAACAGCAAGAGTGCATTGATTTGTTCTGTTCATGGGGATAATATGGCTTCTCCATTTCAGGGCCGCGGTGATGGGGATAATATTGTATCAAAAAGTATGTGAGAGTTTTGGTTTAGACGATTTCAAGAGCATGATTTTGATGATAGCCTTTGTGATAGCTTTTATGTATTTTACAATATCAGTTACAATAAAATGACAAAAGAGTGAGAGAATGTTCGAATTTTTAATTACGGTCACTTTGAGAAGAAAATTCTTTCAGCGTTATCTGATGTGAAATTATTATTGATTATTGTAAAGAAACATATCAATTTTGATTGTATTAGAAAGGTGGTGTTGGGAGCTCATACTGTATTTACCATTGAGAACAAGCAGTGTGCCTACCTGTGTTTTCTGATTGTGACATGTCATGTTCAAAACAGTAAGAGTGTAAACTATGGAGAAACAAAAAAATTGAAGTAAACTGGGATCACCTCAGCCACCAAAGCCCATTTCAAACTCAGGTTTAATGACTAAGACATGGTGGAGTGGGGGTAGATGTAGGGGGTTAACAAACATTACAAAGTATAATAACTGCCTTATAGCTCCATCTCTCTTATTTATTATGGCTATTAAACTTCATAATATTGTATTTTTGTGGTTGGATTTAATTTTTATATTCAAAATATGTGTAATATTGTAATAATAATTCTTTCCTAAGTCTGCATGGTCTTGGACCTCCAAAGAAGGTTCTGTTCAACCCTGCTAATGTTAAATCTAGACCAGGCTCACGCATGCTGCCTTTCAGTGTTAATATTGTATAATTATATTCATTCCTTCATTGTTTATAACTGCTTGTCCACTTCAAGTCCGGAGCCTACCAGGAATCACTGCATGCAAAGTGAGAACACACCCCGGAGAGTCTCCAGTCCTTCACAGGGCGACACACATTCACTCACACACTCACACCTAAGGACATTTTGAATCACCAATCCACCTATCAACGTGTGGTTTTTGGACCGCGGGAGGAGGACTCGAACACAGAACCCCCAGCTCCCTGGAGCTGTGTGACTGCAACACTATTTACTGTGCCATCGTGCCACCTCTAATTGTTTTATTTGTACTTATTTTCTTTAGTTAAAATATTGAAATTAGTCTGTGAACGTGTCTTCCTTGTTCCATGCCACACTTGCAATTAACAATGGTGATTATGAATCCAATTCTGACTGAGCTGCCTCCTGTCTTTCAAAACTATGTTTTCCTGCTTGAAGAAACCCACTCGAGCTCAGAAAGCGCTTGTTAATGAACTGATGAGATAGATCAGGCGATTTGGGGTTAGAGAGATCCAAAATATGCTGTTCAGGAGGTATCCGAGGAATAGGGCTGAGAACAAAAGAACAATAGATGACCCTGGCCCCGAAAATGAAAATGAATCCTCACCCATCCTTCAAAAGACTGTCTCGTGCTGGAAGACGTGAGGAGGTCCTCTAGCTGGATCCTGCAGTTGGCCACGAAGTCGTCGTAACCGATCGGAGTGTCGTGGAAGACGGTGATCTCGAGCTCCATGGCATCAGACACGTAGGGGCAGAACTCTTCGTTGAATACGGGTCTGTCGGTCTTCTGCTTGGTGTCCGTCTGTCCCACTTTAAAGTCGTCCACTTTCACCACTATGTAGGGGTCCAACAGTTGCACCTTCTTGTTGAACATGTGGCGTTTGGAGTAGGTGGTGGGCTTTAAATCCGCCGCCTCCCGGATCTGGAGTCTCAGGTAGCCGTTGAACTTCATGTTTGAGCCGCGTCCTGGGGCCGGGTCCCGCCGGAGACGCTCTCAGACGCGCTGTGGCAGACTGCGAGAAGAAACAACGCGAGACAACGCTTCAGCGCTCATGTCCACAGAGAAGAGGAGCGGTGAGTAACCGAGAGGGAGGCTACACCCAGCGAGAAGTTTCTGAAGTAAACTAAAGCAAAACTAAACGAGGACGGCTAACCGAAGACGCTTCCCTTGTCGCTCCACTAAACTGAGCGGAACCGCCCAAAAAGATAAAGACCAAGAGAGACCTTCCGCGGGAAATCCCACCTCTCTGAACGTCTCTGTGCCAGTTTTATGTCGTGTGTTCCGTGTAGACAACAGGTGATACCTCCCTCATCAGCAGCACGCACACACACACACACACACACACACAGAGAGAGAGAGAGAGAGAGAGAGAGAGAGACTATCCACGGTTTCAGGGGACATTAGGTATTTGTTGAGCATAACCCTTATCCTAACCCTAACATTAACTGTATAATAACTGTAACACCTCTTAACCTAAAATCGAACGAAAATCCCTACACATAAATGTCTCTCTCTGTCCCCCCTCTCTCTCTCTCTCTCTCTCTCTCTCTCTCTCTCTCTCTCTATCTCTCTCTGTCGCCCCCCTCCATTTTTACAAAAATTTTACAAGTTTTGTAAAATTGCAGTGATTTACTATTTTACACTCGCGCATGCGTACAAATGCATACACAGTGTACTATTGAACTAAGGCATAATACATTTTTCCCGTGTAGCCGTGGGTTTAATTAAACCTACAGCTCTTAACAAAATCCAGATTTGAATTCAATATCTCATGTGCATTATATGTGTAATTTAACACGAGTTTAAATATAATACACAATAAATTACATATAAAGGTATCGATCCTATATCTTACTAACCAATAGGGGGCAGTGTTGTAATATAAATCATGGATCCCCGCAACATGAAATTATCCCCGCCACCCAAAAAAAAAGGAAAGGAGGATATTTTTTAACATAGTGACATTATATACTAAATATAAACAGTATAAAATAACAGAATTGTGATATGATACAAATATCCAGTCAGTTTCATGTACCTGTTGAGTCTAATAAACATTCCTATAGTATATCATTTGAGACGCACATAAATGAATGTTTCTGAGTAATATTTATTTCTGTTGTGTTACAGATGCGTAGAAACAATAATACAAAATATTAAAGTTAGGGAAAATACTATAATGTTGTAACCCAGTGCTGCCTTATCATTCTGCTTTTTTCAAGTTGAAAAATTGCCAACAAAATCTTTTAAAAATATTTTTAACATGTAACCATTAGTCAACATGTCTTTTTGAGTGAAACAGCCATAACTCATTTTCACGTAGAGGATCATACATGTAATTTGACCAGTGTCACAGAATTGTTTGCACCATTGTATTGTTGGTACAATTGTATTGTACCATTGTATGTATAGTACCAGCAGGTTTAGCCCCCTATGGCTAATGATTATGAAACACCAGAACTTCAGTAATCTGAATGCCAAGTTATATGGAAGGTGGCACACTACAGGGATGGATACCAGGATATAACATCAATTTAATTACTGGACATTCTTCAACCACAGAGCCAGGAGGGCAGGTTATGTGCTATTACATTAATGCAGTCAGGAGCAATGAGGCTTTCTGATGTTACACAATTATAGAGCATGGCTTCTATTTATACATCCAATGCAATGTCAAGGGTCAAGCATCCTTCTACACAATATACCTTTATTACCATGGCATTGCTGTACATTTAGAAGCAAGACATATTTATGATTCAGGCGTTCCATAGTACACAATGATCAGTCCTTAATTATGGAGCAAATAGATCTGTCCTTCATCTGTTTATTTATCTGCAAACTGACCCTGTGTGTTTAAATGTGTTAAGTGTTTTACCAACCAAACCTTTCCAATCTGTTCTTTAACATTTATTAAACAAATGATGCCTCAATATAATTTTACAATCATTTTAATTTTTTTATTTGAATTATTTGTGGGCGGCACGGCGGCACAGGTAGTGTTGCTGTCACATAGATCCAGGGACCTGGGGTCGTGGGTTTGAACACCACTCCTCTGGTCCAAAAACACACGTTGGTAGATGGATTGGTGACTCAGAAGTGTCTGTAGGTGTGAGTGTGTGTCGCCCTGTGAAGGACTGGTGCCCCCTCCAGTGTGTGTTCCTGTCTTGCGCCCTCTGGGTAGGCTCTGGACCCACTGTGACCCTAAATTGGACAAGCAGTTACAGACAATGTATGAATTAATAGAGCACAAATGTGACCAGAAAACTTGACCAGAACCTAGATTTCTCCTTTGGGAACCCCATTCTCTTCATGTATGACATTTACTGAAATGCTAGAGTGACTAAAATGTGAAGGTCTAATAATTCCTTTCATACAGACATTAATGCATATGAATAAAATATATTTCTAAATCTAAAATAAATAAATTAAAATAAATTTCAAATTTTTTGTTTACAAATTTTCCCAAAAACATACTGAACTGTGGACACATCTGACCCCGTGTTATTTAACAACAGCTTCTGCACCAAAATAATGCACTGAATGGTAGAAATGGAGCAGCGCAAATGCATTTGTGTTCACATTTCTCATCATATTAATGTGTAATGTTCACATTACAAACAGATACATGTTGGACACCGTTGGACATATAATGTAAACCATTTTCATATGAGTGAATGTGGACAGAAATAATAGGGGAAAGCTAGTGGGAAACCACTAGATGTCCCTGTACCTTTAGAAAAGAAGAATTCACTGCCAAGTCTGAGTTCATGTCCAGCTGCCTGAGGTTGATGGACCACTCCCTTCTGTTGTGTGTCATGAAGTGGACCAGATAAACTGTCTGACTTCCCTTTTCCTCACATTCAGTTTGGAGTTCCCACCTTTGGTCTTTGTAAAGGTTGCATAATTATTTATTTTTACTTGTTAACTTGATGAAACAGTACTGAGCTATAAAATGCAAAGTAGATCCTGAATAAATTGTTAATAATATAAACTAGAGGTATTACTGTCCTATATATATATATAACCTTAACTGGAGAAGCCCAAAATGTTCTTAATTATATTCCAAGCCATTCTAATATTGCAAAGAGCACCTCATTTGTTAAAACGATACAGAAATATTAAAATGATAGTGATATAAGGTATTTTTGGACTGTTATCGGAATTAATTGACTGTTACTTACTGACACTACAATTGTAGATGATCTCTTCTCTCAGAAACCTGCTTTAACCTTGACCTGTTCACCCAGTTGTGGAATCGCCCAGCTTTCTCCTTGCACAGGTGGAGATGTGGGGAGATATCTGAGATGAGTGATAACAAGATTGAACTCAGGCCAGCAGCCAGGAGATCCTTTCTCAGGAGGACACACAGGGGTAAGTCAGTCATTGAACTTCTAGTAGTACAAGTGACACATGGGGAGAAAGTATCATGTGGGCAGATGAGGGAGGGTGTGTTTATGACAGGAAAGGTACACTATATCCAACGGGATTGTACACACCACTTGTAATTAGTCAATGAGGTATTTTAAAGTGCATTGTTTACACTGTGGTGTTCAACTGTTCATGCACAGTTTAGCATGAATTGAAAGCAGATCTCTAGGGTCATCATGCTCAATGCATTGCCTAGTGTGGTATAAAGCCCTTCCAGCACTGGGCTGTTCTCTGGAGTGACACAGCACCATTCAATACCACCGAGTGGTGTTCATGATCCGAATCATTCCCATCAGAAGCTGACCTCACAGGTTCTCTCATGGCTGAATGTCATCATATCCTCACAGGAATGTTCCAATGTCTTGGATAAGGCCTTTGCAGTAACAAGGAAGCTCTTGCTGCAACAAAAATGGACAAACTACCGGTAAATACCCTTTATTTCAGTAAAAATATCAGATAAACCTTCAGCCATGCAGTCTAGATTAAATTCTGTTGGTGGTCTTTAAGTTAGCCCATTGATTATGAACCCTAAAATAACTGCCCCTAAAATTATGGACATAACTGCAACATATCTAAGGACCATTTTAGATTTGTACTGTATGAGGTGAGCAATAACTAGATTGAGCTAGAACCCGCAGCCAAAAAATTTCTCTTGGGTGTGTAAGGCACTCTGAGAGCTTCCAATAGTGTAAGGGACAAGAGAGAGAGAGAGAGAGAGAGAGAGAGAGAGAGAGAGAGAGAGGGAGAGAGAGAGAGAGAGAGAGAGAGAGAGAGAGAGAGGGTGATGTGGATTAGAGGTGAGGCAGGGAGGGGTATATATGACGCAAAATGAGAGAAAAAAAAAAAACAAGACAACACCTGCTCTGCGATCACAGCCCCTGCAATGTGACCCCTGAATGTCAGCACTGGGCTACTGAGTTACTATATTGGCAGTGGGACGAGTCAGCTCTCAGACAGCAGGCAGCACCTCGTTCATCATGCTCTATAAAGATCCCCAGAGAACACGTGCAGCAGAAGCAGCCGTGCAAAAATAGACGACGCTGAGTTACAGAGCTGCTCACAAACACCTACAACCCACCAGTTGTCAGGTATCCCATTTTATTGACTCTGAAACATGAAAAAAAAAGTTTGCTGTCCTACTCATATAACACTTTAGTGTCATTCCAGTGAGCCTTTTTAATCATTAACCTGTGGCTTGAAAACTCTTTGACTTTAAATTAAAACTCTTTATATTTACATTAAAAGACGTCAAGTGGTTGCTCACTGAATAGAATAACAACTGCCCTCCTCCAGATGATCTATGAGCATGTTAGTATAAATCAACTCATACTTGTGCAATCTCTCAACACATTTGAAAGATGTACATTCTAAGCGTCCATCTTTCATTGAAACTGAGAGTTAGACAGTGTATCCACCTCGGCTGCTGCTGCAAAGCAGGGCCAGTAACACACACAACCACAGGTCATCTCACCCTCTCAAATATGCAGGGGTGGAAAACACTTAGCAGTGTATTGATACTATACACCAGTATTATGAGTATATGAGTAGATTAAGTGTGATTGAAATGGATTACTCATTTTTCTCATTTTCATTTTTACATTTTCTTTATCAGGCTATATTTGTACATTTAAATACATGCTTACAGTGTAAAACTATTTGCCTCCCCTGTTAAGACTGGACAAGCAAGCAGAGCTCTAAAAAGTAAAAATGTCTGCTGCATGGTTCTTTATCTCAAGGGGTAATTTGTGTTATATAGTCCATTTAATTAAAATATAACTGATTGTGTCTGATTTAGATCAGAGGGAA
This sequence comes from Hoplias malabaricus, assembly GCF_029633855.1. Taxonomy (NCBI): domain Eukaryota; kingdom Metazoa; phylum Chordata; class Actinopteri; order Characiformes; family Erythrinidae; genus Hoplias; species Hoplias malabaricus. The sequence goes on along the minus strand of NC_089806.1, from coordinate 19,243,144 downwards.
TTACAGAAAACAGACTTTAAAATAACATTACAGTTATTGGGTGTTTTTTCAATGGAAATCCCATTACAATTTCAGAGAAGTAATTAATCATTTGTGGAGTTATGGAGTAGTGCATTGGTCAAAGTGTGGGCCATTCACTAGTGATGGCTTGGGCATCCAAGAGGGCACAGTTGGCCTTGCCCTCCTCTCTGGGTCTGTAGAATGGTCCTCCATCTCACTCCATCAATGAGTGTCATGCTAGCCAGGTCACACTCTTTCAGATGTCTGTTATCTTATATAACAGATCTGGGCTGTTAGCATTCTCCTCTAAGTGTGAAGCATAGGTAGCTAATGGTTGGGACAGACTATGAATAAATATGGAATAAAAATTGTGTAAAAATAAAACATTTTGCAATGGCTTTACTGTTTTTAAGTAACTGCCCCCACACTCTGCATATGTTTTGCTGCATCTTGATTTGCAACGTCAAGCTGCAAGATCTTTGGCGGCCATTCAAGTGCACAATGCAATGCATTAATAAAGAGCCCTTGATACAAAGTGTTCCCATTTGAAAGCTATCGACCTAATCTCTAAAGCTGAACAACCAGCCACCGCAGTTCTCCTCTGAGAGGAGGAAAAACAGCATCTGAAGGATCCGATTTAGGAAATAAAGCGGACATGTAACCCAACCTCCCAACTGCTCTTGTCAGATGATGGAGAGGACCCTGTAAAGGCTTCATCCATCCTCTTCAAGGGTAAGTGTCTCTGTGTGTGTGCGTGTGTGTGTGTGTGTGTGTGTGTGTGTGTGTGTGTGTGTGTGTGTGTGTGTGTGTGTGGGTGGGTGGGTGTGTAAAGATGTGGGAGAGTGTGTTTGGGAGAGAGAACGAGTGAGAGTGAGAAAGAGAGAGAGAGAGGGATCTGATCAAATTAGAGCTCTGAAGAGGTTCTACACTCAATCAATGCACAAATTGTGTAGGCACCAGGAAAGAGGCTTATGTTATGGCCTTTTGGTTTTAGGAGATACTAAAGACACACACACGTGAAACCACTCAAGAGCACACACATAAGTGCACTCTACCTCAATGATATATATACAAGATATGGGTCCATCATTTAGCTGGAATGCTATTTGTGAGCCTCTGGTTTTGTACCGCTGACATGATGGTCTCAGGAAAACCAAACAAAGCCGAGCAGCGAGTTTCTAACTCCATCGGCAGTTCCTTGTGGGGCGAGTGGTTAGATGTCGTTGATATGGCCGTACTTACATATAAAACAGCTTCTCAGCTGAAAGCTTTTGATAAATTCCAAACTGCTGTAAAATATGGCATGCAGGAGAGCAGTTCCTATTTTGGTGAGCAGGACACACAAGTCCACGCGCTGACAGGCTTGTTTCTGAAAGCCACGTCTGGTTTCTGGAGCGTTAGCCACGATTTCCACGCATGGGCTGAGATGAAGCCGTACGCCAGAGACTGGGAAACACGTGGAAAACATTTGCCTCTGCGATATCTAATTCAGTCCAGCTGTGTGGACATGCCACCCTAAGGATGATGCATCGGCCACAGACAATAGCTGCCCTGAGTGAAAGCGAGAAAATCAGAGCAAGGTGTATGTTTTTCAACTTCTTAACATCTCTATAAGACCTTCCAGTGGAGTCCCTATAATACAAGTGTGGGACAGGCTGGAGTGTATACACTGGTTGATTGTGCAAATGTTTAAAATAATTTTTTTTTCATATCTTCAAAATGGTCTTGAAAGCTGCAGTCTAATCCTGGCCTGAGCTCGTGATTGCCTTTGGTATGATGGATGGGGCATGGAGTACTGTTTTTGACATGGTTTGTTATTAATTAGGCGGCAGCTCGGCTCTGCTGTGGTTGATTTGAAATGATTTTAGGGATTTATTGCAGGAAATGTCCCTCCCAACATATTCCGACTCAACCAAACTTGAACTCCATCCATTTCGTGCTTTGCACAAAAACCAGACCCCTGGAGGAGCAAACAATGTTATAACCTTAATCAAATGTCACAGTCTAAAACCATGTTTTGCGAAGCTCAAAATAAACCTGCTTTCATATTTTAAGCCTGTTTTATTCAGCATCTTTACCAAATGACATACACAATTAGTACTTCCATACCCCAAAGTCAAATGAATGCTGCACTGCTTTCAGTGCAACTCCTTACCCAGACCCAAAGGCCTCTCCAGCCAAAAAGCAACCACACCTCAAAGCCCCACCTCAGGCACTGTGAAGTGACATATCTCAGTCAAGGTAAAGAGATTTGGAGATGAGGGGGTTGTTCCCCTAAGCAGGATGTAAGCTGAATAACTCAAGCCAAATGCCAATGCTGCTATAGAAGAATAACCTTTGAATCTTCTGCTATTGGCCTGTGAGGCTTATCTGGACAATTGAGTTATCTGGATAATTGAGAATTCTTGCTTTCTGAAAGACCCTGAGATCATAAGGTTTCATCTGGGGGGTGGGGGTTTGGGGGCAAACCTCAAGCTCTCTGTGGGAGATTTTAGGAATGTTATGATCAGTTAGAACTAAAGTAAATAAAATGCCTACACTAAAACAAACTCGCTTTTGAGTATGCAGTGACCACAAACCTCTTGAGAAAGAAATACCACAGCAAAGCATAACAAATCAAAATAAACAATCTGGGTCTAAGCCAAAATGTGTTTTTTCTCTCGCGATTCTTTACCCTTCATTGAGTGAGCCAGCAGGTTCAGGAAATCTCGAGGAAAGCCAGGAGTATTAGGCTCCAGGCCTTGGCCGGATGCTCCAAAGCTCAGCATTCAAACCTTCATTTTCCACCCCCTCCAGCTGAAGGAGAGAGAGAGAGAAAGAGAGAGAGAGATCAGTGAAACAGGCAAAGGTCTATTCATGCTTGACAAGCAAATCCCCATTTCATTCAATCACATGCCACAGTCTAGATGCTTTCCATATTGTCTTGGGCTCCCTCTGCACGTCACCGAGTGGCATCTTACTCTCATGGTCATGGATGGATTTCTGGAGCTCGGACAGTAAGCCTTTTTTACAGACAGTTCCATTTAGACCTGCTGTCCCACCCCCCTCCCTCACCCCAGCAGTCCAGCTGCCGCTGTAAGTTGAACCCTGGTGGGTCCTCAACCCCAGCTCCTACCTCTGGATCTTATCAGTGCTAGAGCACAACACAGGCAATCTGGACCTGGTTTGGATTTCAAGGCCACGCTCGGATCATTCTGGAATAACAAGACTGACATCAATAACACACCCACAGTGGAAGTGGGTCAAGGAAAACAGAGCCACAGAGCTGTACATTTAAAACAATCCAACATGGCTTTACATTCTGTTACAAATCAAACATCCAGTGCACTGTGTCTATAATCAATATGATTTATCACTTCCCTTGTGGAAGCCAAAATAACGTTGATGTAAACACCTAACAGAAATCTGAGTTTAGCATCCTGTGCGGTTCATATAAAAGGATTGCAAAACATAATATTTTGTAATTTGTAATTATTCATTTGTCCACATCACAGGCCACTCTGCAACCATCATTTGGTGAATAATTAGAGCAATCTGGTGGGTTTACTATGTCTTCAAATCTGGACCTTAACTTCATTTTCTGACCCTGGAATGTCTAATTACCTCTATAAGATTAAAAATCACTTAGATGAACTATTCAGTTTACCTTTATTGATTATAAAATACAGGACTGGAATGTGAATTTAAGGTCTGGATTTGAAGTCCTACCATTCCCAATAGCAAATAGTTGCCATGACTTTGAACATCAGACTCACTTCTAACTGTAGAATTTGCAGCCCTGAAAGTAGCACGCAACACATTACACATTGTGGCTTTAAATATCGCAGGCAACACTGGCAGTGGCATTCACGCTCTTAATTAAGAAAAATGCCTGCCCTCCAGCTCTCACCCCATAAGAACAGCACTATAATTAAACCCAATTAGCTCATCAACTTTAGACTGGGTTAAGTGGTGTTTACTCAACACGGGCTAATTGTGTGGCAGATGGTATGTCTAGTAAATAGAGGGGTAGAGGATTGTTTGTTGTTTGAATGTTTGGGGTAGGTTAGCTAGGGCTGTGCACTAAGGCTGTAGAGGATTACCTGGGCTAATGATGTGGTCCCTCAGGGCAGGGAAGTGAGGCTTGAGAATTCCACTGTGTGAGGTTTCCTCCCTCCTCTGCTCCAGGGTAGGGCTCTCCCTACTGCACTCAAAGTCCTGGTGGGGGGATAAATGCAAAGCAATGAACTGCATAATGTTCATATTTAGCATGAGGTATTAGCAGGCCCAAGAGAGGAATGACTGCTGAGATAGATCTCTGGAAATCCTGGAAGTCCTCCCAGCTTTGGTTTGCAATTTATAATGTAAGATTTTTAAAAACACACACACAAAAAAAGTCCTTCCCAAGTTTGCTCAGCACTAGGTCCCAGCTAGTGGCTATGACTCCTCCGTTGCTGTAACTCTAGTCTTTCACCTACTTAACACCACAAAAGTGTGATCATTGTCCTTCAGAGTTATATTTTAGCCCCATTCCTGTTTTCCAACCTTATTAAGAGTAATATATGTAAATTACCCTGGTTCTTATTGGCTGTCATCTTCTATGCCTCATTCAGAAAGTACAACTTAAAAAAAAAAAGTAAGAAAGAAAGTACAACAGTGTACAACTTTACTGCTGGACTTTTGCAGCTTCGTTTCTGTATGGACCTGTCCAGTATATGGTATATTTTGTATATTTTATATTATGCGCACACATACCACCCTATAATCAGGAAAATTATATTCAAATTATTTTTTCTAAACCTATATTGAAACTGTAAATAATCCGGCTTGTGGTAAAGCAGTCCAGAACATACTGGACTGATTGTAATGCTGGTTAGTAAAGGCTTTCTTTACCCAGGACAGGGTGACAGCTGTGTGACCACGCGAGGGTCCGGGCCTCCTGCAGCTGTCCTGCCTGATGGGGCTTGGAATGGCTCAGTGATCCTCCTCTAACTGGACAGATCCGGACAGGACACAGCACCTGCTCTGCCTGGCATGAGCCGCACTGGACAGGGCTGGCATTGGAGGAATGAGGACTGTGAGCTGCACTGTGGAGGATGTGGGTCTTAGGATGTGCTGATTATGCTGTTATCTACTGCAGACCTCTCATTATTTAATTGTGCATTGTGCACACTGTATCGCTGTATTTACAGCTCAGTGAATGCTCAGTAGTAGCAGTGACAGTAGTGGAGCAGAGTTAAGGTCTAGTAAAGCTCACTCACCGTGCAGAACAATAGGCTATCCTGCCCTCTCGGCTCCAGGATTTGCAAGGCTCAGTATTTTGTTTTTCTGTTAGTCAGCGAATGAATCATATTATAAATTCTGATGACCACAGAATAACTAAATGCAGAGCTTTTTTCTCCCTCTTTCAGCACCTCTATGGAATTGACTTTGAGGAAAAGCTTGTGTAGTAACTAAACATGGATTTTTTTCCCCTTTTCCTTTTCCTCACTGTTTTCTTTGACCCCTCAGAGCCACCAAAGCTTCAGGATATTGCTGTGTCTCATTATGTCCTGTAAGGTCAGGTCTTTGATGCTCTGCGTCCAGGTGACCTCATTCTGTTGTGAACTCAGCAGAAAAGTATAAAGCTCACCCTTGGACTTTGCTGTGGTTGAGATGAACCTGTAGACTGTGCAGAGGATCGATGAGCTTTCATCCTGTTCTGAAGCCCTGAAGGACATCACCGTGTCTGGAAAAGAAATTCCATTTGTTGTGATACGCCATTTGTTAGAGTTTTGATATAAACCAGTTATACTGTGAGGTTGCTCCTTAGCATTTACAGATATCAGTTTCTCACTCTAGTAACAGCCAACAGTATTCTTCATTTTGTGTTTTATTTCATGTGGTTTTAAGTGCTGAATTACTACTTTCAGTCTTCCAGAGTTTAGCAGAAGTTTTATGCTTCTGTACTTCAGACTGATTTAAATTCACTGTCGGAACAAAACCTTGAATGTTAAAGTTTCACGTTGACGTAATTTGAAAATGTCAGCTGCTCTTTGGGTTAAAAGCAGTCTAAAAGTATGTGAATGTAAACCTTTTCACTGAGTCCTGTCCAGAGGTAAAGTGTTTAAGGTTTTTACTTAGAGTGATGATATGTAAATGAGCTTGGCTCTGATTGATTGACCTCTATTGTTTCCAAATTCAAAATTCAGCTTGAGCAGAAATATTTATTTTTTCAGAATTTATATATATATATACACACACACAGTACTGTCCAAAAGTTTTACGCACCAGAGATTGAGATTTATTTATCAGAATAGTAAGTGTTTGTTTGCTAAAATACAAACAAACAACAAAAAGCTAGTTATTAGAATAAAACCAAATAACATTACTCCAGTGAGTGTGATACTCTGTGTGTGAATGTGTTGGTTTAACTTTATCCAAATCTCTCCTCGTGGAGTCCGTATAATTTGAGGTTATCATCCAATACCTAGTTTTAGCAGTTAATAAATCATGATGCAATCAAGAAGAATGTGATCAAAACATTGTTCTTCAAACTCACTCACACCTACTACTTTATAGAAAAAACATTATCTTTTATTACTTTTTTGTTTATATTATTATTTTTTTGTATTTACTGTTATTATATATAACTTTATACAAGCACCACACTTACTGAGAAGGCATTAAGGGAAGGCCTAAGACTTCTGCACAGTACTATATATATATATATATATATATATATATATATAATACGTATGTGTGTGTGAGCATTTAGGAAAGGAATTTAGGACATCAAGAGGTGATGAATCATTGAATCAAGTAAATTTCATATTTATGAACTTAAACAATACATAAATACATTAAAGACATTCATGTTTACTTAATGTTATGTACTAAAATTGAGGGGATGTCAGACTTCCATGTTATATTCCCTTTAATAATATCCTTGTCATTAAAAACACATCTCTATTATTTTTAGGACTCTTTTTAACTGAACTCTTTTATTTTTAGGAGTGTAGTTACTTCATCACCAGCCTCAGTCCTTGGACCGCCAAAGGAGATTAAAGGGTTAAACATTGGTCAGATTCTTGGAGCAGGTTTAGATCGATAAAGATGAAGTTACGAAATGAAAAAGGTATCACTAGCATTTGGAGACTTTGCTGGAGAACATGCTGACAGATAGATGTGCAGCGTGTGTGTATGGTCCATAGGGAGGGGGGTCTTAGCAATGGCTATTTTGAAGTGGGGGGCTACGCTTGTTGAGAGTAATGAACTGTACGTTTGTGAGGATTGCCCTTTAGAAGTTTAGATGACTGAGAGGGGGAGGTAAAGGGAACTACCACACAGATGCCCTTCTGAAGGACACTGGAATGGGGAAAAGGAGAGGGGGAGGGGGGAGGTGTGTAGAAATTGCTGATGTGCCAGGGCCACAAGGGTAAGATGAGAACAGCGTGGCACAGCGTAAATGGAGTTGGCACCATGCAGAGAGGCTGCGCTGGTTCTCAGTGTCTCACACTCTGTCACTGCTGCATTGCTTTATTACTGTACACACACAGGAATGTGGACACTGTTTACCATTAGGCACAGATACAGAGGTACACTGTACAGTAACTTTAACTTTCACTTCCAGTTCACAGTGTTACTAAAATGGTCTAATAGTGTTTCCTTGCTCTTTGTTCTATTTGCATAAGGAAAGGTGAATCATTTTGAGCCATCGTAGTATAAAAAGCCTGCAGATTGAATATGTCAGATTTCCACACCAGCAGTGTCCTGGAGAAAGGTTTCTGGCCTGTACACCCTGCCTCTCTTTAACATTTCTTATATCCATTCCAAAATATGGAAAATAAATGAGGAGCTGTCAGAAAGATGACAGAAAACAGAGAAAACTGATGAGAGGGGAATCGCTGAAGTTTAATAAACATTTCAGAGCCAATAAACATTGGTCAATTATTCCCAGTCAGACAAGCAAACAAAAAGACTGAAGAAATGCTTTTTAGGGGAAATTGCAAACTAAATTGTACTCTGCAAATAAATCATTAAGCCTTTTCCTGGAGAAGAGGCTTACAACATTTATCAAAATAAACTTAAAACCAGTATTGGGGAATCTGGTCCTGAAGTGTATTAATGTAGGGCTAGTGCTGCTCTGCACCGGAAGCTAGCTTGTTGAGCAAAGTAAAAACCATTCTGCATTTCACTCACTGAAACAGTCCATGCTTTGAGGATACTCCTGGAAGATAACAGCGACCTCACTGTCTGCTGCAGTAACCTGAATCAAACTAACAATACCGGCCTCACTACTTATTAACCCAGCTTATGGTTATGGTAATGAAATGACCTATACATTATTCAGTGTTTAATATGAGCAAAGTATATAGGATATGCATGTTTAACTATGGTGCGGCATGTTGTCAATGTGTCGCTGTCACACAGCTCCAGGGTCTTGGGGTTGTCGGTTCCGGGTGACTGTCTGTGAGGAGTTTGGTGTGTTCTCCCCATGTCTGAATAGGTTTCCTCCCATGGTCCAAAAACACACGTTGGTAGGTGGATTGGCTACACAAAAGTGTCCACAGGTGTGAGTGAATATTTGCGTGTATCGCCCTGCGAAGGACAGGCGCCCCCTCCAGGATGTGTTCCCCTGTGTTCGCCCAGTGATTCTGGGTAGGCTCCACGACCCTGAACTGAATAAGCGGTTACAGACTATGAATGAATAAATGGATGTTTAACTACAAGACAGATCATTTACCAAATTGCTAATTGTCTCTTGAGAAGTGCTTTTCTTTCCACCACTCTGGCACAAGACTTAAAGTCATATTAGAAATAAGATCCTGGCTATAAAATTAAAAAATGCACAGCGGGAAGGAATGTGACTTAAAGCCGTATAAAGATGTCGAGTGTTCAGTTTCAATATGAACATTTGAAATGGTCACTGCTTGAAGCATTTTGCCCCCCAATCACTGGACCCCACATGATTTACCTTAAGCTGAAGGGTTTACATACCCAAAACCAGACACCGCAATAACAGCTGAACAGCTGACCCCTGACCCCAAATCACACTAATACTTCCTCTTCCTTATGACAACAACCCTCAGCTTCTCTGAGGGTCTACAGAGTGGCTGACGGGAATTCCTCAGGCCCCAAAGCAACCCTGCTGATGCCCTTACACCCATCAAGTGCAGTAGAGTTTCATACAGGAGCACCAAAACTTTACATCTCGGATCGCTTTATTCCATCTGTGAGAGAGCAGCAGAGTATTGATTTGCTGGGATATTGCTCAGGGCTATTTTGAGTCCAGCTCCGGCGGCTGTCCTTCCTGGTTTGATCCCCTAGGCAACCAGTGCGGTCATTCCTTCCAGAAAATGGAGAGCTGTAACCAAACACCACCAGGGGCCCCTGAAGAACCAAATGTGTGTGTGAGAGAGAGAGAGAGAGTCTGAGTGGGCGTGTAATTGTTTTTGCGCATTTCAGGACAAAATGTTCTGACTTTGTAAGAAAAACAAAGAAAAATCAGGGTTAAGAAAATAGCCCTGACTTTATTTAATATTTAAATCTGAAGAAGCAAAACTTGTGACTGGGTTTGAGGTATGACTTGCATATAAGTTTGGTACGTGCTGCTAGAAATTAGAGGCTGTGTTAAAGAAAAAGGGTTGTCACACAGAAAACTGAAAAATATCCTGTGTAATATATTTTTTTCTGCATTTCTTCTGCCTCTAAATGTTGTATGGTCTCAGAGATTTGGACAGCACTGTGTTGATGCCCCTATATCTTAGTATAAAAACAAACATGTTCCTGTGTACACACTTATGTGTGTGTATGCTTCTGTGCAGGCAAAAGAATGAGTGAGAGAGTGAAAGGAAAATTCCATGTCTATTATAAATAATGGTCACATTTTTCTAGTTACCACACTGTCAGGGTTTGTATGCTTATTCAGCAGCCTGCCAGCCCAGTGCCCATCCCCTATCCCCATACGGCCAAATAAAACCTGTGCTAACCCAAGCAACATGCTGCTATGGCCACTTTCCCATCTACAGAGGCTTGTCCTGGTCTCTGCGGTCAATTCGCACTGCTTTCTGTTCACCTTTCCCTGTCCTTCCCACACTCCCTCCCATTGGCAATCATTTCATCTCTCGCTTCTCCTTTTATTTCCTTCCCTCCCCAACCTCTCTCCCTCTTCCCCATCCGTCCCCTTCCTTTTCTCGCCATTCTCTCTTTTTTTCTCCACCCTCCCTTTCTTCTTTTCTATCTTTATTTCTTTCTTTCTCCATCTCTCCCTCCATCTCATTTCCTTTGCCCAGGCTGTGCTCTGCTTTGTTAGCCACCTTGAAACCCAAGCCGCTTCAAATAGCAACATCTTTCAGCAGCAGGCCCTTGCTAAAGCATTAGCTGCAACTCGATCTGGGCCCTCAAACAGGGCTTTGTTATTGGATAAATACAGGGCAGCTGGAGAGCTGGAGCAGTGGACAGCTCTGACAACAACAGAGGGCGCTAGAGGAGAGAGAATTTAGGCAGCGTGTCAAGCTCATTATGACTAGCAAAACAGAGAGACCGTCAGTGGGTACGTGATACACTTGAAACTGACCTGCGTACAGATAACAGCATGAGGACATGGCTTGTAAACAGATGCTAATAAAAACAACAAGTGAAAACCACCGAAAATTCTTCGCCAAAGAGCCTCAGTTTAAAAAGAAAACTTTTGATGATGAATGGGTCTAAAAGTTGTTTAAAATGAGTGAAATCGTGGATCTCACATTATTTGAATAGTACACTATAGACGTAGCTTATAAACAGACTACAGCACTCTGTAAAAGCAGAGACCACTCTTCATTTGTTTCCAATACAAAATGTATATGTTTGTATTTCAGTCTTTTTGACAAAAGCTGATCAGAAATGGACACCGAAGCTTTAGCAACTGAATATAAAATCAAACCTTACTTGAAGATTCTCTTCTTTTCAATGGTAATGGTTGTTTTCTGCCCCTCCAAAGTTCAGTTGTAATAGTTTGTTGAACTGTCTGTTTGTACCAGGCAATTTCAGTTAGAAACCTATACACTACCCCTGGCAAAACAATCTGCAATCACTACACTGAGAGGATGTTCATCCAGCTTTTTTGAAACAAACAAATCACTGACATGACTCATAATTTATCTCAAATAGCTGAACACAATTTTTTTTCAGAAACAACAGATTTTAAAAATGTGGAATCAATCGATGTTGAGGAAAAAAATTGACTTTGTCATCTGTATTTCTGAAACAAAAACAGCAAGTCTAAAGATGCAAATTAGTCTGAGGTGAAAAAAAAGAGCTTACAGAACTTAACAAGTCGGTGCAAGTATGAATAAAATGGGTAGTTATAAAAGGAAAACCAAAGCTACACCAAGGAAGACATCAAAGTGTCATCAAAGAAATACCTTGTGAATATAAAATACACAACAAAGCAAAGAAACGTTTGACACATTACTCAGAGAAGTCAGCTGAATAAAATGTAATAGACTGTATATATGTAAAAAAAACTAATTCTTAAATATCCTAAATCCTCACAAATAAACAGAAGAACACAAGGTTCCAGTGGGCTAAAGAGAAGCAAACATACAGTATAGATGAGTGGATGAAAGTGATATTCAGTGATGAATAATAAATACTCACTGGCAAAGGGGATGATGGTGGATTATTTTTCCTGATTGATTTCTAAAGAATCTGGCATGAAGAAAACAATCACAAACTCCTCTTTAATGTGTATAAAGAGTTCAATCAGGTAAAAGATTAAGGGGGATTGTAGGCATTACTTAAACAGGGACTAAATGTGCACTGAAGACCCATTCCAAAATAGTATACTGTGATCATGAAATCATTGATTAAAGTATTTATTTCTAAAAAAAAAATGCTTTATTTTACACAGGGAGAACACACCAACTCCTCACAGACAGTCACCCGGAGCAGGAACTGAACCCACAACCTCCAGGTCCCTAGAGCTGTGTGACTGTGACACTACCTGCTGTGCCACCGTGCCAGAATTGGGATTTTGTGGCATATATGTGATTTGTTTATTAGCTACACTATAAAAAACCTGGGTCAACATACTTTAGATGTGGTGATTCCATTTCACCAGGGTATAAACTCCATGTCTCTCATGTCTGGTTTCTTCCAATGGACTATATGCAGGATTCCCTCACCTAACTCTGAGAGAAGTGTGTACTAAAGAGCTCTGCTCTGAAACCAATTAGGGCCATGATGAAGATACTGATCGGTGCAGTTCCATTGTATGCATTCCCTCTCAGCTATTCACATGCTCCTGCCACACAGCAGGGTGTTTCTAAAGAAGGTCATTTGTGGTCCTTACTCACTCAATCAACATCTCAAAACTGAGAACATACGTCCAGCGCAGGAAAATAAAGTATAGGCTTTAGGGCCACGGCACACCATTTAACAAAAACAAATATTCTGAGGAATGTAGGTGTTTCCGAAGGACATTTTAAATGGGGGAAGAAGGGGCTGGAGAAATATGTGTGTGAGAAAGAATAAGATGGTGCTGGTGGAGAAGGTGTGTTGGAGGCATTAGTGTTGAAAAGAGAGAGAGAGAGAGAGAGAGAGAGAGAGAGAGAGAGAGAGAGAGAGAAAGAGAGAGAGAGAGAGAGAGAGAGAGAGAGAGAGAGATGTAGTTTTAGTAGAAAGTAAGTCTTTGAGATGGTAGCTTTCAGAGAGAGAAAGTGAGGTTCTGAGTGAGACAGAGGAGAAGCTTTGGGAGAGCGAGATTGAGGCTATGATGGAGACAGAAGAAGCTTTGGGGGAGAGAGAGGGACTCTGAGGGAGACAGAGGAGAAGATTTGGGAGAGAGAGAGTGAGGTTCTGAGGGAGATAGAGGAAGCTTTGGGAGAGAGAGAGGGGGGCTCTGACGGAGACAGAGGAGAAGCTTTGGGAGAGTGAGTCTCTGAAGGAGACAGAGGAGAAGCTTTGGGAGAGAGACAGAGTGAGGTTCTGAGGGAAACAGAGGAGAAGCTTTGGGAGAGAGAGGGGCTCTGAGGGAGACCGAGAGGAAGCTTTGGGAGTGAAAGTGAGGCTCTGAGCAAGACAGAGGGGTGATTCTGGGGGAGAGAGAGAAAGAGGTGCTCTCAGCAGGGCGACTGCAGGTCTTCTCCCACATGTGTTCTGCATAAAGGCAATCAAAGGCTCAGTTCCCCCCTGCAGCCGGACCTGCCCTGCTGTAAAGAGCCATCAAACGAAAGTGTGACAGACTGAAGGGCCTGTAATGGGTATATGGTTGAGAGGTGGGTTGACTCCAGACACACACATACACAGGCTTGTTTTTATAACTTGTTAGGACAAGGGGTCATCTGTATCCCATACTGTCACTCTCATAACAAAACTTCTTCCAGCATCATAGAATGGTCAAACAAATTGCGTGTGTAACAATTTTAATTGGACTAATGTTTGAATTGTGTCAATGGTTTTATGTGATTACTTTAATATTGTAACTGGGAAAACCTGGACTGAGGAAATATTGCTGCATTTCAAATAATCAAACAAAACTTTCAAAAAAAGTGCTTTAAAAAGTCAAGAACACTGCTGGTCTTGACGTTTTGTCGATTTGTTTATTGGCCATTTCCCCCCACAATGTATGGACTCTTCTGTCCAGGATATATATGAAAACAAACACAGGTACACACAAAAAAAGGTATGTGTAGACATAAAGTAGAGCATAAAGTTTGTCTTTTTTACTCTCTCTCCTCTCTCTCTCTCTCTCTCTCTCTCTCTCTCTCTCTCTCTCTCTCTCTCTCTCTCTCTCTCTCTCTCTCTCTCTCTCTCTCTCTCTACTACTAAAGGAGTAAAAAAAAAATTCAGAAAAGTCTGAAGTCCTCCCGGCTGACCTGCCTTTTGTGATTGCCCAAAGTAATTAGTCAAGGTGTTTGTGTAAAACCAGCAGGCAACTTATTCTCATTCATGCAGGCCCTACAAATGGCCAAAGCTGTCTGCAACAAGCACAGCTTGCTCATTTAGATAAAGCCTCACTGCACAGAGAGAGAGAGAGACAGAGAGAGAGAGAGAGAGAGAGAGAGAGAGAGAGAGAGAGAGAGAGAAAGACTGTCCAGTCTGGTGAAGTCTGGCTCTACAGCAGACCCTTCCATTAACAACCACCACAGCAACTGCTGTCATCTGCTGTCTGTGTGCTCCATTATCCTGCACATCCATCTGGAGGACATTATATCCAACCACTGTACATGTGCATTAATACATAAACAACAAGTCAGGATTTGTGCAAACAGTACAGTGTACTGTCACTGTGTTTAAAACGTTTGCCTTTTGTGAACATCTAGTGATAAATGGAGCAAAGGAAATGGCACAAAACAAAACAAAATTAAATGAAACATGTTTTTCTTGTCATTACACAACAGTGCAATCAAACAGTGCAGTGAACACAACTCTATTTCTTACAGTTAAACAGGCTGACTTTGGTCCTGTGTCTTTAAATGTGATTTTTATAAAACAGCTCTGTCTTTGTAAATGTGATCTTTGTAAATTAGCTCTAACTAATCTTTTTGTCATATCTCTATAAGAGTCTGTATGAAAATCTGTGTGTGCGCGCTTTTAGATGACCAGGCAAAAACAACCAATCTCTTTTTAAAGATTTCCTTTCACATTCTTTTGTTATCTCATACTGATTCAATTTTAAATATCCTTTTATTATTCCCTTTGCTGTGGTATATTTATGCTGCTTTACAGAAAAGGCATTTTGCAGTAGTAGGTGCTGATCCAGCTGTGCACGCCATAACTCACCCAGACATTTTGGCTTGTACAGTCCAACATTTCAGGCCTCTGAGCATGCTGGCCCTCATAACTGAGGTGTGTGGGTGCTGAAGGGGGGGTAAGGGGTGGAGGCAAAGGCTTTAGTAGAGGCAGTATTGGGCCAGGGGGCTGGCTGTGTTGCTGTGTGAAGGATGAGTGGCACACCTGCTGGGTAATCTGTCATTACAGCTGGGGGACAGATCTCAGCTGCCCCTACTAATCACCCCTCCCCTCCTCTCACCTCCCTAAAACACCCCCCAGCATTCCACACAGGGCTTTACTTACAGGCCTCAATATGTATGTGTGAACCAGCATGGAGTTGTCTGAACTCTTATGGACAATTATTTGACAGCATTAAATTATGGAGATACGTGCATGAATGAGCTGTCCCCACAGACACCAAAATAGCTCAAGCCACTGACTGTGTTGCACTGATGTGTTGGCGTGGTCTATTTTACCTATCCAAGCTCTGCCCACACACTATTTTTAATAGACACTGTTGCGTGATCTGACAACTTTTCCAGAAAGGTGGCAAAATAATTAAACCAAAAGAGAAACCATTTCACATGGTTACCAATGTTTAGGGTAGGCTGAATAATTTATTTGTTGTACCTGTGCTTTGCACAATTTTCTGCTTACGTTTGATATAGCTCACCAGCTAAGTTAAGACATTCCTGATTTGATTAAAAAAACTCCTTTTTTAAATAAAATTCTGAGAATGTTTATTCACCATTTGCTGCTCTCCAGGCTGTCGGCATGTTTGAAACAAGCCTAATGTGTTTACGAAGCCTCAGTGTCTGTAAATGGGTGAAAAAATAGTGTCTCAGTATGGTATGCCAGGCTTTCTTGCTCTCTGCTCAGGTTTTTAGAAAACGAAGAGACCTCCAAACGTTGAAAAGCATAATCTGAGATGAGAATATTTCTCTATTCCTGCTTCATAGGTGGGTATTATTGACTTATTTTTGCTGTAGAGGAAACTAACTAACTGCATGTAAGTAAACACTGGCAGACAGTGCTACAAAACTAAACTCACGTTACAAATGAGTTTTTGTGGTCATATTTTGAATTAAACTTCAGTCATATCAGACAACAGCCATGTTTTTTTCCCCTCTCAAACACATGGTTTCACCTTAAAGCTGAGCTTCTGAATGTAAACAAAGCAAAGTGAACTGTTGTTCTCCAGAATCATGGACGTTCCTTTTAACTGCCCAATTATTTCCTTCTTTACTTAAGCACCTAAGCTATGAGGCTAATGCAAGATTTCAAAAACTCACTCAGTTCTATTCAATAAATAAATGCCTAAAATTTCTCTGAGCTAGCACAACCAAAGAGAGCTCTTCATTTTTGTTACTATTGTACTGAAAGGAAATGGGATAACCTAGAGCAGCTGCATATGACTGTAATGTCACCATGCCAAATGCCTTATAATTGGCAAAATAGATATAAAGCCCTCCAGCATATTTAAGCCATATATATTTATAAATAATTATCTTAAGTTTAAAAATGCTAAATAAACAGTAACATTGTGTGTAAGTTAATTTGGCACAATCAGTTTATAAAACGGCTGCCAGCTACACTCAGCCACATAGTACTAATTAATATTATGCCATTTTACACCACAAATGAAATCAACAAGATTGTTTGACATTTGTTTTTAAGCGTAAAGGTTTTGCTGATACATCAAGCAATCTGGAGGCTTCAACTTTTTTAGCGCTGCTAGCTATTAAACAATTAAACACATATCTAGTTACTGTAGCATGGCTGAAATTACTGGAAATTGCCTGCGTAGTTTTAACCATTGTACTTGCCATATATATATCAACATTACAGCGAAAACAGATACCAAGACAATATGTGGCCTTGAGCTATACCAGTGAAGTCAAGGCTGTACAAGTACACTACTTATAGCTCAATTATTCAGGCCAAAACGCCCAAAACCTGTTCTGTCCTAAGTGTACGACTCTTCTCACATGGTACCATTGTAGAAACAATGCAACATGTCCTAAAACCTTTGAAATACAAGATATAATCATAATTGTGAGCTAAAGGAAAATAAAGGCCTAGTTCTTAGGTAGAATGCGCTGTAACTCACCACTTTTTCCAAAACAACTGTTTGTGCATTTGCCAAAATTTTGATTTGTATAAAACTATTTCTTAACAGCTGATATGCATTACACTGTAATAATAGAATATACATGCTCTGCTTATAATCTGAACACATTTATCCAATTTTTCAAAATAATATTTTTACTGTGGTCAGTTCCTCCCAAAGTGCCTTTCTCATTTAGGGAACTTTTCACATTTGAACTCAGGTTGCATTAAAGCAGCAGGGTACAGTTACTCTTCAAAGGAGCAATATTCTCATGACTTATTATTGTTATGTTATATAAAATCTGCCACCTAGTGTCCTGGATGTATCACAGAGCCTATAAAAAAACATTTTAAACATGGCCGGCCTCATGTAAGGAGCCCTGTCTCTGGAGCAGAAACATTTTTATTAAAGTACTACAAAGCAATTTGATTCTTATATAAGCTCATAGAAAACATACTAATTAATAGTTTTCAGAAATAATGTTTTCTACATATTTTTTACTAGATCCTGCAGTCTTCTTCACTATTTCTCAGTTTGGCTTTTGTCAGCATTGTGAAAGTTAACCTGCCGACAGTAGAATGGCAAAATTTGTGTGGACAAATCAATTAACCCTCACAGACAGAGGTCTCCTGTACATCACTGTTGACAATCAAAAGATCTCCACATCAGTAAGAGCCAGACCTTTCCCAGAATCATTGTCACAGAGGAGCTCCACATTGGCCTGGACTACTGATGGAGGGTAAGCTCATTTGTCTGTCAACAACAGGAAGTTTTGATGGGGTCATTTCCTCCACTGCTCCTAAGCGCTGATGGACTCGAATTTGTTGAGATTCTACGGATCTGATTTCAGCACCCACGGTGGGGGTGGGGTGGGGTGGGGAGATGAAGTGAGGGAAGAGAATCCTCAGGTATAGCTCTAGGGTTGCCTCACACAAAGGTAAAAAATGCCCTTTGTTGGGTGCAGTCCAGATAAGGTGTGAGAAAACCCCACTCTGGTTCTCTGGATGTTGTGGCATCCATTGTGCTTCAAGGAGTGACCTGACTAATTGCAGTAATTTACTTGATTGGAAGAGTAATGACCTGGTTCCTCATATCATTATGAGCCCAGCATCAGCAGACATATCAGTCATCCAGGACATATCACGTAGCCTGTGACCACTTTAACCTGTGGTCATAATTTTAAAAAACCACCTCATTGTTCTATAATGTGAAGCTTATATAATAACAACAAAGCAATTTTAAACAATGCACCAAGCCTCCAGAGATTCAGAAGATTAATTTACCCACCAGTTAATGTAGCTAAAAGACCATGCTATGGGCATCTGATCATACAGCATAGGGCTGAAATATTAATGTTTGGGCGCCACTTAAGAATAAGATAACAATTAGGGTTTATAAATGCATTAAAATGTGTTTATTTGTGGTATTAATTAGGTTTTGAAAAAAACTTAAAAGTCATTAAAGTTATGAAGCATATAGAGAAAGGGTAACTATGGCCAGCTGTTTGCCAATTAGTGAAATCATATCATTATAAAGAAGTCCATGTAGATTTTGACACACACACACACACACACACACACACACACACATATATATATATATATATATATATATATATATATATATATATATATATATATATATATATTTATATATATATATACTTCCACAAACTTACATCAAACCTCCTTTCATGGTGTAGTTTCAAACCAAATTGGCCATTAATTTCCATTTATTCATTTTTTTTGGAGCTGTCAGATCATAGAGCTGAAGAAGCAGACCATCAAAAGAAAAGTTTCCAAACCCGGAGTGAAAGGAATTTATTTTATAAAAAAAAGATTTTAAAAAAAGGCAAAGCTTGGTAGACCACCATCCTTTCCACTGTGAGGAGACACATAATTGCAAATCAAACAAAGAAATTGCAAAACAATGGTCTGGCCACGACAGACCAGTCTTCAACATCTGAATGTGTGGGTGATTACTTCGATTCTGAGAAGCAGAGTATCCAACTTAAACTTTGAACAGTGTGGGAACATTTCTCAGCAGATTGTTTAAACGAGAAGTGTTTCTGCTGTTCTTCAGACTCTATAATAGAAAAGCTTGTACTTGAAGGCTTTTTCTAAAAAAATGAAACAGATGAAATAAATGAAGGGTGGTTTCATGGCACTATTTTCCAAATCATCATTGTCCAAAGAAAAAACATGTATCTACTTTTTCAGTTTTACTACATGACTTAACCCCAGCAGAAATTAAGGTGCAATGATCAATAGAAATGCTCCAAATGACTAGGAATACAATTACATTTACATTGACTTCCATTGAAAGATAAGAAGGTTTTTTCATTCTCCTGTAAAGTTACTATTTTTTGGAGATGTTTATGTTTCTGAGGCATGTGGCCAATTTTCCAGCAATCCATTTTAGATGTATGTGTGCCTATGAATTCTTAACCTATGGTTTATCTGTCTTGTGAAACTTGTGTGGATTAGGTATTTGCAGAGAGGGAGCTACCTGGTGACCTAAGTGCTCCTTCTGCTGGTGAGTGACCACATTTCCCGAGGCACATGTAATGAAAAACAGCAGCTCTTGGCCCTCCACAGATTCAGACAGAAACCCGATCTGTTCGCTTCCAGCTGCAGTGGATTTTGTGGCATGGGGGGAAGGTGATGTTTCGGGGTTGGGGGGATACTGGAGAGAAACTGAAGGGAAAGGTGTGATAAGAATATGAGTGCCCTGGAAAAACAACTCTGAAACATGTTTTGGAACAAACCAGCAAACGAATCTAAGAACCAAATCACACTAAAAGATCAGTTATGTATAAAATGGTTATGGGAAAGATGGAGAAAGTTAAATAGTCACACATGGCAGACCAGGGATCCATTCCCAGCTCAGATTCGGAGTCCTTGGGCAACATTCCTAAACCTACATTTGCCTACTTCTCCAAGTCTCCCTGCATAAGAGCGTCTGCCAAACGCTATTAATGAAGAGGTAGGTGTGAATGTTGCAAACTTAAGAAATACTTTGAGAACAAAATTTTCCTGGGCCTGAATGACCTGAAGCAAAGTGGTCTCATTGTAACAAGTCCCGACCACACTCTTTGGGTTGTAAATGCCTCTGACCTTGGATTGAAATAAACTGAGGCCAGAGAAGGAATGGTTACCCCCCACCCACAAGACACACACACACACACAGACTCCAACCCACACACACACACACACACATCTACCCTACCTCCCAGCATTCTGCCCTCTCCTCCCCCACCAGCAAACCCTCTCCTGGCACATGCTCCTGATCCACTGTTTACATGATCATTTCCATTGCAACGGAGGTGCCCCCAGGACAAGGGTGATGGAGTGGGCTCCTGGTGGTCAAAGAAAGCAAGATCAAGGCACACACACACACACACACACACACACACACACACACACACACACACACAAGGACGAACATATTAACATTTCAAAACTAATGGCTTTTTACCAAATATGATGCATATATTTCACAGACAACAGTTCCTTTTCCCTTGTACTTAGTTAAAACATAGAAAATGTATTGACTCAAAACACATTTAAACTACTATTATTATTTAATAACTTTTTTAAATTTTTGGTCCTGACAGCACTGGATCGCTGCACACTTCTGTTGAAAAGTCTGTCCCAAACAGAGCTGGAGATTTCCCTGTTTGTGAAGTGAACAGGGAGGACTTTGGCTAAACTAATAAACATTAAATAAACACATGGTTATTAATGATGACCTTCTTCACCCTCAGGACTTCTATGAAGGACTGACTTCCTGCTGTGTGTCGTCATGGCTCTGGGAGGCAGAGAGGAGAGCAGACTAAACACTGCTCATTACTTTCCTCCTTCACCTTGATGATGAGAGATGACTGCTCCCTGGAAAAAGAAAAGAAAATGCTTTGCCTCCACCGCCAATTAACCCACAAGGGGCGAGCGAGACTGTGGAATGTTTTCCACATTGACAGAGAACGTTGCATCTCTCCAAGATTAAATCATTTCTGCTCACTCTGCCAAAAGAAACAAATCTCTCCATTTCTGTCTGTCTCTCTCTCTCACTGTTCCCTTTCTTTCCTCCATTTTTAGCTCATTCACCTTCATTTATCTCTCTCTCTCTGTCAACCTTTCATGTTCTTTCTCTCTCTCTCTGTCTCTCTCTCTCTCTCTCTCTCTCTCTCTCACTACATATCTTGTGCACAGACCATTAGACATTTAGGCAAGAGTGCCCATTTTCAGGGCAGCTATATTCCTTTGCTGTTTAGCCTTTCCTGTTTTGCTGACAACTAAGCTTCTGGGGTTGCATGTTAGAGCGGTTTCTTTACAAACTGTCTGCTCATTGCTGATGGTATTACTGTAGTAATATGTAGAGAGCAAGACGTTCCATCTTTAAAAGTTTCTTTAAACGTTTATGAACAGGCCTTGCCCTCAAAGTTAAACCGGAGTAAACCTGAAGATCAATGGTGTCGTTTTAATTGTAGGAACTTACCACTGCCACCACTTGGGAGTGGTCTACAGTGGGGGTGGACAGGTTTGAAGATGTTTAGGGACTGAATTAAGTCAAGGACTGGGCTCAGTGAAGAACGTCTGTGTCAGGTTGACTGTGCTCAGTCCACCAAAGGACTAATTAATGAACTTACTAATGCTGGTGGCCTTTTGCAGGAATGGACAGGACTGGTTGAGGGCGCCACCCCTCCCCTTGCAGGAAGGTGGACAAGGCCTGATAGATATCCGAGCCAGAGTGGCAGGCTTGCGCTTGCAGGCTGTGCAGTGCCTATTGTGTTACAGTCTACACGGCTGTGATCTCCAGCACACTGCAGGATACATGGGTCTGGGCAGGGATATGTTTTCTCTTTCCCTGGCATCACTGGATATAAGAGGCTGGACTTGTTTCTACTCTGCAGCGTTGGAGGCATGGCAGCTCTTCTCCTTCTCAAGTCTAAGTGGGAAGAGGAACTTCTTTTATATATATCCATATTTACCTTTGATTGCCCATTTCTCCAGGACTCTGATGGGGCATGTATTGGAGGCTGCTTTCATTAAGGTATGACATCTGAGGACACAGGCAACAGCACCAGGTCATTATGCCTGACTTCACAGGTGTTAGAGGTTTTGAAATCAGACCTGCGAGCCTCTGTAGACACTCCTCCTCCTTTATATATTGTATACCAAATTTTGGAGCTTTTGGAACCTGAGGGATTTGAGTGAGCGTAACACAGGTTTTGGGGGCAGGCTCTTCCTCAAACTGTAACTGGAGGTCTCTGTACAAAAGGCCCATTGAGAAGAGAGAGGAAGATCCTTCAATGGAAGATCATACATGGGACTACAGCCACAAACAGACATATGGTTGGGGAGGAATGTCCCTTTTGTGGAGCTCCTGCTGTTATTGTCAGGGTTTATTTTTATTTTTTTTTTCTGTTTTTCTCTCTGTCCTTCTGCCTCTCTTTTTCTGTCAGCATTTGAGGTTTTAATCTGCTTTGAAGGTTTCAGAGACAAACTATTTCCCCAGTTATTTTTTCCTCTACACATTACAATCAGTTAAACGTCTTATGTAACTATCACACATAAAGCCTTTGCTGTGAAGCCATTAATGCACACATCCATAGCTGCGAATGTGTAGATGCAACATAATGAAATCTCGCTCCTGCCCATAACGTCTCACTATGTATTGATCTTGTCTGGAAGCCTTCCTGGTCTAATCCAGGAGAAGATTCTTCCATGAGTCTGCAGCACCCCCAACCCACCCGTCATTTAAACATGAATCATCTCAGGAATCATCTATGTGCGTATGTGTATTAGCAATTTTAAAAGGCCTGTTGATCTCTGCACTGAAGCTTGGTAAAACTTGAAAATTCTGCATCGTAGCCTTAATGTGATTCACGGCTGGCTCTTGTTTTATGACATAAACCCCTTTCCGTAATGTCTTCCAGAGTGTTGGAACCTTAAAGAAGCAATAAATCCATTTTGTCATCAAAAAATAACAAACAATATTTATTAAAGGGGTGTTTTATTATATTTATATTTACTTTCTATAGTGGGCAACTCATATGAGATGAAGATTCAAACTGTTTAATAGCCTCTTAAGGATCACGTTTAGGCTCACGTTAAGTCTTGAGTTTTGATTAATCTTACGGTTGAGATTCTTCCTCATAGTTCAGTTGCAGATGAGTGTTGTTTTCCTACCTAACCTTGTTTCCAGAAGAAAGTACAGAAATATTAATGATATCTCATTCATGCTGTTCCTTTTCTTATGAGCCGTACTGAGAGCGCTGAGTAATGTTGGCCAAATCTCAAGTTCAAGTTCCGTATTGAAAAAACAGTAATGTATAATACTTGATTTATACCGAATTGGTCAAAGTGTGGGGAGGCCCCTGCAAGCCCCCCACAGCTGGCTTATAAAAAGCCCAACAGAAAAACCTCCAGCGCCTCATGCTTCTGAGATGACAGAATCAACTGCGAGAAAAGCTCCCCATCCATCAATCCCCAGTGTGAGGAAAAGAGAGCGGCCAGCAGCAGGAAGAGGAGGCAGAGCTAATGGCGTGAAAGCACACTCTAACACTCCAACAATTATTTTTACCCTGCAGAAAAATAATATTGATCGACACAGACAAACAGGAGAGAAAGCAAATCATGAAGATCCACATGGGGAGAAGTGTTAGGGGGTAAAGCTATATCAAAAATATAGTCATATGACATATACAGCAGGTCAGCATGCCTGTTTGCACCTTGTATTAAAGTCACTGTCCACTCATGTTCATACATTTGTACTCACCATTGTTTTTCATACCCTGCTGTCCTTGCCTCTGCCCCTTCCTGTAGAAGCAGCGTCCTGGCTCTCACTGCCCATGGCTAATACGTTTCTTTCAGCTGGTGACAATACTTTCTGCCCAGCATTTGGTGAACTGGAGCAGTGTAGAACACGGTCCCCAGTAAAATATCACAAGGGCACAGTGTGTATTATCTACTTTCATTGCCAGCCACCTCTCATTTCCCATCCACTGTATGGTTGGTTGCCCAAACCCAGACAAAGCTCCCCCAAGATACTCACTAGATTCATCGCTGCATTGTTTACCTTGCATTGGTTAGGCTGATGCCACTGTCAAGGGGGCTTTTAATACTACTAAACTGCACAGTTGTTTAAGTATATATTGAATATGTCATGGAGTACATTTTTTTCTGTTAGGATATGGCTGTAAAACATTTTTGGTCATATGATATTATATATTTGGATTTCACTTGACCAGATGTAAAGCCAGGACTGAGTCTATGCAGGATACAGTATGATCAGATCTCCCAAACCACATTCAGAGGTGGTTAGAGATAAATCTTAATGACGTTTAATTCAAGAGCAAAGGGAATGTGCCTTCTGCATTCACATAGAATTACGCAAGTTGAAATGCCACAAGAAACCACAGAGTTCAAATCTCTTTTCCACCTGTATGACCAAACACGGGGTGAGGGGAGTCCTTTTTTATTTTATTTTTTTTGTAGATCAGTGGATGCACTTTCCCACAAATTAAGCTGAATATCTGCCATTATACGCAAAAAAATGACAGGTATTCTAATGATGTGAAACCAGCTACAAATATCCCCTGCTAGTCCTGAATTCTCTCTAACATCCAAAGCGTTCTCTGGACAGTAGTAGTGCTGACCACTGCAGAATTTACAGCAACTGCCAACCAAGGCTTCTCCTGTGCCAAAGCAGATATTTCATTGCATGTTGTAGAGGGTTTCTGTCCATATTTGACAGTATATAATACACTGGTAATAGCCCATGAGAAAGAAAACCATTGTGTGTGTTACTGTTTTTTTTACACGGCAAAGTAAGATCAGATCTCCTCTGGAATGGAATGTGGCCAAAGTATATCCAGATACAATCTGGATATGAAACATATGTTACTTCTAGGTGTAAACAGGCTCAAATATTAATTCACTCCAGAGGGGACGTTTATTGCTCAAATATTGTTCCTTGATGGCCCAGATGAATCTTCTAAACTTCATTAGGTGAACTAACATTAGTCAAAAAATGAGACATGCTTCTGGAACAGGTAAAATATGCTAATAGTTATTTACAGCTCCAAAATTAAGGTTTTTAGTCTTTGATGTGAAAGGGTTGGATTGCCTCCATTTACTTTCCCTCTAATCCCTTTCTGAAGCAAACTGTAGCTATATTAATGAGATCTCCTTCTTGCTGATTCTTTTCTATGGGAAGTTTTTAGAGACAAACATGTCATTGCGAGGCCAGCTGTCTAAACGGCTCAAAATGAATAATCCCCTTTTGAAAAAGCATTATGTGAGCACACTTTATCTCACTTTGATTTTCTTCTCTTTCATCACAATGTTCAAGCGATCGCATAACTGCTAATTTCTCTTTCATCGTAGCAGCAGCATTAGCCTGACTGACACCTAACCTGAAGTTCCTGTCCTGTGTGTGGTTAGTTATGGTGCTGGAGATCTGGTCCAAGTTTCAGTTAAACAGAATTTCCTTGTTAGTCAACAACAATACATTTCCACAGGAAGTGCTGTTAAACAATGCATGACATTATTACTTTTTACTGTGCAAGATTTTCTGAGGCTCCAAGGAAAAATCCATTTAAAAAATCCATTACTTACATCTTGATTCAAATGTGTTTAACTATATATTTCTTTCCATAAAAGATTAACAGTGAGAGGATTATTAAAGAGTTCAAATGGAGCATTTCTCAGATCACCATCTACCATACAAAAGGTTAGGTTTCACAGGAGTCTGAGAAATCTCTCTCTGTGTAAGACAAAGATGGAAACCACTGTGGAATATGGATGATCTTTGAGCCCTCAGACAGCAGTGCAAACGAAACCGTCATGCTTCTGTGATAAATATATCCACACAGAGGGAGTACCTGGGCGTACACTGCCAGTAAACACAGTGAAATTACAAATTCTTGTTTTTTATTGCATTTTATAAAATCATTTTGTTAAATTGTGTATTAAAAGATTTTAATAGGTAAGATGTTAAAGGCTGCTTTTTTAAAGAAGCAGCCAATCAGAGTAGAGATTGTTTACATATAAAGGGGCAGTTATAACCTGTAATACTGGGATTAGACTACCTGAGTTCAGCCCGATTTTGTCGTATCTGACAAATTTCCAGTGTCAGAACCAAATATGAGTGTCGGGGGCGAGTAACAGTCAAAGACATAAACAAAGATCAGCGATGTGGCGTCTGGACGTCCCACGACACCATGCCAAAAAATCTAGCATGTTAGAATTTTGTTTGGATCTTTTTGTCTAGTCTGACATATCCTACTGCATGTGGAAAAACAAAACTGAGGCAATGCTCTTGACATGTTAACATATTACCTCAAGTTCTCTTTGCAGGACAGACAGTCTTTTCTCTCCTCCTAGAAAACACAGGAACGGGTCCACAGTTGTGTTTTCTTCTTGTTTTTGGAGCACAAACCCGCCAGCAGTACACACAACACTTCTGTAACCATGATTGACAGTCTCAAGACCCACCTCCATGAGAAACTCTGAACTCACGTGATGATGAGAACGAATAATGGTCCGTGTCAAAAGTGTAATGTTGCCAGTCTCACGACCAAAGACACGGCATGAATTCATAGTGCCAATCTGCCATAGTGAACGTCACGTAGTCTGATCCAGACATAAGCCTTAGGGTTAAGGACAGGTTGAATATTTTAATTATGACCATTTGCGAAATGAGACAATAATCCTTTAAAGAAGGCTTTTTTTTGGTGATTTGACAGTTTGAACTGCCTATATATATGATTGTGTTGAATAAAGTTGCTATCAGGATAAAAATTTAATACTAGTAACTTTGACACCTGACATTTGCACGCTATGTAAAGGGCAGCTTTTCAAATCATTTGAAGAAAATGATAAAAAACATAGATACAATAGCAACAATATGCTCTCCTGGCCTTGACTGTATAAATCATTTTTCTTTCTCTTAGCAGCTGTGGTCTATTGAACAGCCGTCTGTTTTACTGCTTGGTCTGAAATCATTCTTGCAGTACAGGCATACCAGATTTCCTATAAAAAGGCAATGTTTTTTGTGATGCTACTACAATATGGCATAAAGCATGTTGGACTTACAGAGGTCATAAAAGAAGCCCAAAAAAGAGAAGTGTCTCTGTGTAGTTTAATAGGAAGAGCTTGGCTTTGGAGAGCGTCTAGACTCTTGATTCCACTGTCCTAGAATACATGTTTGAGTGGAGCATTGAATATTTTAGAGAAATAAAACAAAGAAAGAAAGAGAGAGAGAGAGAGAGAGAGAGAGAGAGAGAGAGAGAGAGAGAGGGGTGGCTGGTGTTTTTCAGCACTAAAGCAGAGATCTGTGAGCTCGCTGCAAAAGCCCTGACAGTGCATACTTCTCACCACTGAAGCTTCAGCAGCGGCAGCCCCTATCCACACAGCATGATGAGATAAGGTAAGGGTTCCCACATTCAGAGGAGAAAAAACCGCAAAGTAGCACCTATCAGAAAGTCAACAAATTCTTTCTATGCCATTTCCACTAAGGAGAAAGACGGACAGAGAGAGAGAGAGAGAGAGAGAGAGAGAGAGAGAGAGCTCTTTAAAAAGACAAACAAGGGTTAGGTGTTGATGTAGGATCTGTGCCTCTGTCTCTTTGTCTGTCTCCTTATCCCACTCTCTATCTTTCCATCATTCATCTATCCCTTTAAAGCCATGCTGTCAGCAGAGCATTAGACCTGTAAACACAGCCCAAGACAAAGCCCCTCGATCTCCTGCTAAAGACCCCTCACAGAGCAAACCTGAAGCTTATTTGAAATTAATTACAAGAAACAACAAGAAAGGCAAAGAATTCTTTATCCACAATGTGAGTGTGAATAGAATCAAGAGTTAGTTAGTGTATGCGCGTGTGTGTGTGTGTGTGGGGGGGGGCTTTGGGGGGGGGGGGTATGTATTATCTGACATAGGCCTGCACTTCACTGTCATAACATTTGTTGTTATACTGAAATAATAGGCATCACATGCAAAAGTTTGGGTTCACTTGTGAACACCAAGTTTTATCACAAATTAATCTGTTTTTGAAGAACACTGACTTAAATGAGGGCAATTAGTTTCATTTTTTCCATTGGCGTATTCCTGCATTCCGCCCCCCACCCAAATAAATGAATTAAACAACTGAGACAAAAATATGCTTTCTTTTTGCAAACTTTTATTTTGAAAGTGTGCCACCGAGGTTAACGAATTTTGGCCATCGTTAAGGCCCCTGGTCAAATATAAATCTGCTCCAATCATCAGCTTCACTGGCCTCCGATTCACAGTCAGAGTCTGGTTTATGAAGTTAGTTGTTACCAGCTCTGGGCTTGAGGTCAGTAACGAGAGCACAACAGATCACAGTGAAGGCTAATTACAGTTATGAAAGTGGCTTGTATATAACTCTTAGGGAAACACAGGAGGATTTGAGAGCTAGTGAACTTTAATATGAGCTGTGTTCAGGTTGTGAGAAAGCACTCTAAACATGCAGCAAGTTAACATTAGTCACTGGCTGTGTCCCAAACTACATACTGCTGAACTGAAGTGTGTGTAAAAAATAAGAATATGCCACCCTTAGCAGTGCTTTCTCTGTACTACGTAAAGTTCCAGCCTCACTCTCTAAAATTAATGTAAATCAAATGCTGTTCCACAACATTATAAATGCAGTATTTTACTGTCTTATTTACATAGCAATCAGCTTGTAGCTATCTAATATTTTGGGAAGGGTTTTGAAATATGCCCTCCCAATATCAAACTCACTCCTATGCATATGCATTTTATTAAATTAAGTGTAACTGGATATCTATCAGTACACAGAAGGAAATGACAGAGTAGGTAAGTTATGATTGTGTAAGTTACCCTCGTTTAATATTTTACACCATGGTTTTGGATCAAGATGACAATAGGAAAAGATCTAAGTGACATTGGAAGATTATTTCATTCATCTTCTGTAACTGCTTCATTCTGATCAAATCACAGTGGGTCCAGAACCAAACAAGGAGTCACTGGGCACAAGGAAGGGAACACCCTCACTCTCCGACTTATTTTCACAATCAGTAGGAAAACTGACTAAAGGAACTTAATTAGACACTTTACATTTACAGAAACGACATCTGAACCCTTCAGTAAAAATCAGAATGCACATTTCACAATATTGCTCATAAATGGGCTAATACATGTGCAACATACACAATGGGAGAGGTGTGAGACAGGCATATTACAGGCCTTAAGTTCATTTGTCCCTTTGTCCCAGGGTTCTGGGGTTGTGGGTTCGGTCCCCGCCTCATGTCACAGCCTGTGAGGAGTTTGGTGTGTACTCCCCATGTCTGTGTGGGTTTCCTATGGGTGCTCAGGTGTCCTCCCACAGTCTAAAACCTACTGTAAGGTTAACTGACTAATAAAAATTGGAAGTGTGTAAGAGAATGTGGGATGCCCTGCCATGTACTGGTACCCTGTCCAGGGTGTGATTCTGCCTTGCACCCAGTGATTCCTTATAAGTTCCAGACCTACCACGTCCCTGAATAAAGTGGATACTGAAAATGAATGAATGAATGAATGAATGAATGAATGAATGAATGAATGAATGAACAAACAAATGAAAGAATTTCCAAAGCCTCTTTCACACATGCACAGTAGCCCAGAAGGTTTCCTGAATTTACCTGGAGGAGCTCTATGTGTGAAGACAAACATCCATGATATTTGTAAGGGACTTTACCTGAACTTTATCTCCCCTGGCCCCAAGTATAAATCATGGTGCTGTCAAAGTGAGCCCATGTGTCAGCAGAGCCTGTTATGTTGCAGAGAATTTTCTGTGAAATTCTTTGGCTATACACTGCATGTGTGAAAAGGCAACTCCAGAAAATGGCTGGACCTGATTCTCCAGATATCACCTGTATTAACATACAGGTGTTAATATGTGAAAATGACTAATGATGACAATGCCTACATTCATAGGGCATGCGGGTAACATACCCATATTTCAGCCGGTGTGCAATAAATTAAAAAAAAATAAAAATAAAAATACAAAGTATGTGTTAGAACATTATTTGCTCTATATACAGCAATTAATATGTCTTTCTCAGAGTAAAAAACAGCTGAGACATGGCTGTTTTACAACACACCTGTGCGTAAGTATCAACTAAAAGATCTACAAAACTCAAAAATCAGCATCTTATTCAAAATCATCTGATGACAGCAGACCTTTCTGTAATGTGTCAGTGTGTCAGTCATGTGACGTGTTGAGTGGAGAAGGCAGGAGAGGGGCTTAGTAAACTGAATCTTCACTGTGGGAGTGCGAGAGGTGGACCCTCTTCTGATGTTGACAGTACACACTGCCCAGACACACCCAGGACTGAAGGGCCTGGGAATGGAAGGTTTGTTGGCACTACAAAACACAGCACTGTCATCAAGCCAAAGGTGACCTAGCAGGAGGGAGGGGTACAGCCCCTATGAGATATCCAAAAATATCATTCATAATCCCAAAGTTCTAGCTTTATATATTTTTCTATTTCAGAAGGTACCAATGCAGTACAGGTCTGTTATACTAATCTGAATTATTAAGTTCACCAGGTTAAAAAAAACCCACACACTTACTTACATACTTGTTTATTTCTCTGTGTGCTGTTACCTGATTTGAAGCATTTTCTTGAATTGCTTTTTACCTGAGAGTGACAAGATTGGTGGGCGGCACAGTGGCGCAGCAGGTAGTGTCGCAGTCACACAGCTCCAGGGACTTGGAGGTTGTGGGTTCGATTCCGGGTGACTGTCTGTGAGGAGTTGGTGTGTTCTCCCCTTGTCCGCGTGGGTTTCCTCCGGGTGCTCCGGTTTTCTCCCACAGTCTAAAAACACACGTTGCAGGTGGATTGGCGACTCAAAAGTGTCCGTGTGTGTGAGTGAATGTGTGTGTTGCCCTGTGAAGGACTGGCGCCCCCTCCAGGGTGTATTCCCGCCTTGCACCCAATGATTCCAGGTAGGCTCTGGACCCACCGCGACCCTGAACTGGATAAGGGTTACAGATAATGAATTAATGAATGACAAGATTGGTGGTCTTCATGTTCTTGCATAGTTCTTAGAAGTCCCAGTTGCTCTACATCTATCAGTCTTTTGTCACTCTACTTTAACCTTCACCTTGTTCATGCTAATGAGTTTTTCATATCAAATCTCTTCAGAAATATTTCCTCACAAATGAATAGCACACACGTAATTGTCATTGCAATAATGACAAAAAAAGAAAAAACATTAAAAATTACATACATTTTTTTTACTTTAGCAGAGTACTCTGGGGTTTAGCACAATACAGCTACAGAATTGTAGCTACTACAGAATGTAACTACAGAATGTGATGTTGTATTATACCCAGAGTCAGCCCAATAAGCATCATAACATTAAATATTAGATAGAACATGTTTGGAAATAGTCTCTACATTCTAGCATTCACTCAGCTAAATTAAAATTTGCTGAAAGACTGTTGAAGTCATTTTAAAAAGAAAAACAATTGACAATGACTTATTTCAGAAGGACCGCATAAAAGTGGAGATGCTTTTGACAGACACCTCCGAAAGCACAATGAAAGATAATGATTAGTGCCAGCAAACAGAAAGGTAATCTTTCTGCAGTCAAAAACAAAAGCTCATTCTTCAAGGCAACTCAGTCATTCCAACTGTCAATCACATGGAGAGAGGGCTAAAGTCAGATTCTCCCTCCAGCAGTGAGCGACAGGCAGATTAAACACATATGCCTGCCATACAGGCTCTGCATCCACACTCATAGCACTGAGCTGACAGGGGGAATTTTTTTTCTAGTAAAGCAGTAGGACTGCTATTTTGTGACTAAGCAAGTCGCATGGACAATGTGTTCACCGTCAACAAAAGACACAACAGTCCAATTCTTAACAGTTTAGCCCTCATGACGACGACAACAAAACAAACCCAAAGGCCGGAGGGAGCATGAGCCATCCGTCTCTTTTAAGTTTGCACCCAAGACAGCGAGTGGCAGTTCCATGTTGACAGGAGCTTCCTAATCAGTCGTTGTTTTCTGAAGGTTAATGTTTATGTTGCCACCCCCCCCCCCTGACTGGATTCAAAACCCAGGGATTAAGAACAGAAGTAAAACTCCAAGATGTATTATAACCTTAAATCCCATTATCCAAAGTCTTAGACATTCACCCACACTGTGAGTTCACCCAACTCTGTTCACATGATGAAGCTGAATTAACAAAGATATTCCAGGCTAAGGATGAGTGTCCAAAGGGAAAGCCTGATACAGGGTAACGTTTTTGAAAAACAAAACAAAAAAAAAAACATAAAACCAAAAAGCAGAATCTCCTGCTCCAGCTTGTTTGCTTACATTCTGTGTGAAATTCAGCATCACATTCAAATCAACAACATATTACAAGGTGTTTGGAGCACATCGGCTGTTTAGATAATGCTTCGATACTGCATGTGAACAAAAAAGGCAAGGCCAAAAAAAGAAAATAAAAAAAAGTCCCCAAGCAAAGACTGGTAGAACCAGCCCCTGAGGAAACTGAAAAAAGAAAACAAGCACACATACAGAAACCTTCACCTTGAAAGAGCTGAGCTATTCATTTCTCACTGTGTTTACTAACAGGATCCAGGCAGATCATTCCTGTTGCCTTTCTGCCTCATGCATATGACCACCAGTCATCGTCAATGCTGGCTCATCCATTCCTGGTGAAGAAAGACCCTCTTTGTGGGGGGAGCTGGGGCAGGTGTTTGATGGTGGCCCTCAGGCTCCAGGTTCAGATGGATAGGGAACATATGGAAGGAAGGGTGGAGGTTGTGCTGGGGTTGGAGATGATCGCTGCTCTGTGCTGACCGGACCACAAAGGGCCCATTCATGACCACAGTGGTGGACATGTGGAGATGCCGATAGCAATAAAACAGACACTCGGCAACATTATTGCGCATGTTGCGTGGAGAAGAGAGAAATTCAATGTCGAACGTGAGCATGCATGTGAATAACTCAGCAACAGCTGCGTGGAGTCCTCCATACAGGCTTATAAAATTCTGTAAAAACACTGGCTAATGGCAAATGTAGTGGTCAGCCAGATGAAAGTGGCCAACGGGGTGGGGGAAAAGAAAAATAGGAAAACTGGGCTGTGTGGAAGGAGCTGAAAGATTGATTATAAGTGACGCTGAAATAAGGCCCAAGTCAAGACCACCTTTCTTGAGGCCCAGAGGAGTCCAATTAATACAAGACCCACACACAATCTCTTCTACTTAAAAAGATACTAAAGTGAAACTAACCTAATGTTTAGAATCTTTACATTTTATGAGAGTCATGGTCGGACGTGGGTACGCTTACTCAGTCTTCACTGGGAATGATCTAAATCAGACAACACAATCAGATATAATGATTTTGGGAGTATTTCTGTTAGTAAGATCTACAAAGTCTGCATTTCTTGATCAGTTCAAATACCAGGCTCAGAGAGAGCCCCAAGTCTACCTGTCCCCTGCCTCTCTCCCTCTCTGCCTCTCTTACCGCACAATAAAACTGCTTGGTGATGGATCTGTAACATGTGTTTTGGCTCATCTGTTGATCCACAGACAGCAATGGCCATGGTGAGGAACTGGACTAGCAGGGGTTGTCTGTGCCAAGTGCACACAATCCCATACCAGCAACTCAACAACCTTATTTTACACACAGACACTTTCACCACTAAATATCGTAGCCCTCCAGACAAGATTTACTTACATTTAAACATATGCCCCCCCAGTCAGGGGCTTACTCTGGGCTTGTGGAAATACTTTCATGCCAGATTCAGCAAACGTGGACAGCAGCGAATGAGTTCAAACCAGCTCTTTGTGGTGAGCGTTTCCGTGATTGATTCCACAACTGTGTTATGCAAGTACATGCTGGTCAGAAAACAGCTACGACAGTGACAGATTGTTTGGAAATACTCAAGCTGTGTTATCACAGCCTAAGTGAGATAACATTAGCATGAGGGGAAATGCAGATAATAAAACATCATAATACAGCCAAAAGCAAAAGATCATTATTGAGCTAATGCATGTTTGCACCACTGACCAACAGCATTAGTCACGAGGCTGGTCTGAGTGCAGTGTAAGGCCCAGTAATGACATGGAAAAAAAGTCCTGGATTTGAGAGTGGTGAGAGGCTTGTTATTGTTTCAGTGCTAAGTGAGGCATGCCCACAGCAGCAACCCACAATTGCTTTTATTTGGCACAAAACATAAATGTGGAGTGGGAGTTAGACTGCCATGATCAGGTGGCAACATGCCTTTTTCAACAGCTGCATGTTCCAATAGCAATAACCAGTGAACTGCCTCAAGGCGAGGTAGGGGGTGCCGTGATGAGCATGAAGAGTTCCAAATACTTCC
Source organism: Hoplias malabaricus (assembly GCF_029633855.1). Taxonomy (NCBI): domain Eukaryota; kingdom Metazoa; phylum Chordata; class Actinopteri; order Characiformes; family Erythrinidae; genus Hoplias; species Hoplias malabaricus. Next base: position 19,208,952 of record NC_089806.1, on the reverse strand, counting down.
TTCATCTCCCTCTCTATGTTCCCCGGAGCACATTTCCACACAAGGCTTCCCCCTATACATTGGGAAGTAGCCTGTACTTGAGAAGTAGCCTATTGTTGTGAGGTAGCCACTTGAGTCTATACTTCTGAGGTTGCTTAGTCTTAAGATGTTACCTATATTTGGGAATTAGCCTACACTGGAGTTTACTGACCAGCATCAAACCTCACCCACACCAAAAAGCACGTCAATGCTTTGCCCTGCACCAAGCTGATGCCAGGTATTCACTGCATGCTGGGTTTAAATTTAGGAGGCGGTCACGTCAAACTGTCCTACGCTTTTGCTAGAGGCTTCCAGGGGCCCTGTCAGCTGTTGCGGTCTCTGGCTCCCATACAGCCTCCGATTCCAGTAAACAGCATGACAGACCCAAGAAAAAAAAAAAAAAACAAAAAAAAAAAAAAAACGGGAAGACACAAAGTGTGTGCCTCATGGGCTACTGGACAGACAGACAAACAGATGGACTCAAGATATTTTGGTTGACGGCTTCTTGTCTTCCAATATGGTGAACTACACTGGACAATGGGAAGCATTGAAATTCATTTTTACAGATGCTACATGCTTTAAAAATTATGATTTAAACAAAGAACATTTCAGTGTAAGTTTCTTGTAACAGACCATTCTTCAACTGAAACGTTTTTAAAGCTGAAAGAACCTTCACAGCATGAATGTTCATAATGCTGAGCAGTTGGTACTCTCTTAAAAATAGACATGGCAATATGGGTTGTTTGGACCGCTGCCATAGAAGAATCACTAATGGTTCTTAAGAACCATTCTGGTAAAGACGTGATCAAGTGTGCTGAGTCTTTTCAGGCGCAAATCTCTGTTCCAAAAAAAGATGTCACATTGCGAAATGCTAATAAAAACAGACAATAAATATAAGCAAATTCTTTTTAGTGTGTTCTAAACTGAAAATAGAACCAACACATGACAGCTGATGTTGTAACTTATGAACTTTGTTTATTTATGGGTGAATGTACTCTCATTCCAAGGCATTTTCAGGCTGTGTTTACCACCATTTTATTTAATGACACATAATAATCAGTTGATGATTTATATATGTAATAAATGTAAAATAAATAATATATATAGAAAAGCATGTCTTCAGCTTCACGGATATTTGGGGTCCTCGCTCTTATATTTCCTGTATGTTTCAATGGGAGCTAGGTCTAGACTGAAGGCAGATCAGTGTAGAACCTTCTTTGATTGTGCTGGCGTGCTGTGGTACAGAATGTGACCTGGTGTTGTCATGCTGAAATAAACATAGACATTCCTGCACGTAAGAGTGTTTCATATTGGGCTTAAAAAAGAGTTTATACCTTTCACAGTAACTTTACAGAGAAGTGACACATGCTGTGGACACTAATACACCCCATACGATGAAAGGAAATTGGGAATTTAAGCTGGCAACAGTCAGGATGGTGCTTTACTTCTTTGTACCAGGGAAGATGACGTCTATTAATACCAATAAAAAAATCGGAAAGGCTGACATTACAAGCCTCAGTACGTGTCCACAGGTCTATTTCAGATGAGCTGGACCCCAGAGACGTCAGCGTTTCTAGACACTGTTGACATATGGCTTCTGCTGTGCATGGTAAGCAACTGTGGATGCAGCAACAAATGCTGTTTATCGACAGTTTGGCAAAGTATTCCAGATGGTGAAATATCTCACTGGAGGTACCGTGCCATCTGAATATCACTGGCATTCGGCTGGATGTGTTCAGCATTGTCCTGCACTCACCGAGATTCCTATGAATTCACTAAAGCTACTAATAAAGTTGTAAAAGTTGTTGCGCTGTGGAGGCTGATGCCTAGAATCTTCACAGTCATATTTTGTGATACTCACTGGCACATTTTTCGGCAAAGTGGCAAGCCTGGACTCATCCTTTCTCACAAAGCACTAGGCCTGTTGTGGACACTGCTTTGATTGGAAAGGTGATTGCAGCATGTGCTTCTTTTTTTAATATTTCCCAAATTTCTGAAAAACTTTGTAAGCATCACCCTCATAGTTTTGTGTCTACAGACACTGTTAGGCTGATAACATTGAACATGAAGTAAGCTATGTTTGTACAGTTTTGTTTAAATACAGGTCACGGAGGATTTGCAAATCACAGCTTCCTGTTTTATTTGCATTCATACTGTCTCCTCGCTCTGAAAAAAAAATGGTTCCTTGGAGCAGTGCCAGAGCAGAACCATTTTTGGGACCCTACTAGAACTTTGAAGAAAGTTAATGATACGGGGGCTTTCAGGACCCTGTGTCCAGGCCAGAGAAGAGGCCATTAAGATGACGTAATGACGGTGGGACGTGCGTGCGAACAAGCCGAGTATACGCTGCCCCCTCCCCTCGCTCACCTCGCTCAGGTGCTCGCGCCTCTTCGCCTGCACGCTTGACGGACATTCCCAGGGCAAACATTAGTCCTGAGACCTCACACGCTCCTCCCCCTCCCCCTGGCTCCCCCCTTTCCCTCCCCCTCCCACCTACACCGAGGGCCCGAGGCGGCCAATCGGCGCGCGCGTAGTAGTCGGTCCCCCTTCCAGCGCGCGGCTGCAGAGTCAAACTCGCGCCCGGATCCGGGGAGAGAGAGCGAGCGCTCGGGCCAGTGCGCGCACAACGGGGCCGAAAGACGCGCTCGGAATGGCGCGGTGAAACCTGATCGCGAGAACCCCCGACAGGAGTGACCAATCGAGCTGACTGACCCTTAAAGAGAGGAGGGGGAACGCGAGCGAAAAGAAAAAAAGGAAGAAAACAAGCCATGGCGTCTTCTTCCACTTCTTCCTCTTCTTCCTCCAGCACGGAGCTTATCATCAGCGCCGAGGAGATCAAGAGGGAGAGTCCGGCGAGGGCGAGCGCGGAGGAGCCCGGCGCGTCCCCGGTGTGTGCGCCCACCTCCTGCGCGTCCTCGCCGCCGCTCGCCTTCTCTCCCGAGCAGGTGTCGTGCGTGTGCGAGGCGCTGCTGCAGGGCGGAGACGTGCAGCGCCTGGCGCGCTTCCTGTGGTCGCTGCCGCAGAGCGAGCTGTTACGCGGGAACGAGAGCCTCCTGAAGGCGCAGGCTATCGTGGCCTTCCAGCAGGCGCGCTACCAGGAGCTCTACTGTATCCTGCAGAGCCACAGCTTCAGCCCCGCCAGCCACGCGGCGCTACAGGACATGTGGTACCGCGCGCGCTACAGCGAGGCGGAGAAGGCGCGGGGCCGGCCGCTGGGCGCCGTGGACAAGTACCGGCTGCGCAGGAAGTTCCCGCTGCCGCGCACCATCTGGGACGGAGAGGAGACCGTGTACTGCTTCAAGGAGAAGTCGCGCAACGCGCTCAAGGACATGTATAAGCGCAACCGCTACCCGTCCCCCGCGGACAAGAGGAACCTGGCCAAGATCACAGGGCTGTCCCTCACACAGGTCAGCAACTGGTTCAAGAACCGGCGGCAGAGGGACAGGAACCCGTCCGAGGCGCAGTCCAAGAGGTAAGAGTGAGAGAGGGCTCCAAGTTCAGAACTGTACTTTACTCCAATGTAGGACTGTGCAGTAATTTAGAACCGTGTGCTACACTGTATACAAATCTATACTGTAATTGAGTGTTTTACTGTACAGTGTACTGTACTGTGTGCAGATCTGTGTTTAGGTTCAGAACTGTTGTGTAGCTTTGAACTGAGGGGGGTCTCAAATGTAGGCAGGGTACAAGTGTGTTGTGTAGTAGCCTATGAAATGAGCTAAAGTTAATTGTATCTGTTCAATGCAGAACTATCCTGTGGTTTACAGTATGTAGAACAGTACAGTAATGTATTATATGCACAACTATGCTCTAGTTTAGAACTATGCTGTAATTGAGAACTATATGTAATATGCTGTAGTGTATTGTAGTGTAATTCACTTTGTGGAGGACACTGCTGTAATTCGGTCTGTACAGAGCTCAACCGTAGTTTACAGGTAGTAGCGTGCTGTAATTTATTATCTAGCCTAGAACCATGCTGTATTGCAGTCCGGAACTGAACTGTGATTGAGTGCACAACTGTAGTGTACTTCATGGCATGTTAGTTCAGTACAAAACCACAGGTTTCTGTCATTCACTGGGCTATATATTTACAACTGCCCCGTTATTTCGAACAGACACAACTACGCTGCAACTTTTTGGGGCCTTATCTCGGTTTTACCTCGCTTATCTCGGTGGTTTGAAAATATTATGGTCTCATTAGTGGTCCCGCGTTGTGCTGTGGGCGCGTTAGCAGGGCTGTTGAGGAAGGAGGGGGGCACGTTTCAGTGTTTTGAAACCCGAAGCTTTCAGCCCGTTTAAATGAGGTGGCGTTTTTAAGAATGGCGGAACACACGCGGAGCTCAAGGGCGAGCAAACAGCAACACTGCAGTTCTCCTACACCCAGTGAGGCTGTTATTAACGCTAATACACGACAAACACGAGCGGCATTATTTTTTAAAAAGGGGGCCTTCTGAATCACTGTGGTTTGCTGATGGCTGAGTAAACGACACTGGCATTTGTTTATGTTTGTGAGTGGGTTTAAAGCCATTGTCTCCACCCTCATAATCAGTGGAGGAGATCTGGCCCCTCCATCTCCTGACGTGGACAAAGCACTCTTCACAGCTTGGGGCATTTAAGGCCAGATAAGACACTGGTGTGTGTGTGTGTGTGTGTGTGTATTGGCAAAGTAGTTCTCCACTCACCCCCCGCGTGCACCTGGTTCCCATGATTTACTGACACTCATGCAACCAAAATAACTTCTTTCTCACTCCACCCACCCACAAATGGCAACCCCATAGCTTTGCTTTTATCGTAAATAATGCATCAAAAGTCTCGTAAATACGGGAGGTCAAACGTTTTTTTTTTTCGTCTGCGTCAGCACTCGGAAGTTACAGAGATTGGATAATAAATTCGGCATAATAAAGTCTTGTCCAAATGTTGGTGCACCCCAGTGGTCACACTTTTTTAATTTTACTTATAAAATAAACAACAACCGTGCATTCTGGCCTCAAACTTTTTCAAACTTTTTCACAGGGCTCGTGCATGGAAGTTTTAATATGACATTTTCTGCTAATTTTAGTACACAATTTATAGTTTTCCCCAAAATATCACATCAAAAGGGTCATACTTTTGCAAGAGCTAGTTTTTTTTGTGTGTATTTAAATGTGTCGTCCCTAGAGGAGGGGTAGTCTACTTATTTTCACAAATCAACAAATTGTTAATAACAAAACTGCATTAACGTCCCTGTTCTGTTGTCTCTATGTCTGATATCATTTAGCTGGGGAATATTCCTGACCAGCTGAACTCAGGCCTCTTTAGATGAGAGAGGTTTTTGCAGTCCATCATGTCAATAAGATCCTTTGTATGGTTTGGCTGCCTCAGTCACTCCAAACAGTCACCCCCCAGCTGTCCCAGTCAGTAAGACTAACACAGACCCTCAGCTTCTCATCTGTTTACTGACCCTGAAGGCAAGCAGTCACTTTTAGAACAGTTCTTCTTGTTTATGGAGATTTTGATAGCTTATTTTCATGATTTTTTTTTTCATATTAAAGCTAAAGGACTGTCAGTGGTTTAAGTTGGCAGCAGCATATTTATTTTTGCTAAAAGGAATTCATTGCTAGGTTATTAAATCTCTTGATGGATTTCCACAAGGGTGTCCATGTTAAGGAACATTCCACTGAAGGATAGGCTGAGATAGTTAGGAGGGACGAGATGCACATCAATTATTCAGGGCAATATAAGCCTCTATCAGCAGATGGAATAGGTCCTATTAGAAGCAAACACACCACAATTAGCATTACCAGTCTCATCTGTTAGACTTCTAACTGCCTAATCCTTCTAATGGTTCATTTCTCCTTATCAGTCATATACTCTGTATATATCAGTTAAAACATGTATATAAGTGTGTATACTGTGCAAAGACCACCCTTGATTTATTTAATTCTAGTTGAAATACCCCTTAAGTATACATTAAATATTTTCAAGAGATATTTCAGAAGACATTGATTCAAGAGAATTCATTTGTAGAAGAATGGGGAAAGTCAGTGATAGAGGTAGAGATTAGAGATATATTAAAAAGCACCAAACATTTATTATAAACACCAAAACATTTCTGCCCAGTGCTGTATTTTCCAGTATTTGAGAATGATGTATGATTAAGACTGAATAATTTGTGCCCTTAAGGGAAGAATAAAAGAAATCAAACTATACAACATAACAGAGGTCTTCGGAATTGGGCAGAATTTGCAGACATCATGCAGAATATAAATGCAGTACCTGCAAATCTCTGCAGAACACACTGTACCTGTTTAATGTGGAAATTTTATGCATGTATCCTAACTGCACTGTCAGTGGACATTTCTCTGGTTTAAACTAAGCTGACAACCTTGCTTAGGGGAGACCAGGGAGCGTTGTAACAGTTTTTATCTGAGCCAGTCCTATAGCTTTGAGACTTTTATAAGATACTAACACTCGCTGTTGACAAATAGCATTAGTGAAAATATCAATTGCTTACTAACAAAACAAGACAGTGTGTGTCAAACACAGAGTTATGTTGTTACAACCTGCCCTAATATGGGGGTAGGTTGTAACAGTAGGTGACATATGACAGAATCGGTTGAAGTACATCGGTAACTGACAGAAGCTGCAGAGTTGTTTAAGTTGACCTTACTTTATGCAGGTGCATGTAAGAAATGTCCTCACTATACTTTGGTCAGTCTCTCTACAGTATGCTGTACGTTACAAATGGTCAGTCAGGATGTGGTTGGACATTGAGTTAAACTACTAACTGATTTAGAGCCTACAGGTTAGAATATCAGACCTCTATTGTTGTGAGTCTTAACTAAGATACACAAGTTGATGAAATGATGATTAGTAGGTAATTTGTCCAATTTTGCTGCAGTAAAAGCCTCTAATATTCTGGGAATATACTAGTACATTTCTGTGACGATTTTATGGCATTTAGTCATGGGAGAATTAGTAAGGTTGTAATAGAAGTCTTCAAGCTTCCATTAGCTCAAGAGAGGCTGGGTGAGATCACTACTGCTACTTATTGTTCAGAGAAACTGGGTTTGTTATAATTTAATTACATTTTACCTAAACTCTTTTCCTGTGTCTTTTAGCGAATCGGATGGAAATCACAGCACAGAAGATGAGTCTAGTAAGGGTCAGGAGGACCTGTCTCCTCGTCCCCTCTCAAGTGGCTCCACTGGATCAACTACCCATGGTTCCAGCCCTGCTGTCCTTTACTCTGACGGCGCCACTACTGTCATCCAGCAAATCGGGGACGTTAAAATGTCTCCACTTTCAGCAGGACTGGGCTTCAATGGTGAGTTGGCAAATGTCAACTCTCACTATCTCAACGGTGGAGCTTATGTTCAATCGCACAGCAACAACAGCGTCCTGAATGGTAGCCACTTCTTGACCTTTGATCATCAGAGGATCAGCCATGGCCAAGAAAGGCTACTGGGTGGCTCCTCTGTGTCCTATGCCTCTTATTCCATGGAGGCTCCAGAATCCACAGTTGGAAAAATCGAGGGCTTGCAAACACTGGTCTCCCATTCAGAAGATGGAGCAGCACCTTCCGTTGTCACCTTCGCCACCACTCCTTCTTCATCCTCCTCTACCTCTGGAGCTCCTCACCTTAGCAGCTATAGCATGGTCAACCTCTCTGGGGTTGAGAACAACATGGGTCTTCCTCCGTTACTACTACCCCCATCATCTACAGCTCCGTCTCATGGTAGGACAATAGCATTTTTTTCCACACAGATGAATAATAGGAGTATAGAGAGCAATGGAATCCAATTTTGTTGATGTAAAATTACTGACCCTGTGATGGCCTTCTAGTAAAGCTTTGCTGTCCAAACTCTAAATGGTTTAAAACATTCATAAAATCAGTAAATGTACAGGTAGAATCTGAGAAACAAAAATAAAAGCTGGAAAAATTGAGATTGACAGTATTATATACTTTAACGAAACATTTTAGTATAACATCAGAACTTTAATTCTAACTCCTCTTGAACTCTCCTGGTCCAGTTTATAAGGCCTCCAGCAGCATTTTGAATGCTAGAACCAGGTGTGTTAAATTAGTGTTGGAACTAAACTCTGCTAAGTAGTAGATCCCCAGAAGCAGGGCTGGGCACCCATGATTTACTGCATCTCTTCAACACTGGAAGCATATGTCCAAAAGATCAATTCAGGCACTAAGCCTCTCTGCCTCTCCTCTCCCCTGAGTATGAACAGGAGTTGGCACAGGCTGAATACCAGACTGCAGCTAATTGCATCACTACTTTGGAGTATATTACTACAGAATATTTCATGGTGTTTGACGTTCCAAAACCAGCCACAATGCTTAGTCCCATACAACCAGCAATGGTTCAGTGTTTTGTGAGAGAATATTGTGGGTCAGGACCAGGAGTAGTGTATTGTGGGTAAAATAATTGGGGGTGGTGGGGGGGGGGGTGTCAGGTCAAGCTTGCAGTCACTTCAGGATCGTACCAAATAACAGGCCTCAATGACATTATCCCCACCTCCTCTCCATGGCCCTAACCACGCACTAATGGTTCTTTCCATGAATATTTTATAGCCACATCAATAACAGCAAGGCTGGCTGGGTGCTGCTGCTCTCTCCATACAACCCCTCATCTTTTTCATCCTTTAATATGCAGTTTACGAGCCACATAAAAACAAACCCACCCCTGGCTGAACTTTTGATTTAGGAGGAAAAACAGTTGAGCCCAAACGGTTCATCAGAAAAAAGAAAGAAAGAAAGATATTAAAATTGTTTAGCCAAAACCTTCCTTCCCTCTGCCCGTAATTTTAACGGCAATCCAATAAAATATGTATTCATAAAATATGCTGGGTTTGATGTGCAGGGCTGCAAAGAAACAATAGTCTTTACCATTTAGTGGTGTGTTTTTCTGAGAGGTAAAGGCAGGCATCCAGACGTTGGATCCTATTATAGCAGAGACAGAAAACACATTCATGTAATGTATGCATAATAACAGAGAAATCTTTGTTTGTGTACTGCTTGAAAAGTTCAGAAAGAAGAAATATCAGTTGTCCCGGTTTGAGCCTTTAACCATGACTTTACTATCAAGTGTGGAATGTACGGGAAACTTGCAGAAATATGTGGTTCTACCTCCAGTAAGTCCGTGTGGGGTGGGGGGGGGGGGTGGGACAGTATGATTTTTTATCAGACATTCAGCAAGCCTAATGGAAGAAAAGGGTCTGGCATAGAGCCAAAGCCAGTCGCTCTGGGAGTCATGTGCCAGAGCCGCATTCTAGTGTTACAAGGAAATCACAGCGAGCGCAACCACAAACAGAAAATGAAAAAGGTGTTTCATTTTATATTTCACAAGGAAAAAAGGCAAAAAGAGAAATAGAGGCTGTGTGTGAGTGTGTGTGAATGTGTGTGGTGTGGTTGGGGGGGGGGGGCATGTTTGCATGAGTGGGGTGGGGGGGGGTATAGATGTGTGTGTTTGTGTGTGTGGCCGTTTGTATGTGTATCAGGAAAGGAGGTCAAATTGTATAAAAGATAAGAAGAGGGAGAGTTTGAGAAAAGTTATTAAAAGTAATGTTGCACCTGTAAACAAATAACTTTAAAGCGAATCTGGTGGTTTTTCCTTCACTTATGTTCCATGGAACTAGTCTCACAAGGACAGATGTATTCTTGTAACAAATATATATGTGAGGGAAACTAATGAAACTATTGGACTGATAGATTGTAGTGAAATCTACCAAAAATTGTGACATGCACCTCTCTAAACCCCACCCAAAATGACCTGTAGTTTATGTTCTTATACACCCTCAGAAAGAAAAGTATGGTACAGGTACATTATTGGTCACTAAAGGTACAATCAGTGTAAATGTACTATTAAAGGTACAAGATTGGTGTTAAAGTCCAGTTTTGTTCCCTAAAGGTACATTATATTCTCTTCTCCACGAGGAGAATATTTGTAATAAAAGATAAAAGAACATAAACTGTGGAGATGAAATGGTGCGTATGAAACCAACACATTTCTAAAATCTACAATTATACAATTAGAATAAGGTACAATTGTGTTCCCTAACAAAAGGTACTGAATATGTACCCATGAGACAGCAAAAGACCATCAAAATGACAGTGTCCCACTCCAAGTATAATAACTAACACAGACACATGGTAGCATTAGCAAATTAGCTAATGGCCTTTATCTTTAGCTAATGTTTCAGGAACACCAATGACCTTTTTCCATTAATTTAAACAGGAACCTACCCAACTTTCAACTTATTCTCTAATTACTTTAATTCCCCTTAAGATGTGCACATTTTTGTTTTTTTCCATGATACTGTAATTCAATATTGAGTTTATGAAATTAATATATGTAACACATTATTATTATTACTATTATTGTTGTTATAATTACAATTTTTTAAAATTCCTTTACTTTTTTATTAATCTGCCTAGACATATAGTAGTATATAAGTATAGTCTGGTATAAGTCGATTTTTATAGTGCAAGTAATGTGTTCTCCACACATGCTTCCCTGAATCTTTGTAGATTATTTTCACCTGTTCCCACCTTATGCTACATCCATTGGCTAATGATACTGGATAATGATTTGTTGTTCTGTGCACAGTGTGAATAAGTATGCCACTCTACTGGAGTCCAGCTTAAGAAGCTGTTTAATTTGTTTTAAATGTCACACTCACTTTCTTCCCACCCCCATTTAGCCCCAAATTACTCAGTATAGCCCCAGAGGTTCTTACTCTTGAGCCTGGGTTTAGCAGATATGGATTGTAAGATTGTCTCCAGGTTCTTGAAGAGGCCCAGTAGAACTGTAGAACTGAATAAGCTGAAAAAAAAAGATAAAAAAAAGTGTAAGCACTGAGGTCAGACCAGGGTGTGTGTAGAGTTAGCCTGTGGTCAGCAAGACTAGACAGGGTGGAGTGGCCTGCTCAGTTCACTGACCTTGTCTCCATCCATTCCTCTCTCCCCAATAGGCTCTACTCCTCTGGATGGTGTGGTTAGCGACTCGTCCCAACACCCGGGCCAGCCACTGCTCTACACCCTCAACCAAGTGGTCAAGCAGGAGCCGTTGGACATTGGCGTGGGCTACACATATCCCTCCAGCATGTCTTTAGATCAAACTAGCCACTTGGGCTACACAGCCTCTCTGTTTCTGTCCTCCAACCTTGGCCCCTCACCTGATAACGGTGGCCCCCTTGCCCCGGCGGCCACTGCTGCAGTCACCTCTGTCCTGTCCAGCACGGACGGTCACTCTACTCTGACTCATGCTACTCGTGGCCTCCAGGAGGCCGGGAGCACTTTGTCATCAAACTACACGACCCAGGATGCTCAGCTGCCCTTGTCAGCCAGCCTGGAGCCACCTGGAGGGCCTGGAGAAGGGCCAGTATGTGGGGACATGGACATGGAAGGAAAAGAGCTGGCCAAACTGCAGACTGTGCAGATGGATGCAGACAGTGATCTCTGACCCTTGTGATCCCATCATCTGAAGAGCTATATTTGGTTGGTTTTCTTGCACCCCACCGTGGCCTACTGAAGTGGTCCCTTATGCACACGTCAGTCTCGAATCCAAATACCTTCCTGTTTCCTGGACAACGTATACAAGATGCGTACAGATGGGTGAACTAACTGAGCAGTGCCTTTTCGACCCCAAAAATGTAGCCCACTTGCACTCGGAACGGCTGCAGAATGTACTTGTATATGCACTGACCTTATGAAGACTTTGTCTCAGCACTGTCATTTCTCTCTTACAGTAAGGGAGACTTTAGTCAGGTGAGATGGAGAGAGAGCGAGAGAGAGAGAGAGAGAGAGAGAGAGAGAGAGTGCGACGGAATGAGAGACCTGTGAAAGGCGGTGTAAAAAAATGACAGATGTGTTTGTGTATCTGCACAATCATTGCAGCTTTATACCGATCCTTTTGTTTTTCCTCTACTATATTTTATCAGAGCACAGATGTTTAATTTTTTTCTTGTTGTTTGGTCTTTTGTATTTAATTTTTTGAGTGTGAAATAGTAAATGTGAACAATATTTTGTTATGTTTTGCTTTTTAAATTTGGGTTCAGCAATGAACTTTTTCGATTTAAAAAAAAATCTTTGACTATCTTGTGTGCTTCTTGAGATGAAACACTACAATCCTGGGCTTTCTCTTGACTGCCAGATTGTCTCAAGTGCCTTCCTTACAGAAATGGAATCACTACAGTTACATGTGTTTCAGTCTTGCTTTACACTGTGCAAGAAGACTATCACAGTGCATTCAGTAATGTTAATGTACGAGATACAAGCTTAGATTCACGCACATGCTGTAACTGATAACAAGACCTAAAAAGCCCCTGGTTCATAAATGAAACAAACTTATTTTTTTCTAAACCCTTCACCTGTATTAAATCTTTATATTTATACATGCATAATGATGGTGAATGGGTTTTCTGTGTCACTGACACCCAGTGTTTCACATTAGAGTCCTGAGCTTGACAATTGAATAACCGAAGAAAATGACATCACCTGGGATGAATCATGCATTATTGGGAGCAGTAGGTAAGTTGGCTGTGTGTGTTTTGAACCAATGGCGTGACATCAGTACCGAGGAAATCCAAGACTCTCTCCATTTAACAAGATTAGGCTACAACTTGGGCCTCCAGGACAGCTGGCTGTGATCCTCAGACATTACTAATGCATGAATGTATGCATATGCAGCATGATGGAGATCAAGCTCATGTTCTCACTATGGGTGTCCTCTGTGATCTTTTGCCAGTGCCTGGCAGCTGCATACCACACCATTCTCTTTTAAAAGTGTCATATGGTACCTGTCATAGCCAAAAAACAAAAAAAGAGAGAGAGAGAGGGAAGGTTGTCCAAAAAGACTGAGCAGATACTGAAAAGTTGCATATCCTTTTCGAACTTGGCCAACGCTCCAGCACATGAACGGACAGGACCAGACTTCTGGCTCAGTTGGTGCTTGTTATTTGGTAGTTTATATAAAAAATGCAAAGAGTATGAAAGACAGGCTGCAGATCAAGATTAAATCTCACATGCTATCAAGTAGGAACGCTTTAGAGCAGCACAGCAATGTGCATCAGCATGTAGATGCAGATACATATAAAACATTCCATTAGATACCTGCATTAATGAGAACAACAGAAAAGCATTGACCAGCCAATATGTGTGTGTGGGAAGAAAGAATATGCTTTGGGAAGGAACAGGCTTAAGTTTGTGACCTATCGTGGGAACATTTCCTTCTTGTGACACCATGCCAAGTGAGTCTAAGCTAATTGAATGGCGCCCAGGTAGGACTGCCTAACGCACACAAAGGGGGGAAAAATGCACAGGTAAAGAATCTATTGTTACCTGTGCAAAGGTGACCCTGTCGCCTAGGGCAGCAGATTAGTTGATTGCTAGGTATCGAATGGCACCTCCTGGAATATTGAAGAGTAAGAAAGCACTTTTGTTTGGGGCTTTTGAGCTAAGAACCAGTGGCCACAAGCAAAGGGACATGTGTGTTTCGTGTCCCCTGGCTCCCCTGGGCTGACTGTGTGTCAGTTGGTGTGTGTAAGGCAGGGGTATCTGGTTGCTTGGCTGTATTGTTCCAGTGTGAACATCACAGCGTCTCCATGTGCGGTGAATGGCTTTTTTTTCTGTGAAACCCTTTGAGAGCTTATCATCTCCTAGGAAATAAGCACAGCACAGAGGAGCAGAAAAACCTTCGCATCGGTCCAATCTCCAGTTTCACAATACGTATGAGGTAAGGGGAAATATCTGAAAGCCAGAAAAGATGGAAGGTTGATTTCAAAACCGCCAGCTTAAAATGCTCAGTACCAAAGGAGTCGACATGGCTCGTGGGACGCTTGCCTCCAGCTTGTCCTTGGAGAAGTTCTCAAACTTGGTGGCAGGCACATAAATGCTGGCTGTGGCAAGCTGTAAAAAAGAGGGAACCCTGCAGAAGTGGGCTTATTAAAGAAGCTGACCCCTGACTTTTGCAGGCGCTTTCAAAGCGTGACATTTAGTGCACCGCCGCAGCCTGTGAGGCGCGGGAAACCTGAGCTAGAGCCCAGCGTGCCCCAGCCCTACACACTGTGCTAATGTGAGGTCAGAGGCCAACTGGGTCTGTATGACTCACAGACCCACCACTTCTCTCTCTCTCTCTCACACACACATACACACACACCAACACACAAACACATATAATGCACTCTGTGAAAGTAAATCTGGACCATTCTTCATTTACATACTTTCCAGTCAATATATCTATTAAGTACAAGTTGTTCTTTTTCAATGCATATTTCTGAGGAGATCTGATATAATATAATCCAATAGCACAAGTCAGCAAAAAATTTAAAGGAAAATAAGTGAAGAAACAGAACTTTGAAATGTGTGTTCAAATTATATTTAAATATATAAATAAATACATTAAGATTGGGACTCCTAACAACTGTTCTGCAAGAGTTCTTTAAAAAGTAATGCTCTATGTAGAACCCTGAACACTTAAAGAACCTTTTAGATCTGAAATCCTCTCAGATGATCCTGCCCATACATCATCCACTCGGCGAAACAACTCAACTTAGAGGATGTATAGCTTGTAAAAAGCTGTTACTGATATTAAAAAATTATACTCAATCAGACTAGAAGCTGCTGCTGTTCTCAGAACTGAGAGGAGAGTGACCGACCCAGACCTCAACATCACTGAATATATTTAGTGTAACTAGGATTGTGAGAAACAGTAAATACAACCAACTTTTAGGACTGAACTTTGATCAGAGAAATGGAAAAATATCCCTGGAGATTTCACTGAAAACCTGAAAAAGTTTCCAAAAGGAACCAAAGCTGTAATAAAGGCAATGAACAACCACTTAGTGCTAAACAAAAGGGAAGATCTTTATTTGTTGGCTCATCTGTGTCATTTCCAGTTAAAGTATATTCTCTGCTTTTATTCTGAAGCTAGAAATTGAATTGATTGTACTGTGTGTTTTGTCTGGTAATTAAACAAATGGAATGTGGTTCCTCTCACTAACAGGAAAGCTTAGATGTATACAGTTAGTATATATGCCTATGATTATTTTGACTGTCACTGGAAGAAACTGTGTAATTTTGATTACCTGAACACCCACACCCCCCTCCACTTCTTCTTTTTTTTTTTTTTTTGGCTGATTTGAAGAAATCATTAAGTGCCCTTGAAAATCTGCCTGTCAGCAAATCAATAGGAAAGTGCTGTGCCTGAGAGACGAGGGAAGGTAATGGACACCAGGCAGACTTTACAGTCTCTCTCTCTCTCTCTCTCTCTCTCTCTCTCTCTCTCTCTCTCTCTCTCTCCCACACACACACACACACGCGTGCGGGCATAGACGCCCTGTCTGCAAATGTCTATGAATGTCTTCTCATATATAACGACAGTCAATACATCCAAAACCACAGCTATTCTAAAAATGCATCAGAAATAATAAACAGGACAAATTATTGCCATTACCGACATCCAAATAAGAAACAAGAGGTCCTCCAGACCAGCAGAGGTCAGTGTTACATAGATGTTATAAATAACTTTGGGCAAGCTCGTAAACGTGTCTTATTGTGTATTGGTTTGTGGACTTATGATTCATACTGAAATATCTTAAGTTATAAAACAAATTTTTAGGTGGTTATAGTCTGAAAAGAATCCAGATACTGTTGGCACAACACCACTTAGGCAGAACTGCTAGAACTTTCCACTATTTTGACAAGTAATCCTCTTATAAAGAGTTGGCTTCATGTCTCAAGTGCTCTGTAAACAGAATCATTTTAATTCATTATCTTCATTATCCTCACATAATTAAATGTTATTGACGATCACTAATGATCACTGTGTTGTAGGAATTTCCATTTTGAATATTTTTCTTCTGTAAAACGCTGACATTTCACTGATTTAAACAGAAACGCAGAGGTATTATATGAGCTCAGTTTCAACTGGTGAGTATATTTTAAGCTTACTAAGTCACAACTGTTTATCAGTCGATTGCTGTACACAATATTCCCCTGTAGATGTAAATATAACAACATATAACTTATAAAAATACATATTACTTAGAATTAGAATTATATACATATATATAGAATGAATTATAAATAAATACAGAAACAAATGAACCACCACAACATTTTCACACCATACGCAATAACCACTGCACTGTTTATCCATTATTCTAACATATATTCTTAAAGCAGATCATGGCCAATATTATAGAAATCATGGCCAATATCTAGGTCAGGGTTCATTAGTATGACTGATCAAATGTCCAGTCCTGTTCAATCTATATTACCAATATATCCAGAGATGTGCAGATTAGCATTTCGACGTTAGATTGAAAATAAATAAATAAATAAATAAATAAACAAACACCAACGACCGTTTGAACCAGGAAATAAATGGATTTATTCACAAGGAAAACTAACCCTGATCTAAACACAGGTTTCTGTGCATAAAATTAAGTGTTTAAAAACATCAAATTGATAATCCGCTTGACTAACAAAATGTATTAATCAGTATACTTTTAATGATGAATCATACTTTTTCATGGAAATTATTTTCTCTGGATAGATAGATAGATAGATAGATAGATAGATAGATAGATAGATAGTACGTTTTGATTGTGGTAAAGAAAATATCAAAGAATGGAATAAAATAAATAAAACTATTTTCATTATATCAGGACTAAATAATACTGACTAGATAATAATTGTCCCAAATTGAAATACATACATACCACACTGAATAAACGCACTTCAGTTATGTTTTGAAACATCAAAGCAGGTATGCATACGGTTTGTGACGCAGCGGTTAGTGTGGATAATGTAGCTGTACTAATTGCTGATTGTAAGCTTGTGACTGTGGAGAATAAGTTCCAGTGACTACAGACCACTTACACGCCACTGACAACAGACCCTTCATATTTCACATCCCCAGCTTTAACAGACATATCCAGTGAGCATTCAGACGCCGTATAAACACATGGTTTGAGAATATAACTCGGAACAGATTCGCAGCCGCGATACCATTGTGAACTGTTGTGTGTGTGTTTTTGCCCAGAGAGCTTTATAGTGTGTCGGCCATCGATATGTGGCGTTGTGGTCGCCAGGCCTCGCCTTGGGGCCATAAAAGAGCACATCTTGAAATGATCAGGGTCTGAGAGCGGCCAGAGGCTTTAAGGAGGCGCGCCTCAGTGTGTTGGAGACATTACAACAAACAGAGCCGTCAATCACACGCGCACGCACGCTCACGCACACACGCCTGCTGTGGAACTAGATGGAAGTGCTGCAGAACAGATACACGGTCTGTACCGTCGCAAACACCAATAATAAACAGTCACGTGCAAATGTTTGGACACTCGCTTTTCTAAGTGAAACAAGTGTGTACACACACACACACACACACACACACATATATATATATGTTAAACTAAATATTAATGATGCATTTAAACGAGAAACCAATTTTCTATTTATTGTGACTTACAAAATATGTAATCAAACATCCATAAACACGTTTAATTTAAATGTTGGAATGTAAAACTTCATGTTGCTTCACTTGTGAAGAATTTTGTTTTGACTGAAATATATCTATTATCTAGTATAATCTAATGCTAATATTGTGCAACAATCTGCCAGGATAATGATGTGTTTCTGACATTGGAAAAGTGTTTATATTTAGCATTAGAATACAGCATAGTATTTTCTAATAACTCTGTATAGTTGGTATATATTGGTAGAATACTCAAATACCATATTTATGTTCTGTGACTGTTTTGAGCCTAGCTTACCCTTTTAACCAATGGTTAAGGGTTCTTCAGAAAGGTAATAGTTGGGTTTGGAAAAACTAATGCATATTGTTCTTTAATATTGCTTCAGTTTATAATCATTTCCCCAGAATATGGTCAGAGTTTTTTTTCACTTTTTGAAATGGGTCACTTCAGGGTATTATTAAAAAGAAAATACTGAAGGAAATGACCGTCGCAATAAGGCCTGGAGTATCGAGTTATTCCTCTGGACAGATGGACAGATGGACCATCTTTCAGAAGCTCTTCTTCTCGCCGCCCTCCAGAGACACTTGACAAAAAGAAAAGAAAAAAAGAAAAAGAAAAAAAAAAACAAGGAAAAGAAAAAGACATGTTTTCACAGGTGCCCGGTTTGGCCGCTAACGCTAATGAACTCCTCGCTTTATCCAAGTGGCCCGGGGCCTGTGCACAAGTGATGGGAGAATGAACTCTTCGCTGCAGGACGGTAGGGGTGTCGGGGATTCAGGACCCTCGGTCCCTGTGTACAGGCCGCTACGCTTGTTCTGAAAATGGACGCCGCGTCTCAAATTAAATTATAAAGAGGTGCTCCATTCCGGGTGAGTGATTGTGAGCTTTGCGTCGCCCTGGTGTCAAGTTGCAGATTTGGGTGCAGATAAAGAAATGCGATCTATTCCTTAAAACAGCGTCTGGGCTGCAAAGAGCTCGACGAACACAGAACTCATTTACTAATGCACCGGTTTTAGATTTCACTGTACAGAGAAAAAAAGGAGAGGAAGAAAGAGCGAAAGAGGGATTCTTTTTTATTTGGCAAAAGAAAACAAATTACCCGAACGACGTATGGGCCGTTTGTGTTGTTAAACTGCGCATCTGAACCTTTTATCAAAGACAGGGATGAATTAGCAGTGGAACTGCATGAGGAAAAAATCTTTAACCTCATTTGCTATGGGCCGTACGTAGAAGCCCGCCTTGGAGAGGCCAGGTTCTCTGCTTAAGTGGAGAAATTTGGAATGTTTGTGCTGCTGCTGTGAGTTCTTTTAAAGCACCAATGTCATGGAATAACAAAAAAAAAATTACTAAAAAAATAAAAAAATAATATATATATATCTGGAGAGAACTGTCTGTTTATTTGTTTTTGTAATGTCTGTCCCAATGCAGTCTGTAGAGGTTTAGCCCCGCCTATCCCTGCTGAAGTTATAAAGAGTGTTTCGGTTTGGCCTGCTTTATAAATATACCACAAAATTTGACAGCGGATTTTGTTAAGAATTTTATTTATTTATTTTTACTATTAAATAAATCCTTTAATCGGAATTAGAGATAATCAAGAGAGTGGGAAATTGTAATTAATTATGTTTTATTATTAGACGCATAAGTGGATCATAGGGGCTAAATATAATTAAAGAAAAAATATCCTTAACTCACAACCTTTTTTTTTTGTGCCAGAGCACTGCATAATTAAATGTAAGAATAAATATATTTATAGATATTTTTCCATCACAGGGAAAACTGGTGGTTCTTTAAAGGGTCATAAAACCACTCTCTTTACTAAAGAAACCTTGCAGAATTTTTTTAGGGCACAGGACATGGGCCATTTAATAAAAGCTCGGTGTTTCCTGCAGCTTGGACGGGGTTTGTTTGTTTTTAACTGTGGATTGGGGCAGCGTGATTGACTGATTCCTAAAGCAGTGGGATGCTTTGAAGAGGGGATTGAGCAGCACGCCTGGGGTACTCCTTTATCCTTTATCTCTGAGCTGCGCTGGGTTATCTCCACAGCTTTAGAGCTGGATTGGTTTTTAATGGAGCTCTGAGTGTCTCACCGCCAAGATGCGCGCTGGGACCTCACGTACTGCGTGCGCCTCCACAATGAACAGCAGTCATGCAATACAGCGATCAGGTGTTCACGCGCAGTCAGTGGGCGTCTCAAAGTGAAGCATCTTTCCAGCTCTGTACTGGATTGCCTACTCTAATAGGACATATATATACATCGTTCAGCCACAGAATCACTGAATGCAAACAATGCGCTACTGCCACTGGTCAAATGAGTTTTTGTTGATTCTTCTAAAAGACATAGAATTAACACGTCTTCAGGGAACACAGCCCTGCTTCTGCACAGTGGAATAAACCAAGACTACTAATCCCGTGAAAATAAAAAATGTGCATGAAACGTGGCCTGTGGAAATGTAACACCACGGGTATCGTATGTAATATACGTATATGTTCAAAATAAATAGAAATCATGCGCTATACATTTTAATTGCCTCAAACGTGTTAACACAGTGTTTTCAACAG
This sequence comes from Hoplias malabaricus, assembly GCF_029633855.1. Lineage (NCBI taxonomy): Eukaryota > Metazoa > Chordata > Actinopteri > Characiformes > Erythrinidae > Hoplias > Hoplias malabaricus. The sequence goes on along the minus strand of NC_089806.1, from coordinate 19,188,906 downwards.
AACCCGCTGTGGTAATCTGAGCAGGGTTGCCTAAACTTTTGCACGCGTCCTGTATAAAATTCATCAATAATGCAGTGGCTGTAAACTTGTTTAAGGGAAATGCGCGAGCGGACACGATGGGGACTTGAGGTGGGCTGAGAGTGTAAGGGTATAAGCACTGTCCTAAGAGGGCCGCTGTAATTGATTATATAGATGTGCCCCGCTCTCTCAGGCTCAGGTAAAAACTGAAGACGTGGGGAGAGAGAGAGAGGGAGGGAGGGAGGGAGGAGAAGGAGGAGGGGATCTAGTTTCAGACCACCGCGTTCCCGAGGGAGGAAACGGGAGCAGGGCTCTTTTTTGTGCGCTGCTCTTAGGATAGGGCGGACGGAGAGCCAATCAGCGCTCGCGCAGGGCTCTTTTAGCGCGTTACGACTGGAGAGCGAGCGAACAGCGTCTCCAACAAACCACCATCGAACGTAGACGTGTCCGGCGCCTTGGCTCGCGCAGAGAAGCTGATTGGTTTTGCCCTCTTTTTTTTGGTAGGGTTTCCTTTTTTTCTTCTTTACAACACTTCGTCAGCCCATAACGTATAGGCTCGCGCGTAGCAGGGCTCGTCCACCCCGTCTCGCTTTGCCCAGAAACCCCCCCAAAAGAGCGGTGCCATGTCAATGTTGCCCTCTTTCGGGTTCACGCAGGAGCAAGTGGCGTGCGTGTGCGAGGTCCTGCAGCAAGGGGGGAACTTGGAGCGTCTCGGTCGCTTCCTGTGGTCACTACCGGCCTGTGACCACCTCCACAAGAACGAGTCCGTGCTCAAGGCCAAGGCCGTGGTGGCCTTCCATCGCGGCAACTTTCGCGAGCTCTACAAGATCCTGGAGAGCCATCAGTTCTCGCCGCACAACCACCCGAAGCTACAGCAGCTGTGGCTGAAAGCGCACTACATCGAGGCGGAGAAGCTGCGCGGGAGACCCCTCGGCGCCGTAGGAAAGTACCGCGTGCGCAGGAAGTTCCCGCTGCCGCGCACTATCTGGGACGGCGAGGAGACGAGCTACTGCTTCAAGGAGAAGTCGCGCGGCGTGCTGAGGGAGTGGTACACACACAACCCCTACCCCTCTCCCCGGGAGAAGCGCGAGCTCGCCGAGGCCACGGGACTCACCACCACACAGGTCAGCAACTGGTTCAAGAACCGGCGGCAGAGGGACCGGGCAGCTGAGGCCAAAGAAAGGTAACGTCACAGCGATGGTGCACTTCATTCCTCCCGTTAATCAACACTCACTGAACTGCTCTGTATTTACCGGGTTCACACACACACACACACACACACACTGGTTCCACGTGAAAGTAATGTATGACACCTACACACTTCACGCCCTTCTGACACGAGCTATGTGAATGCTATATGTGAACCACTATGGAGCCATTCTATTTTCTAAACAAGCAAATTCAAACACGCCTTTTTTTCGGTACAATTGACTGATTGTATATGAAGTCATTTACCAAAATATATCTCTGAAGATTTTGTTACATTTCCCACACTGCCATTTCCTGCATTTGACACGAGTAATATTACATTTAAAGATCGTTTAAATATACCTTTTAAAAATAATTCTAGGCAGACGGATTTGGATTATCAAGATTGTTTACTTACTTATTTTCAAGATTTTTAACCAATCACTAAAATGCTAATAATCACTTTCGGTTAATTTTGCGTTAAATCGCGTGAATTGCACAGAAAACAACTGCTGCATTGGAGGGATTTGATTCAATCGTTTACAGTGGTTCCACATGAATTAAATACATCAACACATTCATTGTGCTGTCAAAGAACGACAGCCCGTAAGATCTGTTTAACCCAACTGGAACAGTGTATCCATTAGAAACAAGTATTTTCAAAACAATACTTTATCAAGAACAGCGCATGATGTTAAACCATCACGTGAGCGAACAATGCTTATAAAAGGCCTATATTTTTCAAGAAAATAACATTAAAACTGTTATTTTTGCTAAATCGCCCAAACTGCATTTTCTCTCAGAGTTGACTGGATAGAGTTACTTCAACTCATTTATATCTTTCGTAGGATAAGGCTGGATTGCTTCTTTTTAATATTTTAAATATTTGAATTGTTGAATTCAGCTAATAATTTATTGAGAATTAATATTCTCAAGCACGTGAAATATGTCAGCTAAAATTATGGTACAATTATATATAATTGTTAACACTGGGTCCTATCCCAGGCTGTCTTTTCTTGTCTATTATTATTAAAAACTTATTTATTTAAACAACTCTATTATTATTATCAACTAAATACGAGCAAATACTGAAAACTGGAAGAAAAGACAACAGAAAAAAAATCAAGCGGTAAAGGCACTTCTGTTGCAGATAGAAATGACAGTCATGTCACTGACAGCTGAGCTGCACAAGTTTTGAAATGAACTTTATTATGCTTCTTTAACATAGCTTCCTTATAGAGCATAGCATTATATGATTTTTAAAAAATCTGTCAGACAACGTTAAATGTGTTTTAAACATTCCCTTCCTTTCTCCTTAAAATAGGCCCAAGTGGATACTAAATGAATACATTCTAACACTACGATTTCTGAGCATATTTAACAGTTAATAACTCTAACTTACACAAGGATCAATGTGTATGCCTGCGGGGTTCATGTATAAAAAAAAACAATCGCAAAACAGGATAATTGAAAACGCACATTTGGCTTCTTTTCAGGGAGAACAGCGAGAACAGTAACTCCGGCGCGAATAAACAGAGGCAGCTGTCTCCGCTGGACGGCGGGAAGTCGCTGATGTCCAGCTCGGAGGAGGAATTCTCTCCGCCGCAGAGCCCTGAGCAGAGCTCCGTGCTGCTACTCCAGAGCAACATGAGCCACGCCGGCGCTGCCGCCTACAGCATGAGCGGCCTGGGCTCCAGCCAGCCGCCGCACGGCCTACAGACCCACCACCACCACCAGCTCCAGGACTCCTTACTGGGACCTCTCACATCCAGTCTCGTGGACCTCGGCTCCTAGGCCACTCTCACTCGAAGCTTATTTATTCTTTTTGTCGTTGTTGTTCTCCATTTTGTACGGAATAATAGAGCGAGATCCGCCACTTTATTGTAGATACGAAACATGAACATGAACATGTAAATCTGAAGCGACCCCCGCCCTCCCCCAACCCAAAAAAACCCTTAGTCTTTTTTTTTCCTGGTAGGATTTCACGGTAGTTTTTTTGTCTTCTTCCCATGGCAGGCTCACAGCCGCATGGACTGACATTTGCCAAGTCGTTAAACTGGACAGAGGACAGAAAAATATACCAAAAAGCAGTTAATAAAACCAATGCTCTTCATCAAACCCTCAAGACGCTGTTTTCCAGTCTTTTGAGCCAGCACCAGTTTCTGGAATCTTTATCACTAACACCACATTTATTACTTAAAGCTGTTTTTTTAAACCTTTTGTGAGGTGTTGCTTATAAGGTAAACATATGAAAACAACATTTTTCATAAGAGCGTTGTAGATAAGCTTGGATAATATGTGTTTGAATATTGGGTCCGTCTGAAGAAATAAGACAGATTATTTCACGTCAGTGGATGAATGTGCAGAGAGAGGTTGTTGTATGTTTAAATTCCTCCGCCCCAGGTTGTATCACACCGCCTACCGTGAACTAACACTGTCCACAGGAATATTTCACAGTGAAAAATGAGAATAGCACAGAGTTCACGAGCCCTTTCCAGCCTGTTCTTAAGGGTTTGGCCGGGCCCCCTGACGTTTTGGGTCCAAATATTCAGATTTCCGCTATTCAGTTGATCAATTGTTAATTTATTTATTTATGTATTTATTTTGTAAGGCAGACCACTTCAACACGTATGTAAAGATAATGGTAAACAAATAGTTTATACCAATGACGGCACGAAGTTAATTATAAAGGTGTAATAAAATACAACGTAAAGTCGATTAAAAATACGCCAAAGGGAAGAAACCCTTCATTAATAATTTTGACTAGGCTACTATTAATTCTTGAATTATTTCTGTTGCGACGTCAGGAATAATGACAATAAGGTTTATTATTGTTGTTGCTGTTACAATAATAATTATTAAAGCTTTCAATTTTAATTAAAAAAACAAACAAGAACAAAAAAGATTATTAGAAATGCAGACAAACATTTGAGCGTGAATAATAATACCAACAATAATAACAATACGCGATTTGTTTATTCTGTGTTTTTAGTACCAGCTCAGTCTTCATTATGCTGTGTGAGCAGAGAGAGTGAGGGTTTGTTGACTTTGCTGCAGCCTCGGGAGGGAGGCGTGTGCGCTTTTTGTGGTCGCCCTGCTTGGTTAGGGTCGTAGTGGGCTGTTTACTTTGCGCTCTTTCACTGTTTGTTCTGGCGGTTCTGGGCCAAAGAAAAGACACCAGCTGCAGTAGGCGCGCTCACGTGCCTCCATTCATAAGTTTGAGACGTGGAAAAAAAACACGAGGAATGCAAACATGAATTTAAGACCCAGCTGACTCTTGGCCTGGCTGTTTATTGTATTTCAAATACTTTCTGTTTCAGCATAATTTTCTTCCTTCAAAAAATATGGTCTGCACAAATTCCCACACTGATTAAATGAGGCTTGTTTTGCAAAGTGGGATGTGGGCCTTCACTGCTGATGTGTCACAAAAAAAACCCCAATCTTCTGGAGCCCTCTAAATGACACCTCGCTTTATTATTTGTATACAGTATATGCAGCCTATATCACAAACCTTGGCAGAGCCAGGGCCCATAGCTGCCATCCACTTCACTTAACTACCAGCACAATGGTTTATATCATGCGCGGTGGTTTTGATTCCGCGCTGACGTGGCATTGTTATGAAGGCGGGAGGAAATATTTATATACAGTCGTACGCAACGTTTTAGACACCACTGTTCAAATTACATGTTTTGTTGATCTTCCTGGTTGAAGTGAAAATAAGTTCCAACATTCTCTACAGAGAACACACTTCTGCACATCTGTGACTACTGCGACTACTGTACTGTTTAAACATACTGGAAAAATATGGCGTCTGCCATGGACACGTCTACGGTTTAGGTGTTATTTATGAATTAGGTCGTAACACGTCGTATAGGGTTTTTAGAGCTGTAACTTTTTAAGCATTATATATAAAAGTAATATCTCATTCAGAATTCGTTCTCGTTTGGGTTGTTTCCTGTAAGGTAATTTGACTAGGGCTGTCAAATTTTGCCTAAACGTAACCGAAATTTGACATTAGGCATCATCCTAACCCTTTCACCAATTCTAATCCTACATCGTATGACAACTTCATTTCATGCATTCATGGTGCAAAAACCTAACACTGAGACGCTGGTCTTGTAGCCTATAATACACGCTTTTTGGCTGATAATCTGTTGAGCTGGTGGTTTTGCCTGAGCGTGAACCTTAAATTTGTGCACACTGAGAACTCATCAACGTGAATCCGTTCACGCGCCATTTTTCCATTGCATCCCCACAGCTGACCACAACACTGAGCTCCGAACCACAGCCATTTACTTCGCAGACTCGCGTGGGTGTTGTTTCAGACAGACCTACCTGTTTCTCAAGTCTGCCCAAAAGTTTAGGCACTTCTCAGCCCCCCAAACATCCCACGCGCGCGTATGTCAGCGTAATTGCTTTCAACAGAGAGCACCGAGGATTTCCGGTCGCTAATCAGAAGCAGCTATTGCCTGAACTGAAGAGCTATTGAGGAGGTGCAGAGCTGCTCGCTGTCCACCATGAAACCCTGCTCGGTTCCCCTCAGCTTGACGAACCAAGTTAGGGCGATATTAACACTCAAAGAGCCCCTCGGTTGAGCATAAAAACTGAGTTCGTGTGGGAACAACGTTTATTTTGATATCGATATTTTCAATCAAACAACAAATCTACATATGCCCTGTTTCACTTTTAAGTGGACAGGGAAATAGCCCACTTACTTCAACCATTTTTTTTCTTTGGAAAAAGAGGTCATTTAAAATCACCCTCTTCAGCTGTAAAGCCGTTCACATTCATTCGGGAACGCGTCGCCAAAATCATCGCCAGAGACTTTCCCCAGTGACGTAAAAAATCGTAAGGCTGTTCCTTTCTTTCTTTCTTTCGTTCTTTCTTTCTTTCTTTCTTTCTTTCTTTCACGCAGAATATATAAAGTGCAATACAGTGCGCTCTGTCAACAGTGTTACAATGATATTTCACTTCCGGAATAACAGTTAAATTATCTCTTCAATGCCGTCTTTACAGCTTGCAAAGCTGGCTGCCATTTTAATTTTAGATTCTTGTATATTCATAATTTCCTTCCGGTCATCGGTTAAACCCTCATTATATGAGAAGGGTTACCTGTTACTCATAATATATATTTGGATGTAGGTGATTTAACTTCATACATCACCTTGACGTAAATAATAATAATAAGTAAATGTAAAAAATGTTCAGTGCATCTCTCCACCACTCTCCTGCATCACAAAAGTCCAGCGCTGATAGGATTGGTTCCTTAGGTTTGTGATGCAATAAACCTTGGTTATCTGAGTCAATTTTGTTTTATAACCACAAATAATATCAGGATTCCTCAGAGGTGTGGGCATTGGTTAAACCAAAGCATTGACATTCATAAAGGTGTTTCATAGTGATTGTACTATTTGTGTATATTCTAACATAGTAATTAACTAAGATACATTTAAAAAAATGTGCCATGAACAATAGTTTCATAAATATAAAATATCCAGGTGGTTAAAATATTTAAACAGTACTCTATATACTAGGATTTTTCTTGGGGCACAGAAAGCTGCAGCAACTAGATATACATTACTTGATTTTAATATAGGGCTGGCACCAGTGTGAAAGAGCCTATACATAAACAATGGCATTGACTCATACAGATCAAACTGAGGAGCCCACACCACTGAAATGAGGCAAACCAGGGAAGAAAAGAACTTCAATAACAAGGACAAGGGATGAACTTTTCCAAATGAGCTTTTCACTCCTACTCCTTCAGTCAAGCCATTATTTTGTTATTACCCGGAAAAGCAAGTGGGCTTGGTACCAGAGTTTGGTGGCGGGCCAAGGCTGCTTTTAAAGGGGTTCAGGTTTCTGTTCCCTCGCCGGCCCTCAGAGGCAGTTCTCTGCTGAGCTACTAAATCAAGGTGAGCACACAAAGCATCAGCCTGTGCTGGATGTGAATAAGACAAATAGGGAGTTTCTTCTGTGGGAAGAAAAGAGTTTGGCTGTAACGTGAGCAGTCCCTGTGGGGGTGAGGTGGGGGGGTATACGAGTGAGCTCTATTCTCTTCTCTCATAATGTGGAGGGGGCAGAGTGTGAGGATAGAACAGGTGGGCCTCTTATCCCCCCGCTTCTCCCCACCTACACCCTTACCTTCTGTCACCTGATCTCACATTGTCCGTCGCCCCAAGGTTCGACTCACTGAAGCATCATGAGATTCCAGTTCAGGACTAAAACTGAGACCAACAGCAGCCTGAGAATATCAAAGCTCAAAGAAAGCAACTCAGTTATCCACAGGTTTGCAAGAATTAAATAACTGAAGCAATGAAAAAAGAAAAACATCAGGCTTTGAAAGCTATTGACATCAAATATTGAATCAAATAATACACAAAGGTTAATACACAGTTGATAACAACTTTGAAACAATGATTTCTAAAGGCCTCATTTTCTCAGGATGACAATGCTCATGCTGTAAAGACCACCACCCAGCGGTGGCTTGGAAACCAGTCCATCAGACTCATGCTTTGTCAGAGTCTAGATTTAAATCTAGCAACTCATCCATTAACACTGAGTGGAACAATACTGAGGCTTCTCTCTGTGATGAGCTCTCTGTAGATCTTCAACATAAAAAAGTAAATAAATGTTATTTTATGTATGTGTTTGATTCTTGTAAATTTCCTGCTAATTTAAAACTTAATATATTGCCTTTTAGGGCTCAGTCCAGCTGGATTTATTTTGCAAATGTGCTTTAAAAAACCCATAGGTACAATAAGTCATATGGCAGAGGCTAGCTACAGCCAAAGTCCAGATATTTACTGACTCACACAGAGCCACTGAACTATCCACAGGTTTGCAGGAGCTAAGGAATGCTCTGAAATATTTACAACCCTTTTGACTAAAACAAATGATGTCATGAAACAGCCCATGCATGGATATCAAGCCAAAGCTGATTTCATCTACCATACGGTTTAATCCATGTAGTTAGCACATGAACATAAAGGTTATTATGTCTTTGTTAAATGTGTTAACCCTTGCTATGTTCAGCAGCTAATTATAAATTATTGGAGCACTGGGAATAGGTTAGGCATTTTAAAAGGCATATGTTAAAGTAGTTTTCCACATGGAGGGGGCTTGGCCTTTGGGAGACATTTGAAATGCCAGATTGACTACAGTGTACTCTAGCAGCCCAGTGGACTAACCACTCACACTAATGAGAAAGCGTCATGATTAACAAAACTGATACAACACATTATCATGAGGGTATTATTTAATACATTTGTACATTAGCAGAAAGGCACCACAATGATATGTTTTGGAAGATCCTGATTTGAGCAGAGTGCCCTAAAATGCCCTTGACAAGAATCAAGACAGATGAGTGGGAACAATGCAGTGCATGATATCGTCTTACAGCAGTAATGATTAATGTTGTCATCACCATACCTGCATTGTTCAGCATCTGTCAGTTTAAATCCGCATTGAACACTACACAACAACATCAAATTTTATTTTACAAACTACTGTATAGTAACTAGTCACATTTACACAGTTACTTGAGGAGATAAATGACCAGTACTTAAATATTTTAGATTCAACGTTTGATTCTTCTTAAGAATATTTGGGTTTGAAAGGAATCTACATTTTAATCCATAACATTTATCCAGTTATCAGTTCTTAGCTGAGATACTAGATATCATTATGTTATCTGGGTGACAGCATAGGAATTTGTTTTGCAATCCTACACCTTTCATGGCTGAGATATGTTATTTATTTAAGAGCATCAGAAACAAAAGTACAGAATCCAAAGCTTGAGTCCTTGTGCTGATATTTGCTGGATGTGCTAAACTGTTGTGCTTTAGGTCTACAAGTGTCACCCTAATTAAATATGTTATTGACCGGGAGATTTTGTAATTTTACTCCAGACATACGTTATTTCCTGCGTGTACCAATACTATGCCATTCACCTTCAGTTTACACTGACAATATATAAAAAAATTGTTGCACATTATGACTAAAGAACCTATATAAATTTGACAACATTACATTTTGCTACTCCCTTTTCAAAATTTAGGTTCCTGAATGGTCCTTTCTTTAAACATATGGTTCTAGATCCTGCAGAAAATCTGAAAACTCAAAAATGTTTTCACCTGTCTAAATGTTTTCTCTATAATTGGAAGACCACAAGTTCAGTTCCCAGCAATTCCACAGCCAGTACACAGTTAATAAGTGCATAATTGGCCTCACTCTTTGTGGGTGGGTAGAATGAGACTCCCTCTCTTCCAGTGAATGCAATTCAGGTCAATGTGACTGTGTCTTTTAGTCAAACTAACAAGATTTGGGCAGTGTTCTTCTCCAAACACTTAAAGCTGTATGATTACACAGTGTTGATGGCATTTTAAAACTATACTGTGACTGGTTTTACATGTTTTGAAGAAAGCAAAACCTAGACTTCATTGGCCAGATTTAAAGCATCATGTGACTTGCTAGTGGGTGGATTTAACTATGATTTCAACTGGGCAGAATATTTGCCAAGCTAATTTAAAAATAGTTCTGTAAAGCGGTGGCTCTCACACTAGGCCTCAGGGTCCCCACAAAGGTCCACATTTTTGTTTCCAAATCCCCATGGCAATTCTTTAAAAATATAATATATATCCACACTGTTTGTTAATGAAGCTAAGGACCACATTTCCCATATTCAGACAAGCATCAGCTTGGCGTAAACATCAGTAGTCACACAGGCACACCCAAACAAACACAAGACACAATGAGGCACATACAAAAAAGCAATTGGCTCGGCTGCACACCTGCCACTCTATCTACACTCTCTTTCCAGTACTTTGATGAATGATTTCAGAAGCTGTCCTGCATCTTACACTGTTAGGTAATATGCGGGTTGATTTTTGTTCATCAAGGCACAATTAATATAAATCAATCCCCTACAAATCAAGCCCTTAGTGTCCAGCTATTATCAGGGAAAATATTATTTCTAGCTTGTTTACAGGACTCATGAAAAAGCATTGGCACAATCTTCAGGTGAATGTGTGTTCAATCCTCAGTGATTCTTCGACCATTCAAGGTTGAGATTACAACTGGCTTTGCTACATTAAGACTTGAGTTATATTAACCTATGGTTCTCTGTTCATATTGGTTTTATTGTATAGTTTTTCTGTGTGTCAACGAGAGGAGGCTGGAGTTACACTTTTAAGTCTTGTTTTTTTTCCCTCATGCTCTAAAGTTTTTCTTTGGCACTGTTGCCTCACTGACACTCAGTTGGTCCGAGGACCCAGATGTAAAAAGCACTCTACAAATAAATCTGAATAAACTAAAAAGGGTGTTATTATGTTCCCTAGCTGAAGGTACTGAAGACATACCCTTGAGTGTATCAGCCCAGTGACAGCTTGGTACATTTTTTTGGGACTGTACCAAGAGATGTGTCCAAAATAGAGCACGTTTGCACCTTCTGCTTGGCCTCTCTTCACGCTTGTAATGATCAGGACTGGAGGGTCACACGCTTTTCCCCAGCAGGCTCTCTGGTCATGGCCGCCAGTGTGGGGCTGCATAACGGATTACAGCAAGACGGTCACAGAGGCTCGGGTTTCAAAGCCCAGCCGGCTGATAGACGAGCGGAGGCAGTTGTCCTGCAGGCCGGGAGCTCTCCATCAGCAGCGTCTGAGAGGAGAGAAAGTAAGACTGTGCTCCCATGTTCGCCCAGCCTGGCGTCAGCCCCTCGCTGGGTTCACGCAGCAAGTATGTGTGGGTGATGACCATGGAGCAAGAGTACACTGACACACTCAAATACATTTTCCCCTCACACACACACACATCTATTATACACATCTCAAACATTTATAACAACTCTTCCCAGAAATGTTCTTCATAAACCAAATATGTACTTGTTTGTCACTTGTAACAACAGCAGAGACTTCAGTGTTTCCTAAAATACTAACCTGCGAGAAAAGGATCCATGTGCCCTGTTGTAGAAACGGACATTTTTGGTACCTTAAAGAAGCTTTGAAAAGCCAATGTGTAAATGAGATATATGAGGAAACACTTCAAAGTGATAGAGCTCTTCACATAACATGGGTCAATCATATAAGAATCTTTATATAATGTGAAGGATTATTTTGGAAATATTCTTCTTCTATACATCTCATGTACAAACATAGATCTTTAGGAAACTAAAAAGGTTCTTCTATGGAATGGCTCTTGAGGAACTCTTATAGCACACCTTACAAAAAGATGACAGTAATTGTTTATTTTTTGATGCCATAATTATATATTGCTTACTAAAGGATAATTACTTCCACATAATGTTAAAGTGTTAGCTCTTAAAAGGTCCTTAAACTGGAAAATTGGAAATAGAAAAAAAAAACTTATACCATGTGTAGCTATTTTTTTCAGTTTTTAAAAGTACACTATAAACAGTAAATATCCATATTACAGAAAAAGTAATATTTAAACATTCACACAGCTCATGGTCCTTCAAGAACCAAGAAGCCACAAAAAGACTGTGATTTTTTACATAAGCTCACTTTGAAAAGCAAGAAATGCATTCAAACTGTTATTGGACTTGCAGCTTTATCTCCGATATTTTATACTGTATGCCCCAGTGTGCCTCCATTTTACAACAGATATAAAAGAAAGGCAAGCACTTTTACTTCCAATGATCCTTCAAGCATGAGGACATGCTTGCCATTGCTACAATGAATAATACAATGGAAGAGTTACTCTTCAGCATCAAGCAATCAGCTACCATCCCAGAGCCAGGCCTGCTCTACCTCCACTACTGAAACCTGACTCTAACTCTCACATGCTCTACACACATATACATGCTATAAATCTTGCCATCAGTATCTGAGTTTTTATGATACAGAACAGGAGTTCAAATTCCAAAGGAGTTTTCATACCAAATTACAACCCTTCATCAAGGTATATATATATATATATATATATATATATATATATTTCACACAGCAAACAACTACTGAGGAAGTCTTATACACGGGTGATCAGTTTAATAGCATTTTATTTTGAAACATTTTGGTATGTGAAGATCTGTAGCTACAGTCCCCACCACATGACACCCTCCTGCCAGACATAGAGATGAGAGTGATGTGCCATGTGTTTTTTTTTCTAGCATCGATTACACAGGGATTTCAAATTTCAACTCCAACAGAGAACACTTCAGAGATTCGAGATTCTGCATTTTATTTTACTGTGTAAAAATACAAACACACACACACATATATGTATATATATTCTCAGCACTGCAATGACACTGGCGTGATGGCGTTGATGTGTTAGTGTGTATTGTGTTGGTACCAGTGGATCAGACACACCAGTGCTGCTGTAGTTTTTAAGCCCCCGTGTCACTGCTGGACAAAGAATAGCCCACCAACCAAAAATATCCAGCGAACAGGGCCCTGTGAACATTGATGAAGGCCTAGAGGACAACTAACACAAACTGTGCCGCAACTTATGAGCTACTGTGTCTGAGTTTACATCTACATAGTGGACCAGCAAGGCAGGTGTGTATAACAGAGTGGACGGTGTTTAAAAACATGAGCAGCAATGCTGTGTCTGATCCACTCAAACCAGCACGACATACATTTCCATCAGTGTCACTGCAGTGCAGAGAATAAGACACCACCCAAATCACAGCTGCTCTGTGGTTGTCCTATGGGGTTCCTCACCATTGAAGAAGAGGGTGAAAAGGGGAAAATAAAACATACAGAGCAACAAATGGACTACATTCTGCAATTCTAAAACTACAAAGGGCTCCTATAAGGTCAGTGGAACAAAATGGAATAGAGAATGAGTGATTCACACAGAGATTTTTTTTTTGACATAACTTGAACATACAAATTGTCATTTCTTCTTGACCAAAACCGAATGACTAACAGATCAGCAGAAGTGTTTCAAATGGCCTCTGAAATAAATTTTCATAAAGTAACTGATATAAGGAGTTTTTTCCATTCTTTTGTGAAGTTACACTTTTTCTAGAGATATAGTGTTTTATTTTGACGGCATGTTAGCAACATTATTACAAAGAAAATGTATGTGGTCGCACTGATTGTGGATTTATTATCATCACACAGTGCTCTACTGTTCACTTTCACATGTAGACTGACTCTCCAAAATGCAACTTGAAAAATGAAAGGACTCTCTTGGTAATGTTGGGCCTGTCAGCTCTTCCTGTGCACAGCAGAGGTGTAGACATGTTTATAAGGAGGCAAGAGGGCATTGTAGGTGAACGCACTCCAGTGTTCACTCCATAGGTGATGTCTCACTATATATTGTACTATCCACAGCATATCACAACAGTGCAGATTTTCCTTAGATAATATGCAGTGTGGTGTAATCTCTGTGTTAAATTTTAATTAATATGTTCTGATATCCAATTTTTATTGTAAAACAGTTAAACAGATTTCTGTTCTGGTGGGCAACATTTTTTTTTTTTTTTGGCATTTGTGAGCTGATTTTAATGGTTAGAGCCAAATACCATGTCCCAGGTCACAGCTATGAGAGCACTGTTTGTCCATTGATAGCTGAGTGACAGTCCAGGTAACCTGAGTCATGCCTCTCCTTCCACCCCCACCATTTCAATGTAACGGGCACTGATAAAACCCTGGATGTTCCTTCAAACATTTCAGGAAATGAAAGTTTGAAACACGATCCCACTGCACCAACAGCACCCCCACACCCACCCACCACCTCCCAACCCCTACCCCCACTCAACAACCTACTGAAACAAAAGCAGCTCACAAGACGGCATAGAATCTTTCCAACCCTGTGGTTGATGGAGGAAGAAGTGATAGATGAACATATCAGAAAGGAAATGAGTAAAGACAGAAATTGGTTGATAAATAAAAAGTGAAATACTTTTATGTAAAAACTCAGGCAAAAATGAAGACACAGGTCATTGTGCAGAGTCCCTCTTCAAACCATATATACACACCTGACCTCCTCGCCACGCTTTGTTGTTTTGTGCCATCACTCAGGGCCTGATAGCAATGTTCATGCTTCAGTGAAGCACATCTGGCTAAAGTGAGGGAGAAACCAGGTGAGTGACAGCACAAAAATCACAGGATGAGGTAGAGAAAAATCCCACCTTTGATGTACTTTTGTACTATTATTCGCTACAAGCCCAGGCACCTCTGTGAAACAAATGAACTTACCCCTTGTCCATTTAAGGCTCAGAGCTTAGCATGCTAATCAAAGGCAGCACAGCACAGAGTGAGGAATCAGTCCTTGTGCTAGTTTTGTGGGCTATTTTCTTGCTAATTAAATCACTGGCAGGTGTCCTTATGGAAGCCATTCCTGTGGGATTTCAATAGATAGTCACAAACCTTTGAGCATCCGGCAGTTCGCTGCATTCAGATCCCTCGTGGAAAAGGGGCTGCTTTAGCTGCTTTAGCCTCGTTAGCACCCGCTACTCATCTAAAGAGCCGGCAGGGCTCCTCTGGTAGGCTGCGGATCACAGAAACTGGTGGAGAGATTCACAGGCTCAGCCTGCATCTGCCAGACCTCCACCAGAATTACCAGGACGCACACCCTGGGTTTAGCACACCCTGACCAGGATCCAGGTCACATTGCAGGCTAAGCTTCAATTTAGGGATGCAGGAAAAGATTCAAGTGTGAAGCAGCGGACTTCCTCACAATCCTTTGCAAGCAGGAAGGGCTCAGTTACAGCAAGCAGAAGGCTATTTGAGGTAGAAAATGGAGCTGTTTATCTGCGCAGTTTATCTAGCCTCAAAGTAACAATTATTCTATGTCAGTCCTAATAATAGGTTGTTACATATGATTACAATCCTATACTGCTGGACTTGTAAACATAACTACCAAGTCTGGAAGAGAATGGTCATTTTTCTCTCTTTCTTAAGAAACTGTTCTGGCTTAGCCTGAGATGAATGCCTTGAGTGGCAAAGGTTCACCAAGCTGTGCTAGGATTTTACCAAGCTCTCTCATACAAGCACAAGGAGCAGGAATTATCCACGGTGACAGCTGCAGTAACCAGAGACCAGAGTTATTTATAAGACCTCTGCTGCAGTACTTCAAGTCAGCATCGTTCTTCAGACATGCTCACTGATTTACTGGTACGAGCCTAAGACACAAGGTATATACGGATTTTATTCCTGCTAGACATATTTCTCAGCTCACATCATACACATGCTATGACAGAAGGGTATGGCTGCAAAGAGACATATAATTCAACAGTCTGAATACATGCAGCAAAGATGGAATATTGGTGGACATTAGTGGACAAGCTTATATCTCTCAATAAAAGTTAACATATATTGATAGCAGAAGTGTTCATTTAGTTAAACTGTTTTTAACTGAATGTCTCTTAAACTCACTTTAGTTTTCCCTTACCCCAGCAATCATTGTAACTCCCATCTTAAACTCAACATTAACCTGAACATAACATAAACATGGTTCCAATCCTAACGCAGGTTGTATTCTGACCAATCTACAAGGCACTTGGCAAATACAGCGGAACCAACATAATCCCCTAACCATATTAGGACAAATTAATATATAGTTCTTTAATTTGCTAGACATAACATTAATTACTTTATGATTTTCTCAACTATTGTCAAATATATTGACTCAAATATACAAGGAAAACAAAATAGTATTACATTTCAGTGGAAGTAATTAATTATTACATTATATCTATCAGCACATATTATTATTATTATTATTATTATTATTATTATTCAGGATCAAAGTGTTATCTTATCTCATTATGAGCACATTTCATAACGGGCTTTACCCCTAGTTTACTACATTCATAAATGTACAAATAAATATCCTTACAAAAGTATTAAATGGGCAGAAGTACAATACTGACAATCTTTATGCTACATTCGCTAGATCTACACTACTAATTTGTTCCAGATAATATGGGTTGAAAATGGTCTCTCTTTTTTCTGCAGAGATCAAAGTGTAGAACTTCCTGACTGGGATTTTAAATGTGCCACAAGCAAAGTGCAGAAAATAAAGGCAGCAGAAGTTGAACACAAGCACTGGAGGATTATGTGTCTATAAGGCAACGAGGTCAGCTCCGTCTCTGGGATTTGGTCACTGCATCATTCATGTGCTGCCATACCAACCAGGTGGCTGACAGCCAAAGGCCACCTGGACTTCAGGTCCCAGGATGTTATCTATACAGGTTACTGTGTCCTAGGTCATCCACCCAGAGGACCTGGGTCATCTTACCATTATTCTTTTAGACAGAATATGGGTTCAAAATGCATATACAATTGTGTTCCCCATAATGAAGTATTACTAATGAGATGAAAACAGGTTAAAATATTTGAGGGATGGGCAGGGCTGGTATATTAAATTAGAAATAGACACATAAATCAATAGTTAATTAATATGAATCAATTATTTGCTCTTTTGATGGACAGACAATCTACAAATTCTGAAGTACAAAGTAAGTATTTCCAATGTTTTCTCTGACCAGCTGGATAACTTCATTGTGTTTTGTAGATAAAAAACAAATGTTGAAATTGATGCCTGCAACACAGTAAAAAAATTGTTTGTAGTAGAAGCAATGAAAGCACTTGTAGTAGAAGCACTTGAAAATGAAATTCATGAATTCATAGCATTACACTACAAATAATTCAAAAAGAGCATTTATTAATGCAAGGCTGCAAAAAAATGTAGTTATCATTGACCCTTCATAATATTCTGACATATTCAGGAAATACCAGTTTGTGTAGGGTAGGGAAAGACGCTACTGTTGAATGAGCATGACTGTCATGCTAAAATGATAAATATAGCCACTTAACGGATTCTGCTACTGCGTCAAAAATGCAACCTGAAACTCTTATGCAAGGAGAAAGACATACATCAAATAAATGTGGACCCTCTAATGAGTTCTCTGGTCCCATCTCAGATGATCCAAAAGATATCAGAAACATGTGCTATGGACAGAAGAGACCATGTTTCAGTTTGTTTTAATGAAAAATGGGCATTGTGTTTTCTGGTACCATCCACATTTTTATCAACGACAGGTACAAAAAACCCACCTCTCTCATGGTCAGGTACAAGCTGCCATCAATACATCATCTTTCCTGGGAAGCCCATGGTTACTTAAACAAGACAATACCAGGCCTCATTCTCTAAGTGCTACCTGTGTTTCAGTGGCTTACCAGTAGTTGAGATCTGTCTAATATGACACATTATGAAGAGAAGAATCAGACAATAGCACCTACAGACTGTTGAGCAGCTACTATCCTCTATTATCAACTATATTATTCATTCATTCATTATCTGTAAGCGCTTATCCAGTTCAGGGTCGCAGTCAACTATATTATATTATCCTCTATTATCCACAGTTCCCAAATAATTAGACAGTATTAGTGAAAAGAAAAGTGATGTAACACAGTGGTAAACATGCCTCTGTCCCAACGTTTTTGGATTGTGTTGTAGGCATCAATTTATAGTTGTGTTTGTATTTACAAAATACAAGTTCACTGAAAACATTGGGAATATTTTCTTTGTGCTGTTGTCAGTTAAATAAAGTTTCAAAAGAATGAACAAATCACAAATCACAATTTTATTGCATTTTACAAAATATCCCAACCTTTTTTCATATTAGCGTTTGTAACTCAAAAGTGAAGATGCTCTTGAGAGAATGTTTTTTACATTGGTGTTATAAAAAAACTGAACCATGTCTGTTTTATAACATTTTATCAGTAATAAAAACAAACAAACAAACAAACAACATTTCACTGAACAAAACCATTTCTTCATCTTGTCAAACTTCCATGATGAATAAACCAACAGAAGGTTCCATCCTGACCTTAAGAAACCTTGATTTTTCGGAGATGGGTAGTTGTAAATAATTTTCCTTTTCTTGTACGGATTATGTAAAATATACAGCACATGGGAGTTTTGAATTTAGCAAAATGTAGGGCAAAATATATAATTTACGCCGAAATAAACGCCGAAACGTTTTTTTCCCCCAAGCACTTGCACCAACAGGGCGTGTCAGACACTGATCAAAAGTGGATCATGTTCTGGGAAAAAAAACAACCAATACTAGTCTTCCATCTGCTGGTCATATAAGGTATTACAAGAAAAAACTAATATAATTTGCAGACTTTGCTGCCCCCCTCTGCTAATCTTGCTAGTGACCGTTTATTCCACCAGAAGATATCAAAAGTAAAATCTAGCTGTTAACTAATGTATTGCTGTTAACTAATTCAGGCAGTTAGTCGCAGTAACCACGGTGTATGTCTGAAATATATAGTGAAAAATAAAATTACAGATTTTGTTCAAATCACTATGACACAAAACTATCCACGGACTCCTCCCATTTTCTCCTCCGTTAATATTTAAACACTCTCCCAGAGACATTGATTAGCGGATTTCCCTCTTCTCTAGAGGGGCAACACCTAACAGCAGGTGAGCACCAACCTCCAATTATCGTGTTTCGTCCGTGTACATTTTATTAATTTGATTCTTAGACTGAATGAGAGAAACGAAAACGGCTCCTTTATCTGATTTCCATTTAAACACACGAAGACAGAAACGTGAATTCAGTCCGTTCTTTTGTTTTCTACTTCTTGTCTCCAAAACGAATAGGTTCATTATTTCGATTGGAAAGTGTGGGCGGGCTTAAAGCACTACTTCCCCTTCATTGGTCAGTCTGAGCGATGACGTCTGGTTTAGCGGTTCTCCGTAGTTAACATAAAAGTCCCAAACTTAGACGTCACTGGGTGCTGTGTTGAAAGTCTCTTCGCAGTTAAGGTAAAAGTCTCACACCCCTTAAACGTTAAGGGCTCTGTGCGCAGGCACACATGTATTATAATGTTTATAAACATATGCGTATTCCATAACATTTTATTTATTTATTTATTTATTTATTTATTTATTTATTTATGTGTATGTATGTATGTCTTATCGGTTTTTCTTATATACGTCTTTATTGAATTCTATGAGGGCTATTTTTTTGTTTGAGTTGTCTCAAACCCCAATTTCAGTAGGGCACTGTGACTGGATAGTGATTGCTTTTTAATTATCGCATGAATACAGCATTGCTTCCTCCCACAGTCCAAAAACACACGTTGCAGGTGGATTGGCGACTCGAAAGTGTCCGTAGGTGTGAGTGTGTGAGTGAATGTGTGTGTGTGTCTGTGTTGCCCTGTGAAGGACTGGCGTCCCCTCCAGGGTGTATTCCCGCCTTGCGCCCGATGATTCCAGGTAGGCTCTGGACCCCCCGCGACCCTAAATTGGATAAGCGGTTACAGATAATGGATGGATGGATACAGCATTGCTCAGTTTAAATGTAATCCCCTGCTTTGCGTTTTGCTTTGGCGCGTTCACAGCGCCACACAGTGGAATACAATACAGTTGAACTGAATGCATTTTTATGTGGTTTATGTTCAATTTTGACACGAATTCCGCATTTTATTCTTTAAATGGTAATCGACACGTATTGTAGTGTAATGTAATGAATACTTCCCTGATATCAATGAGACGGCGGACCACAGTAGATCCACTGAGGGCTGGATCCACTAGTGGAGGTCCACTAGTGTTTTGCTCAGCGGTTTCTGGGCGGACCACTGGCGATTAAACAGAATTTTAGACCAAATTCCACATTTTAGCACTTTTCCATTCACAGTCAAATTTACAATTTTTCCTTCATTAGGTTCTTTTGTTATTCTTTATAAATAAGATTAGTAAATCATTTTAATCCAGCACAGTATCAACATTTTTAGCATAATCATTTTACATCAGGCTTATACTCATTATTATATCTCTCATAGTTGTTGGTAATATTTGTATTATTTTGTTTTCCAGAATAAAAGTCTCTGTGAATGTAAAATCTGTTTGAGGAGATTATAAATGAGTTATATCCTGTACAGGACAGTGATCTGAGTGGTCCGATGGTGGACCAGCAGTGGTCTACAGTCAGTGGTGTGTCAGCCATTTTATGCCAGTGGACAGATATATGCTCGCTGTCTGGGTTGTGTGTCATTATGGCACGTTTTCCGCACGTCTGTGTTTAAAAGTAATCTCACTTGTATTGTATTTCAATGAGACGTTTGTTTTTTAAAATTCCTCAGGATGTAAAGCAATACAGTTGTGTACTGGTTACATTTTGAGGTGAATGTGTTCAACTCTGACACTAATTCAGCATGTAATTTTTAAAATGCATATCCTCATACTGTTTTTCAGTAGAGATCAATCAACGTGGAAAATACCCAAATTAAATGTCACCATCTACCTTTAGCCCTCCTTCTAAAGCCAGTCAAAACACATGACTCATCACTTTCTGATTAAAGCTGGAAGAGTCCATAAAAGATCATGGGACAGGGTTATCATTAGGTCTGAATGAAATTACTGGACAGGATTCTTACAATCTTGCAGTTCTCACAGGTTAAAAAAGGCAGCATCAGAGCTTCTAAAATAAATTACCTTGCTTTGACTTGTGTACATGTAAGCAGAGGGGGGGCTCTCACATAATGTGTGATGAGCATTGGACGTGTATGTGTGTTTCAAAAGTTCTTCAGCTGTGCATAACTGATTTTCTTAGAGCTGGCTCACTCAGCCTTATGAAAATCCTGGAGTATATTATCATTTAAAGCATCATAAGTTTAATGAGAGCAAGAGGACCACCTTTTCTCAGGATATAGATGAGGGCTAGTATATTGCAGAGTTTTGTGCATCACATTTTTGCATGATAACCCTAAGATACGGGCGGTTTTTTGTTAAAAAGAAGGGGTTCACGTATGTTTGGTATATAGATCATAGACACACACACACATATATATATATACACTTCCCTTTATGGAGAACGAATCAACCCAGAACAGACCTACACTGGAAAGTGGAGACTCTAGTTCATCTCTCAGCTTGAAGGGGTTGTATAACAAGCACATTTCTATTGGAATAAACACATATGACATCTAAACAACTGGCTAGCAAATTCCATTTGCTGTAGTGTATTAATTGATTAATCAGAAACAGGGTTCAAGGTCAATTGAGACTAAGGGTACAGGATCTATTCAGATAACACCAGTATGTTTTCTGTTACACTGTAATATGTTCTCCTCAATGGATGTCCTTGCGGAATTCTTTGCAGCTTTTTGCTGCAAGAAGACACAAGTAGGTGCTTGGGCTGGTGAGGAAATATTTGCTAAATTATATATAACTCTGTACTTTCACCTGTAGATGTAAAGAAATATGGTGGATTGCAAAGAAGCAGAGAATTACCACACAAGCTTCTTTGTTGGCGTTGGTTATCCTTTGTTTTTGGCGTTGACTCCCTTGATTCCTATGAATTCACATTATAGATGGCGCCTATCTGCTGAATATTGATTAGTAACCATTGGCCTCAAGGTCATTATTGCAACATTATTTATTATATCATAATGTGTTACTCTAATGTGTGTTCCTACTAATAACTCGAGTTATTTTTGGAGTGACACTGATGTCTTGTAGCTGTAGTGCTACAGTATTACCGTCAACTCCACATTCACCAGAAGAGGGTGCACTTAACCAACAAAGATATGGCGTCTTGTCTCCAAAGGAACACTCATCTCTTGGCCTTTATTTGTCTTCCTGCTTCAGATATACAGAGACCGATAAAAAGCAGATTATCGTGGGAGAGTTAATAATATCCTAATAAAAGCGAACGAGAGCCATACATTTAGGTTAAAAGATAAACAGTTAACAGTTTCTCATTTCCTTATTTTCATTTATACAAAAGAGCCATGGCTTCACTCTTTAAATGCAAGCTCACTATATATGTAAGTTCATATCTAGCTAATTCTTCTTGTTTGTTTGACTCCTTTATGGAGTAATATAATTACACTTCTAAAATACAAAAAGGAAAATAAAATGTTATTATAAAAATTTGATTATCATATAGTCACAGACAAAGAATAACATGTGCATCCAAAATAGTAACTTTACAGGAACAGGAAAAAAAACTTAACTTTCAATGGAAGTCAATGTTGAAAGATTTTATCCTTGAGTTATTTTTGAACATTTCTATAGGTCCATTGTTCAACTTACGTATTAATTTTGTATTCAGTTCCATACATGACCCAAATTAAATTGACTCTCACATAGTATTGACTGACACTAGGCACTTTCCCAATTGATTTAGACATAGGTTAAATTAGGACATTTTTAGGACCAATTAGACTAATTTGGACAAAGTGAAGTAACAGAGGAAAGAAAATGGGCAAAAGAAAGTGGTGGTTGGGGTGGTGTTTATTAGAACAGCATTCCAAACACAGATGGGTGTGATGTGACGTGTATATCAGCAAATTTTAAAGGAGTTCAAACTGTTCTCAGGCTGAGTGGTAGACAGTTCCAGATGTGAGGTCCTCCATGTGAAACCATGAATTGGTTAAATGTGGTCTTGTAGAGGGCAGGATGTAGGTTGTAGGAAGCTCTGTCATGATTGACGTTTCTTCTACTCCTCTTTCTTTTGGTCTGTTTTTTTTCTCTGCATTCTCTCTTCCTTGTGCTGTTAGTCAAACTTCTGACACATGTCTTAATTAACTCTTGATATTTTGGGTTTCCCTGTGGTCTATATTCCCAGTTTCTTACATTAATGTTTGTGTCTGTCTTGCTTTGTCTTAGTCCATTGTTCCTTTGATTTCCGTATACTGTGCTTTCTTTTTTGTTGCCTTATTGTTTCCTTAATTTCCCTGTTTTTTTAGACATTGTGTTATACTTTAATTAGTGTTTCATTGCTTGCTATCTCTCTCTCTCTCTCTCTCTCTGTTTAGCGTATTTTACCCTACTGAGTAGTTCCCTTTTTTTATAGTTGTCTTTGACTTTCAGGTCTCTGTTAAGTGCTTGGTTTTATGTCCATGCAAATTCTTGGTTGTTTATTTAAATGTGTATCCTTGTGGTTTGCCTTTTTGTGCTTGGTCTTGATTCTCGTTTTCTTCTTTTTATTCTGTTTAAATAAAACATCCTCTGATTACCTTTATTTCTTCCTAGTCCCTCACACCTCACAGTGACACTAAGGTAGAGTAGTAATGGATTTCAGTAATGGAGTTATATTGACAGAGTTGTATATGTTTTGGACAGGGTCTCAATGTAAGTTTTACTTAAATAAAAAAATAAAATTGAATTGTTAATGTCACATACATTTAAAATCTTTAAGTTAAATAAAATAAAGGGCAGGGTCCACAGTCCACAAACACACATTGGTAGGTGGTAGGCTACTCAAAAGTGTCCATAGGTGTGAGTGTGTGTCACCCTGTGAAGGACCGGTGCACCCTCCAGGGTGTGTTCCTGCCTTGCACTCAGTGATTCCGGGTAAGTCCTGGACCCACCGCAATCCTGAACTGGGTAATTGGTTACACACAATGAGTGAATGAATTAATGAAAACAGAGGGCAAGAACAAGTGTAATATGAAGTGGAGGTGATCAGTAACTTTTGAACTATTTTGCTTTTATTGATAGTTTTTAGGTTATTAGTTTTAAACCAGGTATTGATACTAGCTAACTCTGGAAAAAAGTGTTTGTTTAGCATGTAGCTCTCTTGGTAGGGCAGAAAAATGTTGGTGCCATCAGCAAACAAGATAAAAATCAATCTTTATGTAAACACAGGTCTTTACGTAGATTTAAAACAGTAAGGGTCCAAGTACTGATTCTTGAGTAACTCTACATTTAATAGACCTTAGATCAGAAATGAAGTTTCACCATGTGACAAACTGCTATCTATTTGATATATAAATTCTGAACTGATCTATTTCTCTATTATGGATGCCAGAGTAATGAGGTTTCTGGAAAAATATATTTTAGATAAGTGTCAAATATTTTGAATATATCTGTGAAGAATCCTAAGATTATTTCATTATCGTCAAGTGCTTCTGAAACATTTTTTGATTACTGACTTATAGCCATAGATGTGGAGTGTTTATCTTTGAATGCATAGGATGTTAGTACAACAGGTTTTTAGAATTGGAAAAGATGGATGATTTACCTATCATCTGATTGGTAAATAAGGATTACTTTAGCCTATTTTAATTGGTCTGCAAATATTACTGTAAATTGGCTGATAATATTAAACAAAGATATATCAATAGAATTTCTTACGAAAATCTTGTATCCAGACTGCAGCTGCATTTCAAAGCCTAGGCAGTGCCCGAGGTAGGACTGTCCTCTGAAGTCCTTCTTAGTAACCCAGTCACACAAATGGAACGGTCTAAGTAGGCTGCGTCTTGACGTCACCCGTAAATTCTTATCTGAAAAGGCAAAATGGCATTACAAAATCATTTTCCGGGTCACGGGAGAGGAGGAGGATAGGTAGAAAAAAGCTGTAACTTTAAGGGTTTTTTGAAGGCCCCAGGTTTTCTGTAGAACGTGTGTAAATTTTGTTCATACCTATTAACATATTGATGAATCCAGATATTCATGAAAAAAGTGATTTACGAAAGATGTATGTGCAAATTCGTTCTGCTCGCATTTCATGAATGTGGCCCATTAACTTTTTCAATATTTAGCCATGTTTTAGACAATCCTGTTACAGATAAGTGTCTTGGAATGACCAATGGTGGACAATAACAAAGTAAATGTAATTCATTATTGTATAAGTACTTTTTTCATGTATCTCTACTTCCATTTTGGGCGACTTTTTACTTTAACTCCACTACAAATGTGTCCATAGGTGTGAATGAATGTGTGAGTGTGTGTCACCCTGCAAGGATCCCGGCTATGCATAGCTATCCACGCGACACACAGCGGCAAGTGAAAATGTTTCTCCATCTAAAACCAATCATACCAAAGGCAGACTTTTACTATCAACTCTTGTGCGAATTTGAGACTGTAAATAATCACTTACAGTTTTAGAACCGTTATGAATTAACAAAAAGATTTATACCGTTTAGTATTTGGCTCTATTTGAGTCTGTGGCACAGCAGGTAGTGTCGCAGTCACACAGCTCCAGGGACCTGTATGTTTTGGGTTCAAGTCTCGCTCCAGGTGAATGTCTGTGAGGAGTTTGGTGTGTTCTCTTTGGTGGGTTTCCTCTGGGTGAGCACCGGTTTCCTCCCACAATACAAAAAGACATGTTGGTAGGTGGATTGGCAGGTATGTGTGTGTGTCACCCTGTGAAGGACTGTCGTCCTCGTCAGGGTGTGTTCCCGCCTTGCCGGTTGGTTCAGGACACACCGCAACCCTGAACTGGATAAGCGGTTACAGACAATGATGAATGAAATGTATTTGTATAATCAGTAACTACTATTCATTCATATACACGGATTATGGATCTGTAGATGTCACAAATCACTCACCAAGGGTGAGGGTCAGTTGGAGATTTATTAAACACAATTTGTGAAGTCAAAACCAGAAGAAATTTTCCAATAACCAAAAGACAGTACAGAGAGATAAACAAGTCCAAAAAGGAGTATACTCAGCAACTATGAAGACAAAACAGAGAGCTTAAAGGGACACAATATTTTCAGTTTAAAAGTACAGCTTAAAAATCATTGTGATGTCTCACTGACCTGTAACCCTAACCCTAACCCTAGGGAGAATAGAGCCTCTGTCTTTGCTACTCTCTTCTCAGCACAGCAGAAACTGCACTATGTAACTTTTGAAGGAGGGTAGGGAACCACCCCTTCCCTCCCTACTATTTTCAGCATAGTGCTATGCAAATTAATTACACTAGGGGGAGCCCCAGGAGCAAAAAAAAATCTTACCTAGTGTTCCTAAATGAGTAAAAAAAACTGTTCTGGTGCAGAGAAAACACTGATGGCCAATTTATACTTTTGACTCAATTCAGAGCCTATGTCGTAACCTGCACAAGTGTCCTATGCCATGGTGAAAGTTTATACTTGGGCGTTGCAGTCTGCGTCATTCTGCAATTACACCGTCAAACCACTAGGGCTGAATTTCAAACATCTTTTTCATCCCTATGTAGTAAACAGTGTAGTGGTTTTACAAATTTTTAAAGTGCAATATTTAGGGAGTGTAGTGTAGAGGAGTTAATATTTCTGGACTTCTTGACTTGAACCATATTCGTCCTACTGCAAACCAATCACAGTCGTTGTGGTCTGCGTCGACACGATGAGTTACATTTCTGAAGAGGTGCACATCAGGCCACACTGCCTACAGCATTCAACACAGAAGCATAAATTGGGCTTAATATTCAGGAGACAGTGACCTCTGTTGGTTTGTATGGACAGCACATTGGATGGATGTGATAGTTGATATAACATCATTCATTGTATTTAATTGTTGGCCATTTCTACTGTGTTCATCCATGTCAGACTAATTAATGACATTCTATTAAAAGACCGGTGAACCAAGAGTGAAACTAGAATCTTTTCACCTACAGTGTGTTAAGCATGAGTCTTGTTACAAAAATTATACCAGGACATTAGAGCCATAATACATCATTGTACTTGTACTTTTGATACTTAAATACATTTGAAGGTGAATACTTTTGTCCTTACCCAAGTGGAGATCTAAAACAGGGATTTATACTTTTACTGGAATAATATTTTCTGAGTATATTCCTAAGTATCTGTACGTTAACTCAAGGACATGGTTTGTGTGCTTTGTCCACCACTGGGAATGACAAATCTTTTAGGAAAAACAGTTTTACCAAGCTCAGCATATTCAGATGAATCAAGTACAGATATGTCTTGGTCTTTATGTGCACCTCAGTACAAAGACTCTGAAAAGATCTGATTGTTTATTATTGACACACACTGTTACTGGATTTGGTTTTCATGAATTTTGAGTCAGGTTCAATGCAAGAAAACTGAACCAGATTACTTAAAATAGACAATACAGAGCTTTGCCGTGAGAGGCCATGGGGAGTGGCTGCAGTGCCACATGCTTGGTAATTTGGAGGCAGGACAGTAATATTTGAAATAGACTAATTTTATGTAGTAACATGTTTCTTGAAGTTGGATTAACAGCTAATTCCTGTCTCATTAGGGGCAGATTCAGATAGATACTCTTAAATGTAGTAAATGCTCATTTTAAACAACAAGCTTGTTGCCATTGTTAGTTTCAGCTCTCTTTGGGACCATGGTCAAGATTATAGGTGTATGCCTGTAAGAAAAGCATCTCTGTTAACAAGCACTGACAAACAGGGAGCTACTCAGGAGGGGTACCCCCTTACCTCATGCTGCCAATTAATACAAAATGAGCTAAGCTATCTCTCTAATTAACCCAAAAGCAGTGGGGGGAGTCTGGGTTCACAAAACCAGAAATATGAGAAAGGGACTTGACAGTATGCTTTCAGCAAGCTTAGGTTTGGCATAAAGTTAGCAATACTCACGCTGTCAATACTCCATGATTCTGGGCAAAGTATAGTAATCAGTTACTTTAATAGCATAAGTTTTGCACTGGAAATATCCATTTGGTTTTTGCAAGTGGAGGCCAGGTGAAACCATGGGATCAAACTAGGAAATGCCAACCTATGCCTCAGAATCCACTGACAACTCTCTGCCATTTTACATTGCCTACCACTTTGTGTCCGAGTTGCTGTCATTCCCAATTGCTTCCACTTTGCTATAATACCACTGACAGTTGACTTTGTATTAAGTAACGAATATATTCCACTACTAGACTTGTAACACTGGTGGCGTCCTATCACGGTACCACGCTGGAATTCACTGAGTTCCTAAGAACAACTCATTCTTTCACAAATGTTTGTAGAAGCAGCCTGCATGCCTAGGTGCTTGGGTTTATACACCCGTGGTCATGTAAGTGAATGGAACACTTGAATTCAATTATTTGGATGGGTGATTGAATACTTTGGTAATATAGTGCATGTATGTTTTCACCATGATACCAGGTTGTGTTTAAGATTATTTCAACAAGCTTATATTTTATTAATTAGGCTTGTTACATGCCTAATTCCAACCAAGTTTGCATACTTCAGCTTCTTCCTTTCGAATGCTTCCTCTACTGCATCCTCAAATGGAACTGTTAAATCTATGGAATAAACTATCCGTTTACTTACAGTGTAGAGCACCATGTCTGGCCTCAGTGTAGTTAACGCAATGCACTCTGGGACCTGCAGCTGTTTTCCTACGTCCACCAGCAATGTCCAATCTCTAAGCACACAGTTTATGTGGGGAGAAGGTTTAGTGAGTTTCCTGACAGTGAGTATAATTACAAAAGACAAAAATTAAGAAAAAACGTCAATTGAATCCTTGTTACGAACTTTGATTAATCAAATTGAAAAGCCATTGATGCAATAGTTGAAATAGCATTATAATAGCACAGGAAACCTGACTATTGATGAACATAAAGTAAGCCTACTGAAAAAGCCAGTTAAAATGTGCATTAAACACTCCAGTGTTTAGGGCAGACTGAATTGATGTTGATGTTCTTTCCTGTTTCCATGTTTATGTTCTTTTCGCATTATGACTATGTATTTTACAGATATCTGAATATAATAAGTTATGTTTGCTTCTATGAGGCAATTACCCCAGACCCCCTGATTAAAGCTTAGCCCTCTAATCTTTAATTTCTAGTGACAGCCCTGGTTGACCAACTGAACTTAAGAGTCCAGTAAAGAGACCACAGCAGTAGATAAATGCATGAATTAAATGTATGATGTTTTGGGTTAAGATGTGAATTGACATTGAGCCTTTGACCAAGGTCAAATAAAATGACCCATGCTGGTCTAGACAGGAATTGCTGCAACATTGGGAGAAGGATAGCAGCAGATCAACAACCACTGTGGCACTGCAAGAAGACAAGATGGAATTAAGTACAATACAAGTTCCTTGCTCAACGTGACCAGGCAAGCTATGTTCTGAACCACGTCTGGTGGGGGACTGCAGGATAGGAAAAAGTCAATTAGAAAGTGGCAACAATGCTCACGTAGGTGGAAAAACACATGGCCAGTGGTAGAGGTGACACTGGACGTCGAGTAAACCAAATGATGAACTGGTGGAGAGGTGGTGTCCAACAGATGCATGAACCAGAATGGAGGGGTCATGCTTGTGGGTGCAATTCTGAGCATGGAGACAAAAGACAAGACATGGACCAGCAGCAGCTGAGAAGATGCTTGTCCTGGACAAAAGTAGGTGAAAGGGGCTGGAGCAACCTTCGACAAGCAAGGCATCCTCTTGCAGGGAAGGAGGATAATGATGGTGGCCAAGACATTACTTGGGACAGTGGGAGAGGCACTGTTTGGCAGCAAGATGAAAGAGTGCTGACCTCCTGAAGCAGACGTGGTAGAGGCAATGCTTGAAAGAGCAAGAGAAATAATACTGAGAGTTGAAGTGATGTTTGGCGTTGACAACAGAACACGCACGACCATGAGAGGAGCAGTTACGGCAGCTGAGATCATGTGTAACAGCAGTGTGTTTGCACTGATGTACAGAGTATGTAGCGAGAAGTGGGGAGATTTTTTGATTACACATGGTGGCCAAGAGTCTGAGCCATGGTGTAATGTGGTGTGGGCCCCACAGAGGGGCATTTGGGTGGGAGCAGAATACATGGCTCTTGCAAGACTTGCCTAGGATACAAGCAATACAGGCAGTGACAGCAATTCAAGTTCATTATAAAACCTTAACTTACTGTTATTCTAGGCTTAACTGTTCCAAAATTGTACACGGTGAAGCAAATAAAAATATTTTAAAAATGTTATAACTGTAATCAATTTATATTTACACTCATACAGGTATTTGTGTCATACACATATATACTTAAAGCCTATTGAAATATCCTACCTACTGTTTGGTACTTTGCTCCCTACTATCGTAGTATATTTCGGCAAGTTAGCACAACTTGACAGGACACCTGTCTGCAGCCATCTTTGTTGAGGTGAAGGAAAAAGCACTGCTAATTCTAATGTAGACTTGGAGGCACCTAGTGTGGTTATGTCATGACCATGATTGGCATTAAAGAGGTGAGAGTTGGTTTCACAGTGGAAATTACCATGGGCTGAGGCTAAAGACTATGCTGCTGATTTGTGACACTGCCGTGCGTCCCCAGTGACATGGCATGGGCTGCTGTGTGCGGTGGGAGGTTTCATTTGCCTGGGATAATTATTTCTTGTTTGAGGTGTTTTCCCCCATGTAAGGTTCCTGTTAGAGGCGGCCCAGTTTACAGTTCGCAGCCAGACCTCAGAGCATATGGCCTACACCCTTGGACTGGGACTGTGTGGTTTCTCGAGAAAACTGACCGTTAATGGGTGAAGGCACTGTGTTTGTTAGTCACGGAAGTCGCTAAATTTGCATTGCCCCGACCCTTGCGTGTGTGTATGTGTGTTTATTTTTAATTTTATTTACTATTATTATTATTATTATTATTATTATTATTATTATTATTATTTGTACTGTTTGTGTGTGTGTGTGGGGGGGGGGTTGTATGTGTTGTGTTTTTGTGCATGTACAGGTGGTACAGGCGGTAATGTTTTGTTAGCTTTTGTAGCGAGATGTGTTGTTGGCAATTCACCGATAGCGGTTACCATTGAACTACGTCTCCGATAAAATATTATGTTCCTAACACTATATTTGGAATGGTCATTTTCTCTCTGGGGGTCTCTGGTTTAAGTCTGTAATGCTTGCATCTCATGAGGTAGTCTACATTACAATAAAGCTATGTGGAATAGTAATGCAGGAAATGAGATTAAGTTACGTGTTGTTACTTCAGTTGACAAAAGTACACTGAAGATGTTTGAAGAAACATGTTAGTACTACTCTTAAAACTTCAGGACAAAGGCCTTCTTTTAGGGGTCATCATTTTAAAGAGGTTTTTAATTGACTAAAATGTGCTAGTTGATCTTACGTACATTGAATACCGGGGTTTCCCCATTGATATTGTAAATGTATACATTTTAAATAAATGTACAAAGAAGTACAAGTCCCAAGTATACTTCTAATTGTTAATTCGTTCATTCGTTCATTCATCCAGTCATTCATTCATCTTCTGTAACTAACCGCTTCATCTTGTTCAGGGTCGTGAAGGGTCCGAAGCCCACAGTTATTCTTGGAGCGCAAGCAGGAACACTTGCTAAACAAGACGCCAGTCCATCGCAGGGCAGTCACAGACCCACTCACACTTATCTGTTAAATGCAATTGGAATAGTTAACAATTTCCTGATCTGCTTCCATAATAACAAATAACAACACCACGTAATTAAACAAACAGACAAAAAACAACAACAATCTGAGCAACTTCATTAGCACTGGCTATGGACTAAGGCTATACTGCAGTAGCGAACAAATAAAACTCAATAGCCTCCGCCTGACACTGCCAGCCTTGCAACAAAGAATATACTGTGTTGGGTGTTGCAAATATGAGGCCCATTTAGCGCATGCTACATCATGCTCAATATAACACAAATACTCCAATTAGTCTACCCCAACATTGTACAAAAAAAAAATAAATAAATAAATCAGGCCCCGTATTCTCAGAGTAAGTATGCTGTCCTGGGATCATTATAAACATTTTACA
Organism: Hoplias malabaricus; assembly: GCF_029633855.1. Classification (NCBI taxonomy): domain Eukaryota; kingdom Metazoa; phylum Chordata; class Actinopteri; order Characiformes; family Erythrinidae; genus Hoplias; species Hoplias malabaricus. The sequence continues at coordinate 19,157,292 of NC_089806.1, read as the reverse complement.
GGCCACTGAATAGTATTGAGTTATGAGACCTGGGTTATTTCGCAGGGCAGGATTTCTCAGTTTAGCTAAAGAACATCGTGACATTTGTCCAAAAAGAAACAAATTAAGGTATATTTCTGGCACAGGCTGCAATTCGGGGTTTAATTTATCTACCTAATTCATTAATCTTGCAATTTTAAAGAGAATGAGACCTTGATAAACATGGACCCACAGTTTGCAATATTGCAGTTCGAGCTTTTAAAAGCGTGGGAAACTGACACGTCGACAGCGATCAACTAACAAGCATCAAAACCTTTATACCTTTTCATTTAAGCGAAGGAAAATCGAAATTTAATTTGTACTGCAGTCGCGCTCAATAACAATTTGAACGTTTGGACCAGTTCTGTCAAGAAATGAAACCATATTGATATCTTTAGTTTTAGAAATAGATATTTTTGAGAATAAAAAAGAACGCCCTGTGCTTCTTTTGAAACCGTTTTGGTGAACATTTTAGAAAATATGTTTTAAAAACGGCTTACTGCAGGTTTTTCCTCGTTGATTAAAAAACATGACCAGTCAAATAACATTTATGCATTCCAAAGGTGCGTTGAGTGCTCACGGTTCTAGAACCACTGCATTCACTAAAGAATTGTTGATTAAGCCCTTTTTTTAAAATACAGAGAAGGACTGGTAGCCGTTTAAAGAACCATGTTTGAACATGTTCAGCCATCACACAACTTTTTTTTTTGTTATGAAATCACGTTTAGAGTAATTTAAGAACAAATTGTCCAAGTATTTAAAATAGAACCGTTCGTCAGGTAAACTAGAATTTAAGGGAATATTGTGAGCTCCCTCCTCCTAATCCCCCGCAGAACTTTGAGGGTCTTTCCTTTTGTTCTCGTTGGGCTCGAGAGCCCGTCATTACCGCTGATTAGCGCTGAACAGTTTGACAACCTTATTGACTGCCAGAAACACTCTTTTCAGCTAACCTCTCTGCTTTTGTCCATGCACAAATTCAATGAGCTTCTCTCTCCCTTCTCCTGCCTCGACTGCTCCTCCAATTTTTTGTCGCAGTGACAATTAGTTCGCCACTCGTGTTGTTAAAATACCGTAAGCGTACAGCTTGCCCTTCATTCCAGCAACAAAAGTGACATAAAGAAACCCTCGCTGTGCGTCATGACTTATGTCAGAGAAAAATAAACGAAGCACATAATTAAACATGAACTTCGGCAATAAAGTCTTTAAGTGGAATGCAGGTTGTGGCTCGCCATATTTTTTTTACCAACCTTAATATTTGTAAGTTGAGCTACTTTGTGCACTGATGAGGCTGATTGTTCGATTTTATTCCATGACAAATATAATGTAACGTCATGCTATAATTGGTCTTATGGAAAATGTTGAGTACTCACAATCGCAAATGGTCCTTTTCAGAAAGCAAAGAAGTGAAAACATTTTCGGATCAAAGTACATACGTACATTTGTATATATTTGCCAAATATAGCGTAGGGAGAATACAACATGGCCATGCCCCACGTTTACTTGCATAGGCACCATTCTTTTAAAAACATATCATATAAAGAGGTACATTTTGCTGATTTTCTGTCCTCTAAAGGGGATACGTTAGATTATTTTCACTTCATCGGAATCATCAAGATAATTCAATATGACCGAGATGCGCAAATGTGGCATATGAATGTAAACACAACTCCGTGTAAACAAACCTATGCCATAACCTAAAATAAATAAGGATCACAAGGTTCGCTCAGAATTGACCTACGTAATTAAAATCGCTGAATAACGCGTGTTATGATATTTCATGTTAAAGACACAGTCCTGCATTTCTAAGCAGTTAACACATTAACAGCAAGCAAATCTTCACAGCGTAAAAACCGTATCCCAATGAATGATACACCCTTTTAAGTGCGAGGATTATGGGATATCAGGAGCTTTCTGTGTGTAGTGCGTTCTGAAAGCAAGGCGCTCCGCCCTTTCGTTGACCTTCTCCTGTCAGAGTGCATTAGGGAGCGCAAAGCCAATAACGGTGCAGTTAACGCGAGCGGACACGCGGGAAGAGATCACGTTAAACACGCCACTCCAGCCCACATCCATCCATTAACGCCATCCACCTTTTAAACATGGAAGCTAACGTCGCCCAGCCGGACACTTTATGATAAACAAACAAACTCCAAGCCTAACAAACACAACGAATAAATCAAGCAACTCAAATGTGTCAAATTCTAAATGTATGTAGCGTGAATGTGCACAACAGATCATCTGAGTGTCCAGATTAATAATGATGAAAAAAAAATATTGTGTAAAAATAGAAGCATTTTTTTACATTTTAAAACATTTTGGATGAATGATGCAATACTAATAATAATTCAGACTCATACTTATGGTATCGATGAGAATAAGCATTTCATCATGAAACATTTTATTAACTTAAGTCCTTAATTCATTAAAACATACGTCCACTACTTGGCGCACTCTAAAAGTCCATCGATACACCATTAAAATGACCGGACTTGAAATGAGCAAGCAAATCAAATGGTTCTATTAGAGCAACTTTTTTTCTTTTTAATACGTAAACATCTTAGAAAACGTGGTCAAATGGTCAAACGTCGATTCAATGTGAAGTCCTTTTCAATGAAAAAAATGGAGGGGGTGGGGGTCTTGAGGCGTCCGATTCTGCTTCATACAAAAGTAATTTGGACACGGACAGGATCTCTCCCTCTTTTTCTCACTCCATCTTTCCCACCTTCTTCACCCCACAAAGTGTCATTTCTTCGTGTACTTCATATTTATGAAATCAAGATAAATACATTTTAAAGAGCATTCCATAGATCCCTGGCTGGTCAGACAGCCATAAAATAACTGAACAAAAAAACAAAGAAAAAGAAAGAAAAACACGGCCTCTGATAGGTTAAGGCAGGCACTGATGTGCTTGTTTTGTCTTGTTGATTGTCTGTCTGTCTTCCATCGTAAGGTGTTCATTTTCTCCTCGTTCCATTGATGTTAGATGTCACATTCGCTGTCGCTGGATGTGATGGAGATGGCTGAAGCTGCAGCTTTGCTGGACAGATTGGCCTCTGGACTAGACGCGCTGCCAAGCCGGTCCACAGTGCCGTCCGAGCCCGGAACCGAGCCGTTAGAGAGCACCTGCTGCTGTAACCTTTGGGTAGTCGTGGGGAGGGGGAGAGGTAACAAGATCTGTGTCAGTACACCTGGGTGGGCTATCTACAGTAGTACACAAGTGTCTGTACACCCCTGGTCAAACATCCTGTGCAGACTGTACACTTTAATGGGACATTTCCCTAATAATTGTAGACACAAGTCAATAAAATGGGCTATAACTTTTAAACCGGCCAGTTTTTTTATGTTTGTTTTTGTTTTGTCTAATGCAGTTAAACTGGGTGCATATACATTGGCACAGGTAAGCGCGTAAGTTTTATTTGTCATTGTACTGAACATCAAACTGTAGTTTAACATTTCAGTTTTGGTTAAATATATTATTACGCAAAATTCATAATCCCAGGTCAAATTACAGGCTTTGTTGATATTGTTAATGAAAATATGTACAGACTCTCTGCAGAAAATATAGTTCTGAGCAGTTTAATGTACGATTATTTTTTTATTCGTTCTATACAACATATTGTGGGTAAAAGGGAAAAAAAAGAAACGTGATCTTTTAAAAAGACTTACTAAATTGATATAAACTGGAAACCGAAATTAGCAGCAAACTCCAAAAGTTTAAGTAGAAAAAAACTAATTTAAATTAGTGGTGTTAAATACATTCGCAGATGGCTGTATTCCACCAAATAATGTGCCCTGCTAATTTACAAACATCAAACTTAAAAACCAAGGATACACTGCACATGTTTATGCGTAAAACGCCGTTTATAACGAGACGTGCAGCACCGCGCTCAGAGCCTTCGTCATAAGCTCAATGCCCCGGAAGGACACAATGTGTCATAGCGAGAGCATCACAGGAATTTAAGCGGCGACCAGCCAATGTGCTTCATTCCCCATTTTGCGCCTGTTTGTTGTTTGTGGGCGATTTATCAAGTACAAGAATGCCACCTATTTGACGTTTTAACAGGTTCCTAAAATATTACACATTACTAGCCATTCATAAAGAGATTACAGCCAAGAATGATTAGTTATTTATTTTGTTGCTGAAGCTGCTGCTGTCTGTTTCATCTGTTCCTGCTATTTATTGGAGCAAAACGCAAAACTAGGCGACTGAATTGATTAGCAACTGAAGAGAAAGCCCCTGCTTAACCTTGGCGTAACATGACCACCGCGAGCATACTGCAGAACAAAACAAACGCTTAACCTCTCGCTAGAATTACCTTAATCCTGATGTAATCGGTCAAAGCCACGAACAGATTAGCAGCCGACTAAACATAATATCTGCCCTTTCATTTCCCGATATTTTATAATCTGTCTCTGTTGTTTTATCACATAATGAACTTGGCCTTTAGGCTATAGGCCTTTACACAATCGGGATGAGCTACAAATCTTAGCAAATCTGTTCTGACGATCTCGAGCTTCGCGACTAAACTAGCTATTTGTAATGTTTTGGTTTCACCAATTTCTGTAGCTAGCATGAGTAGTGCAAAACAAATGGAAATTATGAGCAATTATTTATCAATTTGACAGACTGCTATCTGGCGAAAGACAGTTAAGGTAATGGAAATTAACGCTTATTTTGCAGAAAGGCACTGCTAAACCTCTGAAGGTTTGACGCTCTTCTTTAAATTATTGTTATGCCAGCACAAAAAAAGGTTTTAAAAAAAAACGAAAAAAAAAACAGAACAGCTAGCTGACCGCAATCACCTGCATTTTTATTGTGTAGCGTTAGTCTTTGAGAGGCCTGTTCATTTCTGTTAGGGAGGCACGCACCTGTTCTTAGCGGCTGCTGCTCTGTCCCTTTGTCTTCGGTTTTTAAACCAGTTGCCCACTTGGGTGGGTGTAAGTCCCGTGGCTTGCGCGAGCTCCCTCTTTTTGCTGGGGTTCGGATACGGGTCCTGCAGGTACCATTCACGCAGTAAATGCCTGGTCCGTTCTTTGAAGCAGTGCGTCTTTTGCTCGCCGTCCCAGATGGTTTTAGGCAGCGGGAACTTCTTGCGCACGCGGTACTTGTCCACGGGCCCGAGCGGGCGCCCGCGCAGCTTCTCGGCCTCCTGGTAATGCGACTCGAGCCAGAGCGCCTGCAGCTTGGAATGTGACTCCTTGGTGAACTTGTGATTCTCCAGGATGTGGTAGAGCTCGCGGTAGTTGCCCGTGTGGAAAGCGACGATGGCGCGCGCGCGCAGTACCGACTCGTTGCGGTTGAGAGCCTCGCACGCGGCGGCGGGCGCCACGGGCAGCGACCACAGGAAGCGGCCGAGGCGCTCTATGTCGCCGCTCTCCTCCAGCGTCTCGCATACCCCCGCTACTTGCTGGGGACTGAAATTCAGGATTGGCAGCTGAAACATGAAGGCTTCTGTGTGCGTGTGTGTGTGTGTGCTTCTCTCCCCCTCCTCACCTCTCCTCTTCCCTCTCTCCCTCTCTCCCTTTTTCTGTCTCCCTCTCTCTCTCTCCCTCTGTGGCTCTCTCTCTTGCTCTCTCTATTTGACGAGCCGATGCTGAGGAAAAGAGGATGCCACTCTCTCTCTCTCTCTCTCTCTCTCTCTCTCTCTCTCTACCAACCACTCTCTGGCTCACGGGCAGCAGCAGCCTCGGCGGGCGATACGGAGAGCTCGAGTGAACGAGAATATAGCACAAGAACGGAGATATTTTTTGAGGAGGGGGTGGGGGAGGTGGAGAGTGGTCTGATTTTCTATTGGAGCTGGCAGATTGGTTGCGTAGTGTCCACCGACTCCTGTCAATCACTGTCAAGCGTGCCAATCACGCGGAGCCCAGCAAACGGGGTTCAGCACCTCCCAGAGATCAGCGGCGCGATTTACAACCAAAATATTTCCGATTAGCTTGGGTTTTCTTCCTTTTCTCTTTTTTTCCCGCCTCTTTTTTATTGTCAGCTTACGTTTTCACGTTCATCCAATCGGAGGAGATCTTTTGATTAATTCACACAGTAGTCTGTCTATCTATATGTCTATCTATCTATCTAAACAGCTCCCTTTTTTTTTGCTAATATATTTTTATTTTTAAATGTCTCCTGTTTCCACATTATCTCCATCCAGTGATGTTTTAGGATGCTGTTGCTCTGTCATCCACAGTCTTTGTGTCTAAACACACAGCTTGTGTTTTTTTTTCCTGAAATGTCCGTGTGTTTAAAGGAAAAAAAGGTCCGAGTTATAATTCGGTACAGTACGATGCTGAGTTACCCACACAGTGGTGCGCCTATCGTAAGCGGAGCTCTGCTGTCACATGCGGTCTTTTTCACGGTGCAGTTCGGCTCGTATGTGAGGCGACGTGGCGATTGCCCTTTTGCCATTCAAAACCGATAGGCGCGTTCGAGCGCTTGCACAACACTAGAGCCGTCTGAAACGCCGCGGCCACGGAAAGGTTGCAAAATGAACACGACAGACGAGGCTACGCCAGTTCACCCTTGCAGTGAGCAGATTTCAAGGCATCAGCAACAACTAATAAAGGCAATTCAACAAAGAGACGAGAAGAAAAAAAAAGATCAGGCGAGATTCGCTCAATTATGCAATAAGTCAAATACCCACCAAGGCGCAAGGTTGCTGTCGCTGTTCAGGCAGATTTAATACACACGATGGGGCGAACAAAATCCTCGCAGTATCACACCAACAACTGATAACCTACATAAACCTCCTCGGTTCACCTCTGCCTTTCTGTATCATGTGTCACTGGGGAATATTTAATTTTTGTTGGTTTGGAGTAGGAACCCGCTGTTTACGTCCACGCCGGCCTGATGAATTGACCTATGTGGCGGATCACACACAAATATCAGCAACGTTTATGGTAGACATTTTAAAATACTGTCAGTACGGAGTATGATGACGATGTAAACGAGTCCGAGTTCAGCGGCAGCAGCGGTGGTGGTGGTGGTGGTGGTGGTGTGAGGCGCAGTTCGCTCAGTGCCCAAGCTGAGGCGGTAAATAAGACGGCGGATACATAGCGCAGATGGTTTGAAGTGTCGGGTCACATTATTTCACGGCTGGCTACAGTGGAAAAGTTCATTCTGACGGAAAGCCCCTGATATTATTTTCGCAGATCCACACAGTTCAATTGAAGAAAGCCCTTCGGGCCTTTTTTGCATGATGTATGAGCCGCGGCTCCGGATATGGAGCCAACGTCTGTACGGAAAACTGCTCATCTCCACGCGTGACAGTTCTGCCAAAGGAACGCGCGCTTTAGAGCCTCACGAGCTACATTCTGGATCAGGATCCGGAGCAGAACGACGTGCAAGGGTTTTAATATTGGGGTGTGACTTCTGGAGCTGTGATGTTGGACCAGTTGTGGAGAGATTATAAATGTAAAATTTACCTTTACTAATCTATTAGTACAACACAGGCCTACTCAGCTGTACAGGGTATGATTCCATTAGGCTGGAAATATGACAACAACTGTTATAACAAACACTATTATTACTTTTTCTTATAGAATGACATTATTATTATTATTATTATTATTATTATTATTATTATTATTATTATTAATATTATTATTATTTTATTATTATTTATTAATGTATTTGTTTATTATTGTTCTTGTTTTTGTTGTTATCTTGAGGTTTCCCTATATTGTAAAATAATTGACATTGTTTACTTAGTATTCTTTACTATTGAATTTTTGAATATTATTTTTCTCCTATGAACATCTGTTCCTAGGGCCTGCCTATAAATTTCTGAGTTCTGAGTCTTGTGGTGCATAGATCTTTTCGTGTCGATATAAATGTATTCATCGCTCTAGGGACGGTTAATATTTTACATTTTGTGCATGTCTGTAACACGAGGAAATGGACGAGATGGACAAGATTAACATTTGAATCTATTTTCTTGAGAAACACTGGGGAGGAATCCTACCGAGGCGGAGTGCTATCGAAACGGAACAGGGAGCTGGGCTGAACTTGTATCTCGCTAAATAAAGGATTTTAAGTGCACTAGCCTACGAAATAAACCTAGACTGTAGGATTGAATGAAACGTTAAATGAGATGTTGTATCAAGTGCTTAACATGCTCCAGGTTTCAAACATTTAAATGACAGTTAATAATTCATATGCTGTCTTGTAAGTTTGAAATAACCATTACCATTATGTCACCATCAAGAAAAGACGAATAAGGGCGCCAGAGTAGCCTTCTATTAAATGACTGAGCTCTAAGTATAACCACGTAATTAAAATAGCGTAATTTTGACAAAGGCTAATCAAAAAAATTTTAAAAAGTCATATGTCGCATATATATATATATATCAAATAAAATATTATTATTATTTTATTTTATTTTTATTTTTTTTCTTTGGGCCTTGCACTTTTATAAACAAGTTCGGCGAACCTGGAGCCTTGAATTCAACGTACACCCATCTATTAATCATAACACTCTTCTCGAATTAAATCATTTTAACCCTAGAATAATTTCTTGAGACCGATGATTATTTCATTGTCATTAGAAACGGGATTTGCAATCTTGGGAGACCCACAAAAAAACCCAAGGACGCTCATCAGAGCTTCTCTGAGCAGAACTAATATATGAAGGTGGTTTGGAGCTTTTGAAATATTCAGACAATCTAACGATACAAAAACATCGGACATTTCAATTAACAGAACACTGCCAAAAACCCAAGTGTAAGTATGAAATAAAATTGTATTCGAATTCTTATAAAACTGTCATTGTTGATATTATAATTCCTTCTTGATCAAACCGTATCGTAGTTATCTTCTTGTCAGAGATATTTCAGAGATAATAAAGGAAGTCTCTCAACTTACATATTCATACAGTTGAATTTACAATAAAACGATATAAATACTGAATAAAGAGCATCAAATTTAACAGCGAGGTTTAGGATTATTATTTTAAAAACGAAACGACGACAACTACGAAAAATCTGTCTTATTCACTGAAGAGTAACATTTTTTTATTTATATCTTAATGATAAATAATTTTTAGAACCGCAAAAACTGCATAGGCATCATCTTGACCATGAGGCTCAATGAACAGAATTTGTATTCAAAATATTCTGAGTGTTTTTAAGGTCTTGAAATGGCATTGCTTCTCTGAACTTTTTAATACTTGTCATATAAGAATCAGAAACCGTGGAACATTTAGTGGGTGTTTCTCTTCTGTAGTTTTTTTCTTTTGCTGGACTAAAAATGATATGTGCAGTGGATCCCACGGTGTGGGTCATAGCACACCTCGGTGGACAGTCGAGTGGGGGAAGGGGCGCAGGGCTAGTGGGTGAGGGGCCATTAACTGCCCCACTTTTCCTTGGATCAACAGAACAGCCACTAGAAGCATCATGATAATCAGCACTGTATTCAGGGGGTGCTAGAACCCCCAGTCACCACGGGTGTCGCTTTATTTATTTATTAATTTTTTGCACTCCCCCCTTCCCCCCCTCCCAATTTTCGCCAGTCCACGATAATATCATATTAGCAAGGCCTTACATCTGTTCAAATCTTGCAGTTGCTGGCTGAACTCAGGATTAAACGACTCAAAAACATCAAGTTATTTCAGTCAGTTTAAACCAGCAAATCTGAATTTGCTTCAACGGAACAGATTAAACAAACCCAGGGACATTACACTTTTAGCGCTAGATTTTTGGGGGGATTTGTATCATACATTGCCAGTTTATGCTGAATGTTATCAGTGGTCACGGAGCTGTTACTGTAGGGCTGGATTAAGTTGTAATTAAGGTATCATGCCAGCAGTCATATTAACAACATTTCCGATGATCTAGAACTGCACCGGATAAGCAGTAAATGGGCATTTATAGTGACAAAAATCTCAGGGTCATTTGTACAGCGAGGATGATGACGGGGATAAGTCTGGCACTCTGGACGCTATCATTTAGCTACATAAGACCCTTACTCCCGGCCTGCTGATGCCCTGTAATCTACAGATTTGCAGTAATAGAGACCACCTCTTATCCGCAGTCCATTGCATCAATATGTCATCACATATGCACGACATAGCCTCTGTTCATCCCAAATGTACAATCCTTTATGTTTAAATTTGAGAAGATAGGTGGGTCCGAAACCTCACAATACATAGACCACAATTCAAATGAATGTACTAATAGTGATGTGTTATGCTTGACATAATATGCTGTTTTGGAGCCAGCAATGCTGCACCCCAACAAAACAGCAGCCCAAATTACAAACCATTATGAGCATATAAGCTAGAAGTGAACGTGAAGTGAATGTTTAGAAAAGTTGGTCTTTGTGTTCACCAGTCCCATATAAAAGCACTGCACTGTCACAGCTACTGTCCCTACTGACAGAGTGCACTATATTTCAGTGGTGTTTGCACTTGAACACATTTGAGTAACCTTTAGGTAAGATGTCTACACGCATGCGACCACACACACTAAGCCTGAAGGTGAGAGTGAGTGCACTCTCAATTCGGCGAGCTCGAGAAACCCTCAAGGGCGACAGCGTGGATGGGGTGTGTTGGGGAGTTGGTCTGGGAAACCGTGTGACGACTACATAACCATGTCTACCGTTAGGATGCAAGACACAAGCGCCTAAACCAGCCCCTGGCTAATCGGCTTATTGAGAACAAATGTAAATCAGCTCAATATACTCGACTGACTGCAGATGTGCCATGCTTAACTGGAGGGTTAACGCCTTTCTCCGTTAGTAGGCACGCTTTCCCAATTCCTTATGTAGGCAACAATGATGCTTTAAACTCTGTTCGTGGGCGTGCAACTGTTACATGCAACCTTGCACCATTCATGAATCTTCCAGCCTCGGAGCACTGACATTATTCACACCATTACTTACACCAGGCATCCGCCATTTTCCCCCCACTTTTGTTTAGCAACAGGCTCAGCTGTGCTCTGGTTCCAGTGCTGTACTGTGTTGTGACTGATCCAGTCTAAAGTCTAAATATGTATAAGGCTTTAAATTGTATCATTCTTTAAAATATTTAACATATGTGAAGTAATGAAAACTTAGATTTAAATGAATACTTGTACATGTTAGTGAATCACCACAGTGATTTTGAATTTTAAAAAAATGTTTCATGGTGTAGTTTTACGTTATCATATGTTTCGTAATTTTATTACACGTACCTACATTACAACCAAAATAAATGCCAATTGGATTTTCAATTGTAAATAAATAAAATATCAAATTATTACTTTCATCCAGCACGTTAAATATAACATCGTTATTTTAGACCAATTAGAGGCGTGCCATGCCATTTTCATTATTATACTAACTTTATTTGCTGGGCACAAATGGGTTAATTTTAGCGATAACTATTTTGGTATGTGACGACTTGCACAATCATTCAAAATTCAAAATGTAACGGGCCCAGCCTGGAGAAATGTTTTGGTACATCAAACTGCTAGGTCAAATTAACATTTTTTATTGTTAAATAATCTTTGGTGTTACTTTTAGAATCCACCTGAAACATACGAATATGAGCTGCCAGTTTAGCCAATACTTGCCCACATTTGCTGTACTCGGGCGGAAATGTGCGACCATAGTGTACTTCTTCTATAGGCTAAATATAGTATATGAAGAAGTGCTCACAACAGAAATGCAAGAGATATGCATAACCTAAATTCCAATATGGGAGTAAAAACAAGGTAAATACGGTGATAAGAAATAGTTTTCTAATTTTAAAAATTTGATTTACCATGTACAGATTTGGAACACGCAAGTAACAGCTAAGACGCTATAATGCTCCATAGGAAAACACAACAAAACATTAAAAATGTTGGGTCTGAGCACACGCAGATATCGATATGCAACCCGGTATCACGCTCTAAGTGTGTAATGCATACGTTGGTCTTGAAGTCCAATCACAGAATCTGCCAATTTTCCATGTCAACAATTATATCACGCCGCAGGCCGTTACTTACTAAATACGCAGTTGCTGCTTATATCGACAAATTTAGGCCGTTGTCACATTCAAAAACTAAAATGGCGTCCACAGTCAAAACTGCTTATTTAAGCATGACTGAGCTGAAAAATATGCGTCAGGGTGAATACCTCGATCCAAAATCTTCCTCAAATCCTCTGAAAACTGAGATTTGAAGCTACTGTCGGAACCAGACCTCCATCTGGAGGAGAGAATGCAATGTACCTGTAGGAACACAACTGGACTCCAAAGCCACTGTTGTACCTTTTTAAATGTACATTTACATTATACCTGTAAGAACAATATTGTACTTCCTGAGAGTGTATGGTTAATCACAAAATGGTTAGATTATTTTAGTAAATCAGTTCATTATTGTAGTCATATCTGTTAGATGCATCATATGCAAAAAAAAAAAAAGAAGATATATATCTGTGTTAAGCATGGAAAATTGTAAGTCAGCAATTAATGTGATATTAGCCCAGCAATTAAGTGTTTTGCATACTTTTCATTCTTTTCATACATTCTTTGTACTTTTCATTGCCTCCTGAATGGCCAAATATTATACACTTTGAGAGTAATCATAGATATAGGCCTATAATCTTATACTTTGTCTATGGATATGACTTATAGGTTGCATAATAAACACTGAACACCAGTTGAATAATTAAAATTTAGTTAAATATTTTGATTTTAAACAAGTTTTAATCATATTTTCTAATTTGTGACCAAATTGACATTACTGCAAAACAGTGACACTTGTTATTTTTCATTTTATTTTTCATGATGTTTACTGTGGATAGATTTTAAAATGTATTGCTATAATATATATTTTACCATTTTAAAGCATTGACATGCTAACAATCATTTTGTTACTTTGTTCCAAAGGTTTAGATCCCAGTAGTCAAAAAAATAAAACACACATTGATAGGTGGATTTTCTGTGCAAAATTTGAATGTATTATGTAGTTTTTAAATAAGATATTTAATTATACTGCTATTCTTTATGTGTTTATTCTGAAACTCAAATAATCTGAGGGTCACTGAGTTTGTCTGGTTAGCTGAGAGGATTCTGTTTATGTTCCATTTTCACAAAATTGTTTTTGTATGAACCTGCAGGTATATGGCCCCTAAAACAACTGCTTGACCGATTCCACAGTTCGCTCTTTACCAGCGAGTCATCCAAAGAGACTGTTTGTATTTTCTCCAGATGTTTACTGCTATTTGCATTGTATAGAGGAGAGGCCTCAGGTGCCAACTGCCAGACCAAATGACACATTGTAAGCATGAAGCATAGAGAGAGAGAGAGAGAGAGAGAGAGAGAGAGAGAGAGAGAATGAATGAGTGAGAGTGTACTCATATAATGTATTATCGTGTGTGGTTTCTTTTAAAACTTTTTTCCTTTGCATTTGTACTGAGGTTGATTTATTTCAACAAAATCGAATGTATGAATGAATGAAAATATATGCAGGTGATAAAATGCAGCACATTCCCAAAGTAAGTGCTCAAATATATCTATATCTTTGCTCCATAGCAGAATGACCATGTGTTTAATAGAGCTTGTTGGTATTAATGAAAGGTGTGAACACTGTATAAAATTTAAAAAGTACAACGGTTATTTGCTTGCTTGCATGAAAACACATGTTTGCTGAAGGCCAAACCTTAAAGCATTCCAGTGATTAATTTCTATAGAAAGAGAGCCCAACTATTTACACTCCACAACATCAATGAAAAAAACCAAACAATAAAGTAGAAAAACCCACAGGACCTTTGTGACCAGCTGAACATAAAGATACAATAAAGCTACAGATGCTCTGTTTACCCTATTGATGCTCAGTTTCAGATTCCAGATTCCAGACTGACTTTGGTCTTTTTTTGCGATGAGTGTATACATCTTACTTGCAGTTTCCTTTATAAAGGCAATAGAAACATGTTTACTTAGTCAAGTGAGATGTTGCTGGATATGAATGTGCAGCTGATAAAGCTGTTTATCTAATGAAGTAAAAGGCCATGCCACTGTGAGCTTTAGCTGCTCAAGAACCCATACAAAGTTGACCAAGAGCTTAACGTCACACTCACTTGACCCTGAGCCAGGGCTATTACTCCCTACTGCTCTTTACACCCACGCTAAAAACGCACGATGTGCCTACTTGACGCCATACATGCCCCACTGATTGGATTGAATTCTAGAGTAGTGTGTAAGTCTGTGTGTGAAAAGTGGGGACAAACTAGCCACAGTGCTATTTCTGGTCACTACAGCATCTATTCCAGGTAGAGCCAGGAGAGCATTGTTTCCTGATTTGTGAACTGGCCTTACGTGAAGAAACAGCAGGGGATTATCCTGACTTATCAGTGCACAGCTAACCAGTTTCCTGGCCCGTCAAAATTCCTGGTAAGGTTTAAGGCATTTATGAGAAATGTTTTGATTTGATCTGGATCACTGTGGGCTGGCTGCAGATGATGTTAAGAGGTATTTGGGCTATTTGTGAGGTCTATTTGTGAGGTCTATTTGTGCATTTTGATTGAAGAGGTGTGGAGTAGCTCGGTGTATGGCATGAAGGTCAAATTCATGAATCACAAACTTTGACATCGTATATTTTTCAGTTACATTAAAAATGAATGCAAAATATACAACAAAAGGTAGATGGTGAAAAACAGCAATGTAGAAGTGGAAACAGAGCATGTCTTTTTGATCCTTGATGTAACTAACTGTAATGATAGCAATATAAGCCTTTAAAGAATCTAACCATCCCCAGCACATGGCTTAAAAGTCTATAGAATAAAGGAATCAAAAGACCTCGCCAATTTCCTGGGCTTGGTTAACAAGATATGAGTACATGCCTTGCTGATTTTTGCATGTCACAAGGGATGTGTGCACACATTTTCTCGAAATTTACAAAATGGTTATTTGACATAGAATATAGGAAGGACTGAGTGTTATAAGTGAAGAAAAAAAATCTGCCAGCTCGCTGCAGACCTACGCTGTAAAATCAGATCTTTTGAACCACCATCTCAAGATGAATGCTTCTTTTCTAGACAGGACAGCAGCAAACTGTGGCTGCCCTTTTACCATGTCATCTCTTTCTCCCAGATCTTCCCACGCAGTGATCTGCTATGTATGTTTAATAGGAGGCAGAAAGTGCTGTCGCAGAGGTAGCATGTGTGGATATGGAGCCTCTGAATAATGGAAGGGGCCAGTGGCAGCCATGCATGTTTCATGATGCCTGCTCTCCATGTCCATGCTTAGGGGCCGCTGGCCACCTCGCGGGTGTCAGCTTGTCAGACAGAGAGGATGAGCACATTCTCCTTTCAGCCTGAGTGAGCACAACTCCGACCTTCTCTATACACACATACACAGGCCAAATGTGTGTGACTACCTGGTTCTGTACTATAAATATGCTTGCTAGCCTTTTTTCTGCCTCGTGTCATAGTCATGATGAGCCAAGACATCAAACTTAGGAGCTTAGCTGGTAAGATCACCATCAGAACTCTATCATCACTGAAAGGCTTAGGGAACTTGGGCTTGAACTGTACTGGTTAATAAAAGGAGACTTATGGCTATGAAAGGCAACATGAATATATCATATGAAAGATTAAGCTGATATAGTCCATAAAGTGCATATCAAAGTAGTGGTATGGGACATTCAAAGAATATGGCTGTTATGCTTTTAAGGTTTTAAACAGGAATATACAGAAAGGGGCATCATCTAGCCTAAGCAAGTATGTTTTTTTTATCTGGATTTTAAATCATGATTTAAGATCCCATTTCAGTTACTCACTGAAAGTGAGAGTATAGAAGCTAAGTTAGAATCTTTAACCAAATGAGTAGTAAATATCACCAGTTTGTATATCACTTTCATGTTGTTTTTATATATTTTACATTATTTGAACATGCTTTCTATTGAAACAAATGACTTGGTAACTAATTTTAACGATTACAAATATGTTAATTTTAAAAATATAATCAATATAAATGCTTATACAAGGCAAAAATCTGAATTTGTATGAGCAACAAATACTCCACCCTCAGTCAAATTATTTTGCATGTCACATATGCTTTGTTCAGATATGTGGGTTATAGACTGCAGTGGCATCCATTCAAACTGGGCCTGAGCCATCTCATTTAATGCGGCCTGGATTAGTGTCACGTAAACGAGAAAACAGCTCGGCCTGGTCACAGTAGGATCTACTGACAGAGAGCCGATTAGGTGTCACAGGATCTGGTCATCGTCCCCTCCCCAGTGTTCTGTAAGCTGTCTCAGCCTGAATATGTGCCAAACATAGAGTGAAGTGTGAATCCATGGGGGGTGGTAATGAAAGATCAGTGGTAGCATATTTACAGCACAGTCTTATATCACTTATTAGTTCTATTCTAAATAGACCATGGTTTTCATATGTGATGTGTTGGGAATTTGTGTTTTTTGGTTTTAACATAATTTGGTAGCAGTGTAAATGACTTTATAAAGTTCTCTGCAACAGGGTCAATATCCAAAACGTGTATATAATAGATTGCTCAGGTTCAAAGACAGTGGAACAAATATAGATTCCATTGCTTGGAAAAGCAACATGTGCCACATGTGATTGGTTTAGCTTATGAAAGCATTTTCACAAGAGACACTTCACATTACTTAGAAAACACTGCAGTGTAAGTTCTGGTGGAGTGTATTATGGTGAGACTGGCATAGTTCACCAGCTTAATTCCTGTAGGCCCTTGCAGTGAACTCTGTTATGGGGTACCACTGTCCCTCCTGCCCTAGTTAGCTAATGCTTTGTGTGTGTGTGTGTGTGTGTGATGAGAGCTAGCCAGGGAATTTGGTGATAATTGTTTACATCACTACATGGACTCTGAGCTGCCAATAAAAGAGCACTGCATTGGTTAGCATGCTTCATGATTTTATCTCATCCTTGCCAATGTCACAAATATGTAATCAACCTGCAATAGTGGACAGGGCTTACATTTGTTTTCTGAGCATATTGTGTTCACTAAACCAATTTTAATAGACATAAAGGTCTTAAAAAGCATTGCTTTTTACTAGCTCAAAAATGTTGGCAGCAAAGAATAACACTGACCCTAAGTCTAAGTGCATTCAAGATAACTGTATGATGTATTTTAGTGAATATTCCTTTACTGAAAAACCTCTGCTTTACAATTTTGCCATTCCCAAAGGAATTTCAGTAAGGGGATGCATACCCTTAACAATGGTCATAAATCCTTGTATGAAAACTTGCACAGGAAGCAAAACCACACTTCACTCTGTCAAATATTATCAAGTCAAATCATCTTAAGCTCTGGTGCTCAAGTTTGTTGGTATTTAATATTATTTATAATCAAGTCTCTCTTGGTATTATTAATTCATTCCTTCATTATCTGTAACTGCTTATCCAGTTCAGGGTCACGGTGGGTCCTGAGCCTACTCGGAATCACTGGGCGGAAGGCAGGAACACTCCCTTGAGGGGGCACCATTCCTTCGCAGGTCCACTAATCAGCGTGTGTTTTTGGACTGTGGGAGGAAACCGGAGCACCCGGAGGAAACCCACGCGGACACAGGGAGAACACACCAACTCCTCACAGACAGACACTCGGAGCAAGACTTGAACCCACAACCTCCAAGTCCCTGAAGCTGTGTGACTGTGACACTACTGTGCAACCCTCTGTAACCCTGTATTAGCATTGTGGAATTAGGATTCGTGAGGTAACTCCCTTTGAACAGATTCTGACCTCTCGGCTCCCTGGTCACACCAGCCTGTGTCAGTGTGCGAGTGTTGGATAGCTGATCCCCTTTGCCACTGACCCCTGAGTGACACATGCCCTTGTGGCCTGGAGTGTGAGACAATAATGCAGTCTTAAAGAAGGTGAGCCTCTTATGAGTCATATGTGATTCTCGAAAGTTCAGGCCAAAGGGGAGATGGGGATCACAGTCCACCAGACTAATCCACCCAAGCCCACAGGACACACAAAAGAATTATTAGAGAAGAAATCACACTTCATGGGTTTCTGGAGGGTGTTGACAAATACAGACATGTGAAAACACACAAACAGCAAGATATCGATACCAAAAGAATTGGGTACGCAGCTGGATTTCTTTTCTTCTTTTTGACAATTCACACAGGGATGTGTCTGTCTTTACCTTGTCGGCCACAAAAGTGTGTCAGCGAAATTACAAACAAACAACACAATAGAACAAAGCAGTGTCTTTGCTTTCATTTAGCCTGCCTCTCAAGTAGCAGCCAGAAACTCTGATAACTGGCTTTATGGATCTGAGTTAAATAGACTACAGGCAGACACAAAACAGAGCCAATCGATTTGGCCTTTCAGAGAGAAGCAGCAGAGGTGCATAGCAAAAAGGAGGTGACACAGATTTTGAGTGGAAATTTCTCCAGTTTGACTGGAACTGGTGAATCAATGGCAGCTTTAGAGAGCATACTGTCAGTGTGGCTTATACATGGATTGGGAGAAGAGGGACCTGGGACTTTATATGATCAGTATGTCTTAAGCAGATGTGTGAGCGGCTCGGAGCGTAAGCCCATAATCGGGGCATTATTGTCTAATCACACAACCACACTATAGCAGGGTAGAACAGCCGAACCTGAGTGCTGTGCTCCAGATCAGGTAAAATCATAGGCAAATCATTTTGCCTAGAAATGATCACTAGCAGGTCAATGTGCACAAGACTACAATAATAACTTAGACACAGCTTAGTGGGGGGATATTACTCTGCATGAGAGACTGGACTGGAACAAGGCATTTTTTCTGTGTGTGTGTGTGTGTGTGTGTGTGTGTGTTGTTTTTATTTTTTATTTTTTTGTGTGTTAGTCATCTTCCCATAACTGAGGGAATACAAACAGTGCAACAAAGCTTAACAAGTGAAAACAGGTGTGTGCTCTTGCGGCTTATTGCCAAGAAAGGTCCTTCCCTTTTAGAACGATGCCTACATTTTTCAGCTGTGGGTGCAGAAGGCAGTCTTTTATTCAGAGAGTTTCACTGCCAGTGTTCTCTACACCTTTAGCCTATGCATACAAAGCTTTGAGAAATATCCATGTGCATGTGGCAATAACCCTTTAACCACACTGCAGTAAAAATATATGATGCGCTCCTGTTGTTGTGGATGTGGGAACAGGCCAAAGACTGCTTCTTCCATGGACTGAAATACAAACAGCAAATTGTACAGTGAGGAATGTATTATGCTCTGACTGTGCTTTTACTAGGATGACATTATGGCAGGTTCATTTTCTCTTGCCATTGTATGTCAACTTGTGTATACTGTATGAGAAAATGAAATAAGCAAAGCTGTCCTCCAAATGTGTTAAAAGATATTTTAAAATATTGCCCTCATTCAAAAATGTTCCAAGAGAGATCAAGTCTGTAAGCCATATGAAGCTATTCAGGCACTTTCCATCTTGAAAGTCCGTAGCTGTTTCTGGACATCTCTTTCAGTAATTTCTGAAAGCAGTGGCATTCTTTTTATACCCTCTCTTGTCTATTCCACAGTCCAACCATAGCTTTTTCTTTGCTTTTGGTGTTTATTTTTGTTTGTTAAGAGAGATGTGTGAGGAAGTCTCTCACATGGAACTCAAATTATGCATAGAAACATTTCCAGAGTAGGTTTTCATAACAGGTGTCAAAGAACTGTTTATCAGCTAAAGTTGGACAGGGTAAAATGGTTTGTCATCATTCATAAAAGATGGCCCATTGTAAATATTAAAATATTCCTTGTAAAAATTTGTTTGGAAATGTAGCTGTAAGCATTAGAAAACATTTCCAGACTTTACTGGTGCTGTTATTTTAGGAAAAACAGTGTATTATATCGGGAACCAACTCATTAGCTGCACCTAAATGGGATGGATTAAGTGGACACTGATGTTTGCATAGCCTGGAGGTTGTGGGTTCGATTCCTGCACCGGGTGACTGTGTGTGAGGAGTTGGTGTGTTTTCCCCGTGTCCGCGTGGGTTTCCTCCGGGTGCTCCGGTTTCCTCTCACAGTCCAAAAACACACGTTGGTAGGTGGATTGGCGACTCAAAAGTGTCCGTAGGTGTGAGTGTGTGAGTGAATGTGTGTGTGTGTGTGTCTGTGTTGCCCTGTGAAGGACAGGTGCCCCCTCCAGTGTGTATTCCCGCCTTGTGCCCAATGATTCCAGGTAGGCTCTGGACCCACCGCGACCCTGAATTGGATAAGCGGTTACAGATAATGAATGAATGAATGAATGATGTTTGCATAGCAAAACATAAGGTGCAGTATATGGTAAGTAGGTACAGTTGGCTACCAATTCAGTAGTAGTAATTTAATTGCAGTAAAAAAAATGTACTAATTCATATTATATATGTATATTATATATATATTATATATATATATATATATATATATATATATATATATATATATATAATCACAGTTTACAATATGGTTCCTTATCGATATTGATCTGCTGGGCATATCTCATTGTAACATTAGCTTTGTCTGATATACAGACATGGCTGGTTTTTGGCTGGCTGTCACCCCAACTTTCATTTAAACACTCAGATGCAAAAGCAAAGTCATTGTCTCCGACTTACAGTGATAGGATCTAAGGTTCCAGTGGGTTCGCTTTGCCTTCTGGGATGATTTGACCTTTTCTAGCTCCATGTCACCTTCATGATACACTGTCCATTGGCATCCATTTCTTTCCGCTCTCAGTGGTACAGTGCACAGTAGCTGTGTGTTTGTGATTTGTGCAGTGGGTGATGAGGGACATGGTGCTTTGTAAATGAAAGAGACAGCATGGCTGAGTCGGGCAGACAGACAATGTCGCCTTAAGAATGTGAGATCATGCCATAAGCTCGGAGACAGCGCCGCGATTCTGATGTCATAGGATAGACAGTAGTGCCTTATCTGGGCTGAAGAAATATAGAGTTGCAGTATTAGATGATTTGATTCTTACTGTAACTCATCTGCTGTCATGTTTTTATGCCACTTTGAGTAACGTCCAGCGTATGACACCAAATATAAATTAATAAATAATACAAACCCAAAAGATGCAGCATAGGCTTCTAGAAGGTTAAGATTAGTTTAGATCCTGGTGATGTGGTCAACGAATTTATCATGGATTGAATAGATAATGTTTTGTCTGACCCTTACAATAATCTTACTTGCAGTTTAAATCAACAAGAAATTAACATTGTGAACAAGATCATTCATGCACAGGTGAAATTATGATTGTAATTGCTTTTCTTACACATGACTGTAAAAGGGGTTACAGTTCAGAATGCAGAAATACCATTCTGTTGGAGAGTAGTGTGGAGAAGGGAACGTTAAAAACAATTTCTTCCCCCTCTGCACCTCTTTATTTCAGAATAAGTGGCATGTGAGGGAGGGGGGTAAGGGTGGTGGTGGGCTGAGGAGAGATGGGGGGGGCAGGCAATGGTGGGGAGTGGGGGGTGCAGGCAATGGTGGGTGGTGGGGAGTAGGGGGGGCAATCCAACTCGCTAGAAGCAAAAAAAAAAAAGAAGTATTGAAGAGTAAAAATGGGCAAGAAAAAAATGACACGCAGCAGTTGTTAGTCACCTAGCAACAAGTCCTCCATCAACCTCCCCCTCCTTGCTCCTGCAGCCTCTCTTCCAAAGTCTCCCCACTGTGTTCCTTAATTCAGCAAATGTGCTGCGGATGTATGCCCCCCTCCAACCCCCCCCCTCCATCCCTCAATCCCTGGCCCCTGACAAAGCGTGCTGTGAGGTGGGCTGAAGGACACAGGCCTCCACCTTACACATAACCACTCAGCCGCCCCATTGACCGCCGAGGCCTTTCTCTCGGTGCACAATGGGGCTGGGGACAAAGCGCTGAAAAGAGGGGCAGGCCCAACAGGGAAAACATTTGCTTGTAATTGTGATTGACTGCATAATTAAAATGATGTTCTTTTTTTTCTTGGGGGGCTCTAAATGCTGGGGAGGGGCAGAAGGATGCTTGTTAAAGCCTGCACTTTGTCACCTTGTAATGAGGAGAAAGCGTCCCCGCTGGGAAGAGGGGCAAATATTGAGATCGCTCCGGGAACAACTCAGAGCAGCCTCCTCAAGTGTTTCCACAATGAGGACAAAAATGCAGGGGATCTCACCCATCTCACACTTCCCCTCAGAAATAAGTAGGCAGTTGTTGGGAAACAAACGAAAGGAGGCAGGGGCATTGAAATACAGGGCAGAGACGAGCAAAACTTGCACACTCACTCATACACACATAGATGAGGATTTAGGACCATTCTTTAACCACACTTTTCTACTGGCACAAGCTTTGAGGCCTGATGTTTGTATCCAAGTGGAGGCTTCATCATTCAGAAGTGTTTGAACTGTGTGAATGGCCGTTATGTGTTTGTATGTGCGAATGCGTGCTGAAGAAATCGCCTACACACTCAAATGCCAGACAGCTTCTGCCTCCAGAGGTGCTTCAATTTAGACTTTCAGAACGGCAAATTGGAGGCGTTTGCCATCAAATTCCCACCCCGGGGGGCCTCACTGGGGATATTCAAGCCCCCCTCCAAAGGTCAACTTGTTTTCGCCGCTTTCCAATTTCGGGATCACCTTGGCGACCATTCTCTCCTCACCTCTATCAGTGGGCTGTCTGAGCTCTGTCTCTCCTTTGTCCCACACCTCTGTGCATCCAGCGAGGGCAAAGGAACTGTGTATAAAAGCCAGTCTTGTAGGAGTGTGGCAAATACGTTAGCTACTAATAAGGAATCATATGGGAAAAGTACAGTATGCCACATGGGCAACTATTGAACTCTTTAATGCCTGGAATGCCCATTTAAAAACAGATCTGCTGAGATATTTTTTTACTCTCTATGGAGAAAGGCAGTTAACAAAGAAACAGCAAACGTAAATCTTTACAAAAACCCAGAATTTTCTCAATTTCCAAAGCTGTTCATGGAAGATTCACTTTGAGAATAAGATACAAATCTACTTTCGAGGAGACATCTTAAGAAATGCACTCATGCCGCACACGTGGAAAAAGGTAGTGTAATGATTCTAGTTTTCCTTGAACCCACCATGTCTCTCTGATCAATTAGAGTTAAATGGTTGTCTTTTCACACCAGAAATACTTAAACATAATGAGGTCAGGTAGCACACAAAAGCAAGCAGGCACGTAGACACAGATGTCTTCATATCTGAGAGTTTTTCATGTCTGGGTGTGGCAAAACTGGAAAGATTCACTGCCTCAAATGGAATTAACGGTATTAGCTGGGTATTAGTGGATGTGGTT